>NC_084466.1:50922500-51547500 GCF_027409185.1 Cynocephalus volans
TGATTTTTAATCAACTTTGGTATTCTGTGGTACTTTGCAGTAAATAAAACTTTAAGTCAATATTCTCCCCCAATTTTTATTTGTCAGTTATACTCCCCCCCCAAAAAAAACAATCTGCAGAAGTGGTTCCATGCTGGAGCTATGCAAAGACAATATCAGCCCATTGTACTAGTCTAATCCAGGTTATAAAGCCAAAATACACAGTTTCTAATCTGGAGGGACAGTAGCAAGTAATTTTAGTTTATAAATTTAGCTCAAAGCAAAGAAAAAGATAGTTTTAGATACAGAAAACTAAAAAGTAAAATTTAATAGAGAAAAATTATGATAAAATCCTTACAAATTTTATTATAAAAGAAAGAACAACTGTTCTAGGGATGAAAGAAAGCACTTTTATTTATGTAATATCTACAAATTTTTTAATGGTATTAAACACCTTACTTGTGATAGTTCCCTCAGAGGATAAATAGATTTTCCTATATACACATTATCAAAGGACACTCTAGTCTTTTAATAGCAATTGATACAAATGGAAGTATATTCGTCCCAGAATATTATGAGGAGCTTTTTGGCTTTATTTCCCTTTTAACATTATATAATCCTGTGAACTGAAAGGCAGCTTTAGGCAAGATGCAGGCACATTGCTAAGAAGCTAAAAAATAAAGTTGGGAGGCAATGATAGCACATGGTTTTTTTTAGAACTTGAAACAGGCACATCAGCAAAGAAATAACAATAAAATGTAAGAAGCACTGCCGCTGTCTTTAAAAGGAAAGCACAGCATGTGCTGTGGAATAGCACCAAACAAATAGAGGAATCCTCTGAAATCACAAGGTACATTTCCCCAGAAATATACAACATTCAAATACACAATATACAAGGAAATATGACAGAGATTATATGTATTTTGATCATTAAGGCCAGCTAAAAATGATTGGTATCATCTCAAACAACTTCTCCTCCAGAATACTTACAGGTGCAATGATAACCTATTGTATCAATACTTCATTTAGTGTAGGGCAATTTCTTATGAGCTTAAGAACTGCCTTTCGGGGAAACATCCCTTCCCCCATAGGTTTTGCTGTCCCTCTGCCTCCCATTGTACTGTCCAGCCATAGCTTCTCTCTACCAACAAGAAAGTCAAAGAGATATCAATCAGTTTCAACCAAGGCTTGCTATCTCTTCCCCTCTACTCATAAGAGGGCTCAAGCACAAGAGTCTTTGCAGAGAGCAGGCAGCAGCAGTGGTAAAATGAGATCCATAAGTGCTCTGACTTAGACTCCTTTGTGCAAGGAACTGAGGAAATTTTCAAAGAGGAAACTGTGGCTTCTATTCAAGAATGTACCTACATTAGTAGAACCACATCCTGAAGAAAGGAATCTCCATTGAGTACATTGTAACCATTTTCTCTTTGAATATTTTCAAAGAGAAAATGATTACATATTTTCAACACTGTACAATGGATAATATCCGTTTTTCCACCTATATGATTCCTAATTCTGTTAATGGCATTGTACAACTCTAAGGAAAGCACAAGCACAGACATACGAAATGCTGTGAGAAAATGACCCCCATTGTGATATGCACATAGTTCCTATTATAGAAATGGTATCTATCATTATTGTATTTTGTTAAGAAATAGATACAAATTGGGCCCATCATGAAACAGACATAATTCACTGTGACAAGAGCTAGTTCTCATTTTCATTCATTCACTAAAAATTATAGTATTTATTGAGAGTCTTTCATGTGCTGGAATGCCAGAATCTATTACTGGTATTGTTCAGCTCTAAGTAAAACACATGTGTACACAAACATACAAAACTCTGTAAGAAAATGCCTTCCATTATTACATGTGTGTAATTCTTGTTATATAAATGGTATCATTATTATATTAACTTAAAAATAGACAAGGCCTGCCAAGATAAAGATATAATTCACCGGGAAAGAGCTAGATCTCACTCTCATTCATTCATTCATTCGTTCATTCATTCATTTATTAAAAAATGAATGCCTTCAATCATCCCAGAGTAGCATGTGGTGCTAGAGAATGCAGTGTACAGGGTCGAGAACAGTCTCTGCTTTCATGGAGCTAATAGGCAGACTCAGAATTTAAACCAGCAACTGCTGTTCATGGGGTGAATTCTCTGAGAGAGGTGTAAAGGGCACTATGGTAACACCTAGGTCAGTGAGGATGAGTCTGAAAATACTGCTGTGAACTGAATATCCTGTTTGACAGGCAGGTAGGACAGGTTCTAAAAGGGAGCAGCACATGTGAAAGCCCTAAGGTTGGACAGAGTGAGTGACTTCTTCTAGGAACAGAGAGAGAATGTAAGAGAGCTGGATTAAAAAGTGGTCAGAAACAAGGCAGAACACATTAACAAGGGCCAAACTGAAGTTCATTTATCCCATGATATGGGGTTTGAATTTTATCTTAAGGGCTAGTAGACTCAAGAAAGTATTCTAATCAGGTGAATGATCACATTGATGTTGCAGGTACAGAGTAAATTTGAAGAAGGTGACCTAGAGTCAAGAAGATCTGGTGTGAAGAGTTTATTTAGTGTCAGTAAACAAGAGTGGTCTGAACTAGAATTAGTTATAGCAAGATTGATAGAAGTATTTGGAGAGGCAACTGGATGGAAAAATATGCAGGACATGGACAAATATGCACACAAAAGGTACAGGAGGAGCAAGGTCAAGGTCAGCACACATCTGAATTGAAAAACTGGAAGAATGGTGGCACCAAATGCTGAGATAGTAACACAAGAGGAGATGTAGGTTTGTGGGATGAAGAAAGATAAGCTGTGTTTTAACCTTGTTGAATGAGTATGCCTATAAGAAATCTAAATAGAAATATCCAAAAAGAAAGCCATTATAAGAGTCTTGAGTTCAGAAAAGAGTCTAGGTTTGACATACAAATTTGAGAGCAATCAGCTCTACCAAGTTTGTGATATTACAGAGGGAGAATGTGCAAAGCGAGAGACTAGAACCTCAACGGATATCCATGTTTCTAGGGAGGAGATAACCATAGAAGCAATTGATTGGTACCGATGGGGGTGGGGGTGGGAGAGTTTTACAGAGGCAAAGAAAAGAAATTTGGTTCAAAAAAGAAGGGAGTAATTTGTACTGTCAATTTCTGCTGAGCGACCAAGAGAAGTGAGGACAATATATGCCCACTTTAATGAAGGAAATTTCTAATGTAAGTGGAGTCATGTCCAGGAAGTGATTAAACACAAAAGAGACAGAAATAGGTTAAGGAATAAGCTGGAGATGGAAAAATGAAGGTGAATTCTTTCACCAGGTGCTGTTTAGAGGAAGAGACATTTTTCTGAGACAAGATATTGGAACTGAGAAACAAGCCTAGGTGGGAAGTAGATACTCTTCTAGACTCTTGGACTTATCCTTGAAGGTGTCAATTCTCCATGGATCTCTTCCATTTCTACATGTCTTAAAAGCTGAGGCACTGTCTACACTGCGTTGTAGGATGTTTGAATAATAGAGAGAATGTCTCTCTCCACAGAAAATGTTAGCCATGCTCAATGACATTAGGAAATATTTGGGTTCCCTCAGGTCATGTTTTCTCTCCTACAACACAACATACTTCATGTGCAGGTGTCACCCGGACCTCTTCACATCTCCTTGTGAAAACTGGAGCTCAGGGATCTCCTTGTGGAAATGGGGGACAAGAAAATGCTGATACTCTGGCTACTGTTATTACTATGAGTAAACAAAGTCCTGACCAAGGAGGCTCATGTCTTCTACAGCATCCACAAAACTGTAGTAGGCTAACATGTTAGCTGACAAATGAAGTATAACCTCTGATTCTTCACAGTTCTTGACAGTTTGTCCATTGCAGCATTGCCCTAGCCCTGCTCAGAACTTTGAATTTTCATGACTAATGCCACCTAAAAATCCAGTGTAAAATTGTTGCTGTAAAAAGAAAGGGCTTACTGTATTTTTTAGTATTCTCTCAAATATAAGCTGCCAATTGCAATGTAAGCTATAAACCAGCAGCATAAATTAGAAAAATGAGACTGCATCCTGCACACCACTGACAAGCTTAGAGGGTAATATTTTGTAGTTCTGCATTTGAGCACATCACTCAGAGTGCATATTACCTGGTTATGTTCACTCTGCATACATATACACAGCATGAACTGCAGTGCTGTCACTATTATGCCAGGTTACCTATATGACACAGACATATGATTTTGGTAAAACACCAAAGGATGAATAATTTCTGAATGATGGAGGCTCTTTGGAAATGCATTACAATTCTTAAAAGGATGGTGTCTAATCAAAAGAGCTTTATTCCTTTAAAAAAAAATAATAAAGTATAATAAACTCCTTGAAGGAATCTAGTAGAATGCAACAATGTCTTGAGTGAAACACTGACTGGGTGAATTAAGGATGGCTTGAATTGAAGTCATTTATGCTAGCTGGGAGCCTACTTGGTTAAAGTTGTCTAAAGTCTTCTTTGGGTAAGTTAGATTCTCCCAATATCCTTTAACAGATTGAATTTCCTTAAATAAGTAGACTCTATGAGGCTCAAAATTACAGGAAACAAACAGGTCATGTTGACCTGTACTTCATTAAATGTTCAACAGAGAAAATGCAATTGAGAACAAAATAAAGCAAAGAGAACAAATATAGGACGGACATGAGTACATATTTACTTCAATAGAACATAATAACCAGACGAAACTACACATAACTGTGTTGAAATCATAAAGAGCAGAGCAGGCATTACCAGGAAAAACTTAGCAAGAAAGAGGATTTATTTTTATTTTTTAATGTCTATTGAGATCATTATGCAGGTTATTCTCTCTCTAGCAGATAGGACATGTATCAGGTTTGACAGGGAGGGATGAGTAATCAATGATATACTTCAGATTATGAGTAGGAAGGAACATTTTAAAAATCATAGTAAGCTCAAAAAACAAAACAAAACAAAACAAAAACCTGGGCATAATGATTGCCAGAAGCACTATGAGTATGTCCTGAATAATAAGTAAATTTTCAAAGATAGTGCTGACTAAAGGTAACGCAATTATCCCCTCCAGTGAGAAGTCACAGGTTTGGAATAGACACAGCTAGGAAAGACAAGGATTTCAGTTTTTATTATTACAAATGCTTTTATTGGAATACAGTTGTTAAATGTCATAAATTCTACTCAGTAGAAAATCTGAGCAGACTCTATAAGTGCTGAGAATACCACAACCCTGGGTTATCACTAATGGCCATCTGAGGAGAAAGTAGTACTTGATATACAATATTGTCATAGTAATTACTCATCTTAACATTTAACAGTTTTCATTTGTTGTTATAAATATGCTATTTTGCCACTAGATGAAAATTTTTCTAGGTAACAAAACAACATCTTTAAAATGCCCACAGGCCTTTCCAAATTCCAAAATGGTATCTTCCAAATACATTGATCAGTTTAAGAATATTTAATGATCACACTTAAGACAGGTAACAAGTTGAAAACTGATCCCAGAGATAAGACAAGTTATCAAGAGAGTATTAGCTACACTGGCATTTCTTGCAGAAAATTATTGGCTTCAGCCCACAAGATGAAGAGAAAAGGACAACCTAAGGACGACATTGATAGAAGCTTCCATTCCATTTCAACCTTGACAGTCTCAAGTGCTTCAGTTACCTAGGATGTGCGTGCCACGGAGTTCAAATCTCTACCTATTCGTACTGAGAGAAAAGCAAAGTGGCCAGCTCCTGCTTCAGCTGATAGTGAAGCCTGCAGAATCACACCTAAAGATTAGGCTTCTTCTGTTCATTCTCTCAGTTGCTGAGACTTGCAATGTCTTTCTGCCCATCTTGCCCATCTGTTTTATCATCTTTTCATCAGAAAGCACTGTTCTGAGTAACAGGCAAACTCCACCAACGCAGGGCCTTCCAAAGAGCTAATATAGTTTGCTATTATCCATTGAAAGAAGGCTTTGTTTGTGCGTGTCTGTGTGGTATTGACTGCAGGTGTGTGGTTTGGGTGGTGTACATATGGGGAAAGGAGGACAAACAAAATCTTTTTACAGATAAAGAGAGTTTGTGAGAGAATGGTTAACATACATTATGGACAATCCTATAATTTTAAGCCTGGAGAACATCTTGGATGAATCATTTAGCCTATTCCCATCACATCTTCTTCAAACGTAGTTGCATGTTTTCCATACTTTTAAATCTTCAGAATATAACCTTCAATAGGCCCATTATGATATTTCACAGCTAGTAAAAAACATTTTTATCCCAAACTTTAAAATCTTTCTCTACTACTTTATATACATACCCTCTGCTCCTGACTTCCTGAAAACCAGAGAAAAATTAGTCAGCATTACTCTTGAAATTTATGTGTACAGTTATTAATTTGAGTTATCATAAACACAGAAAGACAGTATGATACAATGGAAAGTAAACTGGAATTAAAAGTAAAAAAAGTTTAGGGCACAGATTCAACAGTTACTAAGAAAATCTGGGGAAGTCACAACTTAATTGAACTTTTGTTTTCTCTGCTGTTACTTGGGACTACTAAAGTCTCCATTAGTTCTAGATGTGATTTCAAATGTGGCAGTGAAAGCTACAAAGCTTCTAAAATCCTATAACACTTGTAATCATTCAGCATAGAAACTACAGCACAGCCAAATATGGGTTTTTCATCTACATACTTGTATTAAAAATTTCTTCTGTACAAAGTTGTTTATAAAATTATACCTACAGAATAGAATATAAAGTAGCTAGTTCAATACCAGGTGCACAGTAGATGCTCAATAAGTGTATGCAAAGTAGCTGTCCCAATAATGATTATATAATAAATGCTCAGTAAGCAGAAATCATTGCTAATAATAGTATTAAAAGTAATAGTAATGCTACTAATCAAAAATGTTTTGCTTTATTTACAGAAAAATAGTCAGAACAAAAGATTTATTGAGTACCTTGTTTACAGGACACAGTATTTGATATCACAGGTGAGCCTCACCACAACACCAAAAGTTAGAGATTATTTTACCCATTTTGTAAGTGAAAAAAGGAGACTCAGGCAGGTTTTATAACTTGCCAACGTTAGCAGCTCAAATAACATTATGTTCAATTCCAAAGCTGTTCATGTTCAGTTACAATCTATTGCCTCCCAGAAGTTTAAAGTTAAGTATCCTAGTCTTAGGAAAGCCTGGCTAGTGTTGAATAAACATATATACCAGAAGGTAATCTCCCTTCTTAAGCATCTACATAGGCTATAAAAATTTTAACTACTATCTCAGGTTCTTTAAACACACTGAGGGATGAGAGAAAATGTTAATTTTATTTGTTGAATAGAGCTTCGATATTTTGATTTCTCTAATAAATATGAAGTTATAGTAATGCATGCAATTAAAATTTCTTTTGTTAAACAATTCCATCACTACAGTAAATTGTTTTCATTATGGAGAACTACATTTTCTTAAACATTTTGTTGTATGTGAACTCCGTGTTCTGCTTCATCCTCCTTCTCAATCTTGTCCTACTACATTCCAAAAGTGCACCCTTAAAATAGCTCACAATTATTTTAAGAATTAAATGAAAGAAATTACTCTTGAAGTGTAGTACCTTGTGATCCTGCTGCTCTTTTAAATTTGCAAAAATATTGAGAGTGAGATGCACATTCAAAACTTTGAAGACTATGTTGGGACTACTTTCAACAATGACAATAAACTTGGCTCCAAAAATTCTCATTCCTCTGGTATCGTATTTCTGATAATTCTTGGCTCCAGTAGTTCTAAATTCTCTGGTATCGTAAGCAGCTGAAGTTTATCTGTTTTATAGATGTTTATATTTGCAATTAATGTAATGATATTTATATGCATCCCTTTTTCTTATTACTTATAGAGTCCTTTGGGTCACAGATTGTTTTCCACCTTTTTTTATAAATCAGCCCAGTTCTTTTTACATTTGTGTAATACATTTGAATCCACAAGGTTTTAATACGTATTTTGTCTAGGCACTCACTATTGTGATTTCCAGATAAAATGCATACTCAGACTATTCAAATGTAGTCTATAACAAAGTAGCAGTAGAAAATACATATATCGTAAACAATACTTTAGCAAATTCAATTCTAAGCAATTTTTTTTAGTTCAAACCAAAAAATCTAATTACTTGTTTTAATACTGAGTCCATAAGAAAAATTGTAGCACAGAAAAAATAATTTCCCATTTCTAACCCAGTCTAGCTCCATTGCTGTTGGCTCCTGAACAACAAGGAATTCTGTTGTCCAATCCATCCTAGCGCAAACTCAAAGCCATTCTAGGCTTTCCTGCCCAACCGTTTTGCCAATATTCGCTATTTCTTATTACTGGACCTGGTTTGATTTTGTTTTATTTTCAATTGCAGACCTCTGTAATCTGAAGTAATCAATTCTCTCCTTTTTACTTCTGGCCAGATTCACTTACAGACAGAAGCAAGCCCAGATTCAGATGTCTGCAGTTTAGTCATAGAAACACAAGCATTCTCCATGCACTCAGGTGCTATGGAATTGCTGACTCACACAGGTGTGTGCATAGTGCTATGGTAGTACAGCAACAAGGACTATGCCACTCATAGCAATAGGGACTGATTCATGCTCAGTGTTCCAGAGCCCAGGAAATCTGAGGTAAACTATCATTTTCCCTGACTACATACCTTCAAAGGACACACAGATTAAAATAAGTATAGACTTGCAAATTTTCGTAGAAAAACAAATAGACATTCTCATTCATACACTCAGGTAAATCTTTTCTGGGACACCCAAAAAGGGAGGCAAGAAAGATATAATGCTTATAAAAAAAAACAAACAAACAGTAAATCAGTCAGAATGGGACTCTCCAAAGTTATCTGGAGAGAAATTGGCATACTTGTGTTTCTTTTAAGTCTCCATAACACTGTGAAACTCCTTAATGACATCTACCATATTGTTATGTATTGTAGTTATTTACCTATTTGTTTTATCCCCAGAATTATCTGAATACCCAACTAGGATGAGCAAGAGTCTCAGATTCTGAAAGTGGCTGGATTTCCAGGAGCCAATTCTTATCAGTGACTTTAGGACATGAGTGAAGGGGAACTGAAATCTAACTCTTTAGTGAGAGTGGGCAAAAGAACAAAGGAAATGTCCAAAGCACCATGTCTGAAAGTTGATATTAAGATTGAGAACAACCAGGTAGACTCAGAAGTCAGAACCAGGCATGTTTTTCTGACACACAAGTATACTGGGGAAGGAGCCTTTTACAGCATGCCATCAGTGTTTCCACAGGCAGGCAAGCATCTGTTATGGACATTGACACAGTTCAGACATATTGGAGACTGCAAACCTTTAAATGTCAAGGATGTTCTGTCTGTCTCATCTTTCAAAGACAGCTCAAATGTCACCTCCTCTGTGAAGGCTATTCTGACAGATCCCCATATCAGAACTAATTTCTTGCTTCTTAGTGTTCCTGTAGCATTTTGCTTATGCCACTAGAATAGCCCTTGCTTGTCTATTTTATGGGTAAATATTTATTTTTGGCTCCCTACTAGAGTTCCTTGAAGACTGAAACTATATCTTACTCATATTTGTACCTACTGGGTCTTGTAATATTGGCCTAGAGTAGGCACTTAATAAATTCTTGTTAGATTGGCTTGTGTTCCTTGTCACATAGAGGAATGTGGAAAGATCTAACTGGACTTGAATAGAAAGGACTAAATTCATTAAAATAAATTGAACTAAACTGAGTGTATGAAATTTTGATTCTGGGTCCTGAGAAGATTAAGGTATCAATAAAGAAAATAGAGATCAAAACAGATACGTGTCAGTTGCAGAAAGTAAAGAGAAGTCCAGCAGGCTGTTGAAAATTCTGAACTGTATCTTGGAAAGAAGCCAGTGTGGAAAACATAGAGTTTGAGACTTATCCATTTAGAGGCGATAATTTAACCTGGGGGAACAAATTAGATTACCAAGGGAAAAATAATGAATTCAATGCTAAGGACAAAATTTTAAAGAATACACATATTTATGGGATAAGAGGTAGAAAATTTCTATTACATAAGGCAAAAGAGGAAGATGGGGGAAATGAAACAATAGCTAGTGATGGAAACCTAGAAAGGAGTTCCAAGAAAATACAAGGTTAAAAGTGCTACGGTGTGAGGGAGCATATTTGGAACTCTGAATCTGGTGGGGAACAAGGTAAATTTGAGATATTTAGTTGAAAAGAGATAAACAGAAGTGGAAAATGTCAACTCTCAAGAAAACTGCTGAGCCACAGTGAGAGAGTGAGAGAACAATTATCTTGAAAAGACATATGAACACTATGAAGAATATGCTGCTTAAACTTGCCATCAAATATGTTCAAA
The DNA here is from genome assembly GCF_027409185.1 of Cynocephalus volans. Lineage (NCBI taxonomy): Eukaryota > Metazoa > Chordata > Mammalia > Dermoptera > Cynocephalidae > Cynocephalus > Cynocephalus volans. The sequence continues at coordinate 50,932,846 of NC_084466.1, forward strand.
GGTAGGTCCTGAAATGGTTGGGAAGGAATGTGCGCCATCAGGAGGAAGCCAAGTTTCAGTGGAAGGGAATGTAGGAAGAACTGTTGGAAGGCTTTAAATAACTGTTAGTACAAGATGGGCTACATGGCACAGTTTAAGGGTTACAGAGACACTTACAGGGAGTATATTCAGACAGAGGGCAGGATAAGTTAAGTGGAAATGAAGCTATTGGAGGAAACAGAACCAGAATATTTTGAGTTGTTTCCATTGGAGATATGTGAGTATCCTAATTGCCTTAATTATTTAATATTCTCTTCATCCAAGCCATTTGCTATATGGCTTTTCAGTTTTCCCCACTAACGTGGTAGAAGTGTATTTCACTATTCTTGACTTTGGTTTTACTAATGTGACTAACCTTGACCAATAGAATGCTGGCAAAGTGTAACGGAATCAAAGGCTTAAGAATCACTTGGGCAGCTGGGCTTGTTCTCTTACATTTCTGCCATTTCCAAGAGAAGACCAAGTACAGGCAAGCTCTCTGGTTTCTGGAGGAAGATAATATAACAAAAGGAGCAGAATCAATCCACATATTCTTGAGGAGAGCTATTTATGAAAAGTAGAGCCACTCAGCCAAGTTCAGCCAAGATCAGCATCAGCTGACCTCCGGCCAACTGAGAGCTGTATGAGCTACCCACATGCCTATAGCTGCGTGCCACTGAGACTTTGTTGTTGTTTTGAAACCATATTATAGCAATATCAAACTGATTCATAAAGTAATGGATTTAATAGCCAAAACTTATTGAGCAACACTATATCAGAAACTATGTGTTAGGAACCATTTTACATGGATAAACTCATTTTACTCTTAACCATCTTATGAAATAGACATTGTTTCATGCCCATTTAAAACCGATAAACTAAATTAAAAGTTCATGCTGCTATCAAGTGGAGAGACCAAGATGAAAATTTAGCCCCTCTGACTCCACAAACTAGGATTCTTAAACTCCATGTTTTCCTAAAAATATTAGAACACTGCTAAAAATATCACTATATAATTGCATATTATTATATTAAAATGACATTAAAATAGTCAATAGTCTTTACAATAAATCATAAAATCTGAACAAGTATCACTATTAAATGTGGAATAGATTATAGATTACATTTTTCCCAGTAAGTGCCCTATAATCCTTAGTGCAAGATTTTCTGGGATAAGGTGGATTGAAAAGTGACTTATTTTCAGGGATCAAGTTATACACCAGATTTCCTACCCTAACTAAATCTTGGCATACTCGTGCTTAGGATTGTCTGCACACTGAGAGATGACTAGGCTTACAGACCAGGATCACAATCCATCTATCTAACCTAAAATGTGAAAAAAGATGGCAAGCCTACTTTACTTGCTTAGTCAAACTAGAAACAGAGACAGGAAAATGATCAGTCAGGCTCTAGGAAAGTCAATGCAGTAAATGATGTGATATGTTGCCAGAAGTCCCCCTCCAGAATCAAGCCACTTATTCCTCTAGCCATCCCTAGTGTCTGTGGCAGACAGTTCACAGCCAAGGTCCCCTCTGGAGATTCTTCTCCACCAAAGAAAGCTGTCTTGTACATGAGTATGCCTTCTCTCCAGAAGCCATATCCAATGACTGATTGACACAGAAGTACAAAGACCGAACAATGATTTTTTGGATATGACCCCAAAAGCACAGGCAACAAAAGCAAAAATAGACAGTGAGATTACATCAAACTTAAAAGCTTCTGCACAGCAAAGGAAACAATCAACACAATAAAGAGACAACTTACAGAATAGGAGAATATATTTGGCAAACCATACAGCAAATAAGGGGTTAATACCCAATATAAAGAACTCAAACAGCTCAATAGCAAAAATAAATAAATAACCTACTTTAAAAATGGGCAAAGGACCTAAACAGACATTTCTCAAAAGAAGACATACAAAAGACCAACAGGTATATGAAAAAATGCTCAACATCACTAATTATTAGGGAAATGCAAACTTAAACCATCATGAGTTATCAGCTTACACCTGTTAGAATAGCTATTACCAAAAAGACAAAAGGTAACAAGAATTGGTAAGGTTGTGGAAAAAAGGGAACCCTTGTTCACTATTGGTGAGAATGTAAATTAGTACAGCCATTATGGCAAAAGTATGGAGGCTCCTCAAAAAATTAAAAATAGAACTACTATTTGATCCAGCATCTGGGTGTATTTCCAAAGGATATGAAATCAGTAAGTTGAAATATCTGCACTTCCATGTTAATTACAGCATTATTCTCAACAATGGATGACTGGATAAAGAAAATGTGATACATTGTGTGTACACACACACACACACAATGGAATATTCTTCAGCCTTAAAAAATAATGAAACTTTGTCATTTGTGACAACATGGACAAACATAGAAGATATTATGTTTAGTGAAATAGGCCAGACACAGAAAGACAAATACTACATGGTATTACACATGTGGAATCTAGATAAATCTAACTCACAGAAGCATGGAGTAGAATGGTGATGGCTAGAGACTAAGGAGTGGAGGTTGGGGAGATGTTGATCAAAGCATATAAAATTTCAGTTAGACAGGAGAAATAAGTTCAAGAGATCTATTGTAAATTATGGTAACTATAATTAATATCAGTATACTGTATACTTGAAAATTGCTGAGACAGTAGATATTAGTGTTCTCACCATAAAAAAAGAGATAACTCATATGTTAAATAGTTTGATGTAGCCATTCCACAATGTATACATATATCAAAATATCACATTGTACACTGTAAATACATACAACTTTTACTTGTCAATTAAAAAAAAGGAAAGGTATATAAAGGCCTAGAAGCCTTACTTTGTAGACAACTCTGAAGGGACATTCCCATTCTAGCATTTGCACAGGACCATTGAGACTACCCTGGTAACTACGACACAGTTTTACAAGTCTCTCTGCCCATGCTGCTTCCCAATTTGTTGTTCCCGATATGCCTTCTGATCAAAGATATTTGCCTTGGGGCCGGCCCGTGGCTCACTCGGTAGAGTGCGGTGCTGATGGCACCAAGGCCACAGGTTCGGATCCTATATAGGGATGGCCGGTTTGCTCACTGGCTGAGCGTGGTGCTGACAACACCAAGCCAGGGGTTGAGATCCCCTTACCGGTCATCTTTTAAAAAAAAAAAAAAAAAAAAGATATTTGCCTTGAAGTCTGCTTCTTGGGAATCTAAGACACCAGGGAGAGCTGGCAGGCACATGGAGAAAGGAAGAGAAAGGAAATTTCATTTCCGTGCACAGGAAATGAAAGAGGACAGGAAAAGCACACAACCCAGTCTTTAAGTCATAACATTTGCCTACTAATAAACATATCCCAATAAATGCTATGTTCCTTCCATATTAACAGCTCTCCACCAAAAGAAGGAATGACTACAGAGGGGGCTCAATTGTTTCAAGAGTACCCAAAGTGTAGAGATAGTGCTTGGATAGAAGTTTGGTCCTTCCTTGCAGAAAAGTAAAAATAGAAAATGAAGGGGAATTATCTTCCCCCTTTTAAAATTACTGTTGTTGGATTCTAAGGAGTACGTATTTGCATTTCTGGAAAGCAGAAGATAACATTCAAAAAGTCTTTAAGGTTTTTACAGCAACTCATTCATTTATTTGTTTGTTTGTTTATTTTTAGTTTCATGTATTTATTCTCAGAACATACAAACTCATCTCAGAGAACAGAAAACAGAAATTTCACTCAGTGACTGAAAGATGGACACAGCCAGTTCACCCTGTCCCCACACTGACTAAAAAAATTCCCAGAAGGAGGGATGCCTAGAGTGCACAGCACTCCTTGGCATGGGGCTGTACACAGCTCTAAAGGCTCTCAATTTGTTTTATAATCAAAATGGGAAAATGGCTGTCAAAATGATAGTAAGAGTCCAAAGTCCATAATCATCATGGTGCAGGTTATCTAGGGCAAAGATGCTGCTGCAATTTACAGCTACACAGTCAAGTCTGTGCTGAAGGAGATCTCATCCAAGCAGCCAGGTTTCCAGTCATTCTGGGGGATAATGCCAACTAGCTGCCCCATAACCTGGCAAGAGCTGATGGCCCAGTGCAATCCCAAAGCCCCTGGAGTGGCAGTGCTGGGCCCAAACTTGTGGTAATTTGCTCCCTCTGCCTCCTACAGCATCTTCCTCTCCTTTTTGCAGCTCCACACTCAGGCCTCCACACCTGAGGGTCTGGGCCAGGGAGTTTGTTTCCTAAGCCCCAATAACCCAAGAGTGAGAACCTGGAAAAAGGGATATGAGAGTCCTGAAGAACAGGCATCAGGGAGCTTCAGAGCATGCCCTCAAACCCATGGGAAGAGTGCTGTGTCAGGCAAAGACAGTCTCTTCCCAGTGCTACTTGGTGAGGATGGTGCCTGGCTTGTGCTGGGCATCTGGGTGGTTGGCTAGCTCGGGGGGTGAGGGGGGCAGGAAGACACCAGGCTTTCCAGGATGGCTTGCTTCAGCTCATAGAACACAGCAGAGTTCTCTTTGGTGACGAAGGTAATAGCCACACCACTCTTGCCTGTTTGTCCCATGTGACCAATGTGATGGATGTAATCTTCAATATTTTGGCCATATCATAGTTGACAACCATAGACACATCTTGGATGTCAATACCACAACCAGCCACATCCGTAGCCACTGAAATATCCTTGGCCCCAACCTTGAGGTTGGATAGTGTAAACTCTCGCTGCTCCTGGCCTTTTCCACCATGCAGTGTGCAAGCATTGTACCCTGTCTTCTCCAGGGATTTGGCCAACACATCACAACACTTCTGGTTGACAAAAATGATGATGGGTGGATCAAAGCCTTGCTGCAAGATTGCCAGCAGCTTTTCCTCTTTTCTGACTCTGACATGAGGAAGACCTTCTGTTCCACACATTCATGGGGCTTCCCTGCAGAGCCAGTGTACACCACAGCAGGTCGCTGAAGATAGCTCCTTGCCAGATGCTCCATCGCTGGGGGCACGGTGGCCAAGAACATGACTGTTTTGCAGTACTTAAGTTTTCCTGACTCAAAGTTAGCCAAAATCTTCTCTGGGTCATCAGCCTCATCTGTATGTGGCTTCTGATTGCTGACAGGCATGTGCTCCAGGATCTTCTGGACATCTGGCTCAAAGCCCAAGTCAATCATCCTTTCTGCCTCATCCAGAATAACATAGGTACAGTGGCTGAGTACCAGGTAGCAGTTCTCCAGCACATCAATCAGATGTTCCAGGGTAGCGATCACAATCTCACAACCCATGTGCAGCCTGAAGCCTCCATCTTCTCTGGAGATGCCACTGATGACAGCCACAGTGTGGGGGCCTAGGGGTTTCCCAGACTTAATAGTCTCTTTCTCAATCTGCTGTGCCAACTCACGGGTGGGAGCCAGGATGATGGCATAAAGGCCCTGGTCTGGTTCTTCAATCCTGTCAATTTTGGGAAGCGTGGTGATCCAGACCAGCAAAGGGATGAGGAAGGTTGCTGTCTTGCCACTGCCAGTCTCAGCCACATTAATGATACATTCTGTAGCCCAGTGGGAATTGCCTGACACTGGATAAGGGTTGGTTCCTTATAGCCACACTTACCAATGACCTCCAAGATGTGTGAAGGCAGAAATGAGTCCTTCCAGGATCGGATGGGACTGCAGATCTTGCCATCTTTAGTGGTGATGCTGTAGTCCTCAGGGAAGATACACCAGTCCCTGTCTGTCATCTCATCTAACTTCTTCTGGGACCAATGACAATCGTCCCAATGCTGCTTGGGTTCCTTCTTTTGAAGTTTGCATTGTCTTGCCTCCTCCTGCTCCTTTTCTTCCAGTGATCTCCTCTTCTCCATTAGGTCTCCATAGAAACGAGACTGCTCTCCTTTCTGCTGCTTTGGGTCAATGCCTGCAATGAAGCCCCGCCCCAACAACTGCACCTGCTGCCATTCTTTGTACAGGGGATTGTAGTCGATGGATGTGTCTCCAGATGCATCCCACCCAAAGACAAACTTGCGGTCACTGAGATGCCTTGCTCGGTGCCACTTTTTTATGCCACCCGGGTAATGCTCCTTAATGGCATGCAGTTCCTTGCTCTTATCCTTCTCTTCCCGGATCTACTGTTGCCCTTCCTCATCCTCATTTCCATTGGTCTCCCGCTCCATCCTCTCCCTTCATTGCCAATGTTCCCATTTCTGTGGCATTCCCAACATCTTCCTGCCCAAGTCTTGGAACTGTTTCCTCTTCCTCTCTTCTTCAAGCATCCTCTGCCGCTCTTCACCTCCTCCTGCTGCTGCTGCTGCCGTTTTAGAGCTTCTGCCTCTCTTTCTGCTTTGGAGAGGAACTTGGGCTTAGCCTCAGCTTCTTCCTCAGCCTTTTTCTTGGCCAGAAGTTCCTTCAGTGATAATGGCTGGGCCTTGGGCATCATCACCATGTTCATCCTCTTCATCCTTCTCAGAGCCTCTGTCCTTCTGAGATTTAAAATCTTTTCCCCAGCCAGGAGATAAGCTGGATCATTTATGGTCCTTGTCCTGTCTGTGCCCATCCCTGTCTCGATCTCTGTCCTTCTTATTAGGATCCTGCTCCTTATGTCCATCTCCTCTCTGTGCCGTCTTACTCTACCTGCAGACTTGGAAGCTGAACGAGTGAGAACGGGAGCCAGAGCAGGAGTGAGAGAGAACGGGAGCGAGAGAGAACGGGAGAGAGAATGGGAGCGAGAGAGAACGGGAGAGAGAACATGAGCAAGAGAGAACGGGAGAGAGAACGGGAGTGAGAGAGAACGGGAGAGAGAGAGAACGGGAGAGAGAACACGAGCGAGAGAGAATGGGAGCGAGAGAGAACGCGAGGGAGAACGCGAGCGAGAGAGAATGGGAGCGAGAGAGAACGGGAGAATGCGAGCGAGAGAGAACAGGAGAGAGAACACGAGCGAGAGAGAACGGGAGAGAACGGGAGAGAGAACACGAGCGAGAGAGAACGGGAGAGAACGGGAGAGAGAACACAAGCGAGAGAGAATGGGAGCGAGAGAGAACACGAGGGAGAACGGGAGCGAGAGAGAACGGGAGAGAGAACGCGAGCGAGAGAGAACGGGAGCGAGAGAACGCGAGGGAGAACGCGAGCGAGAGAGAATGGGAGAGAACTCGAGCGAGAGAGAACGGGAGAGAGAACGCGAGCAAGAGAGAACACGAGCGAGAGAGAACGCGAGGGAGAATGCAAGCGAGAGAGAACGGGAGCGAGAGAGAACGGGAGAGAGAACGCGAGCGAGAGAGAACGGGAGCGAGAGAGAACGGGAGAGAGAGAGAATGGGAGCGAGAGAGAATGGGAGGGAGAATGCAAGCGAGAGAGAACGGGAGCGAGAGAGAAAGGGAGAGAGAACGCGAGCGAGAGAGAACGCGAGGGAGAACGCGAGCGAGAGAGAACGCGAGGGAGAACGCGAGCGAGAGAGAACGGGAGAGAGAACACGAGCGAGAGAGAATGGGAGCGAGAGAGAATGGGAGAGAGAACGCAAGCGAGAGAGAACGCGAGGGAGAATGCAAGCGAGAGAGAACGGGAGCGAGAGAGAACAGGAGAGAGAACGCGAGCGAGAGAGAACAGGAGCGAGAGAGAACGGGAGAGAGAGAGAATGGGAGCGAGAGAGAATGGGAGGGAGAATGCAAGCGAGAGAACGGGAGCGAGAGAGAAAGGGAGAGAGAACGCGAGCGAGAGAGAACGCGAGGGAGAACGCGAGCGAGAGAGAACGCGAGGGAGAACGCGAGCGAGAGAGAACGGGAGAGAGAACACGAGCGAGAGAGAATGGGAGCGAGAGAGAATGGGAGAGAGAACGCAAGCGAGAGAGAACGCGAGGGAGAACGCAAGCGAGAGAGAACGGGAGCGAGAGAGAACGGGAGAGAGAACGCGAGCGAGAGAGAACACGAGTGAGAGAGAACGGGAGCGAGAGAGAACGGGAGAGAGAACGGGAGCGAGAAAGAAAGGGAGAGAGAACGGGAGCGAGAGAGAAAGGGAGAGAGAACGCGAGCGAGAGAGAACGCGAGGGAGAACGCGAGCGAGAGAGAACGCGAGGGAGAACGCGAGCGAGAGAGAACGGGAGAGAGAACACGAGCGAGAGAGAACGCGAGTGAGAGAGAACGGGAGAGAGAACACGAGCGAGAGAGAATGGGAGCGAGAGAGAATGGGAGAGAGAACGCAAGCGAGAGAGAACGCGAGGGAGAGAGAACGCGAGGGAGAGAGAACGCGAGGGAGAACGGGAGCGAGGGAGAACGCGAGGGAGAACGCGAGCGAGAACTCGAGCGAGAGAGAACGGGAGAGAGAGCGGGAGCGAGAACGCGTGACAGACGGCTGCCCTGCCTCCTCTGCGTCTATCCCTTGAGCGACTCCGCTTCCTGTCTGTAGGTCGGGCAGACTTCCGGTCCTGGTCTCCATCCTGCTCTGTGTCAGGAGTCCGTGATGGCTTCCTTTCCTCCTTGGGAGGTGATACATCATGGTCCTTTTTGTCAGCCTGCTCTCCTGCCATCACCCCTGAGCCTGAAGTGCCCAACGCGGCCTCAGCGTCGCCGAGCAGTCGCCATCTTTCCCATTTCCTGGTCGCCGAGATGGCAACTCATTTTTTTCAAACATTTAAAAACTGAAAAATAATTTCTATCATAGAAAAGGGAATAAAAGGGGGAAAAAATGATTAAAGCCAAAGAAAGCAGAAAGGCATTCCAGCTAGCAATTAAAAACCAGGATATGGCAAGTCCCTAATTAATACAAAAAGGTAAGTTTTAAAAGTATAATTGTAAAGTCAATGTTTAAAATCGAAAACTCTTTTCCTGTGGAAACAGTTTCCCAAGGCAGCTCACTAAAATCTTCTTTAACTCATAATATAGAGTATATAACTGACCTTAGCGTTAATAAATACAGTTACCAGATGGTACAATGTTTAAATAGGAAAACACATTCAGTGATTTTAATTTGGAATACCAGGAATATACCTGCCTTCTGTGGCCTTGAAGCAAGCTCCTCCCATTTCCCTAAAGCCTGCCTGATACTATAAGTAGATCTATAGAGCTAACCCTGTAGGCATGGCATTCAGCAAGGGTATAATGGGGAATAAGATACAATCCTTCAGGAAGTTTAAAATTTAAGAGGACGGATAGCCAAGTAAATGGGAAGTTGCAAAATAGCCTGGCAGTGCTGATTGGGTATGCTAGAGTATGATGCTTTTCCCTCACTCCCATGGTTTCCTAACATGTGAAGGGGACACAACCACTAAAACTTCTGGCCTCTTTCTGTCCCTGTACTTATACTGTCCCTCCTCCCTTTAGGAAAGAGGTGTACTTAATCTAACTGATAAATTTGAGATAGACTGGACATGCTCATCTCAGCTCCATCCATTTTTTCCACTTGGAATACACAGAGACATCCTCTGCTCCTCCACCCTGTGAGATTACTCACAAGAGGAGATACTCTGGTCCAGTGTTGTGCATGGTTGGGTGAAGAAGTCTGACTAATTATGAGAGTTAGTTAGCAGGTTCACTTGGCCCTTACACTAAGCCACATCCTCTAATTTAGCATCTCCTATATTGTTTCTCTTGTTTTCTATGACAGTGAAGAATGGGGGTGTTTATGGTTTTGATTTGAATCATCCAAGAGTGTAAATATCCTGGGCCATGGGAGCAAACAGGAGAGACATCAAAATTGATGTTGCAGGTTTAGGAAAATTTTCTTTCTTAAGAGAGTCATGATAAACTGAATTTTAAAATTATAAGTAGGTTATGCAGGTGAATAGCTATGAAAAGACATTCCAAAAAGAGAGAATAACATGAAAAAAAAAAAGTCTGTGGGAGAGAAGGAATTTGTAAACATAATTCATATATTACTTAGAATTTTCAGTTAACCAAAGTATCTTAGTTTTTTATTGGGTGCTTCCAATGTACCTTTCCTTTATTTCTATCCTTCACTTTTTCTTGCCCCCACACTATCTTCCTACTCTGAAATCTTCTCTGTTGACCTTAAATTTTAATTATTCTTACCTCAAAATTATATCTGTACTAACATTTTATTTTTCATGCCTAAAGCTATTCTGTTCTCAAATGTTATAATCCTAATGTATTCTCTTCCCCTTAGTGTTATTGACTTATTGATTTATTCAATGTACAGATTTTCTTTAAATTGCCAAATGCTGGCTCCCCAAATATCACCAATAGAACCTGTTGATATGATAAAATTGAGTTTATTGTTTACTGAGGTAGGGGAGAACACCCTCCTGCGGCCCTGTGGCAATGTCTCAGAGGCAAGAAGGCAAGGTTAAAATTTACTGAGAGTTGGAAGTTTGAGTTAAGATCATCCTATCAGTGTGGAGGACTTAAGACTAGGTTAGGATGATGATACAATAGTCCAGTACAGTGGAAACAGCAAGACTAACACTTGAGTCCATTGATTCAAAAAAATCCTAGGGACTCTCCACTGTCCTGGCCTTGGACCACTCCTCAGGCGGCCCATATCTCCCATAGACAGTGTGTGGCTTCTCCAGGGTTAACTACCCGTGATGGGGAGGGGAGAGCTGGAGCAGTGCTGAGCAAGGATGAACTGCCTTTGGACACACGCTGTCCAGTGCCATGCCAGCTTCCTGGCCTGCATCCCCCCTCCTACCCTCCCCAGCCTTTAGTCCACAGGAGACGTGTTGCCAGTGTGTGCATAGGTGGTAGGTCTTTAACCATACCTGCTCTGGGACCCAGCCTGAGGGGGCATACTTTATCCTGAATATCTGAGGGGAGCCCACTCTGCCAGAGTGTCTGTCAGGAGTGGCGGTAAGAAGCTACAGCCCCATCCCAGGAGAGCCAGATAACACGCTTCAGTCCTGCCCCCAGGGCCCATGCCCTGCCTCAGGGAAGAGAGCAGTTCAAGGGCTGCAGTTGAAGGCCCAGCCTTCAAGCCAGACCCATCTGGATTCCATTATTGGAGCTAACATTGCAACATTTGAGACCTTGAGTATGTCTCCCTGAGCTTTACTTTCTTCATCTCTAAAGCAGAATAATGATGCCTGCCATACAACCTGGAGTCTTTCTGCCTGACTGCCTCCCTTTCCTCTCCTTTCCCTTCAAGAGCAGACTCTGGGGCCAGGGCCAGGTCACATTTGTGTTTGGGGCTGGGTCTACAGCTGCAGTACGTAGGAGGGGACTGAAGTTGAAGCACCCTAGTCAGTCAGGCAGTGCTGGCCTTGCTGGGCTCTTGGCTTCAGAGGCCTACTGTCAGAGCCACACTTTGAATGCCTCTAATAGACTTTGGGGACCCTACCTATGCTCTCATTCCACCAGGTAAGGACTGAGTCCTATAGCTGCTCAAAGATGTCCCTAACACTCTGTCTATGATGAAATTCTCCCTGCTGAGAACCCACCCTAGGGCTGGGACCTACCAAAGGTCTAGGTAAGAGCCCCAGCCTCAAATCAGTGGTTTAATGAACCTCTAGCTAGGGTACTTCCTGAGGTGACTTTGGGATCCAAAACCCTGAGCTTCTGCTCTACCTCGTGTGCATAATCAGGAGGTTTTCTTGGTCTCTCCAAGCCTGCTTCTGTTTCCTTTATAAATTAGGGAGAAAAAGTATTTGGTAAAGTTCAACATCCATTCATGATAAAAACTCTCAACAAAATAGATATAGAAGAAAATATCCTCAACACAACAAAGGCCATTTTTTAAAATTCCACAGGTAACATCTTACTCAATAGTGAAAAGTTGAAAGCTTTACTTCTAAAATCAGAACAAGAACAAGACAAGGATGCCCATTCTTGCCACTTCTTCTTGACATAGTACTGGAAGTTCTAGCAAGAGTAATCAGATGAGAAAAAGAAATAAAAGGCATCCAAATTAGGAATCAAGAAGTAAAATTATCCCTGTTTGCAGATGACATGATCCATGATCTTATAATTAGAAAACCCTAAAGACTCCAACAGAAAAACTGTTAGAACTAATAAACAAATTTAGTAATGTTGCAGGATACAAAATCAACATACGAAATCAGTAGCATTTCCTTACACCAACAATGATCTATCTAAAAAAAGAAATCAAGTAAACAATCACATTCAGGACAACATCAAAAAGAACAAAAATGTAACCAAGGAGGCAAAAGATCTGTACACTGAAAACTACAAAACACTGATAAAATAAGTTGAAGAGGACATAAATAAATGGAATGATATCCTGTGTTCATGGATTGGAAGAATGAATATGGTTAAAATGTCCTCAGTACCCAAGTGATATATAGATTCAATACAATTCCTATCAAAATTCCAATGACAATTTTCACAGAAATATAAAAAATGATTCTAAAATTTATATGGAAATGTAAAAGCCCTGACTAGCTAAAGCAACTTGAGAATAAGAGCAAAGTTTCTGATTTAAAATTATATGACTAAGCTATAGTAACCAAAACAGTATAATACTAGCACAGAAACAGACACATAGACCAATGGAACAGTCTAGAGAGTCCAGAACTAAACTGAAGCACATATGCGAACTAGTTTTTGATGAGGGTGCCAAGAATACACACTGAGGAAAAGTTGGTCTCTTCAACAAATGGAGTTGGGAAAACAGGATACCATCGTGCAAAGTAATAAAACTGGACACATCTTACACCATACACAAGATCAACTCAAAATGGATTAAAGACTTAAACGTGAGACCTGTAACCTATAAAACTCCTAGAAAAAAATATAGGGAAAAAGTTCCTTTACATTAGTCTTGACAATGATATTTGGATATGACACTAGAAGTTCAGGCAACAAAAGTGAAATTAAACAAGTGGTACTACAGCAAACTAAAAAGCTTTTGCACAGCAAAGGAAACAGGCAACAAAACTAAAAATCAATCTATGGATTAGAAGAGAATATTTGCAAAACACGTATCTGATGAGTTAATGTCCAAAATATATAAGGAAGTCAAACAACTCGATAGCAAACAAACAAATAAACTGATTAAAAAGTGGGCAAAGAACCTGAATAGTTTTCCAAATGAGACATAGAATTGGCTAATATGTATATGAAAAGGTACTTACATCTCTAATCATCAGGGAAATGCAAATCAAAACCTCACACCTGTTAAGATGGCTATTATCAAAAAGACAAAATATAACAAGTGCTGGTGAGGATGTGGAGAAAAAGGAACCCATGTGTTCTGTTGGTGGGAGTGTGGATTGGTAGAGCCATTAAGAAAAACAGCATGGAGGGTCTTCAAAAAATTAAATAATAGAACTACAATATGAGCCAGCAATCCCTCTTCTGGGAAATGAAATCAGTATTTTGAAGATATATGTGCACTCCCGCATTCACTGTAGTATTATTTGCAATAGACAAGATAAGGGAACAACCTAAGTGTCTATTAATGTATGAATGTATAAAAAAAATTGTCATGTGTACATACAATGGAATATGTCAGCCTTAAAAAAGAGGGAAATATTCCACTTGTGACATAAACTTGGAGGACATTATGCTAAGTGAAATAGCCAGTCCCAGAAGAACATATTCTCCATCACTCTACTTATATGAGGTACCTAAAATAGTTAAACTAGTAAAAGCAGAAAATGGAATGTTGATTATCGGGGCATGGTAGGGAGGGAAAAGGGAAGATTTAGATCAAAGGATATGAAATGGCAGTTTAGGGTGAATTAAGTCTAGAGACCTAATATACAGCATGATGACTATAGTTAATAATACTGTATTACAGACCAAAAATTTGCCAAGAAAGTAGATTTCAAGTGCTGTCACCACAATAAATAAATAAATAAATAATAAAGGTAATGATATGAACAGATGGATAAAATAGTTTGCTTTACTGTAGTAATCATTTCACTATTTATATGTATATGAAAGCATCATGCTGTGCACCTTAAACATATACAATAAAAATATATAGAGAGAGACAATGGCCCAAATGGTCTATTGATACTTTTTTTTTAAGTTGATGGGGTTTTCAAAAAGTTACAGCAATGAGAATCAAGCCATTAATTGACCAATAAATTACAGAAAAAGGTAAAGTCATGCTAACAAAGAATAGTGGGATAGCAAAATAATGTTAATGTATACATTAAGTTATGGTTTTTCAGGGCTAGGACTACATATAATACATTATTGTATCCTGAAAGCCTAGCATGGTGCCTAGAATTTGTAGATGTTCCGTAAAAGCCTACCAAATAAATGAACTTATTTATTTCTACAGATGACAGTGTAGCTTAAAAGAAGGGAGATGTTAAAACATGGTGGTCTTGCATCCATAAACAACAACTTAATCAGCCCATCTAGATATATACTGGTCAATTTCTTATAAAAATTACTATTATTTTTAATTTTCTGATTTGTATGAGGCACGCCTTGCCTTCATATCGATACTTTCAAAAAACCAAGTGCATTTCGCTTTAAAATCTGTCTTTTTAATTAAACTGAGAAAAAGAATTTGAGTGAATCTCTTGTGTGATTTCTAATCAATCTGTTTCATTAATTTAAGCTTTAGAACATTTAAAAAATAAACAAGCAAACATTAAAAATCACCATCTGCAACAACCAAGTAGTCCCAATTAAGTCAACTGATGTACAGATGGAGTTCGGAACATGAATGGGACCAGTGATTGATGACTACTGGTTAGTTAGTTCTAAAAAACACTATGAAGTATATGAGTACATAGTTTGCCTGCAGTGCCCAGTCATTTTTCTCCAGTCCTTGACTCAGCTGTAGCCTTCCCTCTTCCCTTATCTCTCCTTTAAACACTCTCAACTTTCTCCTGCAGCCTCCTTTCTCTCTATCCTTCCATCCCTCCAAGTTAGCGCCATAAAAAAGAAATAATATAAATTATTTTGTGGTACAGTGTGATTTTTCTCAGTTATATTTCTCTCAGCAGTATTTATAATGAAATCGTATTTCAATATACAATGCAAAATATTTTGGGTGAGGTTTGGATGACTATCAGTCTTTTTAGAATACTTGAAGTCATACCTGTTTTACTACGATTGATTCTAGTCTTTCAATTCATTCTTTAGCACAGCTCTACAACCAAGGGGAAGAAGTAAGAAACCTACATATGAAATGAAACTTTATTTGCACTCCTTGGGATACTTTCAATCTATAGATAGTCAATAATAATAATTCTGGAAATGATTTTATTATTAATGATATTACTGATACTGAGGCCAGTATTTATTAAGTACCTACTGTAAGCAGTACAGAAAGTGTTTAGCATGAATTATCTCATTTAATTCTCATGACACTCCTATAAAATAGGAAACTAGGGTTCAAAAAAAATTAAATAATTTGACACAGCTAGTAAGTGGCTAAACCAGAATTTGAACTGCAGGGTTTTATCAGATTCCAGAATTTATGAGGCCTTTAAAACCAAATATTACCTCTCATTTGTTTATATATCCTAGGAATTATAATGTCTAGTACATATTGGGAATTCAACACATATTTGTGAAACGTGGTATTTTTGAAGGAATCATCAACAATAATAGTATACAAAAAATAAATTGATTTAAACGATACAAATATTAAAATGTTTCATTTCTCATGGAAATGCTAGCAGCAGTTTCAAAATGAGTTTGATATCTTCCTTACACAACATCAGGTTACATTGGCTGAAATAGTCTGTGTGTAAAATGATAGTATCATATAATTTATAATTTCTCCTGATATTTTATAATAAAATGTGTCAGTATGTGTTTTTCTCATACAATGGAAATAAAACCAGTGAAACACATTGAGACATGGTTGCTCTTATCTCAAGGCAAAATATTTGGATTCTCTGGTTCTAAGGGCTCTTTTGTGCTCAGGGTTTCTCATGCTTAAATTGAGATTATACCCTTTGCCTTTAGACACTATGAAGAATTAATAACTGATCAAATAAACTGAAATATCCTGTCACTTATATAAAGCCCTTTCTAAAGTAAAATGACAACAACTCACATCTAATGCAAAGTAATTTAACATCCAGCCCCAGGACATATCACCCTCATATAATCTCTCAGCAAATATCAAGCAACATTCAAATAATAGACTTGTCAGGAAAAACAAACATCCCAATAGGCAAAAATGGCCACCTTTTAAATAATGGTAATAGTAATGGATTATAACTCACTTAATAAAATAGGAATCTGTCAGTACATACTGAAATAAATGAATAAATAAATTGAATGTTGAATGAGCAATGGAGTATCTCCCCTCAAAATGCTTATTCATTACTAAGGGAAGACAAGCATGGAAGAAGCCACCTTTACCAAGTGAGCAACCTTAACATCTCCAGTAATGAAACAAAGCATGTGCTATGTAACAGGATGCAAAGAGAAAAAGGCAGCATTACTTCTGCCATATTCTTGGCAAAGATGCATACCCTGAGTTGAATTATGAGAAAACATCAGATAACCCCAAACTGAAGATCATAGAAGAACTGCTCTAGATTGAAGGAGACTAAAGAGACATGACAACTAAATGCAACATGTTGTTCTGAACTTGCAGTAAAGGATATTACTGATATAGGTGGTGAACACTGAATGGGGTCTGAGTATCAGACAGTAGTAATGAATCATTGTTATTTTCTGATTAATTAGTTGTAACGGGGTTATGCAGAAGAATGTTTTCATTTTTAGGAAATGTGCTCTAGCATACTCAGGATAATAGGGAATTATGTCAGCAACTAATTTTCAAATTTCTCAGGAAAATAATGCTATTTATATAATACTTTCAACTCTTCTCTGAGATTGTGTTTTTTGAGGCATACCAATTACCTGGCATTTATATGAACTAAGTTATGAAAGGCAGGTTTCTATTAATTTGAAATAGAGAACAGAAAACACAATAAAACATTATCTGTATGAAATAAAAAAATATTGTGCTTCTATGCTTTTCTAATCATGCATTTTCATCAACGATGCTCCAGAATTAATTTTTTTAATTTTAATATTTCTTGCATTTCTTTTTTTATATGCAAGCGAATGAAACATACACTTTTCTAAATATTTCTACACAAAGGGTAGTATACCTTATACACTCTTTTGCACCATGCTTTTTTTTTTTACTTAGTAAATATTTTGGTAATCTTTACATATTAATACAGCTTATTGATAGCTCCATAACAATTAATTTTGTTGTTATACCCTAGTTTATCTAACCAGTTTTTTTAAAGTCAGCTTTATTGAGCTTTATTTATTACAAAATCACAACTTTTGAGTACCTAATTTCATGAGTGTTTTTTTAAAATTTTTAAAAAATTTTTGGCCACAAAACAAGTCTTAATACATTTAAAAAGGCTAAGATCACAGAAGATATGCTCTCTGACCACAATAACAGAAGGAAATTTACAAAATTCACAAATGTGTGGAAATTAAGCAACACTCTCCTCAATAAACAATGTGTCAAAAGAAAACTCACAGAGAAATTAGGAAGTACTTTGAGATAAAAATCAAAGCACAACATATCAAAATTTGTAGGATGTAGGGCTCATGCAGTGCTTAGAGGAAAATTTATACTTGTAAACACCTATATTAAAAATAAGAAAAATCTCAAATCAGTAATGTAAACTTCTACCTTAGGAAAATATAAAAAGAAGAGCAAGCTAAACCAAAAGCAAATATAAGTAGGAAATAGCAAAGACTACAACAGAGATATATGAAATAGGCAATTAAAAAACAACAGAGAAAATCAACACCACCAAAAGTTGATTCTTTAAAAAGATCAACAAAATTTGCAAACCTTTATTTAGGGGGACCAAGAAAAAGACAGAAGACCAAATTACTAAAATCAGAAATAAGCAGGGGCATTATTACGTTGTCATTATGGTTTTTTGTGGTGGTAAGGTTTAGTTTCCTTCTCTTTTGCATTTGTATTTTTGTTCTACCAGTGGGTTTTGTCCTTACCTGTGTATTCATGGTAGTGATTATTATTATTATTATTATTATTATTTTATTCCAGATGCAGGACTCCCTTGAGGATTTCTTATAAGGTTGGTCATGTGGTGAACTCTTATAGTTTTTGTTTGTCTGGTAAATACACAGTTTCTCCTTCATTTCTGAAGGATAGCCTTGCTGGGTATAGTATTCTTCGCTGGCAGATTTTTTCTTTTAGTATTTTGAATGTATCATCCCATTTTCTTCTGGCCGGTAGAATTTCTATTGAGAAGTCTACTGTTAGTATGACAGGGGCTCCCTTACAGGTGACTTAATGCTTTTCTCGTGCTTCTTTGAAGATTCTCTATTTGTCTTTGAGCTTTGTCCATTTAACTATAATGTGTCTTGGAGAAGATCTTTTGGGGTTGAACCTGTTTGGGGATCTTTGAGCCTCCTGGATCTGAAGGTCTGTGTCTCTCCTTATACCTGGGAAGTTTTCCATTATTTTGTTGAATAGGTTTTCCATGCCCTTTCCTTTCTCCTCCCCTTCTGGAACACCCATGATTCAAATGTTTGTGCACTTTAAGTTTGTCTACTAGCTCTCTTAGATTTTCTTCATTTTTTAAAATTCTTTTTCCTTTTTTTTTTTTTTTTTTTGTTTGCCTGGGTTATTTCAAAAAGACTATCTTCAATATCAGAAATTAGTCTGCTTCATTAGCCTGCTGCTTAAGCTATTCATTCTGTTTTTATTTTGCCAAGTGAATGTTTCAGTTCCATGAGTTCTGCTACATTCTTTTTTAAGGTATTTGTATTAGTCCATTTGTGTTGCTGTAACAGAATCCCTAAGACTGAGTATTTTAAAGAAAAGAGGTTTATTTGGCTCACGATTCTAGGACAGCTGCATCTGGTGTGAACCTCAAGCTGCTTCTGCTCGTGGCAGAAAATGGCAGGCAGCTGGTGGCAACAAGCAGATCACATGGTGAGAGGAAGCAGGAGAGAGAGAGGGGGGAGGTGTCAGTGTTTTTAAAACAACCAGATCTCATGAGAACTAATAGAGTGAGAACTCACTTACTAACCCCACCCCCCAGGGAGAGCACTAATCCTTTCATGAGGGATCTGCCCCCGTGACTCAGCTCCCAACACTGCCACATCAGGGATCAGTTTTCTACATGAGTTTTTTAGGGGACAACATAGCCAAACTCTAATACTATTAATCTCTCTATAAGTTTCCTTCTTCGTATCCTGCATTTTTTTTTTTTTTCTCATTTCATTATGTTGTCTGAGTCTTCTCATATCTCAATGAGTTTCTAGTATCTCTATAGTGATGTCTGGTCATCTGGTAGAGCAGTTGCTTCTTCTATTACTCTCGAGTGGGCTTTAAGAAGGGAGATGTCCTTTTCTTTTTCTGGTCTCTGCTGGTGATTCTCCTTGTGTCAATGCACTCAAGAGGCTGCCTGCATGGTGGCTGTGGCTCCTGCTGTGACATTGGGCCTCTTTTGCGACAGCCGTGGCTGTGGCAGTGACAGTGGCTGTGGTGGACCACCTGCACGGAAGTGGTGTTTTGGGCATGCTCTCTTGCCTGCAAGTGGATGCTGCCCTCAGCTCCTGACTAGGACCGTGGGTGTGTTTTTCTGCCTACTTCCAGTTGGAGGGTGTTGCCCTCAGCTTTGGTCTTGGACCACAGGCATGCTCTCTTGTCTGCTTCCAGACAGAGGGGGCTGCCCTTGGCTTCAGAACTAACTTTTAAACATACAAAATTTGACATAGGAAGGTGAGGAATGGTAAGAGCAGTCAAGACACAAATACCTAATCCAAAGGCAATAAATAATAAAGCACTTGATTGCTACCCTGGTGGTCCCAAAGTGTTACTATCACTAGCATTTCATGTACTAATTAATACTGGATATTAGTATTGAAAATCAATGTTACAATTTACAGAAATTCCTACTCACCTAGCACTGTCATTTTTTTTTTTTTGAGAGTGCCTCAAAGAGAAAAAAAAGCCTAAAGAAAATAGGTTGGCCTCTTCCAAAGGGAGCAGATAATCCAAACTGTGAATAAAGTACTTACAAATTTGAGATGCTTTCAAGTCAGAATGAACAGCTGCATGAATCATTAGGTTTTAGTAACTTGAAAGCCCTTGATCTTCAGGATAACCTCTAAGGAATGTACTGTGCCATTTATTTATTTATTTTTACCCAAGTTTTACTATTGGATATCTAATTGCCTAAAATGGTAGGATGGAAATAATTTAGATGTTTCTCTCTTCTCATCTATATTTATTACTTGATTTCTATCGTTACCCTCAAGTAAACAATAAATTTAGCAGGGTTAGGATCCTGAAACATAAAGAGATAATAATGTTTCCGTTGGAGCTTAATGCACCATCAAAGAACTCAGACAATGGAATTAAGTGGTGAAATGGACGCCTATGGCCTGAAGTGATTACAATAACTTTTCACATCATAATCTGAGTAATTCACCTCATTCCACTGCAGACAAGGAATGTATGGAGGGAAAAAACATGGAGAGGGAGGCTTAAATAAAATTTTTTTAAAAGAAATCCAGTGATAAATTAATAAATAGTAAAACAGGTGTTAATCATAGCAAAGCCTTATTATTATTATTATTACTATTATATTTGTGAATCTATCTATGGCACATTGATTTTACAGGTTATACTAAAATAAGCAAGTATGTAACCTCTTTCTGAAGAGAAATAATAAATAGTACATGAAGAATAGGTAGAAAGGCAATTTGTAAATGGTGTTTCTTCAGGCTGCATCACTGTTATCACAATGGCATTATCTATAATTATTTGCCTCTCATAATAAGAACCCTAAATCATTCAAACTGTGGCTTTTATTTCCCCACCATCCCCCATATAATTATTTTGGGTGTCCATTTGCCCACATAAACAAACCTGCTCTGCTTCCATGTAGCATCCTATTTTCTTTAGACTTTTTCTTGAGAGGCACTCTCAAAAAGAGAATGGTAAAAGTACATCATTTTCTCCCTTTTCTTCTTAAACTCTTTATTGATGCCTACTATCTTCAAAGATCCAGGAGCCTGGTCATCCCTTGTATATAAATCTGGAATTTCATGCATTCCTACTGGCTTTAACTTTCAAAAATAATGAAACCTTGACTTCCACTAAGGCCTTGAGGTGCACTGGGACCAATAAAGTCCACTAAGGCTGCTGTCACCTTCTCCATAGAAAGTACACTGTATCCTTATGACAACATGTTAGCTGCTCCAACACACTGTAATCACATTAGGAGCTCTTGAAATGTCTAAATAAATATATGAGTAAATAAGTAAATAACCAACTCTCTCTCTCTCTCTCTCTCTCTCTCTCTGTTATGTTACTGCATTGGCACTCAAGAAATGTCTGCAATGTACTTTAAATACCAATTAGAGTATTTTGGTACTCTAAATAGTGAAATAGCCTTTTCGGGTTGGATTTACCACCCTCAGTCTTCCTAGGACTCACATGTAAGACAACAGGGGGGCTTATTAGAATCAATCTTAGCACTCATTTTTTTGCATCATGGTCATTCCTCCCTTCTGAATTGCCAACAATATAATTGGAGCAACTGTCATCGATCAAAATTCTACCCTTTCTTTCCTCTAGATTTCTTTTTTTTGAGAAAGCTCCTATTTGGCTGAGTCATGCATTCTTCTGCTCACATATGTATAAATCCTAAATGGGCAAAGGTTTGTCTCAAACAGAGAACTTTTTTACTACGCATAAATATATAGAAGGTTGTTAAATTCTTTTATTTCCTCAATTTTTAAAATGTTTTTGTCTTTAATGTATATTCCTAGTCAATAATTGACACTAAGTTGAGAGGAGAGAAGTCATACAAGGTGACAAAGAGGATATTTGTAACAAAACACAGTAAAAGAAGATTATGCTAATATGTCAACCCCCACTAATATGAATAAATCATTTTGGTGACCCTTTTCTGTAATTCTGTGAAGTAATCATTACCTGCTCTAAACCAAACAGTTACATTAAAATTAGCAAATTTTTTGAGTGCTGTGGTAATTTCATGTTTCCGGTCACAATCTCATGATGTTTCATGGTTACAGGGCACTCATTCATTCATCAGTTTATTCATTTAACAGCATATATTGTATGCTCGTTATGTTCCAGACAGATGTGTACATGAACAATTGCACGATAGTGGGTTAAGGAAAGATTAGCAGTTTGGACCAGCACTAATGGGAGTACAAAGGAGAATGTCATCAATTCTGCTTGGTTGAGTCAGGAAAAGCTTAACAGAGGAGAACGCACATGAGATTTGGTCTTGCAGGATGAAAGCCTTAGAGTCTATCAGGGGAGCAATAAGGAAGACCATTACAGAAAGAATGAAAGTTTGTGCAAGGTGTACGATACTGAGACTTGTTCAGGGAACTGTAAACAGTTCCATAGACTCGGAAAGTCCCAGAAGCTGCTGACTTTGGTGTCAGAAAAGTTGGATTTCAACTTAGCTCTGACCTTTACTACCTGTGTAATTTCAGTCAAGTCACGTAATCGTTCAGCACTTCCATTTCACTCATTTGGAAAACGTGGATCACAATAGTATTCACCTCAGGTTTTTTGGCAAGGATTGAATCAAATACATCCTTTTATAGCATCTTGCATTGTTCTTGGCATATGGAAAGTACCCTATAAACTGCAAACAGTTGTTGTAGTCGATGTTGTCATCATGGTTGTTGTTGTTGTTGTTGTTGTTAGTATAGGAAAGAAGGAAATAAAGTTGAAAAAGTGAGCAAAGATCACATCATAGAGGACTGTGGAGGTTTAGCTAAGAAATCTAATAAGCATATTTTTAAATGTTAATTTCATTGATGATATTTTTCTAAATTGAATGAAATCCACCCTTAAACCTTACTCTTCTTTATCTTCACAATTTAACCTTCTAATTATATTTCTATATCAATCTTTAATACCTTTACGAATCCCTTTCTTATCAGGCATTCTTTGAACTGTCAATTTTCTGTTATGTATAGCCATGTAATTTTAAGTGTTTTCCAAGGTACAAAAATTAAATTTCATTTGCATCTTCACTTGTAGTTATTTCTGTGAATGAAAAATTAAACTTTTAACTTGACACTTTTATTAAAAACCTCCCAAACCTCTTTTTTAATCTTTATTTTTATTATTAAACTCATCTGCTTAAATGATTAGCAGTTTACAAAAGGGAAAAAATATTCTTTTATCCACATGCTTACATGGAACCACAAGACTGACACAACTATATTAATTATGGCATATATGTAGACCTTTTATTATATGTTGTCAAAAAAACCTTTTTTGTTTTAAAAATTATCGTATAATTTTAAATGTAGACCATTTGGTTCAGATATCTTGGTTTGAACAAGACAGAAGCTATGTTTGGAAGTTATCAGGAAGATATTTACACATGAAAATGAACTTGGGTCTGAATGGCACCCTGCAAAAGCACATGTTTTTTGCTGCACTTCAAAATAGTCATTTCCATAACTCTCACCTATGATAGATTTACATTGCCAAATCCCTCCTACCAGATTAGTAAAAACTGAAAAATTCATCAGATGTAAAGATGTTTGGAGTATGCCAGAATACTACCTTTAAATTTTTCTCTTAATAAAATCATTAAAAATTATTTTTTGAAGAATAGCCTTTTCTCGTGTTACAAGAAACGAACATTTAAATATTAAAAAATGTATAGAGTAGGGACATTTTAACATCTTTATTGAGATATACCATAAAATTCACCCATTTAACATGTACCATTCAATGGTTTTAGTATATTAACAGAGTTGTGCAACCACCTCCACAATCTAAGTTTGGAACATTTTCTTTACCCTAAGGAAGCCATGTGCCCATTTCAGTTGGTTCTATACCTGCCCCAGCCAGGCACCACTATCTACTTTCTCTCTATGAATTTGCCTAATTTGGATATTTCATATGAATAGAATCATACAAAATGTGGTCTTTTATAATTGGCTTCTTTCACTTAGTGTAACGTTTTCAAGGCTCATGCATTTTATATAAAATTTAGTTGCTGAAAAATATTCCTTTGTATGGATATAACACAATTGGTTTAACTGTTCATCAGATGGGCATTTGAGTTGTTTCCACATTTTGCCTATTAGGAATAATGCTATTATTAACATTTAAGGACAACTTTTATGTGGATATATGTTTTTATTTAACTTGGTATATACACAAGAGAAGAATTGCTGGGTCATATGATTAACTCAATGCTTAATCTTTTGAGAAACTGCCAAACTGTTTTCCAGTGCAGCTGTTCCATTTTACATTCCCACAAGCAATGTGTGAGGATTCCCATTTCTTCACTGACTTGTAATGGTCTTTTTGCTTATAGCTATCCTAGTGGAAGTGAGGTGGTATCTCATTGTGCTTTTGATTTTCTATTTATAACTTTCCCTTATTATCCTTTTGTTTTGTTTTGTTTTGTTTTGTTTTGTTTTTGTGATTCCAACAGTGGTGTCCCATCTTTCATTCCTGATTTTGGCCATTTGAGTCCTTTCTCTTATTTTCTTTGTCTAAATTAACCAAGGCTAAAGGTTTGTCAGTATTGCTGATATTTTCAAGGGACCAACTTTTGCTTTTGTTGTTTTTTCTATTATTTTTCTAGTCTCTATTCATTTATTTCCCCTCTTATGTTTATGATTTCTTTCCTTCTACTTGCTTGAGTTAAGTTTGCTCATTTTTTCTAGTTTTTTAATGTAGAAGGGTAGGTTACTGACTTGAGATCTTTTTTTTAAAAAAAAAGATATTTACAGTGATAAATTTCCCTCTGAGTACTGCTTTTGTAACACCCCATAAGTTTTGGTATGTTGTGTTTCTTTGTTTTTCTTTTTTCTCGAGGTATTTTCTAATTTCCCTAGTAATTTCTTCTTTGACCGAGAAATGGTTATGTGAGAGTATATTACTTAATTTCTACATATTTCTGAATTTGCCAAATTTTCTTCTGTTATTGATTCCTAATTTTACTCCAGTGTAATTGGAGAACATACTTTGTATGATTTTAATCTTTTTAAAATTTAATGAGACTTGTTTTACAGCCTAATTTAGTTATCAATAGCCAGCTGAAAACTTACAAAAATAAAAATAAGGTTTTAAAGAAACGTCTTATATTACAATTTAAAGTAATGTAGTAATACTATTTGTAACCTCATAAAGCGCTATTTTTGCTTTTGATATCTTAAAATGCATTAATCCTTGTATAAGTAAATTATCACTTAAATGTATAAATACCAATTTTTTCTAAAACTTATATTCATATCATTCTGGTTCTTATACTTGAGGCTGTCCCTCATTTCACAAGGAGATACTCTCATTTCACAAGGAGCAGCCAGTAAACACTAATTTATTCATTGTTTTTAAAAACTGGGTTGGCTGCCTAGATCAGTTGGTTGGAATGTGGTGCTGATAACACCAAGGTCCAGGGGTCAATCCCTGTACTTGCCAGCTGCATAAATAAATAAATAAATAAATAAATAAATAAATAAATAAGAATAAAAATACAATTGAAAGATGTCAAAAATAATATATACTGGCTTTCAAAATTTCTTCACGTAATATCAAACATTTCCAAAGATTACTAGTAAAGGAAATGTTGTGAGAACAGCACTGAATGCTCTGTGACCCACTAGTGGGCTAGAACTAGCTTCAACCATATTTGTAACTCTCCCTACCTATAACCCTCTTCCTTACCCCCATGTATAAGTATAGGCGTACCTCTGCTTAACTTACAGTGTATATCCAATAAGAGAATGTTATTTGACTTTTCAGAAAGATGGGGTCATGCTGTAACCAACTGGGGAATATCTACAATAGCCAGAGTTTTTCTTATTAAAAAGAGAGAAGTACACTCTTTGGTTGGACACTTCCCACCAGGAACCATACAAGAATTTCGAAGCCAACTGTAACAATGCTATTAACCTTGGCCAACGAGAAGGAAGGGAACAAGGGAAAAATAACAAGGTGACCAATAGAGGTCAGGAGGATAGAAAATTAGCCTAATAAAGAACTGCCTAAAAACCAGATGGTGCCCATTTTAAAACAGAAGGAATGGCAGCAACTTCACATGACAAAGTCAGTAACCCTTGAAGAGAAGGTAAAGAGTATGGCAGAATTAATTCACACAAAGCAACTTGTACCTGATAAGTCATACTTAATTCTAGAAGACTTGAATAGTTTTTATTAATAAAATATTTATCCTATGTGCAGTGACGACAATTGTAACATATTTCTTAGGTCTTACATTTCCAAATCTATAGCAGCTTGTTGATTGTTCACGTATTTTACTTTTACTGTGAATCTCTTTCATTCTTCTTTCCATTTCTAACTGTTCCTTTTTCAAGATTCTATAACTACCTTTGTGTTCCCTTATGGTGTTTTAATTCATTTGACCTCTTTCTCTCATTTTATTTGTATATTCTTCAGTGATTTTTCCAAATTCTTATACCTGTTTTAGCAATTTTTATACTTTATAAAATTATCAAACTTCTATTAGGTGAGTAAATACTTCAAATCACATTAAATTCTTTAAGGAAGTAAACACTGAGAAACATACATTATACTTATAAGTGCCTTTATACTCCATATTAGCATTAAAAGAGATGGCACAAATGTGACATGATAAGCTAGGGATATCCCAATTATAATTTCTCAAAAAGATTTACGAACATTAAAAAATGTATGCAAGTGTTATAACACTTAACCATTAACTTTGTCAGCATTTCTAAATTAAGCATGGTTTTTACCTACTCATTAGAGTCTTTTGTGATTCTTGGCTGAAGTAATGACATAAATATATCCTCATCTAAGCCTTAAAGAGAAACACAGTAAAAGAATTCTGTGCTTTTTAGGGAGGGTGTTGGGAAAATAGAATAGTTTGGTCAGGGCCCTCTCCTTAGGTCCAAATGGGTGTGGTTCCGCATCCTTTGTAATCAAATTGTGTGTGTGTGTGTGTGTGTGTGTGTGTGTGTGTGTGTGTGTGTGTGTGTGTGTGTGTGTGTGTGTGTGGAGTTAGTGCACATGTGCACCAATGTATCTTTTTAGTTTTGTTTGCTATTCTTGTGTTCTTGAGAGAGAGAGAGAGTTTAGTGAAGCAGGCGGACGGGCATCTGCCCCGGGCATCGGCCCCATGCAGCCATGCTTTCCAGCCTATGGCTCCAAGGACATTTTGGCTGGTTACCTAGCTCATAGACCTGTGTGAAGGGGTCTGGTAACCCAGACTGGTGTATGAAGGGTTTGTGACCCAGTCTGTTAATGGACTTGAGGGGTCTGAGAGCTCCAGACCAGCTCTAGCTCAACAATCAGCCCAGATGGTACAGGATTACCAGCAGGTAAAAGAGCCCGACAACTGGTATGGTCACCTAGCTTTACAGTTGGTGTCACGGACAGGATTAAAGACATTCACCATGGCTCCACAATTGGCAATGTCGACAGAATTCTAGACATTAGCAGTAGCCCAGGACTTCACAGAGGGGAAGTTAAATTATAAGTAAAACATTAATGCAAACACCTGGAACTACAAATGACTTAGCTGATATAGGAAGCTATGGAATGGGAATACAATTTAGAGTATGATAGAAAGTAAACATAAGAGGAGAATTTTTTGAAGTGACAATTAGTGTAATTAGTAATGAAAGTCAATGTACATTTGTTATTTTGTCGCTGAAGTTTTTCAAGAGGGGAGACACAGTTTTCCAACAGCCACTCAGAAGAATAAATGCAAAGGTCTTTGCTGCCATTTACCAGAAGGCTAGATCCTATTAAGAAAGAGATGGGACTCACCTCCACCCCCTCCATGCTCTCCCCATTAAGTTCTTAAAGTGGGGAGGGGAGAAGGGTGGCTGGGTATGGTACTCTACAGCAGTGTTTTTCAGCCTTAGATGCTTTTTGAAACCATGGGAGATCTGGTACCCAGCCCCACAGATTCTGATAGAACTGGCCTGGAGCACAGACGGAATTTTAAAAGATCCGCTGTTGATTCAAGTACAGCCAAATTAATAAACATTGCTGTATGGGGAAGTGTACAGATACAGATATACAGAGATACAGGCATAAAAATAGGTATAGATACAGATTTCCCATTTAGACACACACACACACACACACACACACACACACACACACACACACACACACACGCACGCACGCACACACAGGCACACACGATGAAAGTTCAAAAATACCTCTACTGGCAGTGGCATAGAGGTGGCTGTTCTGGTTGGAAGGGAGTCTGGAGATCAGTCGTGGAGCTGCTTTTGTTCAGCAAGTATTTTCTTTACTTTTGTTTTATTTGGAATGGCTGTTAGTGGCAGGGGTGGGGGATTGCTCCAAAATGAACACACAGACTGACTGCTCTGGGTTATATCACTCTCTCAAAATCCCTCATCTTTGCCTGAGAATAAACACGCCAAAGCCCTCTTTAATTCTGTTTTAGGAAAGATTACCTGAGGATCTCTTCACTCTGAGACATGTGGACAAGAGGAGGGAGCAGCAAGTGGAAAATCATGAGAGAGAATTACAGAGAAAGAGACAGAGACAGAAATTTACTTGCTGTGTTTTTTTCTGTATATTCTGTTAGTTTTATATTCTATCTTCTAACAGGGTAAGAATCAGGCAGAATAATAAAAGGCTACAAAATCTTTGAATGTGTTGCATTTGCTTTCTCTTAAACATTTATACGCTTCCCCCCAAATGTGTTTCTTAATCTATAGATCTATAGATGCTTCTCTTCCTGTCACTAATCTATATTTTGTGAACTTGCTTATCTTTTCAAAATCCAAAATGTTCTCAGCCATGTATGTTTCAAAACTACTTTGGGACTACCTGTGGTGAGTTTAAATACCTAACCCCAAACACGTTATCAAAAACAGCACATTCTTTCCTTCAGGTCTTTAATACGCAAAGTGGAGAGAAAAAAAGTTTCTCCTGCCTCACATTTCTCAGAAGTCCTTACTCCAGGTGAATATTTAATTCTACCCCCTAGCCTCATATTCCTAGTTATAGCAATCAAAAAGGCCACCCATTAAAATTTGCTTCCTATAATTGAACATTTCAATTTAGGTATCACGAGACTCTAAATTTTATAGAAACAGACTTTTAACAAGAAAAGACTTCATCAGTATCAAGGGAGAACAGTTCACTGAGCAGTCTCTGAAGGTTTTAAAATGTAGAAGCCAGTTCACAACTATTTTCTTACCTCTTAAATGTGTTTTCTTCAAATGTCGGCCATGATCTTTTCTCTGATTTCATGCTGACTGTTCCTAATTAAATTATAAGTGGCTGGGTCTCTCCCTGCAATATTCTTTGATTAACGATTACACGTGTTTTTTCTCAATTGCCAAAAATTAATTTAGTGACTGGAGTTTAAAAAAAAAAACAACCAAACTTCAATGACTCAAATTGCAAGTTTATAGTCAAAAGGAATACTAATTTTTAAGATATTAGATATACATATATATATATATATATATATAACTTTAAACAATTTTCTTCCAACTTACAGATCTTAGTTTTCAAATTAAACTTGTATTTAGTCTCTGATGAAATGAGTTAGTGAAGAGTTTAAGGAATTGAGCATCAGGGTAGTCTATGTTTGAATCTTGAATGGCCTTTTAATTACTTAACTGTGGATCTTTGGAAAGTTACACAACCTCTTTGAAAGTCATGGTAATTTTCTTAAACCTCCTTTACATTCATTGATAAAGTTTTTTTTTTCTTTTTTATTGAAACAATTGATTATACATATTTGTGAAGTACAGAGTTAAATATCAATACCTGCATACAATATGTGATGATCAAATCAGAATAATTAGCATATTCATCATTACAATTCTTAATCATTCCTTGTGTCCATTAACCAACTCTCGCTAACCTTCCTCCCCATCTGCCTTTCCCAAATCTAGTAAACACAATTGTTCTGTTCTCTCCTTTTGAAAGTTCAATGTGTTATTGTGATTGTTGTTTGTTTCTTTACTTATTTTTTTGCTCCCACTTAGGAGTGAAGACATGCAGTATTTCTCTTTCCGTGCCTGGCTTATTTCACTTAACATAATTTTCTCCAAACTTATCCACATTGCTGCGAATGGCAGAATTTCTTTCTTTTTTTTGGCTAAACAGTATTCTATTGTGTATACCACATTTTCCTTATCCAGTTGTCCATCTATGGACATTTAGGTTGGTTCCATATCTTGGCTATTGTAAATAGAGCTGTGACAAATGTGGGAATTCACATATCCTTCAACATGATGATTTCCATTCCTCGGGTATATAACCAGTAGTGGGATAGCTGGATTGTACGGTAGTTCTGTCTGAGAAATCTCCATACTGTTTTTGATACTGGCTGCACTAATTTACAGTCCCACTGACAGTGTATAAGTGTCCCCCTTTCTCTGCATCCTCATCAGCATTTGTTATCCTCAGTCCCTAATAGCCAGTCTAACTAGGGTGAAATGATATCTCAGTGTGGCTTTGATTTGTATTTCCCTGATGATTAGTGATGTTGAGAATTTTTTCATACACTTGTTGGTTGTTTGTATGTCTTCTTTTGAGAAATATGTATTCAGCTCCTTTGCCCATTTTCTGATTGGATTATCTGGGTTTTTTAAAGTTGAGTTCCTTGTATATTCTGGATATTAATCCCTTGTGAGATGCATAGTTTGCAAATATTTTCTCTCATTCTATAGGTTGTCTTTTCACTCTGTTGTTTCCTTTGCTGTGCAGATGGTTTTTGGTTTAAAATTACCCCATTTATTTATTTATTTATTTTTTCTGTTGTCTGTGCTTTTGAGGTCTTATCCATAAAGTCTTTGTCCAGTCTTTTATCCTGAAGTGTTTCCCCTGTGTTTTCTTCTAGGAGTTTTATAGTTTCAGGTCTTATATTTAAGTATTTAATTTACTTTAAGTTGATTTTGGTATGTGGTGAGATGTACAGGTCTAGTTTCATTCTTCTGCACATGGATACTCAGTATTCACAGCACCGTTTGCTAAAGAGGCTGTCCTTTCCCTAGTGTTTGTTCTTGGTGCCTTTGACAAAGATCAGTCGACTGTAGGGATGTGGGTTGATTTCTGAGTTCACTATTATGTTCCACTGGCCCCTGTATCTGGTTTTACGCCAGTATCATGCTGTTTTGGTTACTATAGGTTTGTAGTATAATTTGAAGTCAGGTAGTGTAATGCCTCTGGCTTTACTTTTTTTTTTTTTTTTTTTTGGCCCAGGATTGCTTTGGTTATTTGGGATCTTTTGTTGTTCCATATAATGTTAGGATTGTTTTTTTCTGTTTCTGTGAAGAATGTCATTGGTATTTTGATGGGGATTGCATTGAATCTGTAGATCACTTTGGGTAGTATGGACATTTTCACAATGTTGATTCTTCCAATACATCAACATGGAATATCTTTCCATCTTTTGGCTTCCTCTTTAATTCCTTTCAGCATTGTTTTGTACTTCTCATGGTAGAGAGTTTTCACCTCCTTGGTTAAATTTATTACTAGGCATTTTATTCTTTTGGTAGCTATTGTGAATGAGCTTGTCTTCTTGAATTCTTTTACTGCTAGTTCATTGTTGGTGTGTAAAAATGCAACTGGTTTTTGTGTATTGATTTTGTATCCTTCAACTTTACCAAATTTGTTTTTCAGCTCTAGGAGTTTTTTGGTAGAATTCATAGGTTTTTCTCTATGTAGAATCATAACATCTGCAAACAGGAACAATCTGATTTCATCTTTTCCAATTTGGATGCCCTTTATTTATTTATTTATTTTTTTGTCTGATTGCTCTGAATAGTACTTCCAATACCATTTTGAATAGGAGTGGTGAGAGTGTGCACCCTTGTCTTGTTCCTGTTCATTCAGGATGATATTGGTGGTGGTTTTGTCATACATGTCGTTTATTGTGTTGAGATACTTTCCTTCTATATCTAATTATCTAATTTTTTGAGTCTTTGGCATGAAGAGCTGTTGAATTTTGTCAAATGCTTTTTCTGCATCTATTGAAATAATCATACAGTTTTTGTCCTTAATTTTGTTGATGTGATATATCATATTTATTGACTTTCATATGTTGAACCATTTTTGCATTCCTGAGATTAATCCTACTTGATCATGGTGTATAATCTTTTGATGTGCTGTTGTATTCTGTTTGCTAATATTTTGTCAAGGATTTTTATGTCTGTGTTCATCAAAGATATTGGCTGGTATCTTTATTTTTTGTGTCTTTGTCTGATTTTGCTATTGGGTTGATGCAGCCCTTATCAAATGAGTTTAGGAGAATGGCCCGTGTTGTGACTTTTTGGAATACTTTCAAAAGGATTGGTGATAATTCATCTCTAAAAGTTTGGTAGAATTCAGCAGTGGAGGCATCTGGTCATGGGCTTTTCATTGTTGGGAGACTGCTGATTACTACTTCAATCTCATTGCTCATTATTGATCATTTTTATTTCTTCTTGGTTCAGTCTTGATAGCCTGTATTTGTCCAGAAATTTATTCATTTTCCCCAGATTTTCAAAATTTTTGGTGTGTAGTTGTTCATAATGTTCTCTAATGATTCTTTGCTTTTCTGTGGTATAGGTTGTAATGTCTCCTTTTTCTTTTCTTTTTTTTTTTTTTTTTTTTTGTCTTTTTCGGGACCGGCACTCAGCGAGTGCACCGGCCATTCCTATATAGGATCCAAACCCGCGGCGGGAGCGTCGCCGCGCTGCTAGCGCAGCACGCTACCGAGTGCGCCACGGGCCCGGCCCTCCTTTTTCTTTTCTGATTATTATTATTTGGGTCTTCTCTCCTCTTTTTTTAGTTAGACTAGCTAATGGTTTGCCTATTTAGTTTATCTTCTCAAAAAAACAACTTTTGGTTTCTGATGGAGTTTGGATGTGCTGTCCCCTCCAAAACTCATGTGGAAATTTTTTCCCCAATGTGGCAGTGTTGGAAACTCATTGAGTCATGGGGGTGGATCCCTTATGAATGGATTAATGCTCTCTCTGGGGGAGGGAGGAGTAACGAGTGAGTTCTCGCACTATTAGTTCCCGCGAGAGCTCGTTGTTTATAAGACCCTGGCACCTCCTCTCTCTCTCTCTCTCTCTCTCTCTCTCTCTCTCTCTCTCACTCTCTCTCTCTCACACTCTCTCTCTCTCGCTTCTTCTCTCGCCATGTGATCTGCTTGCACCTGCTGGCAGCCTGCTGCTTTTACACCATGAGTAGAAGCAGCCTGAGGCCTGTGCCAGATGCAGCTGTCCCAGAATCATAAGCCAAATAAACCTCTCTTCTTTATAAATTACCCAGTCTCAGGTAATTCTGTTATAGCAACACAAAATGGACTAATACAGAAAATTGGTACTGAGGAGTGGAGTGTTGCTAAACAGATACCTGAAAATGTGGATGCAGCTTTGGTACTGGATAATGGGCAAAGGTCAGAGGAGTTTGGAGGACTTAGAAGAAGACAGAAAGATGAGGGAAAGTTTGGAATGTCGTAGAGACTTATGTGGTGGTGAGCAGAATGCGGATAGAAATGTGGACAGTAAAGACCATGTGGATGATGAGGTCTCAGGAATAAGCCATTATAAATTACCCAGTCTCAGGTAATTCTGTTATAGCAACACAAAATGGACTAAAACACTTTCATTCATCTTTTGTATCTTTTTTCATCTGTTTCATTTCCTTCTGCGCTAATCTTTACTATTTCTTTCCGACTACTAATTGTGGGATTAGATTGTTCTTGTTTTTCTAGTTCTTTAAGGTGTAACATAAAGTTGTTTATTTGAAGTCTTTCTATTCTTCTGATGTAAGCATTTTTTTTTTTTTTATGATGATTTTCATTTCTTTGGATATATCCCCAGTAGTGAGATTGCTGGATCTTATGGTAGCTTTATCTGTAGTTGTTTGAGGAAACTCCACAGTTTTTTTGTTGTTGTTGTTTTTTGTTTGTTTGTTTGTTTTTTAATTTTATTTTGTCGATGTACATTGTGGCTGATTATTGCTCCTCATCACCAAAACCTCCCTCCCTTCTCCCTCCCCCCTCCCCCCCAACAATGTCCTTTCCGTTTCCTTGTTGTATCAACTTCAAGTAATTGTGGTTGTTATATCTTCTCCCCCCCCCGATTCTTTTGTGTGTGTGTGTGTGTGTGTGTGTGTGTGTGTGAATTTATATATTAATTTTTAGCTCCCACCAATAAGTGAGAACATGTGGTATTTCTCTTTCTGTGCCTGACTTGTTTCACTTAATATAATTCTCTCGAGGTCCATCCATGTTGTTGCAAATGGCAGTATTTCATTCGTTTTTATAGCTGAGTAGTATTCCATTGTGTAGATATACCACATTTTCCGTATCCACTCATCTGATGATGGACATTTGGGCTGGTTCCAACTCTTGGCTATTGTAAAGAGTGCTGCGATGAATATTGGGGAACAGGTATAACTTCGACTTGATGATTTCCATTCCTCTGGGTATATTCCCAACAGTGGGATGGCTGGGTCGTATGGTAGATCTCTCTGCAATTGTTTGAGGAACCTCCATACCATTTTCTATAGAGGCTGCACCATTTTGCAGTCCCACCAACAATGTATGAGAGTTCCTTTTTTCTCCGCAACCTCGCCAGGATTTATCGTTCATAGTCTTTTGGATTTTAGCCATCCTAATTGGGGTTAGATGGTATCTCAATGTGGTTTTGATTTGCATTTCCTGGATGCTGAGTGATGTTGAGCATTTTTTCATATGTCTGTTGGCCATTTGTATATCTTCCTTAGAGAAATGCCTACTGAGCTCTTTTGCACATTATTTAATTGGGTTGCTTGTTTTCTTCTTGTAAAGTTGTTTGAGTTCTTTATATATTCTGGATATTAATCCTTTGTCAGATGTATATTTTGCAAATATTTTCTCCCACTCTGTTGGTTGTTGTTTAACTTTGTTAATTGTTTCTTTTGCTGTGCAGAAGCTTTTTAGTTTGATATAATCCCATTTGTTTATTTTTCCTTTGGTTGCCCGTGCTTTTGGGGTCGTATTCATGAAGTCTGTGCCCAGTCCTATTTCCTGAAGTGTTTCTCCTATGTTTTCTTTAAGAAGTTTTATTGTTTCAGGGTGTATATTTAAATCCTTAATCCATTTTGAGTTGATTTTAGTATACGGTGAGAGGTATGGATCTAGTTTCATTCTACTGCATATGGATATCCAGTTATCCCAGCACCATTTGCTGAAGAGGCAGTCCCTTCCCCAGTGAATAGGCTTGGTGCCTTTGTCAAAGATCAGATGGAAGTAAGTGTGTGGGTTGATTTCTGGATTCTCTATTCTATTCCATTGGTCAGTGTGTCTGTTTTTATGCCAGTACCATACTGTTTTGGTTATTATAGCTTTGTAGTATAGCTTAAAGTCAGGTAGTGTTATGCCTCCAGCTTTATTTTTTTTGCTCAGCATTGCTTTGGCTATGCGTGGTCTTTTATTGTTCCATATAAATGTCTGGATAGTTTTTTCCATTTCTGAGAAAAATGTCTTTGGAATTTTGATGGGGATTGCATTGAATTTGTATATCACTTTGGGTAGTACGGACATTTTCACTATGTTGATTCTTCCCATCCAAGAGCATGGGATATCTTTCCATCTTCTTGTATCCTCTCTAATTTCTCTCAGCAGTGGTTTGTAGTTCTGATTATAGAGATTTTTCACCTCCTTGGTTAACTCAATTCCTAAGTATTTTATTTTTTTGGTGGCTATTGTAAATGGGCAGGCTTTCTTGATTTCTCCTTCTGCATGTTCACTATTGGAGAAAAGAAATGCTACTGATTTTTGTGTGTTGATTTTGTATCCTGCTACTGTGCTGAAATCATTTATCAATTCCAGCAGTTTTTTTGTAGAGGCTTTAGGCTGTTCGATATATAAGATCATGTCATCTGCAAACAGGGACAGTTTGACTTCATCTTTTCCAATCTGGATGCCCTTTATTTCCTTCTCTTCTCTGATTGCTCTGGCTAGTACTTCCAACACTATGTTGAATAGGAGTGGTGAGAGTGGGCATCCTTGTCTAGTGCCTGTTCTTAAAGGAAAAGCTTTCAGCTTTTCCCCATTCAGGATGATATTGGCAGTGGGTTTGTCATATATGGCTTTAATTATGTTGAGATACTTTCCCTCTATACCTAACTTATAGAGGGTCTTTGTCATGAATGAGTGCTGAACTTTATCAAATGCCTTTTCAGCATCTATAGAGATGATCATATGGTCCTTGTGTTTGAGTTTATTAATATGGTGTATCACATTTATTGATTTGCGTATGTTGACCCAACCTTGCATCCCTGGGATGAATCCCACTTGATCGTGATGAATAATTTTTCGTATGTGTTGCTGTATTCTGTTTGCTAGTTTTTTAGTGAGGATTTTTGCTTCTATATTCATCAAGGATATCGGCCTGTAGTTTTCTTTTTTGGTTCTATCTTTACCTGGTTTTGGTATCAGGATGATGTTTGCTTCATAGAATGAGTTTGGGAGATTTGCGTCCGTTTCAATCTTTTGGAATAGTTTGTAAAGAATCGGTGTCAATTCCTCTTTGAATGTTTGGTAAAATTCTGCTGTGAATCCATCTGGTCCTGAGCTTTTCTTTGTTGGGAGCCTTCTGATAACAGCTTCAATCTTCTTTATTGTTATTGGTCTGTTCACATTTTCTACATCTTCATGGTTCAGTTTTGGGAGCTTGTGTGTGTCCACAAATTTATCCATTTCCTCCAGATTTTCAAATTTGTTGGCGTATAGTTGTTTATAGTAGTCTTGAATGATTCCTTGTATTTCAGATGAATCAGTTGTAATATCGCCTTTTTCATTTCTAATTTTTGTTATTTGAGTCTTCTCTCTTCTTTTTTTTGTTAGCCATGCTAATGGTTTGTCAATTTTATTTATCTTTTCAAAAAACCAACTTTTTGATTCGTTGATCTTTTGAATTGTTTTTTGGTTTTCAATTTCATTCAGTTCTGCTCTGATCTTAATGATTTCTTTCCGTCTGCTAACTTTAGGTTGGATTGTTCTTGTTTTTCTAGTTCTTTAAGGTGAAGTGTTAGGTTGTTCACTTGCAATCTTTCCATTCTTCTGAAGTGAGCGTTTAATGCAATAAATTTCCCCCTCGATACTGCTTTTGCAGTATCCCACAGATTTTGGTATAATGTATCATTGTTTTCATGAGTTTCAATAAATTTTTTGATTTCCTGCTTGATTTCTTCTTGGACCCATATATCATTAAGCAGAATGCTGTTTAATTTCCATGTTTTTGTATATTTTCCAGAGTTTCGTTTTTTATTAATTTCTAGTTTTATTCCATTGTGGTCTGAGAAGATACATGGGATAATTCCAATTTTTTTGAATTTATTGAGACTTGATTTGTGACCTAATATGTGATCTATCCTGGAGAATGATCCATGTGCTGATGAGAAGAATGAATATTCTGAGGTTGTTCGGTGGAAAGTTCTTTAGATATCTGCCAATTCCAATTGGTCTAGAGTCTTGTTTAGATCTTGTGTTTCTCTACTGATTCTTTGCCTAGATGATCTGTCTAATATTGACAGTGGGGTGTTCAGGTCCCCTGCTATTATGGTATTAGTGTCTATTTCCTTCTTTAGGTCTAATAGAGTTTGTTTTATAAATCTGGCTGCTCCAACATTGGGTGCGTACATATTTATGATTGTTATGTCTTCTTGATGGATCAGTCCTTTTATCATTAAGTAGTGTCCCTCATTGTCTCTTTTTATGGTTTTTAGTTTAAAGTCTATTTTGTCAGATATAAGAATAGCTACTCCAGCTCGTTTTTCTTTTCTGTTTGCATGCCTATATGCTGCTGTGCATATAGTTGGGTCCTGCTTTTTGATCCAGTCAGCCAGTCTGTGTCTTTTGATTGGGGAATTTAAGCCTTTTACATTAAGGGTTGTTATTGAAAGGTGTTGATTTATTCCTAGCATTTTATTGGTTGTTTGGTTGTCTTAGGTGTCTTTTGTTCCTTGCTTTCTGATTTACTGTTTGGTTTCTGTGTTTGTTGGTTCCTTAGGTTGTAGATAGCATTTTTGTTTGCTTGTTTTCTCTTCATTAATGCCATTTTTATTACACTAGTGGGTATTGATTTTTCTTGGGTTTTTATGGCAGTGGTAGTTATTTTTCAGGAACCAAACTCATTACTCGCTTGAGGATTTCTTGTAAGGGTGTTCGTGTGGTAGTGAACTCCCACAGTTTTTGTTTGTCTGAGAAATATACTATTTGCCCTTCATTTCGGAAGGATACCCTTGCAGGGTAGAGTATTCTTGGCTGGCAATCTTTGTCTTTTAGTATTTTGAATATATCATCCCATTCCTTTCTAGATTTTAGGGTTTGTGATGAAAAGTCTCATGTTAGCCTGATTGGGGCTCCCTGATAGGTGATTTGACGCTTCTCTCTTGCAGCTTTTAAGATTCTCTCTTTGTCTCTGAGTTTTGCCAATTTGACTATGACATGTCTTGGAGAAGGCCTTTTTGGGTTGAATACGTTTGGAGATCGTTGAGCTTCCTGGATCTGAAGATCTGTGATTTTTCCTTTACCTGGGAAGTGTTCTGCCACTATTTTGTTGAATATGTTTTTAATGGAATCTCCATTTTCCTCCCCTTCTGGAATACCCATGACTCGGATATTTGAGCGCTTAAGGTTGTGTGATATCTCTCTCAGATTTTCTTCAATGTCCTTGATTCTTTTTTCTTTCTTTTTGTCTGCTTGTGTTATTTCAAACAGCCCATCTTCAAGTTCAGAGGTTCTCTCTTCAACTTCGACAAGCCTGCTGGTTAAACTCTCCGTTGTGTTTTTTATTTCGCTGAATAACTTCTTCAGTTCAGCAAGTACTGCTACATTTTTTTTCAGGACATCGATTTCCTTGTACATTTCCTCTTTCAGGTCCTGTATACTTTTCCTCATTTCATCATGATGTCTAGCTGAGTTTTCTTGTATCTCATTCAGTTTCCTTAGAATTATCACTCGAAATTCCTTGTCAGTCATTTCAAGGGCTTCTTGTTCTATAGGATCTAGAGTTTGAGATTTATTAACTTTTGGTGGTATACTTTCTTGATTTTTTGTATTTCTGGTATCTTTTTTTTGGTGTTTATTCATTGTGGTAGGGGGTTTCACAGTCCACCGGTTTGAGACTAATGACTAACTAAGATGTTGCTGTGGTTGCCAATTTCGTATGGCTCCCTCCGTGACTGCTCAGTTGGCCTCTAGTGCCTTGTGTGTGTGGTTGCCTCGGGTCTTGGGCTTCTCCGGGGAGCCACCTTTCTGGTCAGCTTCGACTCTGCTGGGCTGGTGGGTCACGTACCACAGGGTGTGTGATCTCTGTTGAGCTTTCACTTCCTATGCAGGACTTCTCCCTGTTCCGTGTGCTCTGGCCCAGGCTGTTGAATCGTGCAGTGGCGACCCCACCGGGTGTGTGGTTTCTGTCGGGTCTCCGCCTCCCTGGCCGCTCATCTCCCCACTCTGTGCGCACTGTGCTGGGCTGGGGCTTGTCTTCTGCACCCCTCGTCTATCAGCTGGGCCTTCAAAGCCCTGCTCGTCACCGCCTCGCCCAGGAAGTCTACCAGGTTTCTGGTAGGCACAGACGACCGGTTGCTCTGGGTGCCTTTGTAGCACTGTGTAGATCTTTCTCGGGGCTTGTTCACCTTTGTATCCCCCTGGCATAGACCGAATCTAGCGCCCACCTGCAGCCAGCTCTCCAGCAGGTTCAAGCCGACCTGGGAACTCTCCTACCACACTATTCCCAACCAGAAATTGGTTAGGCTTTTTTGCGAACTGGTGGCCGCAGAGATGGTATCTGCCTCCTGATGTAAGCATTTATTGCAATAAACTTCCTCCACTTAGTACTGCTTTCTCAGTATCCCATAAGTTTTGGTATAATGTGCTTTTATTTGTTTCAAGAAATTTTTTAATTTCCTCCTTTATTTCTTCTTTGACTCATTGGTCATTCAGGAGCATAATTTCCATGTGTTTGTATAGCATTGATAAAGTCTTGAGAAAATACATACATGAAAGCATTTTTGTAAGTTTTAAAACATAATATAAATATAATGTAGTTCATTATAAACTCTTGTTAGCACTCATCTTTTCTTCAAAAATAACCGGTAATTACAACTCTCTCAAATTCTATAATTTGAGAGATATTTTTGAAAGTGTGTTGCAATTGCCTCTCTTGTCAAAAAAAATTTTTTCACTTATAAGCTTTAACTCTCTTGTCAAAAACAAATATTTTCACTTATAAGCTTTAACTCATGGTCAAAATCAGAGGTCATTATCCAGCTGATATATATATATATATATATATATATATATATATATATATATATATATATATATATATATATATATATATATATATATATATATATATATATATATATGTATATACGTGTGTGCGTGTATCTCCCCAGAGAGACAACAAATATTGACAGTGCTATTTTGAGGTTAAAAGCATGGGTGCTTTTATGGGACCCACAATTGCATGGGACAGTAATGCTTGAATTGAATCCAGGCTCTCTCATTAACTAGATTTGTCAACTCCAGAAAACTTGTTGACTTCCCTGTGTCTTCATTTCTTTGCATGTAAAATGAGAATAATTGTATTGTCTGTCTCATAGGGTTGCTAGGATACTCCTCTCTCTTCTTTTGAAACTCTCAGAACCACACCCCTGACCATCATTTTTAATCCATTTACTATGGCATTACAATCTAATCACCTCTTCAAGACCCCACCTTTCAATTACCATAACAGGATTTCCCACCCTCAACAGTTACAGTGGGGACCAAGTTTCTAATACATAAATCTTGGAGGATACAATTCAAGCTTCAGTGAATTTGGGGGACACATAATTCAATCCCTACAGCAGAGTATCACATTGTGAAATGGCAGAGCAGAGTGAGCAGAGAGATAGCTCCTCAAGCACTCTCCTTTTTAAAGCCCTCAGAACTACCCCCTGACCACCATTATTAATCCATTCACTACTGCATGGTTTTGCAATCTAATTACCTCTTCAAGGCACCACCATTCAATTACCATAATAGGATTTCCCACTCTCTTAACAGTCATAATGGGGGCAAGTTTCTAATACATAAAACTTGGGGGACACAATTCAGTCAATTCACAGCATTCACCCTTCTGCTTTGTACTATCTCCTAGCTGCTGCCCATCTGATATATCCAGATTTCCCACCATTTTTACACTCAAATATCACTACTTCCAGAAAGCCTTCCCAACTTCTTACCTACTTCTCTCTGGAGTGAATAAAAAAGAATAGAATGAAATAAGAGACATGAAAGTGCAGCAAGGAAAAATCTCCTCTTTATAATTTTATTCAAGACTTACCCTAAATATGGGAAATATAAAATGTCTGAGAAAATCACAGTGAATCTCTTTCCTTTGTCTTCTCCCATCCCAATGTGACACCATATGCAGGAAGTGAAGAATTATTTTTGTCGGTGAAACACTCTCTCCTTCCAGTTGGTTGAGTCAAAGCAAAAATTTAGTTGACAAAGTTAAAGAAAAGAGGAAGAATTTATTCAAGACTAGTGCAATAGGGGAAAGAGGCCAGAAATTAGCCTGAGCTTCACTTCTGATAAAACAAAAACGTGGAAGGATTTTTAAGTGCTGGAGTAGGTATTGGAAAAGCACTGGAGGACTTTATTGGGGAAGTTGACCAATGGAATGTTTTGAGCATGTGGAGTTTTCCTTAATTTGCAAATGCTTTTCTCTATGATTAGGCCATTCTTGTGTTTGCTAATTGGCTCCCATTGAATAGAGCCCTGGAGGTAGACAGGCTATCTTTCTTAGTAATTACATTTCAAAGGAATGGCTCCCAGGTCCTTGAGAAAGACATTCCTAGGTTGGAAAACTAACAAGAGGCTTTTAAAGACTTACATATTGGGATTTCAAGGTTTTAGTTCCATTTAAATGTTAATTTTTCTTCAAAGTTCTCCTGAACAGAGACATTTCCAAGTACAGCAATTAACTGACATATAAGATCACCGACTTACAACAGTACTATGAAAACAATAATACAACAAATAATATAACAAGCCTGTGTGTGTGTTTGCCAAACAATTTACTTGTGTAAGGAAAAAAAAATGTGGGTAATAAGAAATTAACAGTAGTGATTTTTTGGACAACTTATCCTACTGGCATATTGTTAA
This sequence comes from Cynocephalus volans, assembly GCF_027409185.1. NCBI lineage: Eukaryota > Metazoa > Chordata > Mammalia > Dermoptera > Cynocephalidae > Cynocephalus > Cynocephalus volans. The sequence continues at coordinate 50,974,859 of NC_084466.1, forward strand.
CATTTATTACATCAAGCAAGGAAAGATTCCTTATGTCATGGATTAAACTTTTTAAAGTGGGTTTGGGTTTACCACACAGAAAAACCAGTGTTTCAGATGCTCATTTGAGGGGAAAAAAAACAAGTTATATTCAAAACAAAGAAACTAGGGTCTTTGTTGACATGTGCTATCCTGTCAAATAAGGTATTGATAAATAGAACAGAAATTCATGAAGCACGCATTTTTAACTCAACTAAATCTCTTGACTTTTGTCAAATCATAAAGAAACTATTGTATCAAGTTCACAAGCAAATAGCAATTGAAGACTGAGTCAGCTTTGAATATGAAGCTTTTGAAAATATTAGTGTTAATTCTATTTATTAAATAATAACTCTTCACAAAGTAATTTTTTTTTCTTTGAAAGCACATGATAAGTTCACTCAAGTGATATATTACCAGAAAGTGTACTGGTCACCACTTATTTACAAAAATCTGAATCTCCTTAGAGAACTTAAGAGAAGGAAAAACTCATTAGCAGGTTTTCTTCCATGATGGATGTTGGACATCACCCACACCATGGTGCACACAATAAGCACAAAATAGCCGCCGGCCTTGTCTTCCACTCCAGCACCAAACTCCTCCCCCCTTCCCTTTTCGAGAGGCCTCGTGACTTAAACAGAAACACTTTTGCTTTTGCAATGGTGCAATTCTCCACCCTGGTTGCATAGTTTCCACATTAGCATAATGCCCCTCCTTGATGGTATCAGCCAACTCTTGGCACACTATATAACCTCTCCTACCCCCACACCTGGTGCTGTCTCCCGTTTTGAGGGGACATCACTTTGATCACTTTGAGCACAGCCCAGCAGATTCTTTTCCTTTAATAAATCTTGAATGGTACCTGGTGTCTTGGCTCACTTTCTTTTATTCCATAGTTTTGCCTTTTTTGTGCCAATCTTGTGAAAGAGAAGATTAAATTAATACACTGCTTATGCTACATTAGGCTAGGAAGGAAAAGGACATTAAACCTATACCAGTCACAACATTAACTCACTATCTTGGATGGCTGCAAACCACCTAAGCTCCTTCAGCACCACGGCAACTTATTCTGAGCATTGCTCCTTGCTCCAGGTACACTGAAGTGCACAATCACCCAAAATACTCCTTTTCAAAAAAAGTCTAATATTGCTTCTGTTGGTCCTTAAAAAAATGGCTGTTTCTCCAAAGATGAATGAAAATTTATTCTAGATTAAGATTCATGATTATGAAAATATTTTTTTTTTAATTTTATTTTGTCGATATACATTGTAGCTGATTAATGCTCCCCATCACCAAAACCTCCCTCCCTTCTCCCTCCCCCCCTCCCCCCCAACAATGTCCTTTCTGTTTGTTTGTTGTATCAACTTCAAATAATTGTGGTTGTTATATCTTCTTCCTCCCCCCCCTCCCGGTTTGTGTGTGTATGTGTGTATGTGTGTGTGTGAATTTATATATTAATTTTTAGCTCCCTCCAATAAGTGAGAACATGTGGTATTTCTCTTTCTGGGCCTGACTTGTTTCACTTAATATAATTCTCTCAAGGTCCATCCATGTTGTTGCAAATGGCAGTATTTCATTCGTTTTTATAGCTGAGTAGTATTCCATTGTGTAGATGTACCACATTTTCCATATCCACTCATCTGATGATGGGCATTTGGGCTGGTTCCAACTCTTGGCTATTGTAAAGAGTGCTGCGATGAACATTGGGGAACAGGTATACCTTCGACTTGATGATTTCCATTCCTCTGGGTATATTCCCAACAGTGGGATGGCTGGGTCGTATGGTAGATCTATTTGCAATTGTTTGAGGAACCTCCATACCATTTTCCATAGAGGCTGCACCATTTTGCAGTCCCACCAACAATGTATGAGAGTTCCTTTTTCTCCGCAGCTTCGCCAGCATTTATCGTTCATAGTCTTTTGGATTTTAGCCATCCTAACTGGGGTTAGATGGTATCTCAATGTGGTTTTGATTTGCATTTCCCGGATGCTGAGAGATGTTGAGCATTTTTTCATATGTCTGTTGGCCATTTGGATATCTTCCTTAGAGAAATGCCTACTTAGCTCTTTTGCCCATTTTTTAATTGGGTTGCTTGTTTTCTTCTTGTAAAGTTGTTTGAGTTCCTTATATATTCTGGATATTAATCCTTTGTCAGATGTATATTTTGCAAATATTTTCTCCCACTCTGTTGGTTGTCTTTTAACTCTTTTAATTGTTTCTTTTGCTGTGCAGAAGCTTTTTAGTTTGATATAATCCCATTTGTTTATTTTTCCTTTGGTTGCCCGTGCTTTTGGGGTCGTATTCATGAAGTCTGTGCCCAGTCCTATTTCCTGAAGTGTTTCCCCTATGTTTTCTTTAAGAAGTTTTATTGTCTCAGGGTGTATATTTAAATCCTTAATCCATTTTGAGTTGATTTTAGTATACGGTGAGAGGTATGGATCTAGTTTCATTCTCCTGCATATCGATATCCAGTTATCCCAGCACCACTTGCTGAAGAGGCAGTCCCTTCCCCAGTGAATAGGCTTGGTGCCTTTGTCAAAGATCAGATGGCAGTAAGTGTGTGGGTTGATTTCTGGATTCTCTATTCTATTCCATTGGTCAGTGTGTCTGTTTTTATGCCAGTACCATACTGTTTTGGTTATTATAGCTTTGTAGTATAGCTTAAAGTCAGGTAGTGTTATGCCTCCAGCTTTATTTTTTTTGCTGAGCATTGCTTTGGCTATTCGTGGTCTTTTATTGTTCCATATAAATGTCTGAATAGTTTTTTCCATTTCTGAGAAAAATGTCTTTGGAATTTTGATGGGGATTGCATTGAATTTGTATATCACTTTGGGTAGTATGGACATTTTCACTATGTTGATTCTTCCAATCCAAGAGCATGGAATATCTTTCCATCTTCTTGTATCCTCTCTAATTTCTCTCAGCAGTGGTTTGTAGTTCTCATTATAGAGATTTTTCACCTCCTTGGTTAACTCAATTCCTAAGTATTTTATTTTTTTGGTGGCTATTGTAAATGGGCAGGCTTTCTTGATTTCTCCTTCTGCATGTTCACTATTGGAGAAAAGAAATGCTACTGATTTTTGTGTGTTGATTTTGTATCCTGCTACTGTGCTGAAATCATTTATCAATTCCAACAGTTTTTTTGTAGAGGTTTTAGGCTGTTCGATATATAGGATCATGTCATCTGCAAACAGGGACAGTTTGACTTCATCTTTTCCAATCTGGATGCCCTTTATTTCCTTCTCTTCTCTGATTGCTCTGGCTAGTACTTCCAACACTATGTTGAATAGGAGTGGTGAGAGTGGGCATCCTTGTCTAGTGCCTGTTCTTAAAGGAAAAGCTTTCAGCTTTTCCCCATTCAGGATGATATTGGCAGTGGGTTTGTCATATATGGCTTTAATTATGTTGAGATACTTTCCCTCTATACCTAACTTATAGAGGGTCTTTGTCATGAATGAGTGCTGAACTTTATCAAATGCTTTTTCAGCATCTATAGAGATGATCATATGGTCCTTGTGTTTGAGTTTTTTAATATGGTGTATCACATTTATTGATTTGCGTATGTTGAACCAACCTTGCATCCCTGGGATGAATCCCACTTGATCGTGATGAATAATTTTTCGTATGTGTTGCTGTATTCTGTTTGCTAGTATTTTAGTGAGGATTTTTGCATCTATATTCATCAAGGATATCGGCCTGTAGTTTTCTTTTTTGGTTATATCTTTACCTGGTTTTGGTATCAGGATGATGTTTGCTTCATAGAATGAGTTTGGGAGATTTGCGTCCGTTTCAATCTTTTGGAATAGTTTGTAAAGAATCGGTGTCAATTCCTCTTTGAATGTTTGGTAAAATTCTGCTGTGAATCCATCTGGTCCTGGGCTTTTCTTTGTTGGGAGCCTTCTGATAACAGCTTCAATCTCCTTTATTGTTATTGGTCTGTTCAGATTTTCTACGTCTTCACGGTTCAGTTTTGGGAGCTTGTGTGTGTCCAGAAATTTATCCATTTCCTCCAGATTTTCAAATTTGTTGGCGTATAGTTGTTTATAGTAGTCTCGAATGATTCCTTGTATTTCAGATGAATCAGTTGTAATATCGCCTTTTTCATTTCTAATTTTTGTTATTTGAGTCTTCTCTCTTCTTTTTTTTGTTAGCCATGCTAATGGTTTGTCAATTTTATTTATCTTTTCAAAAAACCAACTTTTTGATTCATTGATCTTTTGAATTGTTTTTTGGTTTTCAATTTCATTCAGTTCTGCTCTGATCTTAATGATTTCTTTCCGTCTGCTAATTTTAGGATTGGATTGTTCTTGTTTTTCTAGTTCTTTAAGGTGAAGTGTTAGGTTGTTCACTTGCCATCTTTCCATTCTTCTGAAGTGAGCATTTAATGCAATAAATTTTCCCCTCAATACTGCTTTTGCAGTATCCCACAGGTTTTGGTATGATGTATCATTGTTTTCATTAGTTTCAATAAACTTTTTGATTTCCTGCTTGATTTCTTCTTGGACCCATATGTCATTAAGTAGAATGCTGTTTAATTTCCATGTGTTTGTATAGTTTCCAGAGTTTTGTTTGTTATTAATTTCTAGTTTTAATCCATTGTGGTCTGAGAAGATACATGGGATAATTCCAATTTTTTTGAATTTATTGAGACTTGATTTGTGACCTAATATGTGATCTATCCTGGAGAATGATCCATGTGCTGATGAGAAGAATGAATATTCTGAGGTTGTTGGGTGGAATGTTCTGTAGATATCTGCCAATTCCAATTGGTCTAGAGTCTTGTTTAGATCTTGTGTTTCTCCACTGATTCTTTGCCTAGATGATCTGTCTAATATTGACAGTGGAGTGTTCAGGTCCCCTGCTATTATGGTATTAGTGTCTATTTCCTTCTTTAGGTCTAATAGAGTTTGTTTTATAAATCTGGCTGCTCCAACATTGGGTGCGTACATATTTATGATTGTTATGTCTTCTTGATGGATCAGTCCTTTTATCATTAAGTAGTGTCCCTCATTCTCTCTTTTTATGGTTTTTAGTTTAAAGTCTATTTTGTCAGATATAAGAATAGCCACTCCAGCTCGTTTTTCTTTTCTGTTTGCATGGTAAATCTTTTTCCTTCCTTTCACTCTTAGTCTGTGTGAATCTTTATGGGTGAGGTGGGTCTCTTGTAGGCAGCATATAGTTGGGTCCTGCTTTTTGATCCAGTCAGCCAGTCTGTGTCTTTTAATTGGGGAATTTAAGCCTTTAACATTAAGAGTTGTTATTGAAAGGTGTTGATTTATTCCTAGCATTTTATTGGTTGTTTGGTTGTCTTAGGTGTCTTTTGTTCCTTGCTTTCTGATTTACTGTTTGGTTTCTTTGTTTGTTGGTTCCTTAGGTTGTAGATAGTGTTTTTGTTAGCTTGTTTTCTCTTCATGAATGCCATTTTTATTGTACTAGCGGGTTTAGATTTTTCTTAGGTTTTTATGGCAGTGGTAGTTATTTTTCAGGAACCAAACCCAGTACTCCCTTGAGGATTTTTTGTAAGGGTGGTCTTGTGGTAGTGAACTCCCGCAGTTTTTGTTTGTCTGAGAAATATACTATTTGCCCCTCATTTCGGAAGGATAGCCTTGCAGGGTAGAGTATTCTTGGCTGGCAATCTTTGTCTTTTAGTATTTTGAAAATATCATCCCATTCCTTTCTAGCTTTTAGGGTTTGTGATGAAAAGTCTGATGTTAACCTGATTGGGGCTCCCTTATAGGTGATTTGACGCTTCTCTCTTGCAGCTTTTAAGATTCTCTCTTTGTCTCTGAGTTTTGCCAATTTGACTATGACATGTCTTGGAGAAGGCCTTTTTGGGTTGAATACGTTTGGAGATCGTTGAGCTTCCTGGATCTGAAGATCTGTGATTTTTCCTATACCTGGGAAGTTTTCTGCCACTATTTTGTTGAATATGTTTTCAATGGAATCTCCATTTTCCTCCCCTTCTGGAATACCCATGACTCGGATATTTGAGCGCTTGAGGTTGTCTGATATCTCTCTCAGATTTTCTTCCATGTCCTTGATTCTTTTTTCTTTCTTTTTGTCTGCTTGTGTTATTTCAAACAGCCCATCTTCAAGTTCAGAGGTTCTCTCTTCAACTTCGACAAGCCTGCTGGTTAAACTCTCCGTTGTGTTTTTTATTTCGCTGAATAACTTCTTCAGTTCAGCAAGTTCTGCTACATTTTTTTTCAGGACATTGATTTCCTTGTATATTTCCTCTTTCAGATCCTGTATACTTTTCCTCATTTCATCATGATGTCTAGCTGAGTTTTCTTGTATCTCATTCAGTTTCCTTAGAATTATCACTCGAAATTCCTTGTCAGTTATTTCAAGGGCTTCTTGTTCTATAGGATCTAGAGTATAAGATTTATTAACTTTTGGTGGTGTACTTTCTTGATTTTTTGTATTTCTGGTGTCTTTTTTTTGGTGTTTATTCATTGTTGCAGGGGGTTTCACAGTCCACCGGTTTAAGACTAATGACTAACTAGGATGTTGCTGTGGTTGCCAATTTGGTATGGCTCCCGCCGTGACTGTTCAGTTGGCCTCTAGTGTCTTGTGTGTGTGGTTGCCTCGGGTTTTGGGCTTCTCCGGGGATCCACCTTTCTGGTCAGCTTGTACTCTGCTGGGCTGGTGGATCACGTACCACAGGGTGTGTGATCTCTGTTGAGCTTTCACTTTCTGTACAGGACTTCTCCCTGTTCCGTGTGCTCTGGCCCAGGCTGTTAGATCGTGCAGTGGCGACCCCACCGGGTGTGTGGTTTCTGTCGAGTCTCCGCCTCCCTGGCCGCACGTCTCCCCCCTCTGTGCACACTGTGCTGGGCTGGGGCGTGTCTTCTGCACCCCTCGTCTATCAGCTGGGCCTTCAAGACCCTGCTCAGCACCGCCTCGCCCAGGAAGTCTACCAGGTTTCTGCTAGGCACAGATGACCGGTCTCTCTGGGTGCCTTTGTAGCACTGTGTAGATCTTTCTTGGGTCTTGTTCACCTTTGTATCCCCCCGGTATAAACCGAGTCTAGTGCCCGCCTGCAGCCTGCTCTCCAGCAGGTTCAAGCGGACCTGGGAACTCTCCTACCACACTATTCCCAACCAGAAATTCGTTAGGCTTTTTTCCAAACTGGTGGTCGCAGAGATGGTATCTGCCTCCCAGTAACAGGACGTTTACCGGGGCCGGAGTCCAGGGTGTGGTGGAGTGACAGTCGGCCCGCCCGTACTTCCTAGCCCTCCCAAAACTGGTCGGGATGCCCCACACCCCCAGCCCTGCCAGAAAACCGCGGAGGGAGTGGGAGAGGAGGTCGCCCGCAGGATCCAGAAAGCCCCGCGCCAGGCCAAGCAAATGGGCTCAGTGATGGCCGAGCAGGGCGGAGCTGCCCGCACCTGGGAAAATGGAGGCAGCACCGTGGCAGTGAGTGGCCTGGTGGTGCAGGCGGGAGCCGCGTGGCATCCACCCCCCGAACAGAGCTGTGCCAGGGAACACTCACAGTGCTGTGCCAGGTCGGGCGCTCGCTCTGTCTCTGGTTTGTTGCCTTCCGGGTTCTCGGCGCTGCCGCCTCGGGCTGTTCAGTCGTGGCGCCGCTCGGGCGCTCCCAGGAATCTTCTTTAATGCCGGCCTGAAACCTCGAATCCTGAATAGGGCAGCTGGCCGCCTTCAGTGCCGCCCCAGCCTCCGGGATCCTGGCTGCATCCACAGCAGCCCTGGCGCCGTGTTCCCTGTTTCAAGACTCGCTTTTGCAGCTAAGAATCAGTTCTTTTCCTGCTCCACACTTCAAAGCTGTTGCCTGTAAATGAGGCAGCCTCTCCTGCCGGGGGCAAAGTGGCGTTGAGCCCCCACGACCGGCCAGCAGCAGCAGTCCTCCCTTAAGAGATGGCCAGAGGAAGGTCCACAAGTTTCCCGGCTGCCTGAGGCCCAGTGGCCACCTTTTCCACCTCAGCTACTCCGCGCCAGCCGCCGCAGCCGCCGCCATCTTGAAACTCCCCATGAAAATATTTATTTATGCTCATATGGTATCTATAAGATCTAAATTCAACCTTCCTTTAGTCTATACACCTGGATAATATAAAGTAAAACTTTATTAATTTTATTCTTATTGGATTGATGAGCAGAAAGAAAAAGCAATTATACTGAAAAAAAAGGGGGAGAGAGGGGAGTGAAGAAAAATATTTGGTGAACAGATGGAGATATTCTCCTTGCAAAACTCTTCTCCACATGAAAATCTTAACTCTTGATCTTTGTAGAGCTAATCCAAACTAAACTCCATTTCTTTGGAGTATAAATGCTTGGAACATACCTGTGAATTTCAGCCTGATCTAAACAGGATTAGAAAAAAATATGTTTATTGCCCTCAGGGATGAAATAGAAATAGAACAGTTATCAATGTAACTTTACTCTGTTAGCTTAAACATGTCAGAAAACATAATATCTCTCCGCAGTGTTCAAACCTTGCTAATTACTTGTATTATCTTGTTATCCAGGTTTCACAACAGGTAGTAGATAAATTGCAATTGGCACATTTCTAAAGACTGTAAATTAGGAACAAACACACTAGAAAAAAGTATATATCCACCAATTTGCTACAAAATCCTTAATAAATGTAGTTAAGAAGTGATTTTAAAACCTTCCCTCTGACAGTAATGGATCATTTTTCAGTTGTTATTATAAAATTATGATAGAGTTATTGTGTAGCAGTGTTTAAAAAATAATGCTGAATTTTTGAAGCTATTTATATCTAGGCAAACAGTGGAGATGAGGACTGGGAATTGGCACTGAAACAGAACTCCCAGCTCCTTTGGGAAAAAGCTATGTTATTCTGAAATATTTTTCACTGAGTAGCACAAATCCAACAATAAATATTGGAGACAAACAACTGTGAGACAAAATTCATATCTAAAAATCTAAGGCCTAGGTGAACTCCTGCTGGTTTCTTCTCAGGAACCACAATAAAGAAAAAGAAGCCACAGAAGTAGACCAAGATATTTACCATTCAAACCATTTTGTATTTCAAGCAACATTTGTTTTTATTTTGGAGCTGTCTGCAAGGCTGCTGACTTGAGCTATTGTTTCTCAGCTATCTACTGCTGTGATAAATCAATAAAGCAGAATAGAGATTCTAGAACTAAATACATGTACATAGGAGAATACAGTATATACAAAGGTGAAATTTCAAGTCAGTGTGGGGAAATGAGGTTTTTAATAAACAGTGTTGGATAATTTGGAAATCTATTGGAAAAATTAAATTAGAGCTCTTCTTAACATCATGCATTCATGTAAATTATAGTTGGATCAAAATTTTCAATGTTAAAAAGTACAAAATACTGAAAAAATTATAGAAAAGTATTTGTACAATCTTATAGAAGAAAAGATAAAAACCTAGAGATAACAAAAAGAAAGGACAGTTTTGACTATTAAGTTTTAAACAACTATATGATAAAATGCACCACTTAAAGTTAAAGGACAAGTGATATTCTAGAACACATTGGAAAACAATGACCCATGAAGTGGCTGCTGTTTTTTGCAAATAAAGTTTTATTGGAGCACAGTCACATCCAATCACTTATGTATTGTCTATGGCTGCTTTCATTCATCAAAGGCTGACTTGAGCACTATAAACTCTTCTCTTCCCCTTTTTATTCGAATTATTTATTTTCATTAACATTTTTAAACATGTTAGAGAGAAAAGGAGGGGGAGAGAGGGAATTGTGTTAGGAAGAAAAAAACAATTGAATAAAATATAAGCAATGCACAGACAAAAATCAAATGTCAATTAACATAAAAAATATACTCTATATTACCAGTAATTACCTGTTGAAGTTGGTATCTAAATTTTATTATCTTCCATTAATCTATTTGCTCTCATGCCAACATTGCAATCGTGTATTTATTCTACTGTAAATATTTTTATTTTAGTATGAGATAAAGTAAATCCCCTTTTATTATTCCTCCTTTAGAAAAGTGTTGGCTATTTTTGCTAATTTACTTTTCTAAACAAATTTAAAATTTTTAAGCTAATTTTGCTATATTTTAATTTAGAAAATTCCACAATATGGATGTATATCCTATAACATGTTTATTATTTCTGTCAGTATGGGAATTAAGTATCCATTGGTGGTGAATTAGATATCTAATCTCATTAGTCACTTTTATTCAAGAATATTAAGGCGGTTCAGTGATATCTCTAGGTACTGATCTTTAGCCTGGGCAGAAAAGATAAGGCAATCTATTGAACCAGCAAAACAGCACACCTGCAACCTAAACAAAAATTCTTCTTGGCAAGAGAATTCAGGAAAATATCCAGTAGTTAGAAATGCATAAAATAAAATCCAACTTAATTATGCAAATAATTCATAACACAGATCTAATATTACCTTAAACATAAAATAAATGAAAAATTAAAAAATTAACACTGAAACTTGTATGGAAACTCTTTGAACACTTTAAAGAGATTTGGAGATGTATGAACACAATGGTGGATCTGTTTATTCCCAGTCTCCTAATGATTCCATTACATTCACTCTCACTCTTGGAGGCCTCTAAGACCAACTATGTTTTAGTTTCTTATCAATTAAATGGTTGCTGAATCTATATATCTCCTCTCTCAGATCAGTCTATGAAACTTAAACCATTGCTTTATCATCAAACCATGTGTTTTAACTTGCCTGATATGCTTACTCCTACACAGTCGCTCCATTTACACAGAATAATATGAGTGTCATCAATTTCTCAACCACTTCTTTCATTTTTTATAATTTACTCAAATTTTTACCTATCTATCACTTCCAAATCTACAAAATGAGTCATGATCTGACCTGTTTTAATCATAAAGTAGCTACAAATCAGCATCAAATAAGTGTTAAGTTCCAAATCTCATCCTAAAAAGTAGACATTATCCTGTGTTTTAGTGATTAAGATAGTGAAACACATGGAAATTGTTCCTCTCCCCTACCCCCAAATTCTTTAGCAAGTGGCCTAGCTGGAATTTTGACGAAGGTGTGTCCAACTCCACCATTCCTAATGTATTCAAAGTAACTGTCCTGTCTACCTAAACAGATCAATAACAATTCTCTTTCTCTAAATGCGCTCGATGATCATTCCCTGTGGTAGAAATCCATGTTTTTCCAATCATCATTTACCTACGTGTTATGCTGTCCCCAAATTGCTCTGCTCTTACCTAACTGTGTTTATGTCAATTTTTTAGTCTTCACTATTGTCAAGCAAATCTATATCATTAATTGATTTAACAATATGTATTATATGATGAGTTCCTCCATTACTATTCTCAGTCCCTTTTATTCACAACTCTACTCAAGGGTTTCTCTGTTTTATGAATCTTTTCTTAACATACACTAACAAGCCTCAAAGTCACCTATCCTGAGCACTCCAAAACCATTTGGGATTCAGGAAGATAATATGTAAAGCTGCAACTGCTACAAGCAGGTACTTAGGTTACAGAGATGTGTTCCTCTGTTTGTTCACTTGTGTTCACTCCACCTCCCTTTGTCCATCAGTTGCTATGTGTATCCTTTGGAATTCTCCATAGAACTTAGTATAGTGGCCAATCAGTGAGTGTTTATGCTTGACTCACCATTGCTACATGCTCTGAAAAAGGTGAGAATCAAGGCAGCTGTTGGATAAATAGAATAGTTTAATCAGGTCTAGTTGGGTGGGTTGCAGCACATCATTTGTAAACAAATTGTGTGTGTGGGTGGAGTTAGTGCACATGCATGCCAATGTATCCTTTTAGTTTTGTTGCTATTCTTGTGTTCTTGAGAGTGTGTGGAGCAGCCGCCCTAAACTGCTGGCTGGCAGAGAGCTCATGTCTAAAAAGAGATCATGTTTACTTTGCTGGCAGCTGCTCAGTTTTTCTTTGGACTCTGCCAGTATCAGTTGAGTTTTGAGTTTCTCTTTGGACTGCCTAGCTCCTAGATGTGTGTGTGTGTGTGTGTGTGTGTGTGTGTGTGTGCGCGCGCGCGCGCGCACGCGCGCGCAGGTTGTTTAAGCAGAGGAAAAAATTCTTTATCTTCAATCTTTAGTTACCTGTTTGAAGCCACAAGGCGGTATATCAGGATGCAAAAGGATATAGGGTCCCAAATAACTCCAGTCTATCCACAAGCAAACCCCAGATATTCTGATCACCAAAATCACATTGGACCCTTGGGGTGGGGTTGAAGAATCACAATACTCAAATTTAAATATAGCAATACTTTATGGTACACAAGACAAACAGGATCACCACAGAGTTAAATATAATCAAGGTGGCTAGCTTTGGGGAAGCTTTCAACAAATGTTTATTTATTAAATACATGCCTAAAAGTGTGTTACTTTTTTAGTTGTAATGATGTGATTCTGTCTGCACATAAAAGGGATGGAGTAGAGGTGAAAGAAATTTTGTTCTCTATAGACCATCTCTATCCTTTATCTCAAAGTTGCACTAAAATCCAAACTTAACAATTTGGTTATAAAAACAACCCAATAAAATCATGATGCTATTGTTTTAGTCCATTTGGGCTGCTACAATAAAATACCTTAGACTGGGTAGCTTATAAACAACTGAAATTTATTTCTTATAGCTCTGGAAGCTGGAAAATTCAAGATCAAGGTGCTGGCAGATTTAGTGTCTTGTGAGGTCCACTTTCCAGTTCAGAGATGGCGTCTTCTAGCCGTGTCCTCAAAAGGTGAAAGGGACAATTCAGCTCTCTGTATCCTCTTTTATAAGGGCACTAATCCCTTCCATCAGGGCTTTACCCTCATGATCTAATCACTGTCCAAATGCTCCCACCTCCTAATACCGTCACATTGGTGATAAGGTTTCAGCATATGGATTTTGGGGGGACAGAAACATTCAGACCACAGCAATCATGTAATAAAATAGCATATTATATACATCTTCTTTATTAACATTGTATTGATTTATAAGGCAAATATAATATTCTGGTCTTATTAAATGCAAATGAATTCACCAAAATATCAATAAGTTATATAATTGAAAAGAATAGCTGACTTCCTCAATTTTATTTATGATTAACATTGGAAATAATAAAAATATTGACATAACCTTGTTTTAGAAAATATCAAAAAATCCTAATAACTGTGTGGTATTTCTCCCGATCTCCAACAAATCCTCTCAGTACTTTACTTTTAAGCAAAAATTGCAATTTCCAAATGTAAAAATCTGATTGCATGTTGCTAAGTCTGTTCTTTCCAAATTCATCAAAAAATAAAAATAAAATAACTTTATGTATGTAGCTGGAAAGTAGCTACTTTTGTAGTAATCACAAAGCTTTATTAATTTCAAACAAAAGTTTTATCCTTTTCTGTTGCTAAATCACAAACACTTTATTTTGTACTTAATTTATTTTCTTTAGTGTGCTTTTTGAAACTCAGCATAATATCTTTAACATAGTAATCATTTTTCTTTACAGTGATAAAGCAAAAAGCTGCTCAACTCTTAGACTAATTATTTTATTTTTCTCCTGAGTGAACAATTAGTGAACACCAGACAGTGAGCTAGGCAAAGTGGTTACAAAACTCAGTCACCACAGGATCTCACTTATTAAAAATGTCTCTAGATACTGACTTTTCCAACATTTTATTATATTTACTTAAGGTAGTTTCATATCAAAATCTACAGTAGTTTCATATAAAGATCTAATAAGAATCCACTTGGAATTCTCTTTAGTGGGTTTGTCAGCTTGGACAATTATTAATTTATCTATTCTTACTAAATTATATTAATATCTCTCTTAAAAACAGGGGATGATGACTGAGGTCCTAAAATATAACCAGTGTAACAGCCCTGATAATACCTTTCTTTAGGGAGGACATGCACTGTTAGTATATGGTTGAAAAAAAGATACACCAGTAACTGCAGTAGGATGACTGGTAAAGGAATGATTTAAGGACCCAGTTAATCACAACTGCTGTGATTTATCACAGCAGTAGATAGCTGAGAAACAATAGCTCAAGTCAGCAGCCTTGCAGACAGCAATCAGAGATAGAATGGCTCCACTGGAGAAGAGGCTTCAAACAGATGATAAAGTCAAGGCACCAACATGAGAGAGGTACCAGTAGGGAGTATATGAAGTACTCTTCAGTTTTAACTTTTCATACTCCATTTGTTCCTTCCCATGATTTTCCCCAACCTTTCTTTCTTTCCCAGGCCCTCAATCCTAAATTGTCTCTCTGGTTTTCTCTAATATCCCTTGGTCCAGTCCCACCCTCATTCTACTTCACCTTTTCTGCTTGGGAAATTTAATGTACATCAAAATTACTTCCCAACCCTTATCAAAATTTTACATTCTTTAACTTTAATTATCTGTATATGAAAGCAGTTCTATAATATATTCATTCTAAAATGTTAATGGCTGGGGAAAAAATGGTTTAAAATTATTCCACTCAGGAGCATTTCAATTTTTAAAGCTCTCTAACAATTTAGCCAGTGTCTAAATATTAGGTTTCAGGAAGTATAGTGATAGAAATGAGGATGAATTCTGGAACATTCCAGAATGGTTTTAGTGTTTGCTATTGAGACCATCATTTTTCCCATTTACCTATTCAAGGCTGAATCTTCTACTGAAAGCAGCTGCAATCGTAAACCAAATATGATCTCTATATACACACAGCATGGGAGAACTATTAATAACTTACCTGTCTTTTCAGATATTTCCAAATGCAGGTATAAAAATAATTGTATATAGCTCCAAATATTATATTTCTCACTGTGAAGGTCAACCCATATGTACATAATCATCCATGAGGAGCTTACAGAGGAATTGCTACTCCTGCAGGATGATATTCCCTAGGATCCATAAAAGACAACAATGACAAAAAGATCTAACACAGAAAATTTAAGAATATTATGGTGAAGAAAAAAATGCAATAGAAGTGTTAACTTAAGACATAATTACTATGAACATGGGAACCACTGAGGCCTGAATAAGGATGAACCTACACGAACTTTCCCTTAGATGCTCCGTTGTTCTTAATTGGTGGTAGATTTTAAAAGTTAGATATTTTAATATTGTGAAAAAACCTACTTCTTTAATTATGATTCTTCTTTTCTTCCTTTTTTATTGATTGATTGACTGATGAATAGGTAGTACATTCATGTTTCAAAATTCCAAAAGTACAAGAGTATACAGTAATAAGTTCCCTTCAGCTCCTATCCAGCCCCCCAGTTCCCCTTCTTAAAGGTAATTGATACCAATATCTAATATATTCTTCAATGCATATATGAGCAAATATGTACATAGAATTTCCCCTTCCTTTTACACAAGTGATAATATTCCATATACTTTTATGCTTTTTTTTTTCACTAAACTATATCGTGGAACTCATTCCCTATTAGTAATAAATATACCATCTTTCCTCAGTATCATAGTATTTTATTGGATGGATCCATCTTGACTTATTTGACCAGCTCCACATTGTTTACCATTTAAGTTGTTTCCAGTCTTTTCCTATTCCAAATAATGCTGTGATGACTTATACATATGTCATTTTGCACATATGTAAGTCATCTATAGGATGAATTTCTAGAGGTAGAATTACTAATTCTAGAAATGCATGTATTTGTAACTTTGGTAAATGTTGCCAAATTATCCTACTAGAGGTTTACCAATTTATTTTACTATCAGCAATATCGGAAAATGCCTCTTTCACACATTCTCACTAATGTAGTGTTACCAAGCTCTGTGATCTTTTCCAGTTTGATGGGTTAACCATGATATTTCAGTAAAATTTTAATTTACATTTCTCATTATGAATGAGATTAAGCATCTTTTCATACATGTTTTACAGATATTTATAATTCCTTTTATATAAACTGTTTAAATTTGCCCATTTATCTTTTGGGTTATTGGTATACATATTTTTTTTTTTTTTAAAACACATAAGGTTCTTGGGCTGGCTGGTTAGAGTACAGCCTTGTAACACCAAGGTCAAGGGTTCGGATCCCTTTACCTGCCAGCCGCCAAGAAAAAAAAAAAAAAAAGAAAAGAAAAGAAAAGAAAGCTGATGTTGGATAATATGATTTCAGTTGAGTGTTCACTAAACAATGTTCCATGGAACAGAGATTCCATAGGATGTTAAAAAACTGTTGTTTAAAAAAAAAAAAAAAGAAAAAAACATTCTTTATAGGTACATAAAAGCTGACACTGTGACTGTGATATGAAATGCAAATATTTTGCCAGTATTTCTACTGAGTTCATGAATATTAAAAATTGATTATTGCTTTTGTATTTGAATGACAATTTGGATGTTATAAAATTCTTGGGTTACACCTTCTTTGAGGATTTTAGAGGCATTTTTGCACTGTCTTCTAGGATTAAATATTGCCATGGAAAAGTCTGATGCCAGCCTGCTTTGTTTTTATTCTTAATACGTGACTCATTGTTTTTGCCTGATTGTCCAAATCATTGTCTTTATCTTCAAAATCCAGCAATTGTATTAGGATATGTCTCAGTATTGACCATTATTTTTCCTGTGGTCTGACATGCCTTTCAAAATTAACATTTTTTCAACC
Organism: Cynocephalus volans; assembly: GCF_027409185.1. Lineage (NCBI taxonomy): Eukaryota > Metazoa > Chordata > Mammalia > Dermoptera > Cynocephalidae > Cynocephalus > Cynocephalus volans. Next base: position 50,991,409 of record NC_084466.1, read on the forward strand.
ATATTTTGAGCATTTGTTCTGATCCATTATATAAAAATGTCAGATAAATGCATGTTGGATCTCCTTTACCTGTTTCCCTAGATATCAATTTATCTCTCATCATTTTAAACGGTATTCTTTTTGTTTTGCCTGCTTTTCTCATATTCAACATCTATATTCCTTTTTACATTCTTATCACAATGACTCTTTTCTAATTGCCATAACCACTCCTCTACCTTATCTCTAGATAAACTAACTACTTTCTAGATTATTTTCAAATGTAGAATAATTTGAGCATAAAGATAAATAATACGATGGGTTTCAATTCATGAAATAATATAAGAATCTGTGAGTCTGTAGAGATTTAGGAAGACAGATGGATGGATAGACGGATAGATAGATAGATAGGTGCTTATTTATAGTAAAATGCTAACTAATAAATATAGAAGGATCGATGAAGTTAGAGAACATCTATGCTTTTTAAAGCCAATAGGCAAAAGTTTGAAGAGGAAGAGCATATTTACATGGTCTCAAAGTATTTTCCCACCAGTTAGAAAAGGAAGATTATTAACTTTACAGTGGAGAAGCTGGCCAGTGCTACCTTAATTTTGTGATCAAAGTCAATGTAACCAATATTGGAACAAACTAACATCATGTACCTCTCCATACACACTGAGAAAAACATAGTATCATTTTAGTGGTATTTCTGTCAAAAATGCACACCTGGATATAGTCATGAGAAAATATCAAATAATCCTAAACTGGGAACACTATACAAAATAACTGGTACGTTTCAAAAATATCAAGGATAAGTAAGCAAAGAAGGGATGAAAAACTGTTCCAGATTAATGGGAACTAAATGAGCATGAAAACTAAATGCAATGCATGATCGAATCCTAGGATACTGGGAATGCATAAAGGACATTACTGGGACACTTGACAACATTTGAGTATGGCCTATGAATTATACAATAGCATCGTATCAATGTTCGGTTTTCCGATTTTAATAATTGCACCATTGTTTTGTAAGTGAATGACCTTATTCTTCGGAAATAGACATTGAAGCATTTAGGAATAAAGGCACTATGCCTACAACTTATTCTCACATAGTTCATATAAAACAATCTTATATATAAATATATATGATAAATGTAAATGAAACAAAATGTAAACAATCGGTGAATCTGGATAAAAGATGTACAAGAATCCCCTATACTATTCTTTCAAGTTTTAAGTTTGAAATTTAATAAAAATACATTTTTTAATTCACACAAATAAACATCCACGCCCAGTTTATTTCACTGATTAATTCTATCAAACATTTAAATATGAAATAACCTTGATACCAAAACTTGACAAAGATATACAAGAAAAATTTACTGACCTATCTCCCTCATAAAATAGATACACAAGTCCTTCAAAACTTGAATACATCAGTGTATAAAAGGATAATACACAGAAAGCATGTTAACTTTATCCCAGGGATGCAAAATTCATATACTATTCACAAATCAGCATAATTCACCATATTAGAATACTTTTTAAAAAAATAAGTATATCTCAGATGGAGAAAAAGCATCTGGCAAAATTCAACACCCATTCATGATAGAAAAACAATCAGTAGAAAGGAAACTCATTGAACTGATAAAGATATCTACAAAAAACCTACAACTAACATCATACTTTATGATGAAATGTAAACCAACTTCAGTATAGGTTTAGCAAAAACTATGGCAGTATTAAATTTCTTAGTAGAATTCTAGACTTCCAAAGTATATTCCACCAGTTAAAAATTGTGACATTTCTTGTCACCGTTTGACTGTATAGCTAACAGACGCAGGAACATTTTACTCTTAAGTCCACCGATACCTTTCTTCATAGAGTTCCACATTCCTTTGTACCTCTTCCCCATAACCACTCCTTTCCCAACTTAAACCAATAATTTTGACGAAATGAGGAAGTTGACATGCTCCTTTTCCATCACAGTAGAACAAGAAACCCATTCTTGAACACATCCCCAAAGAAGTCACAGAGCTTTGAATGGGTTTCCAAAGCAGTGATTATCATATGGGCATTCTCCATATTTGAAGATTTTTGAAGGGGTATGTGATACTGGAAAGTTATAAGAATATCTGTTTCCAGAGTTTCAATCATCTTGTATTTTTTTCAGCCACTTGATAAGCCTAAGAACTTATCATGCTGGATCTCCTTTCCCAGTTGCCTCGCTCCCACTTTAAAATAGACACATATTTCATACATCCAGAATATTGCTATAGTGAATTTCCTAAAGGTCTGAAAACCACCAAAGCAGCAAGGGACAATTCCAACAGAGGACGCTGAGAAATTAAAAGACACACAATGCCTAATAATAGAAAAAAATCATATTTACATAGATGTTGATTACTTAGTTATCAAAAATTTTAAGTTTATGTTCTTTTGATCATTTTTGACTAGTAATAATTGATGGATTTTGGACATGACTGGTGCCATTGTGCACACAATAAGCACCAGCACAAAATAGCCACTGGCCTTGTCTTCCACTCCAGCACCAAGCCCCTCCCCGCTTCCCTTTACGAGAAGCCTCCTGACTTAAACAGAAACAACTTTCTGGCCTCCATATCGGCGCAGTTCTCCACCCAGTTACATCAACCTAATGGTCCCTCCCCACACTCCCTGTACAGTTCGCGCCCAACAACTAATATAAACTCTCACAAACCCATTGTTGCTGCTGTCCTCCATTTTCAGGGCAGCCCTGGGCTGCCCCCACCCCCACTTTGGGTACAGCCCAGCAGATTCTTTTCCTTTAATAAAGCTTGAATGGTACCCAGCATCTCAGCTCACTTTCTTTCTTTATGGTGCCGAAACCCAGGAAGGGTCTTGGCTGGACAGTCAGACAATCCCCTCTCTTGGGTTGATTGGCTCCCGGCCACCCTTTCTGGACCTGCTGAAACCAGATGCCTCTGGGACTCTCTCCTTTTGCCGTTTCAGACCAATGCATCGAACACCGGCCTCAATTCAGGGTGAGTCAGTGGGTCTGTCCTGCCTCTACAAGTTCCCCCAACTACTCTCGATGACTTTGATCTCTACAAAGCCCAGGTGCCTGGCGAGGGAACTCTTCTCGTGCCCCCCAGCTATTACAGGATGCTTCATTAGCAAGTCATGGTTTTTCTCTTGAAAAGAAGGTGGACAGCAGAGAGGATGCTCTTTGTTGGCACGCTTCTTCTACCAGGACTGACTGCCCTTTCTCACCCTCTACATGGGAATCCCCATAATCCAAACCTCCACACTCTATGCCCTTGGGCTGTCTCCTGGCCAATTTCTTGGCCTCCAGGGAGACCTTAAACCTAAATGTCTCGTTTTCTACTGTATTCCATGCTCTATGCCTCTGGGCCATCTCCTGGCCAATTTCTCAGCCTCCAGGGAGACATTAAAACTTGAACGCCTCATAAAGATGGATCCCAGTGGCCACAAGATGGCACTCTCAATTTAGATACTCACTGAAGCGACAAGACAGAGATTCCTTTATGTTCAGGCCTTCTTCTATCTCTGAACATGTTCTTCTCTCTGTCAAAACTGTCCTATGTCTCAAATTCTCCTAGCTCATGCTCGACCTCCCCTTCTGGACTCGGATCAATCCTCTGATCTGTCAGACTACTCTGCTACCCATACGGGCTACCTCGACTACCTCTGTATACTCCAAATCCTTCACCAGCCCTCTCACCACATTTCCCGCTCTTCCGTCTACCTGGTCTCAATATGCTCATCCTCAACCACTCAACCCCTCTCTTTCTCCCCCTTTGTCAGGTAACAACCCTGACTCAGCTCCGGCTTTTTATAACCCTTCTGTGAAGTGGCTGGGATGGAAGGAATTGTCCAAGGCCATGTGCAGGGAGCAGGTCTGGATGGGAGCTCAGGTGCATGCTCAAAATAATAGGTGGCCAGTGGGAGCTGTTGCTGTTCCTTGCACAGACCCAAATTGGAACTACCAGGCTGGCCACAGGGATCAGGATCTCTGGCATAACATGATCACACACTTGATTTATGGCCTCCAAAAGGCTACTCACAAGTCAGTCAATTATGACAAGCTTAGAGAAATCACACAGAGATCCACTGAAAATCCCAAGGAGTTCCTAACCTGCCTCTCTGAGGCTTTACATGAATACACATGTATAGATCCAAACTCCCCTGCAGGCATGACTTTATTACACTCTTATTTCATCACCCAATCAGCCCCTGATATTCCAAAAAGCTATGAAAGAGATCAGGCCAAATACCAGCTCCTGGCTAATGCCATCTGTGGCTCACGTACTCCAAAGATGGCTGCCTCAAGGGGCAAACCACCTGAGAACTGCTTCAAATATGGTCAACGGGGGCCATTTGGCATGGCCTGTAGTAACCCCAGGTCCCTTCCTGAGGCCCTGTCCTTACTGCAAACAGCCAGGTCACTGGGGGATTGACTGTGCCACTTGCCAGAGAGGGAGTGGCCCAGTCCCCAACCTACCTTTGGCTTCATGAACCTTTGGCTACATGGCCATCTCCACCAGAGCTTCCCGGCTTTTGTCCAGGAGGAGGACTGACGATGCCCAGGGCCTCAGGACCTCACAGAGATCACCACACGTGAGCCCACAGTAACTTGCCTCATAGCAAGTAAGCCAATCTCTTTTGTCATTGATACATCCTCTATCACAATAGTAGGGGTCACAGGATCAGAATACCACCCACAGATCACTCAACTCCTTTCCTGCACCCTACATCACACCGAAATCACACACAAATTTTTAATAAGGCCTCAATGTCCAGCCCCCTTACTGGGATGGGACATTCTTTTCAAATTCAAAGCTACTCTTCCCCTAAACACTTTAACTCCAGATACAATACTCCTGTTACAGGCTGCTCCCAGACCTGGCCCCTGAAGCTCCCACCATCCCCTCCTCCTTGGACAAGGACATGTGTCCCTAGTATGGGACTCTTCTTCTCCCTCCATTGCTATGTGCCATTCCCCTATCCTTGTTAAGTTGTGGAACCCCTCTTTGTTCCCTAATGTCCTACAGTACCCCATCACTAACAAACACCTAAGAGGCTGAAAAACCATCATACACAAACTCCTTTCTTCTCATCTCTTACAGCCTACCCACTTGCCTTTCAATACACCCATCCTTCCAGTTATAAAGCCTAACAGCTCATACCACTTAGTACAGGACTAATCCTGGCATGCATCGTTCCCAACAACTCACCTGGACAGCACTTCCTCATGGGTTTCGGGGTAGCCCCCACTTCTTCAGCCAGGCCTTAGCTCAAGACTTATCTGAACTTCCTCCAGCCTCTAGCACTTTAATACAGTAGGTGGATGAGCTCCTCCTTTGTAGTCCCACCTATGAGGATTCACAGGCCCACACTCTTGCTCTCCTTACTTTCCTGCTGGCCTCCAGGGGATATCCAGTGTCCCCAGCAAGGCCTTAATTTCTTCTCCTTCAGTCACTTAGCTGGGAGTCCACCTCACCCCCAACACCAGAGAAATAATGGTGGATTGCCACAGTCTAGTTTCTGAACTCCCTACTCCTACCACAAAGGGTGAAATCCTTTCTTTCTTGGGGCTTGCAGGGTATCTTCACCTATGGATTCCTAACTTTGGCTGCCAGCAAAGCCACTTTATGAGGCAGCCCAAGGGGATCCTGCCATTCCCTCAGATCCCACAAAGCCCATTCATTCTCCCTTCCAGTGATTAAAAGCTGCTCTCCTCACAGCCCCAGCTCTATCCCTTCCAAACCTATCTCATCCTTTTATTCTATATGTCACCAAAACCCAAGGACTGGCAGTTGGGGTTTTGGGGCAAGAGGCAGGAGATATCTTCTCCCTGGTTGTGTATCTTTCTAAATAACTGGACACCACAGCCTGAGAATGGGCCTCTGTTTACGGGCCTTGGCGGCAGCCACCCTTTTAACACAAAAAAGCTCTAAACTAACTTTTGAACAACAAACAGTCAAGACCTTCTCAGACATAAGGCCAAGTCAATTCTCTCCCTTTCCCACCTACAACTTATTCACCTTACTTCCATTGAAAATTCACGGTTCTCCTTTAAACTTCACCCTCCCTTAAAATCCAGCCACTAGTATCCCAAAACACTCACGACCCTTAGAACACAATTGCATGGAGGCTTTAGACCTCTTTCTCAACCCCTTCTCACACATCTCCCTGCATCCCATTATGTGGTTCATAGATGGGAGTGCCATCTCCACGCCTGACCCTGGGTGGGTTATGCCATAGTAAATCTAACACAAGCTATTGAGGCTGCATAACTCCCAAAGGAGGCTGGGGTTATACAGTGCAGAGGACACCAAACCTCCAATGACCCCATAGACCAGGGAAACAAACTGGTGAATCTAACTGCAAAACAAGATGCTCAATTACCAGGCCCTCACTCTTCCTCTCCTGCTCAGGTCCTTCTCATGGCCCCTATGCTCTTATCCCAATACACACCCCAAGAAATACAACACCTCCAGCAATTGAGGGCACAGAGAAAGGACAACTGGTATACTCTCTCTGGTTGCTATGTCCTCCCTACCACACAAGCTGAGCAAATCCTTTTAGATTTCCATAATTCTGTTCATATAGTCTATGAACACCTACTATACCTTCTTCAGCCCTTATATTACTCTCTCCACATGGACAAGTTACCTAAACAAATCACTCAAAACTGTCTTTTGTGTACTCGTTGCTCCAGTCAAGGTGTCCTCCAAGTTCAGTCCTTTCCCACCCACCAGGCCAGAGGATACACTCCTGGCCAGGACTGGCAAATTGACTTTACTCACATGCCTCCCCACAAAAGGACATGCTATCTTCTAACCTTAGTAGATACCTTTTCAGGTTAGGTTGAGGCTTTTCCCTGCACTTCAGAGGATGCTACAGCAGTAACACATGCTCTCACCTCAGAAATCATCCCTCGTTTTGGCCTCCCCACCAGTCACTCACTCGCCTACGGGCTCCCCCCGCAAGCCCACAGGCCTCAGCCTCCCTCAAACTTATGTACCGTAGGCCCTTCACTCTCACACCTCTCCCTTCCAGCTCACCACCTTTAGGCCAGTATCTCCCTACTCTTTCGTTCATCAGGGATCTTCTTAGGGAACAGGCCAATCTTCTATTACCTCATCCTTTCCCCACGACCCCCTCAGACTTTAAACTGAGCCTGGGATAGCAAGTGTATATTAAAACCCGTATCCCAAAGCCGCTCTCACCATGCTGGGAAGGGCCTTATACAGTACTTCTCACCACTCCCACGGCAGTAAAGGTACTAGGAAAGGCCGCTTGGTATGACTTATCCTGGGTAAAACTAGCACCTGAGACTTTACCCAAAGAATCTGTTAACACCAAGCCAGAGGGGTCCCTCTGATCAACCCCCAACCCAACATCTCCTCACACTTCATCCATTTTAGGACCCACAAAACTAAAAATCCCCAGGACCTCCACTCTTCCCCCAATCCCAGAAAAAGGATGATCTTTCCCCCGGCGAGTATCCTCTCACTCTTGCAGACCCGCTTCACGTCCTCCACACAAGAGCTACTCCAAGACTGGTCCCGACCTGCTATTGCAGGTTTGCCATCATAGGACATAAGTATATGCCACCCTGTGTCCCTAACCTTTAATCGCTACAAGATTGGCAGCAGCTGACCCCAAAGGTTGTAACATTATAGGAAGATTTCTCCTGGCACTCCTTTACCTCTTATCAGTGGGATGCTTCTTAGCAATTTCATTGTGGCAATGTGCCTTTTAAATTCTTTTGGCTCCCTAACCCTTCACAGGAAAGATTCTGTGGTGTAAAAGAAATAAAAATAAGATCACTGGGGAAAAAGGTAAAATGTTTAACTATTAAAGAAGAATATTCATGTATATTTTTTAAACAGATGATGGTTGTTATCAAATAGCTATGGCATTTATTTTTTATTAGGTACTTGTAAAAGGATAATTTGATAGTTTTGTTTAAAAATGCAAACATTTGCAACATGCTGAAAATTACATCTTAAATGACAACTTAATATTGTGTGAGTTGTTTAAAATCTTATAAAGGGTGCATGAAGAAAGTTTGAGGGTCATCAGTCCAAAAAGTAAATTGAAGAAAGTCTGCCATGAATATTGGTCTTCTCTGACATAAAGGTAATGACATCTATTTTGTTTACTCCAGAAAGTTAATCTCTGCTTTGTGGTACTTCACTTGAGAATAGTTACCCAATTGCTCTCATTTGGAGACTCTCATCTCATCCCTACCTGACATCTGTATTGAATCCCAGACTCAACATTAAAATCTTACTTACAGACATTTTGGTCACTCAATATTTCACAGGAGGCAAAAAGAATTGAGTCAGATTCTTGCACATACTAGTGTTGTTCAGGTTGAAATAAACCTCATGGGAGGTTATTCCTTGCAAGTAAATAATCAAAATGAAATAAATTTAAGAGGTATAAAAGAAGTTTGGAAAGGGTTAATTTCACTGCTCAGTCAGTGTGACAGAGAATTGAGCTGACAGTCAATTCTCAGGAATTGGGTAACTGGGGCAGGCAAAGCCTGGAGAATCTAAGAACAGCAAGTTGGTGTGAGAAAACCTCCCAAAGAAGAGGATTGATAAGAGTAATTCAGGAAGAACAGGCCCCAGAAGGAAGGAGAAGCTAGGCACGTGGTTATAGTTAAGAGTGAAAAACAAACGCAGAAACTTAGCCTTTTGTTTTTTGTTCTTTTGTTCTTTAATTTTTTTATTGAACCGTATTAATTATTACATATTTGTGGGGTACAGAGTTGAATATCAATACGTGTGTGCAATGTGTGATGATCAAATCAGTGTCATCAGCATATTCATCTTTACAAAACTTAATCATTTCTTCATGATGACATTCAATCTCCTCTCTTCTAGCCATTTCATTACATGTTGTAAAATATTGTTAATTATAGACACTTAGCTTGACTGTACACCCACAGAACTTGTTTTTCCTATCTGGCGTTATGTGTCCATTAACCAACCTCTCCCTATGCCCCCTTCCCTCCCCCTTTCCCACCTCTAGTACTAACACTTGTGCTCTCTCCTTCTGAAAGTTCAACTTATTGTTATTCTTTCTTTCTATCTTTTCTTTCCTTCCTTCCTTCCTTCCTTCCTTCCTTCCTTCGCTCCCACTTATGAGTGAGGACATATGGTTTTTCTCTTTCTGTGTCTGGCTTATTTCATTTAACATAATTTTCTCCAAGCTCAACAATGTTTCTGAATGGCAGAATTTCATTCTTTTTTATGGCTGAGTAGTATTCCATTGTGTATATATACCACATTTTTCTTATCTAATCATCTATTGATGGATATTTAGTTTGAGAAAAGTAGCCTTTTGAATATGCCAAAATTAATATAACTTGTTATATTAGCAAAATGTTTGGCTGCAGATAACAGATGCTGCAACTAATAGAATCTTAGACAAATAAGGGTTTCTTTTTCTAGTATAAAAAGTGTAGAGATGGGCGGTTGCTGGAATTATTTCATCTGTTCATTGAAACTACTCTTAACCCAGTGTGTTATCATTCTGTCCCACCATCTCATGTTGGTTTCTATTCACATACGTGGGTTGCAAAATGGCACTGCAGCTCCAGATATTATGTCTATGTTCAAAGACAGATAAGTGGAGTAAGTGGTTATATCAGCCTCATATATCTCTTTGAAATGCAAAAACTTTCCTAGAAAACCCAAGCAAAATTCAAGTTACATCTCATTGGACAGAACTATCATGTAAGGAAAGGTGGGAAAGTTACTACATTCGTTTTTTCTGTGTGTATATCTGTAACATAAATTAGCTAATTCGTAATTAGTAAATAGAGCAATAATGTCATTATAGAGCAATAAATTTGTTATTTCTTTGTAACTTTTCTTACACAAAAGGAACAAGAACATCAGTGGTAAATTCATGTTGTATTGATTGAAAGATGTATACTTTTTTCACATTTTACTAGCTCTGAAACCAATGGAGTTTATAATTGTTGTGGGCCAGGTGGCAGTCATTATGAATAGCCATTATCTGCAGGCATGTGCAAACTTAGTCATAGTATCATATACTGTCATGCACTCTAATGAATTATGCACTGTTGTTTCTACATGCCAAGCAATGCAACTGAAGGCAAGAGAGAGTGAAAATTTTCTTAAAATCGATTAAAGAAATTTCAAAACAAGGGGTTAGTATAACTGATATATTTATCAATTGTGCAAAATTATCATTGACAGAATACATCAGTTTGTCAGAAATTTAATGCTGATTTTATTTTTTAATTTTTTAATTTTTTTGCTTTACATCCTTTCTTTTTTTTAATGTTAACTTCTTAATATACATTGTAGTCGATTTTCATGAGTCTTTACCCATTCCTCTTCCCCCCTCACTCTATAATGCTGATTTTAAACAGAAGCTGTTTAACATTCAGTGATTCATGATTCATAAAAGATAAATAAAACTATGGGTTAGTCAAATAGAAAAACAACAGCCTCAAAAATTGTAACTTAGTAACCTAGAAGAAATCTTTAAGATGATTTTTTTTTTAAGAAATGCTACAATGCTTTTAATGACATAGACTACAATAGCATGTGCAGAAATATAGATGACATTGCTGAATTGAAAAGTAACACAGGCTGGCCAGTTAGCTCAGTTGGTTAGAGTGTGGTGCCGATAACACTGAAGTCCAGGGTTTGATCCCTGCACTGGCCAGCTACCAAAAAAAAAAAAAAAAAAAAGGAATAAAGCAGAGTTGGACTCCAAATATAAAGAAGTTTTAAGAATACTTAACTCAATTTTCTTAAAAAAAAAAAAATCTATGACCAAATAAATGTAAAAGAACTAAAAGAACTCCTTCAATGAGTAAATAACAAAATTCTAACTGAAAATAAAGCATTGTGTCATTGCTTAATTAGCATGTATCTTTTTTTATTCATGGAATGCCTTTTCCTACAATCAAGGCATCTTAATAAATTTGATAGAATCATCAAAAAAGGGATAGAAAGCCTTCAGACTGGCTACTGTACTGGGTATCAAGAACCTTCTCTGAATAATTTTAAGAAAATTGAAAATGTGCTTTTCATGGGCTTGTCCCTCTCCAAAGAAGTCTTGAAGCTCGGAAGGCTGCATGACCTTCCCTGGTTTTGAAAATGGCAGCCCCACTAACTCAGAACTTGATTTCCATGGACTCAGTACCCACTACTTCTGTTCTAGTTGGAGTTTTGCCAACATTTCCTCTCTGTTGCTTTTGTGAATTTTAACATACACTGTGGTGGCCTTTTTTGCTTCTCATATTCAGAGACAATAATTGTAACTATTGGCCTTGTATCTGTAACCTTGCTAAATTTTATTACTATTTCTAATAATTCTCTTGTAAATTATTTTGGAATTTATAAATACACAATGATTTATTCTGCAATAATGAAAGTTTTATATCTGCCATTCCAATTCTTAATAACAGTTGCTTCTTTCATTACTATTCTAAAACTAAATATAATTATGATACAAGGCAAGAAGAGTAGATATCTTTGCCTTGGCCCTAAACTCAGTGAGACAGTTTTCATAATCTCATCATCTAAAAAGTTTTATTTATGCATTAGTTTTTAATTACTTGATGTCTTTAATGGTTATAGAAACAATGTTTTTTTTCTATTTTTCTTACATTTATAAATGTATTTATTTCATGTAAGTTTCTAAGATATGACAAAAGGTGTTCAAAGTATTCTCATAATTTTTTTAATGTCTGCAGTATCTGTGGTGATTTCACTCTTTGCTTTTGTAATACTGGTCATTTGTTCTTACTTTTTTTCCTTGTTCATTCACCTTAAGTTTGTCAATTTCATTAACCTTTTCAAAGAACAACGTTTACCTTTGTTCATTCTTTTGCAGGTTTCTTTTTGATTTCTTTCATTTCTGTTTTTTTATTATTTCCCTCTACTTTCTTTGAATTTGTTTTCTGGTTCTTTTCTCTAAATTCTTTATGTGGGTGATCAGCTAATTAATTTTAGCCGTTTCTCTTTTTACTAATACATGCTTTTAATGCTATAAATTCCCTCGAAGTTTGGTTTTCACTAAACCCTATAAAACAAATGAGGAAGCAGAGACAGGACAGTTTGGTTTTTCTTTACTATGTCAAGGTCTTCAATGATCTCCACTTCAATCCAGTGTTAACTTTTCTTTATATTTTCTTGACCTGTGTAGTTTTGGACATATGTGACTCCCTTTTTGAATATGCTTTCTTTATTTGGATGCTGTGAGGTTGGTCTCTTTTGGCTTTCTGCTCACATCTCTGACTATGACCCTGTTTCCTTTGCTGATTCTTGCTCCACCTATGACTGACTTATAAATGTCAGCCTGCCCAATGCTCTTTCTCAACCCTTTCTCTTTTTCTTTCTTTTTTGTTCCAAGGTTATCTTGTCTTGTGGTTTGGAATATCATCTCTATCATACTGAGTCCCATGTTTTTCTCTTCTATATTCCCATACTCATTTTGTTTTCTCAATTAAATGTTGCAGGCATTTCTCAAACAAGAATCTTGATATTTTACTACCTGCCTCAACCAGGCCTATCTCTCTGCCATCTTCCCCATCTCAGTAAACGGTGCCACAGGTCTCCCAATTACTCAAGCTAAAAGTCCAGGAATTATCTTTGTTCATCTCTTAACTGCATCCATCCCAAAGTGCATGCAAACACACACACACCATGTAATACAATGCAATCAATTAAATCTTAGAGGCCTATCCAGAGCAATGTAATACAAATGCTATCAGTTAAATCTTAGAGGCCTATCCAGAGCCCAAATACATACTCCATGATTCCTGCATCATAGTTCAAGTCACCATTACCTATAGGGTAAACTATCAAAAGAGCCTCCTACCTGGTTTCTATTCTTCTGTACTTGTTTTCGCATAATTCACCCACCAAAGAAGCAGAGTAATTTTTAAAGTACGGTAATATAATTCAAATCTTATCATCATTCTGTTTAAAACCCTTCAAGAAATTCCTGTTGCATCAGAATAAAATCTAAATTTCTTAACCTGGTTGGTAAGCTCTATACAACCTGGTCCCTGCGTACCTGCCTAGCTCATCTTGCTCTATGCTTCTCTGTCATCCACTGTGCTCCAGCTTCTTGCAGTTCCTTGAACACACCAGCCTATTTATCCTTCAGTGCCTTGCACTCACAGTCCCCTCTGCCTGGAATGTTCTTATGCAAAATCTTTTGGTGACTGGTTTCTCCCCTTCTTGTAGATCTTAATTTAAGTCACCCGTTCAGAGAAAGGTAGCAACCTAATTTAGCTACACAGTCACTTTAGCATATTAGCCAATTATAATTCTGTGAAAAACATATAATATCTTTCTTTTATTATATGTGTTTGTATCTTCCAGAATTTAAGCATTTGAGAACAAAGATACCGCCTACCTTTGTTCAAGGCTTTATCCCGACATCTGCAAAAGTGCCTCTCACATAGAGAGCTTAATCAATGAATGAAAAAAATGAATCTCCAAAACAACATAAAGAAAATGTTCAGATTAGTCCCTAAAGTAGCTCAGAGGAGCCACTGAATTAACATTGTTATCTTACTTTCAGAGTGATTTGAAGGCCAGAGAAGAAATCACAAAATCAAAACATATGGCCTCTGACAAAATTGTCTTGTGGTAACCATTTTTCTGAGAGAACTGCCACAGACAATTTAGAAGACCCCACACCAAGAGGTAGCTCGGTCTCCATCATGAAATATCAAGAAATTCCCCTCACTTCCTCCTTCAATTCTTGTAAAGCATATAACTAAAAACATTTAAACTCTTTTTCTGGAATCAGTTGAAAGTGGCTTAGTCTGGGGAATTTTTTTTTCTCTCTCTCTCTTTTTAAAACATTGTTGATTTTACTCTGATTTGATTTGTTCTCTTATCTTCTGATAAAACTGTTTAATAGTTTATCGCATTTCTCTGAAAGGTTAAAGTTCCTTTGCTAGCGCTGGCACAGGGAATTTTGGGGGGACAGGGAACATCTAGATAAGATGCCCATGACTTCTGCCATGAGTCTGCTAGGCAGCAAAAGTGTCATGACACTTGGTTAGAACTTAACCCACAGGACAGCAGGCAGGGCTTTGGGAATCTCTCTAAGTTGCTTTTGGCCAGAATGTCCAGCATGAACAGAAGCCTGACCACTGTGACCACTGGAGTTTCAGCTCTTCCCTTCCCCTGAAATGGAAGATTTGAGAAAAGCTTGGGGCTGGAAATGAACTTAAAATATGAGTTGTGCAAACTTTTTATTCTACCTTCTAGATCCAATCAAATAAATTGGGGCTGCGCAAATGCTGCCTGAGCCTTCTCCTTGGGCCTGTTGAGTCCTTTCCTCAAAGCAGCCACTGCTAGATGGAAAAGGGAGTAAGCAGGTTATTTTATTATGGAAGGCCACCCCCAATGTCACTGGTGCTTTGAGAAACAAGAATCCCTTAAGGTTTTTCAACAGGAGAAATGAAGAGCTATTATGACAATTAAAATTATGCCCAGATGATTTTGCTTTCAGAAAACCTTTGAATCTGAATTTCTTCCTTTAGAAGCAGGAATTCAAAGAATCACGTAACTGTGAAAGAATAACCAACTCTGTTCTTTACTTACAGAACTAAAGAAGTAAAATTATTCACAGTGAGCTTCTCAGAGCAGGGAGGGTCACTGCCACCCTTCTTAAAGTTCCCCTTTTCCCAAGGTCAGGGCTCAGAGTGAGTGACCTGCTACAATCTCCAAAGTGCCTTAAACTGTGGAAACTGCTGAATTTCCTTCTCTGTGCTATTTGGGTTAGAAGTGCTAGAAGCCCATTCAAACTTTTGTGAGCTTAGAAGTGGAAATTTGGTGTGACGGTACAGGATTTGACTACAAAACCTAAGATAGAACACATCTGGGCCGGGCCAGGGACTGAGGCTGGCCCTCGCTATCTTGACTCTGTTCCCTTGTGCCTGTGTGCATTAATTCTTCCCTCTCTTTCTCTTTCTTCAGACTGGCTTCCTTTGCTTTTTCAGTCCCCCAGGTAGACAACATGGCCCCAATAACTTCTAAGTTTATGTATTTCATTCTCTGCTACTATGTCAGAGATTGATCTCTCTCAGTCCTGATAACAAATCCCAAGAAAGAAATAAGGGTGCTTTGGTCCTTGGAGGGAATCCCCATCCCACCCTTCCCTGCCCTTGTAATTCTCCAGCTGCAGCACAGCCACATTCTGCACACTGGCCGACCCTTCCAAATTCCCTCCCATCCTGTTATTTCTCACACATCAAGAAATCAGTCACCTATGTATCACCTCAGTTAGTGTCTAAAGAGGGAAACTCATGGTTACTAAATATCTACTATTGTGCTTGCAACTTTTATGGGCAGTATCTCATTTAATCTCCACAACACATATGAGAATAGATACTAGGAGACCTTTCTATAAATATGGAAAATGGATGCATAGAGAACATAAGATAACATGTCCAGTAACATGGCCAGCATGTATGTGTCAAGGCCAGGATTCAAAGCCGAGTCTCTCTGTAAAATTCTGAAACTCTCCCTTACATCATACTCCCAATAATTCTTTTTTCTATAATAAAATTTAAACATTAAAAAGATATAAAGACTCTATCCTTATAACATTTTTTCTGAGCTCATTAGTCAACAAGAGATTTGGGTTTTCCAAATTTCACCAGGCTCTGGGTACTAATGAGCTCATGTTAACTTGAATAACTTAGATTTCACTGGTTTTTCCTGCATTCACTGTTGGAATCCTCTCACTGACTGTGACCCACCTTTTCCTTACAGCCCTGAAGGGCAGCTCCTGTGAGCTCACACTGTTCCTCCCAGACTCATTTCCTCCCCTCCCCAGAGGTGTTATCCATGCCCTGAGAAGCTTTCAAAGTTAAAGGCACTGAGACCTTATTTTTTTCCATACAGAAGTGGATAGAAAACTCCTTTCTCTCCCTTTGTCTTGTTATTTTTTATTGTTTACCCAGTAAAGATGCTCTGAGTTACTCATCTGCGAATCCCGTAATGTAAACACATAAAGTGAGCACTAAATAAAAGCCTGGTGAATAAATGGAAACTGGGTGTTAAGTGCCTGATCTCAGCTCAGATTTTTGTTTTGTTTTGTTTTTAAATATATCTTCTAACTGCTGCATGAAACCTAAATGCCAAAGCCAGGAACAGGAATGGTTCTATTAGAGCCTCATTCTCAGGAGACCTACTTTGGAAACATGATCCCTATGGACCATACATTTCTCAAAGTGTGTTCCATGGAACATTATTCTATTAAGATGCTCAGTAAACCACAGTTTTGAAGCCCAGTAAGAACTGACTTCATGAGAGGAATATATAGCACATTCTTCTGTTGGAGGGCAATACTATACAGTAGCCTAATAAGAACTGTTAAACTTTGATTAGCAGATTCTTTTCCAAATATATGTGGCCTAGAAATATTTGTTCACTTAACACCTATTAACATTATAACTAAAGGCATATGAATAGAGAAACATTTCTGTTAGTGTAGTCTTCTTAAAGTAGAAAATATTTCATCAAAATAATCTATCTTGAAAACCGTGATGCAAGACTGCAGAGCTCACAGTTAAGTGTAAGAAAAACTTCATTCACGTTCCACAATACATGGTCTCCTTTACTCATTGCTTAATAGTTGGACCTTTCTCAGATATCTCCTCCAGTGAGATGGAAAGCCCAGTCAGCCCTGAAAGTAATCACTTATTCATGAATTTTCACTCTCAGCATTACGGCACTCTTGGCTCCCCACACCTTGGATGACTTTTTACACAAAAATATGGTGCAATTGGAAAGTAAAGGAAGCAAAAATAAACTGAAGTCTGGTTTGTCTTCAGTACTTTTTTGTGGTTTGAGATGTTCTCAAGTCTTTTGCTTGATGTTGAAAACTTCCATTATCAATGCATCTTACTAATCCTGATCATGCAAAGAAAGTCAAAGGAAAACCAAAGATTTTGGAAAAATTAACAATAATTGTACAGTAAACTGAGGCAGTTACTAAATTTATTTTTACATTTAAGTGTTTACATGTAACTTTCCATAACAGTCATTTTCTGGAAACAGAAAAGAATGATTACAGACCTGAGCTTAGCTATGTAATAATATCAACTGCAAATTCTGTGATCTCTCCAGATCATCTAAAACACTACAAAGTTGAGCTAATATATCTAAAGCAATAACCTCTAAAATGGGGTGCATTTATCTCAGGGGTTTCCAAGATGATTCACTGGGATACTGAGAGGAATCCTAATGCTGGGAAAAGATATTAGAATTTTAACTTTTGCCTTTTTCCTGTTATCATCTCTGTTTTCCTTATGTTTTATAATGTACAGAGGGCCATTTTAATGAGTTCATTTTTTTCCTCAGGCTAAGGAGTTCTCTTTTTATTGCACCTACAGCTTTTATGAGAAAGAACTAGAAAATGGGCTAACATCTGGCCTGTCCCAAACCACACTGAACAAAGAATCAGGTTCTAAAAATAAAGTACCACTAGTTAATTTCAAAGCAGATATTCAATGGAACAGTGACCACTAGTCCTATTGTGGAATATTATGCAGAATGTTCAGTGTTCCAAAATATCTTTAGAAACTTTATTTTGTAATTTTTCAACCTGTTAATGACCTTCAGTTCCACGTTGTTGAACAGGAGATGTTCAGTTCTATTAACTTTGACTATTGCCTGTTGTTCTTCTGACATTAACTGCAGGTCTGGGATCCCCAAGACACTTACACAGAAGAGTTGCTGATGGCAAATAACTATAACTTATCTATAAAGAGAAAGACCTTTAAGAAGACAATAGATGCTATTTATAAATTTCATCATAACTCATTCTCAAATTAAAAGTTGTTATGATTCAATATTAAGATGATAAATTTGGGGGCCGGCCTCGTGGCTTACTCAGGAGAGTATGGTGTTGGTAGCACCGAGGCCGTGGGTTCGAATCCTATGTGGGGATGGCCGGTGTGCTCACTGGCTGAGCATGGTGCAGACAGCACCGTGCCAAGGGTTGCAATCCCCTTACTGGTCAAAAAAAAAAGATGATAAATTTTGAGTGGTAATATAGAGATTATTATTTATTTATTTTTGTAATGAAGAAGAAGATTCATTTTCAAAATGGTCCTAGAGTAGTTTGTTAATTAGCATAATAATACGAAGTCTTTGTAGTCTCAACTATTATTATTAGCCCTCTAGAATAAAATTGGAAACCAAAGCATTGTCAGTCTCCATAGTTTCCCCAGTGCAAGAGAAAAGGTGAGCCCTAGTTTGTATGGAGACAATGGATGAGTTACTGCTTTTATAAAACGTTAGCAGTTTGTGTGCATCAATGTGTGTTAGTTTTCCTTTTTTTCCTCGTTACTTGACCATGCTGCATGGAAATGGATCATTGAGGACATCTGTAACAACATTGCTGGTACTTCAATAAATATAAACTAGACAAATTAAATCAGGTAAAAACTTAATCAAAAAATAGAATTTGTCTTGCATCTTGAAGTCTTAGTACTTTGTGGGAGGCTCAATAAATTTTAAATCAAGGTCACAAGTTTCAAGGCCTGTTGAATCATAAGGAAAAACTAATTTCAAAGTCCTGGACTATCTATAAAGGACTCCATGCTCCCAGGCACTGAATTCTAATTTTAAGGTCTGTACCAGGTGTGCTTTAACAGGTAATCTTTACAGTATCCTGCATAGGGAGAGATATTATTTGTGAGGCAAAGAAGAATAAAACCTCAATGAAGGTAACGATTGAAACTCCTGCACTGTATTTGGAAGCAAATGCAGAAAAGCAGAATGAAAACCCCAGGAAAAAAATGATTTATCAGGTTAATCATTGGATAATTTTCTTTACTACCAACTTGTTAAAATGCTTTAAAAATTAATCAAATCTAAAGCCACGTTTCTGTAATTTCATAGGTGAATTAAGGCCTACATGGGCTGAAATATCTAAAAGTAAAACCAGTGAGCACAGATCAGTTCTGGATAACTTGACTCCACAACTTTCTGGAGCTTCCTCTAAATAATTTAGGCTTACCTAACAAACCTAAATTTTATAATTATTAAAGGGTTGTTTTATGTATAAAGCTGTTTTAAAACATCTTGTATACTGTGGAGTTGCTTCTAGAACATTTCATGGGGTTTCGGAATAAACCAGGTTCCTATTAAAGACCAGGGACCTAATGGTCTAGTGTAAAGAAATGAGTCAAAATCCTGGCCAGGTCATTTAGTAACTATGTGACCTGAGCATGTCATTTAACCTCTCTGGTCATCATTTCCTTATCAGTAAAATGAGGATAATAAGACTGTGTCAAAAAGCTCCTGTGCAGATTAAGAGAAAAAATATATGGAGAAAAATTACACATAGAAAGTATGGAATAAGTCATTGTTAAATCTAAAGGGGAATGGTGTGATTCTCCAGTTAGAGCAGAAGTTGGCCCTGGAAGCTTTTGGCTACTCTGCTGGTTGGCTGCAGCAAGTTGGAGAATATCAGCAAATAGTGTTTGGCTACTGGGTGCCTTCCAGCAGTCCCCATTCATGAATGGGAGGAAGATTTTGGAGAGACTCTGGGAAGGCTTCAGAGGCTTGAGTCAATTAGGGCAATCATAATGCACTCAGGTGTGCTTAAAGCTTTCCTAGAAAGTCAACACCTTATTCAGTTTCACAGGATAGAAAGTCTTTTGAAAGACGAGCTAATTCTGCACCACCCACAAAGATTCAGATTACTTGACTATACATTAATCCGCACAACATTGTTGCCTGTGGAAATTGTTCAAGGACCACCTCAAACTTTGCTTCTCCCAAATATTTCCCCATATCAAAATATGCTTTTCCACCACTGAAAATTATGTTACATTCTGTATTTCCTTATGAATACATCTCAATCTACCTTACGTTGTATTTATTGGTTTATTTGTCTTGCTGCCTATGTTCATCAGCTATTGCTGCCATAATGCTGCATGAAAAACACCCCCAAGTGCTTACAACCACAAGCCCTGGTTTTTCTCCTTTGAGTGTTTTCGTCATTCTCCCATGACCATCGGATGAGCCTTGGAACCAAGTCAGATCTGCTTCTCTGTGGGCAACTTCTCTTTTGACTTTCTCGTTTTTATTTTATAACTTCCTTTAGGCATTAAAGTTTCTAATATCTGAAGAGTTGAATTAGTTTGGTAAGCGGAAACAAAATTGTTGAGTCTTCATTTGCTGATTGCATCCACAAAAAAAAATAAAAAGAAGAAGTTTTACTGAATTTCTCAGAGCATTTGGATTATTCACTCCTAGGCTTCATCAGCACGGTGGGAAACTTATTCTTCTGTCTTTTGCCTATAAAATGACAATGAAGTTTCAACTACAAAGATGCCTCAAGGCCCAGTGATTATTTGATTATCTCCTAGAAAATAATTTCTGAATGTGACAAGGACATCAACAATCTCCTCGAGCCTGCTTAATTTACCTTTTCCTTCACCTTGTCTACTCTGTCTCCTCATGTTACTTCTCCTGCAGGGATACATCCAGGTTTTGCCAAGCCTCAGGTTTACATATTTGGGGAGAAGCCTCTTTAAAGAAAGGACTAGAAAATTACAAATACAACATTCAGTTTTTGAAAAAGCCTTCCAGTGAGGAGCCCTAAAACCTTGTTTCATAAACTTCAGGATTAAAACATCTATGCTCCCTTTATAACTAGGATTGCCAGATAAAATTCAAGATGCCCAGTAGAATTTAAACTTCAGATAAGCAACAAATAACATTTTATTATGTGTACAGTCTTTGGGACATGTTTATATTTAAAAAATACTCATTGCTTATCTGAATTCATATTTAACTGGGCATCCTGTATTTTTATTTACTAAATCCGGCAACCCTCCTTAAAACATGGAGAGAAAAGGTATACACCTATGTCTCTAAAATAAATCTATAAAAATCCATATAAATCACCCTAGGCCTTCTCTAACTTCCCTAGATAATTAGGTCCCTAGTCCACATATGAATAAATATTTTAGAATTAAATTTCATTCATCCCTGCTTAAACACTGTGGATTTTAAATTAATCCCCCATTTTTAAAAATTCTGTATGGAAGGGATATAGCATAAATGAATGCTTTTCATTCAAAGATAACCTCAGCAGCAGAGAGACTATGATGATTTAAAATAAATGCCAATAGACTGTCATATTAAAGAAAAGTAACTTCGTCACACTCAAACTCCCTCAGTAATAGATTCTAGCCTCTCATAGCCTTTGCAGTCAAAATCCCTTCATAATTTAGAACCCAAACCCTCATGTTTGACTTTAACCCTTTTGTCCTCTTTCCATAATTGAATGGGAAATATCACTCACTTATACATGGCTTTTCAGACTTGAACACTATTAAGTCTTTCTCAGGCTACACTTCTCCAAGTAGAACAATCTCCATTGCTTTAATGTTTGCTCCAGAGAGTGTCTCTCAACACTTTTGCAGAGTTGCACCTTCACACAAACACAGTCCCTTCCCTACATCTCAAGATCCTTTAGTTTTAAGGTCTGACCACAGGTAAGAACGTTATGGAAGACTAAAATCAACATTGAGTATAATTTGAGAATAATCTCAGAAATCTGAGTTCCTGTGCTATTTTTGAAGATGATTTGGGAATCTGCCAGTGTATTTTGAATTTGTTCTCATACTGACCAGCAAATGAAAACCCTTGTCAGATTAATGAGAAAGAGAATATCATTCTATGAACTGTGCGTGAGGGTACTTCAAAGGCAAAGCAGTCATCTTACAGCCTCCAAGATAAACTCCACAGCCCAAGGATGGCAGAATGGAAAGATGAAAGACACCTATGTCCCTGGTGCCACTGCTACCTCTAGACTTCTTATTTATCTTGGATTATAAGAAGTTACTATTACATGCAGGCCATGTAATCCTAACTCATGCAACTGTTTTTTCCTTGCTTCCCTTCAATTTGTCTATAAGGTCCAGACCATGGTTAAGAAAAAAAAAAAAAAGTTTGTGGAAAGGTTCATATTATCTTTTAATTCTATTTTTTCATGAAGTTTCTTGAAGCACCCTTATAGAAACTGGAGAATGAAATTCTCCTTAAAGAAGTCGCATGCCTAATAATTTGGTTGGATATTGTATTCAGATGCACAGAGTGAACATTCAACTCTGAAAAAATGGCACTGAAGGAAATTTCAAAAATGTTAAGAGGACTGACAATAATATAAAATATTAAAAGATATACAAAATTTAATACATACTTCCCAAAATGACAACTTTGAAAGCAATACATGTTTTATACGTTCTGTTATTTTTTTTAAAGTCTTATCTCTGTAATTACAAATATTTTTTTCTTCATGTGTAAGTGGAAAAAATAAAAGTTGCTATTTCATTGAAGTCTTGTAGGGATTAAATGAGAATATATTTAAAGCTCAACACAGTGACTGTAAAACAGAAAGGACTCAGTAAATGTTTTCTATCATTATTATTATTTTTATTACTCATTCAAAAAAAGTTACCAAATATATATATAGATATTCTTTTCTCTCTCTCTCCCTTCATTTAGTTTTATCTTATGCCACTGTCTGCATGCCTTATTTTCAATCATTTAATAGTTGCTACTATAAATGTAGACTATTTTAAATAGGAAAAATCAGTAATTTTGTATTTGATCAATATTTTTATATTGTACAAATTTATATATCTCATAATCCTCATACTACTATGATTACATTTATATTAAATAGTACTCTCATTTCAATGCTTACGGTCAAGATAATTTCAAAAATTCTTAGTTCTAAACAAGAATAATAGCGTATAAAAATTTGACCTTATAATAAGGTGGGCTTTTTCTGCCATTTGGAGCCTGTGGAGACCTGCTGGGAGCAGGACTTCTCAAAGGCAAATATGTCCGGAAGTCTGTGTGGTCCAAGGCCATTTTTGTTGGCTATAAGCAGGGTCTCCAGAACTAAAGGGAGCACACAGCTCCTCTTAAAATTGAAGGTGTTCAGTCTGAGATGAAACTGAATTCTATTTGGTCAAAAGATATGCTTATGTGTACAAAGCCAACAACACAGTGACTCCTGGCTGCAAACAGAAAGCCAGAGTAATCTGGGGAATGGTATGGACACAGCAGCATGGTTCTTGCTAAATTCTAAAGCAACCTTCCTGCTAAGGCCATTGGACACAGAATCCGTGTGATTCTATACCCGTCAAAGATTTAAACTAATGAAAAGTAAACAAATAAAAGTGGATTTATTTTTTAAAATAGAATAAAACAAATGAGGTGAAATTTATGCCTCCATAATTTGTATCCTTTGCTGTTAGTCCCACCCTCTGACAAAGCAGTCCATCTCTCTTCCATAGAGTAATCCAACATGATCTTCCTTCTGGAAGCTCTTCAAGTATCTAAAAATGTCTCTTTAGTAACTAACCACACCAAGTCATCTCTTTTCCAGCTTAGTTTATTACTTCACCTGATAAAACACTGAGAATCTACAGTGTACCAAGAGTTATTCTGCATCCTAAAAGCAAAAAAAAAAAAGAATGAAACACAATCCCTGACTTTAAAAAAACCGTTTAATGGGAAGACAGATTTTTAAAGATGGAGAAATACAAAACAAAATAAAATTATGGAGTTGGTGCAGTTCTAGGAATGAGGGGCACCAGTATCATTCCTCATGAGTATATTTCTCAACCTTTCACTTTCCTTATGACCTTTATTTCAATGTCCTCCAGCACAGTGGTTCTCACCCAGGTGCAATTTGGGCTTCCAGGGGATATTTGGCAATGTCTGTAGATATTTTGTGTTGTCGCCTCTGGATTGGGGGAAAGAAGTTCTATTGACATGTAGTGGATAGAGTCCAGGGGTGCTGCTAGGACATCCCCCCTCCACCCACAACAGAGAATTATCTGATCCAAAATATTGATAGCTTGAGAAACCCTACCTATCTTTTCAGTGTACTTCATAAAATATGGAATCCAGGTAAAAGAAAAAAAAACATAAAATTCCAGATGTGAACTAACCAATTTGAATTCAGAACAACCTTTATATTGCTTATATCTATACTTCATACCTGAATTAATTAGCCTAAAATAGAATTTTTTAAAAAGTAATAGCCTTTCATAGTGTTTGCTCATATGGAACTTAGAGTCAGCTAAAGTTACCGTGTTGATCAATTTTTCCTATACAACTTTTATTTTGTTAATTTTAACCCTAGCCTACTGAGAACTTTTGAACTTAATTTTAGATATTTTCAGTTTGGTATGGCCCATCTTTACACTTTTATCCAAATACTGACAAAAACATCAAGAACACTAAGCCCTATACCATTAAACTGCAAAAGTACCTTGAGAACTTTAAACTGGAACAGATTTGCAATAATAAGGAGTCTGCTACATGCCAACAACATGATCACTAGCCCCCCAAAACAATGCTATGGTAGTATGTTTTAGTCAGGCTTCTCCAAAGAAACAGAATCAATAAGTATTTAAAGATGTATGTGAAGAGATTTATTACAGGAATTGGCACATGAGATTATGGCAGCAAGGGAGGGGAATGTTGTAAGTCCCAGCGTACAGTGGCCCCAGAACCAGGAGCCCCAACGTCCAAGGGCAGGAGAATATGGACATCCCAGCTCAAGGAGAGAGAGGAAATTTGTCACCTCTCTCAGGGTGATGGAGATGCAAAGGATTACTCAAAGTCCATTTCTCCAGAGCAGTGAGAGGGCCAAAAGGGGTTAATTCCAGGAATGATTTCTTCAAGAGAGAAGAATTCCTAAGAATAACCCCGAATCAGGTTTTTCTCTCAGTTTTTATTCTTCAGGCAAGAAAGTTACAGAAAAGGAATACAGGTGGTTACAAAAAGAACAATGAGATAATTGTCATGGCAACACTTAGTTCTCCAGGAAACTTAAGGAAACAGCTGGAAGCTGAGATGAGGAACATCCTCCAATCATTAACCTTGAAGCTTTTAGCTCACATAGTTTCCCATCATTAGGTTTAGCTGCACCAAGGGTATCTGCCCTTAGAGCAAGCACTTTTGCTGTGTTACAATTTTTTTTATCTACAACAGAGACTTTAGTCCTAGGAAAGTTTTCTGTTTTTCCCAAGCTTAGCATTTCTATATGCAATTCTAAAAGGTTTAAACTACAGGGCTGAGGCCTTGCTAAAACTACATTTGTTTTATTAATGTTGGTATCCTCCACAAGAATTTGCCCTTCCTCTGACCTTTTGTTCTATTTGGGCAGATTTAATAATGCCCATCCTCACTGGTGAGGGTGGTCTTCTTTACTCAATGTACTGATTCACATGCTAATCTCTTTCAGAAACAGCCTCTAAAACACACCCAGGAGTAATGCTTTACCAATTATTTGAGCATTCCTTAGCCCAGTCAAGCTGACATATAAAATTAACCATCAGAGAGTAGATTTTATCAGACTCGTTTTCCAGCTGAGGACACTAAGGTTCTGTGAGATGAGGGACTTGCCTAAGGGCACACACTTGCTAGCAAGTGGGCAAGTGGGATTGTTATACCACCTACATATTATTTCAAACACCATGAGTGCTCCTTCTAGTATACCGTTTCAAAAAACAACAACCAGCTGCCATTACTGAGTACTTACAATAAATCTACACCTATGTAGCTAATTCTCACAATAATTCTGTAGTGTAGACATTATTAGATTTATATTACAGATGTGGAGACATCTGAGGCTTAGAGAAGTTGTGATTTGCCTATAGGCACGTGACTAATAAAAATCAGACCTAGGATTCATACCTAACTCACACGACACCAACGCTGCTACATTGCCTCCTACCAGAAGCCATAAATCTACTCAACAACACAGCAGCCAGTCCTCACTTCCCTTTTGTATGCAGAGGTGTCCAGGAGTATCTTTGCCAAATTTTTTTAGAATAGCAGCATACTTTGCTTCTGCTTATTGACACCCTGATCACATTCACCTATTTGGGAAGAATGTAAGTTTATGGGTAGATAATTAGGGAATACATCCAAAGAAAACCATAGAAGTGAGCTAGTTCTTCACTAATGATTGAAACATGGGGATAGAGGCTACCAATTTCCCTATATTGCTGAACTTTGGAGAGTTTGTACCTGTTTCTAGAAAAAAAAATGTAAAATCCTTTCTGCCTTTAAATGTTCTACACATAGCAATACACTCAGAAAAGGCAAAATTTCTTTTATACCTAATACAAATTATGTCTTACAGATAGAAGGAAGATAAGTTTAAAATTGAAGTTTGAAAAATAAGATGAGGCATACATTTAAAATATGAATACATTTTAATATGTGATGGAAATATAGGTGTCATATTATTCTTTTATACTTCTATACTTTTATTAGTATGGATAAAATCTTTCATAAGAAAAAGTAAAACAAAATATAAGGTTCATGATTTGATAATACTTGTTTTTCCCTTACAAAGTAGTTTTATTTTAAAATATTTTCTTTATTCATTAATGCAGTTCAATATAACTTACTCCAAAATATTTTTCTCAAATGGAATTCTTTAAAATCATTAGATCTCAACCTTTAAAAGATAATGAGAATCCCAATAAAACCCTCACCACAGCCAAAGCATAAAAATCTGTCATTTTTACTTGCAAGCCTTACTAAATATGCTGCCTTTGAGATCAGTATTAAATTTGTATTTGATTTACTATCAAATGCAGGGTGCTTCAATTTCATTTTAGATCCCTCACATTTAAAAAACATTTAACAGGACTGAAAGCTGTTGCTGAGGTTGACAAGTGTTGGTGTAACAAGTAAATGAGACAACTGCCATTTTTACATGTATGAATTATTTGACGGTATTATCAGTCAGTCTTACCCTGAAATGATAGTTAATTATTGAGTTCACTATAAGTAAAGCGAGCTACTCCTGCAGCGAGTACAAAAGAGAGGGTAAAAAAAACCAAAAAAAAATCTACCTTTCACTCTTAAACCTTTCCAAGTCTTGTAATATTTTCTTTAAAAAGGAAACATGGCCAAAAAATATTGAAAGAAACTTCGTAAGTATTTCATCACTGTAGACTTGTCCAGATGGTAGCAAAATGTCTGTAGTTGAATCCCAGTGATGCAGAGAGCAAATTTTCACAGCACCTTGAAGTCCACACTAGCAGAGAAATAACTGTTAGCCAATCATACACTACATGAACATGATTGCTTCCTAAGACCAAACAGCAAACAGGGTCTCACACCAGGAGAGTGAGAAACTACTGTGTTAGCACTAGGGAGCTATGCTTCCATCCTTAATACTGAAGAGGTGGTTTGAAAAAATACTTAATGCAAATAATGACTATCATTCATGAGAGCTATGCTTATTAATGCATAATAACTCCTATCATCCTAATGACTATAATGATTAACTTTATGTGTCAACTTGATTGAAACATGGGGTGGGTACCCAGATATTTGGTCAAACATTATTCTGGGTGTTTCTTTGAGGGTATTTTTGGGTGAGATTAACATTTGAATGGGTAGACTATGTAAAGAAGATTGTCCTCCCTAGTATGGGTGAGCCCCATGACCTGCCATAGAGCAGAAAGATTGACGCTTCTTCAAAGTAAGAGAGAATTCCTCCTGCCTGACTTCCTTCAAACTGGGACATCACTTTTTTCCTCACTTAGGACTCAAACTGAAGCAGTGACTCTTGCTGGGTCTTGCACCTGCCATTCTTCAGACTGGAACTACACCTTCAGCTCTCCTGGGTCTCCAGATTGCCAACCTACCCTCTAGATCTTGGGTCTTGTCAGCCTCCATAACGGCACTAGCCAATCCACATAACAAATTTCTTTATTTATTATAAAACACACATTCTGTTGGTTCTATTTCTGTGAAGAATCCTCATGAATACAACATATTATGAAGTAGCACATTTATTCCAATTTTTCAGTTGAGAAAACTAAGGATTGGAGAGCATATATTACTTTTCTAAGGTTTCTTTCCCTGCTACACTATAAGCTCCTCAAGGACAAGTAGTTTTGTCTGTTTCATTCACTGATGTGTACTAAGTGCCAAAGATAGTGTGTTGCATAGTAGGAGCTCAGTCTATTACCTAAATGATGAATTCAACTAGAAAGTGTCAGAGCTAGGGCTGGAAAACAGGTCTGGCTGCTATCCAGATCTGTTTTTTTTTTTTTACCTGTATGATAAACTGTCTTTTAAAGACTCTTGATATTTTCAGAAGATAGTCTTTAAAAATAGTCCTTAAAAAATTACTATGCCATTTGAGCTCACTTCTAAAGCTATTAATTCCTGAAAGATTATAGAATCAGGAGCCAAAAAGATCCAAATGGATGAAACAATGGAATTGTAAGATGAAATTTAATTAGGAAAAAAATGTAAAGTCCTTTCCTTTATTCCAAACAGCAGCTAAACATATGGATGTCAGAGGCACAGCTTAACAAAAGCATAAATAAAAAAAGTCCCACGAGGATTAAGTGACAGGGAGCTTGATATAAATCAGCACTGAATAGTGGTTGAATAGTGGTTGCCAAAAGAGCTAATGTAATTCTTGGCTGCATTAATAGAATATTTTGTCCAGATCAAGGGAAATAATAATTCCATTCCATCATGCCTCTATATCAAACCACACACTTCAAGAAGAGAGGCAAACTGGAGTATGTTCAAACAAGAGGCCCCAAGAAGACGAGGAGAATCAAAGTCATGTTATATACAAAGATTACCTGAAGATGTTTGCTAAGAGAGAAAATTCAGAAAATACTTTAGATGCCTTTAAAATTTGTAAGGCAGCCATCGATAAAAGATCTTAGGTTATTTTTTTTCTGGCTGGACCCAGAAGATGGACTTAGGACTAATGATTGAAAAGTTAATACTATGGTGTACTGTCTCAACTTTCCAAAAGTGAGATGGACAACATCATGAAAGTAGTTAAGTTCTCACTTCCTGGTGTTGTTCAAAACTGACAACGCTACAATTTCATTTGGTTGGGAGTTACACTTCAGATGGATTGTTGGAGTAGAAGACCCTTATGGTTCCTTCTAGACATAAATGCCATGATGCCCAATTAGGATATAAAGGTGAAGAAATGAGGTAGGCGGAATAAGAAGAAATAAACTAAAATCTCTCATATGCCTAATAGTGTCAGCACTAGGTAGGGAACTTCCAATTACATTGTTGAATCTTCATGATATCATGAGGTAAAAATATTATTTCCACTTCCGAGATGAGGAAACTGTAGATCAAAGAAGTTAAAAGTCATTTATTGTCATAGATTTAGCGAGCAGAAGAATAGAGGATCCTATGATTTCAAAGATCTTTCCTCCAAAAGGGAAAAATTCTGGTCCGGTGATTGCTAATACTTTCCAGTTGTGCTTGTTAAATCATTAGTGATTCTTTCTAAAGAAGAGTATTGGTACCAATACCTATGCAATCACCCAGGAAAGAAAATGTGCTTCTAACTGAGACTGTGAGGGTCACCTGCATCAGCAATCTTGCCTTCCTCATACCATTTAGGAAGCTACATATTTTGTTTAGTTTTTTTTATGAATTTTTTATTGATTATGCATATTAATGGGGTACAAAGCTGACCATCACCACCTGTACCTAAGATGTGATGATCAGATCAATATCAATGCCCATTACCACAAATTGCAGTTTTTCCCCATGCCCCACACTCAACCTCTCCCTGACTTCCAACCCCCTCCCCTCATCCCCAGAAACCCTACATATGTTCTCTTCCCCTAAAAGTCCAACACACCACTGTGGTCTTTCTTTCTTTCCTTCTTCCTCTCTTAGCTCCCACTTATGAGCAAGGATATGAGATATTTTTTCCCTCTGTGCCTGGCTTATGTCACTTAACATAATTTTCTCCAAGCTCATTCATGTTGCTGCAAATGGCAGAATTTCATTCTCTTTTTGTGGCTAAGTAGTATTCCATGGTGTATATATTCCACAGGTTCCTTATCCAGTCATCCACCAATTGACATGTAGGTTGGTTCCATAACTTGGCTATTGTAAATAGAGCTGCAATGAACATGGGAGTGCAGGTATCCCTTTGATATGATAATTTCCATTCCTTTGGATATATTCCCAGAAGTGAGATTGCTGGATCATATGGTAGATTTGTCTGTAGTTGTTTGAGAAACCTCCGTACTGTTTTCCATAATGGCTGCACTAATTTACAGTCCCACCAACAGTGTAGAAGAGTTCCCCTCTCCACACATCCTTGCTAGCATTTGTTATTCTCAGTCTTTTTGATTACGGCCCATCTAACTGAGGTGAGATGGTATCACAATGTGGTTTTGATTTGCACTTCACTGATGATTAGTGATGCAGAGCATTTTTTCATGTACCTGTTGGCCACTTGTATGTCTTCCTTCAAAAAAATATCTATTCATTTCCTTTGCCCATTTTTTAATTGGGTTATTTGTTTCTTACTGTATAAGTTGTTTGAGTTGCTTGTATATCCTGGATATTAATCCTTTGTCAAATATATAGTTTGCAAGTATTTTCTCCCATTCTGTACGTTGTCATTTCAGTTTGTTGATTGTTTCCTTGCTGTGCAAAAGCTTTTTAGTTTGAAATAATCCCATTTATTTATTTTTTCATTTGTTGCCTTTGCTTTGGGGCTCTTATTCAGAAAGTTTTTGTCTAGTCCTATTACCCAAAGTGTTTCTCCTATGTTTTCCATTAACAGTTTTATCTTTTCAGGTCTTTTTAAGTCTTTAATTCATTTCGAGTTGATTTTGGTATATGGTGAGGGGTGCAGGTCTAGTTTCATTCTTCTGCATATAGATATCCAAGTTTCCCAGCACCATTTATTGAAGTGGTAGTCTTTCCCCCAATGTATGTTCTTGGCAACTTCGTCAAAGATCATTTGGCTATACGCATGTAGGTTGATTTCTGGGTTCTCTACTCTATTCCATTGCCAGTATCATGCTGGTTTTGGTTACTATAGCTTTGTAGTACAATTTGAAGTCAGGTAGCGTTATGCCCCCAGCTTTATTGTTTTGGCTCAGGATTGCTTTGGCTATTGGGGGTCTTTTGTTGTTCCATATGAACATTAGGATTGTTTTCTCTGTTTCTGTGAAGAATGTCATTAGTATTTTGATGGGGATTGCATTGAATCTATAGATCGCTCTGGGTAGTATGGACATTTTCACAATGTTGATTCTTCCAATCCAAGAGCATAGAATGAAGGACCCTCCACATTTTGATCTACATCATGCCTGTTAAGAGAAAGCAACAACAATATTACAAGATTATCTGCATATGGCAACCCTTTATAATTGTATTGCACCTAAGTTTTGCATAAAATGTGAGATTTTATATAATCTATATGTAGTAGCAATGCCAGGGAAAGTTTATAATAAAACATCATTTCAAAGAATTCAGAATATGAATCTAAACATTCCTCCTTTCTTTTGTAACTGTGCTGATTCCTCTAATAAGCCACTGTTTAATTATTCTAAATTTTTAAATAACCTACTGTGTTTAGTTATTCTAAATTCTTATTCTAAATTCATTTAGCCTATATATAACTATGTTCAAAATCCTCCTGTGGCTTCCCACCTCATTTGGAATAAGAAGAGAAAGTTCTTGAAATGGCTAGCATGGCCTTACACAATGGCTCCCCTTATCTCTTTGACTTCAAGTGGGTCTGCCACCCCCTTTATTGCTCAGGTCCAGCTACACTGGCCTCTTGGCTGATTGTTGAACAACTCCTACCTCTGAGTACTTGCTGTTCTACTGCCTAGGAAGCCTGTCTCCAAGAAAGCTGAATGGTGTGCTTCTTCACCACCTTTAGGTCTTTAATGAAATGTGACCTTCTCAGTAAAGCCTTCTTGGACCACCCTATTTAAAATTATAGTCCCTCTACCTGCAGCTTCCTATCATCTTTATCTGCCTTACATTTTACCTTAGAAATTACCAAAACTCATATTGCATATATTGTTTATTTTGCACAAGCACTTTTATTCACTGCTATATCCCAGAGCTTAGAATAAATGCTTGCTGAATGAATGAACAATTTATTGAATGAATGAACAAATGAATGAATGAACAAAGGAATGGCAGTCTTTATGAGACAATTATTTGTAAATAAGCCTTATGCAGCTCCACTACATAAAGTTGGCTTAATACATTGCATGTGTTTACTGCCCTGGTATAAACTTCTCACCTAATGTCATCTAAAGATCCCTCTAAAACATATCTTGAAAACAGTAAAAAAAAAAAAAAAAATCTATTAAAATGCAATAATTTCTCTAAATTTAAAATAAACAATATAATCTACGTCTTTTCTACATGCCTAAACAGCATAATTACAAAGAAATATGATGCCTTTATTTCTGCTAAAAACATTGCTAACAGATAGAAGTATTAAATTAGGTAATGAATATTTTAGCCTTAAGATCATAGTCTTTCCAAACAGTGAAAAAAATATGTCTGTTACTCGTTCCCTCACTCACAAAATGTGTCCTCAGAAATATTTCCACCAGCATCATGAATCGCATTTTCAAATTCCTCTATGTGCTGCATGCTACAGAGGTGGGTGACGCAAGTGTGTGAGAAAGTCCTGCCCTGGAGAAAGAAAGAGGAGAGATTGATATTAACCAGCTGTCCCCTCGGAATCAGCAGAATTACTGCCAACAGTTTGGTAGATGAATGGTACACACAAGGATCTGAAAAGTTTTAGTTAAAAAAGCTCCTTGAATAATTGAAAAGGGATTACAACTAGATGAAACCCATCATGTTAGTTATAACTTGTGCTTAGTTGTTAGCTGTTTCCTCTAGTGCTTCTGAAGGATCTACAAAGTTATCATGACAGAATGTCACAACCGGTTAGTGTTTTAACCCTTATTGTGCCTGGCAGCAACTGTGAAATTTTAATAATATCTAAATTACTTCGTGCTGTAGCATTCTACTGATTTACATCTGAGTACCTTATTTGATTCTTTTATTCCCCATGACTAAAGAACTCAACAGAATTTTTGATTGATGTCACTACTGTGATAATATTTGATGCTGCAACATTCTGAAGGTTTATTTTACATAATGTTCGCTCTCTACTTTTAAATCTCTCACTTAGTCATACTTTTAGATATTCATCTAAAATTCTCACCTTCTCAAATTTATTTCCTACTCAATCCAGTTATAGAAAGCAAATGCTTAAAGCACCATTTAGTAAAGCCAAAGCAGACAAATTGGTTTTAAGTCATATCCACTTCTACAAGGGAATACCGGGAGCACAGTTTAGAATCAGCACATATTTTTTGTTGTTGTTCATGAATTAGGTATGCATTTTTTCTTAAACTTGCAAATACATAATTTGATCATGCCAACAAGTTGACCTTATTATTTCAAGCTGCTTCTTAAAATACAAGTGGTCTCAGGAAAAAAAAAAAATCATGAGTATTTTACTCCTTCATGACTTGGAATAAGAATCAAAGGTTTACTTTCCTTTGGCATATTCTTCTCCATGTCCTGTATCTAGCCAACCATAGTTCCAGGATTTTATAGGACACAACTAAGGCCGTGGTGAGAGTCACGCCAGTGTTACTGCTTCACACCACCTGCCAGGGAACGTGACACTGCCAGTGTGTACCTACCTTCCCTGCATTAATGATGTTCATAGAGATGAATACAACATGAGCTGCAGAGGTAATAGATGCTGCATTTTGATAAGGTTCTAACAAACACAGACATTTTAACAAAGTTATAATGGGTGGCAACTTTAATTCAGCATCTGAGAAAGCCTTTAATTAAGATTTATAAGGCCAGCTACTGAAAGCTAATATAAAATGATGGTTAGACGTGGCAAGAAAGGAAGATGACTGATGGTCCCACTGTTCATAACTAACCTTCATTCTAACTTAGATGATTTAATAAAATCCCCAAGTCTGGAGAGTTTTGTAGCTCTGTGTCACAGGAGATGAAGAAGAACAACTCTGGTGCTCAGCCTGGACCTGAGTGTTAACAAGTGCCAGGTTCTTTGTGTCGAACCAAATCACAGTATTCCCCAGGCTTCTGATGACCAGGAACAGCATGCCCAGCAGAGTTTTAGCCTCATCCCTATAATGTCAAGTGAGCCTCTGACCCTGTTTCTCATTTTCCCTTTTTCAAAGACAGGGTCAAAAATGCCTGTGCAATCACCAGTAAACAAACACTCCTATGGATCCAGTTTAGCATCGGTGCTGTTAACTTTCTCCAGAGACGGCCCAAAGTAGGTGACCACAGCCTTGCTCAGAGAGCATTCACAGTGCACTGTCAGCAACATTTACCATACAGGGGGTCCACATGCATCTTTCTACAGCTGGGAGATCATAAGGGAAAGGCACGATGTGTGCACTTTTGATAGGGTCATGTTGAATAGATGGCCTTTATTTCAACCAGAAAGAAGCCTGTGCCAAGGCAGCAAAATAAATGTAAGAATGGCAAAATCAAAAAATACTGGGAAAAAAATCTGTGCACTAATTGCAACCATTATTAAGGTGGTCTAAAGGTTTCTTGTACATATCTTAAAATTTTGTGTATCTTAGAATTTTGTGTACCTTAGAATTTTTTACTCAAAAAACATAAAATTCAACACATTTCCTATTTTGGAGTGCCACACATAATTTTCTTTCAAAACACAGCATCTTTGCACTTATTTATGTACAGACTACTACAGCACAAATGGACTAAGATCATTCCCAAAATCTTCCCTGGACCTGATTATTTGCCAGTCTTGGTGCTCTCATGATATTTCTTTTGGATCTATATTAAAATATTTTTCTAACTGTATAAATCATAATTTTTTTTTTACATTTCTGTCTCCCCAACTAACCTATAACCTACATAAGGGCAAGATCAGTGCCATTCTTCTTGCTATACTGGAAGCCTAGCTCAGGTTCTGGCATTTATTCATCCTCCTCTTCATCCAAAAAACATTTGTTAGGTGACTATTATGTTCAAGGCATTGCTTTAGGCACTTAAATACAAAAATATATATATGCTATGGTCTGAGAATGTTTGTTCCCTCCAAAGCTCCTGTGGGAGCTTTATTGAAGTGGTCCTTTAAAAGGTGAACTGAGAAAAGAGAGTGGGATGCTGCTCTAATTTTTGGCTCTAGCAGCTGGTGGATAATGATGCAGTGGTGAGATAGGAAAGAGAACAATGGCTCCACTGGCAAAGGAAAGGAATAAGGAGGAGACGCAGATTTGAGGGAAAGAAACAAGTTTACTTTCAGGTATGTTAAGCTTGAAGCAAAGTGGAACTTCCATGTGCAGTTTTCCAGTGCATGATCAGAAAAAAAGTGCTCTGGAGCCCATAGTACCAACTTAGGAATTTTCTGCTCACAGGCTGTGCTTGAAACCAGCAGGGCAGATAAGATTGCCTAGGGACAGTGTGTGAACTTAGGAGAGGTCAGCACAAAGGAAGGAATAGAGAGAAAGAAGCAAACAAAAAACATTGAAGAGGTTCATTCAGAGAAGAATGGAAAGAGTCACTGAAGAAATGCAGTGAAGGGAGGGGAAGAGAAACTTCTAAAAAAGAAGGGTTGGCTGGCATCATCGAATGCTGGGACAGGTCACACAATATGAGAATCCAAAGCATCCCTTTGACCTTTCAATTAGGGGAACACTGGAGACCTTAACAAGAGAGACAGATGAGAGTTGAAGAAAGAGAATGGTATTAAAGAAATAGCTGAAGAAGTTTGGAGTAAAACAGGAGAAAATAAGGACTAGACAGGAACATTTAGGATGAAAATTTTCTTTTCAAGAGTACCACTAAAATAGCAAATGTTTTAAAAAACACACATCTTAAATATAATTGTGTCAGTATAAAATTGGATATTTCCAATTCCTTAGATAATTGATAGCATTTTCAAGTTATTTTCATAGTTAAATTAATTTTGCAAAATTACGTTTTACATAAAAGAGTTTTTTCTTTAATTCCTTTTTATTTTTCCTTTGTCAATTTATCATAGCACAAGTTACTTTTAGAAAACAAACGTGTCTAAGTCACAGAAATGTTGAGGCAGAATAATTAATGCCAACAATTAATAAGTTATGCGTAGAGAATATAGCTGCAAAATATCAATTCCAGAATGATATGGAGTTGTAATTAACATTAATGAGATTTATATGAGCATATTAGTTCTATTGAAGTAGTTGAAATATTTTTTAAATGTAAATACTGTCTCTCAAAGATAAGTTAATATTACAAATAGACTGGAAACAGGTTTAAAATTCTTTCCCCCAGTGTCTATGATGAGATCCCCACAACAAGATTAGCCAATTTTCTACCAAAAACTACTAGGTCTGTGCTGCCAATTAATTTGAATTGCCTTTCATTTACAAAAGTGTTTCATTTTGTTCTAATTAAAAACCTTAAATATTTTATAAATTCATAGTTCATCTATTTTATCTAAGTATATACAAACTTCTACCTTCATCCTACTAAGCTTTTAGTTACTACACAATTTTTGTTAGATATTACTTACTGTTCATTTTCAAGGTAAAATTAGAGAGAAAATTAGCAATAATAACAACAAATTCACGAACCGTGAAATTGGTGCATTGAAAGAAATTGTACTAATTTGGCTTAAGAGCTGAACACTGCCAAATGAACCCTCTTAACATGAACTATGAGATAATAAAAGCCTACATTTTTGACACTGCTCAAAAACATAAGGATTCAGTCTTTGGAAATAAGGTGATGTAATAAAATAGAATACAAATTGTAGACAGGGAAGTAAGATTTGGTTTTTGGGCAAACCACTAGGAAAGTCACCACTCTCTTCAGCAGCTGGGACATTCCCGTTTATGATAATAGAAGGCAGTGACCCCTTGAGGGGAAAGTTCTGCATTTCCAAGTAAATCTTGGAAAGACACACTCATCACAGAGAGAGAGCTTCCTCACCCTGGTTCTGGTTGGCCATTCAAAAAAAGTGAATTTCAATTTAAATGTCACAAAAGTAAGATGTCCTTCCCTACTTTTGAGTTTATTTTAAAGGACGTTAATGAGGCCTTGGGGGAGGTTTGACTTGTGGCTGCTGGACCTGTATTTGTCCTGCAGATAAATAAATAATTTTATTTCTAGGGGATTAACATAACTCTGCTATTCTGGAATGTGTGTCATTATTGTAAGAAGCAGCTCCGCATTTTGAAAAGAGAATAAAAATGTCTCATGAAGATAGAGAACATTTTTTTTCCCTTTAAAAACACATAAAATGTGAGGCTGAAGCCATCTGTCCCTGCTGCCTTTACCAATTTTAAATCAGCTCTAACCCATTCAGCCTCCTCAGATGTTAAATTACCAGCACCTGCTCTATTGCTTTATCTTTAAAGCCAGGGTCATATAACTGATTCTTTTTTTAAGCCTGAATTGATATTTAAACTAGTTCAGGCATATAAGAAATATACTTTCTATTTTTAAAATGATATAATGTGAATTTACTAGTTGAATACTTGAGGGCCCTAGGATAGCTAACTAGTTTCACGTCATTCTCCAGAGCATTCTCCACAGCCCTATTAGTGAAGAGAGCCTGCCATGACATCATTCAGGTCTGAGAAATATATGGCACACAATTTGTAACAATTCAGTTCCTTCCCAAGGATGGTGATGTCTCACACTCAGCTGGAGAACTATTTTTAGACGTTGACTTTTAGACCTCACCCTAGACCCACTGGTTAAGAATCTCAAGAATTCTGTATTTTAAAAAAACATTCGCTGAAGATCCCAACATCTCTAACCCAGCCTCGGTGTCCAATCTGGGCTAATGGGAGATGAGTCTTGGAAATCTGCAAGGAGGTAAAGTATCCATGTAATGCAAGATCTTGAGGATGTTTAAAAGAACGTTTGAACTAAAATTCAAAGCTATCATTTTGCAGAGTAGTAAACTAGAACCAAGAGACGTTGAATGACTTTCTTAAAGCAATAAACCTAGTCAATGGCCAAATGGATGATTAGAACCCAAGTCTGTTAATAAACTGAACTGTAAAATGACAGTAAGTTGGTTGAGGTAACAGAGATAACCAGAAAGCACTCTGGTTCTTTTGGTTATCTTTCTGTTTAAGGAGTTCATCACTCAATATCCAACTGCCAAGATGGTTTTCATCTGAACTGTACATAAAATAGCTTGATAGAAGCTATTCAATTTAAAGGGCAAGATTTTTAAAGGATAAAGTGATATTGACAAATTACTGTTCTTTTCAAAGCAATTATAACTGGGTGCCATAGGAACATATTGCTGTCAGGGTCCTGTGGGCAAATCAAGAGGTGTCACCAGAAGCTCTCTACTCCTCACCCCTACTTGTGCCTCACAGAGACACTCTGGCTGACACCTGCTTCACCTTCAAATCCATCCTGCTCATGCCCCAGTTCCACCTCACCTTACTGTCCTTCAACTCAAAGCTAAGACAGAGACAAGAAAGCTGCCAGCCACTGGGAGGTGTGTGGAAGTAACATATTGACCAGAATGAAACTTTATTCCCAGAGAGAAGTAAAAATATATGAGAATCCTAACTATATGCCTTCCAGCATGTCCTTACACATTTATTTTAACCCAAACAAAAATATACCAGCCCCAGAACATGCTATAGCCTTGTAGAAGAAAGGAGCTTTGTATGGCCTGTGATGATGCCAAGACATAGGGTGGGAGGAGGTGATTGTCAAGTTCTACAAGTCTCCCCTATTTCAGAATGTAAAAGTTATGCAACTTATAAATATATATTTTTAAGCAGGCTGCCTTTAAAATGCTACATAATTAAAATTATAAATAGCAAGAAGATCAGTGACTATAATGTGAACATCTTTAAAGAGCAATTCTGATAATTTTGCTATTAGAATCAAGGACAATTATATACAACCAGGTGTGCTGCAGATTATTTTTTCCTTTTAATATTTGATTGTGTAGCAAGGGACTTTAATAATAACGCATTTTAATGAGGTAGGAAGTTCTAAAATAAGTGATTTTCACTTGCAATAGCACGGTATGTTCAACCTATACCCGAAAACATTCTTACAAACTCTACTTCTACGAAAACGTTGTACTTCAAATCATGAAAATGCTGCTTTTTATAAAAACATTGCCTCAGGCATTACATGAGTTAACTTTCAAATGAATCCCTTTACTTGCCTACTTTGACTCCACCCAGTAAATAATCTGGATTGCAAATAAGACATGATATTGAAGTTGAGACATGTTAAATTTTGCATGATCAAATATAAGACCACTCAGTATAGTTTTAATCTGTTTAATTGGTGTTTTTTTAAATATAATTTAAAACCTTCATTATTAGTTTCTATATTCCCTTCTAATTTCTCTTTCTTTCTCTCAATATTTGCTGGCCCCAAATCACAGTTTCTTTTACTAATGTCCTTATAGTCAAACATGGATTTAAAGTGAAAAACAAAAAAGTGCAAAAAGTGCAGTAACTGTACAGAGATGGTGTCTCACTCATATTTAGAATACTCTACTTGCAATGAGTGGTGCAATGTCTTGCAAATAGTAGGTGTGCAGTATAGATTTGTTGAATAAATACACAAACTTTCAAACAAAGCTCCATAATCATTTCAGGAACAAATTATTTCACCAGGTTGGAAAATGGATTATAGCATTCAAAGACTAAAATTATAGCTCACACAGCACAGAGCCAGGGTCTATTCATCTCGGAAGCCTTTGTACTTTATGGCTGCTCCGTTTTGCCTTGAGGAGGCATTCCTAGTGAATCTAAAATGTAAAGCATAAAACGTATTCTCCTTTTGACTCCTTTGTACTTTGTTGTGACACTGGTCTCTGTAGTGTGATGTTACATAATAGGTCAAATTGAGAGTCAGCTAAGCTCAAGTTGGCTGTGAAATTGCTGTGTGTCTTTGAATAAATCACTTAACCTATCTGAGCAATCTTTGTTGTTTTGTCATTGTAAAATATGATGCTTGAAGTAAACAATCCAGTTCTTACATTCTACAATTAAGTAGATAAGTCAGTGATTCAACTAGGTTAAAAATATCTATAGCAGAACAAGCAAGTGAAACTGTCTTTATAACATGTCCAAAAATTGAGTCATGTTTTTTACCAAATAGTTTCAATCACCAAACAGTTCAATTACTACTAAGTTTCTCCCAACATGCTAAGTGATTTCTCTCTCCAGCTCTCATCAGGGAGGAGTCAATTTTTGCTAATACAAGGTTTAAAAGGTTCTAGAGCAGATAGACTTGTTAATACCTTGCTATATACAAGATTAAACCTCTCCACAGAAAGTTATTTCACATAAAAAAACAAAGGAAAAAAAGGAATGGAGCAGTGACAATAACTTGTCACTGGATACAAACACGAATGTAATTTCATTAAATTAGCAGCCCTCCATGAATATGTTTGTAACAAGCATTGCTTAATTTTATTGCCACTGTTAAAATTCAAAAATTTAACAAAATCTTCTGTTTTCAATGCTAGAACCAATAAATAATCAGTTGTGTACTTCCTCTCTAAGCATGACTAATCCAAATATGTAAGAATTTCAAACAAAATTTTTAAAAAAGAAAGAAAATGATAAGAATGGCTTTTTCCCACAAAGTCCTCCAAAGAGAAGAACTTCCTGAGAA
Organism: Cynocephalus volans; assembly: GCF_027409185.1. Lineage (NCBI taxonomy): Eukaryota > Metazoa > Chordata > Mammalia > Dermoptera > Cynocephalidae > Cynocephalus > Cynocephalus volans. Next base: position 51,031,950 of record NC_084466.1, read on the forward strand.
CCTCATCTTTCTAAAATTGCTTCCTACCACCTCTGGTTATTTACCTCAAACTGTGTTAACTAACTGAAGATTTATATTTTAAAGGAATACAGCCTCTCAACTCATAGCTGAAATGACAAATACGGTTAGAGGCTTGTTCACCTAAAGGGGAGAAATGTCTGATTGTTTATGTCACTTTATATTTTTTTCTAATATGAACTGAATACATAATGAGAGTCAATACAGAAAAAGCTGTAGCCTTGACTGTAGCTGTCCTAACAAATAAAGGTTAACAGGAAGGCTGAGACCCTACAACTTGATGAGTTGAATTAAAACTATCAACATTGTGAGACACCAGACACAGTGTCTCTGGGATAGAAGGTAAGAAACTAGAAGTCCCAATTCAGCTAGTTACTTGAATTTTTCACTTGTGGCATTTGGTAGGAATTATTATACTACAACCTCATTCATTTATTTTTTTTTTTAACAGATATTAACTGAGCATGTTCTATGTGCTGTGGTACCAAAGAGCAGTTCTAGGTTGTTGGTCAAACCATGAAGAAAAATCTTTCATGAGACTGAGCAAAGTCCACATCGTAGTGAGTATCTGCTCAGCAAAGGAAAAGGAAAAGGGAAGACAGGAGGAACGTTCACACAATAGGACTTTATTGTAAAGTGAGAGTATGCCCAGAAGGATGCTCAGGTCACCTCATAAGAGAGTAGTGCTCTTGGATTCTTAGGGGGAGTGTTTATATGCTGTTCTGGGATAGGGGTGTTTCTCTATCTTAACTAAGAGGAGTAATATTCAGCCATGGTCGGGGATCTAGGGTAATTAAGTCCTAACAGGCTGATGCAAGGGTGCATCAGCTTCCTGTCATGCGTCCCTGAGTTTCTGAAGTTTTTGTTCATGCAAAGTGGGGTCATTTTTCCCTTAACTTTGTCCTTTCCAAATTAACATCACAGATGGAAGGTCATATGGCTGTTGTCTGCACTTTTGTTGCTTTTAGTGTGCAGGCACTGTGGGTTTTGTAACCTGCAAAGTTCTAGGTGTAGCATGCCGATTGGTAGGGTGGTTAAGCTGTCATTGGCTTGTTGTGGGTTCATTAACTGCAAAACAAGGAGATGGATAATGCTGATTCAGTCTGAATATTTATGAGCAGCCTCCCTGTTCTGTGTCCCTGTTTTGTCCTGCCTCACTAGCTATGCTAAAAGGTTTATTTTCTTGGAACCACTAGCTTATTAAGTTCTCTTTTAATATAGGCAATTCGATGATTTCAGAAATAATATATTAGAGAAATCTCTGAAAAAGTGCATAAAAGTCCAATCATTTGTTTCTTTTTTTAAAACAAAAACATCCATTTGTACATATTTGTGTGGATAGTATGTTGTTTCCGTACATGCATATACTGCACAGTGATTCACTTAGGGTGGAAATCATCAAGTAAAAAGAGAGATTCCTGTCCCAAACAGCTAAAAACACTTTATGAAATCACAAATTAAATATTTCTTTTATTCACAGTATTTGAGAATATATTTCTGACATTTTGTTCATGTTCTTACATCATTTCCATCTTTTGTAATTAAAATCCAGTGAGTTTTTTTGTGATGGTAAAGATTAGCTGCTCTCATTATGGCTCATGGCTTCCTGTCTTCTCTCAATTATTGTATACATGGAGGCCTCTTCTTATGAGAACTGCATTATCAATTTGATTTTTTTCCGTTTTCCAATCTAAACTAAGGTAAATGCAATTTAAACATTGAAGCAACTGTGCAACACTGCTATTTGGACAAAGTTAACAATGCACCTTAAAGACGACACTGTTGCTAAGTGGGCAGTGGCACCATTCCCAGTCATTTTAGCCATTTATTTACTATAACTTCGTAATTCAGCTTTGATAGCCCATGCAAGCCATATTTTTGCTTTTTTGTTTTTTCTGAATTTGTCCACCTATTCCTTAACTTCTTTCTAACTCTTCTCCACTCAATCATTTAGCCCCTTAGAAATCCATCATCTTCAGTTAGGATTTATCTCTTTCATCACCCTGGTATCCCTGATAGGTCCTAGACACAGGTACCTCCACATCCTCAGACACTACATTGTTTGTTTCCTTCCTGCATAGTTTACCAGGAAACAAAACTAATCAGAAAGAGAAGAGAGGTTCATGTGCAAGAGTTGATGATTTCCAAGACTCCAAAGTGAAGAGTTTCTCCTTAAATTGCAGCGATTTTTTAATTCTCTGTATATTAAAGATCCCACTTTACTAGCTTTTCAGTATAGGGTAGTGTCAGTGGAGTACTAGCTACCAATATGGTATGATCTGGGAGAATAAGAGGCTGCTATTCCCTCCTATGCATGACATTAAAATTATTATCTATGGTTAAATAACCTTGATCTTTAACTCATGAGGTGTGTGTAAAGCACTATTGTTAAAATACCTCACTTCAGCATCCCTCCTTCATTGTAAGGCAGAAGGCCATAATAAAATGCAACCACCTTACCCAAGAGGAAAAGAATCGATATAGTAGAAAGTTTGAGCAGACATGCAATGAAAACAGTAGGGTACGGTAACAAGTTAAATTGAAAAGATCAATAAAACCCATAACCATAAATAGAGACACTTTTTCAAGTTCTGTCACTAAAAGTGGCTCAATAATAGCAGCAACATTATTTTGTTTCTCACTAACTCTCCTGTGTACTCTTATTTTGTGGATTTGATCTCTCATAGTATTCTCCACTAAAAGAAAACAGAATTCTGTGCAGGGTATCTGATTCCATGACAAGTTTAGAATATCCCAGTGATGCTAGCGAATAAGAATGAGTCATGACAAAAGGGAAATGGAGCCAACTTAAAAGTGATTCTTCTGGCCAAGTAATGACCATTTACGAATCAAAATATATTCTGGGACAAAATGAATCTGCATAAGGACATTAGTACATGGTGATGGTCAGGTGAGGTGGGTTAATATAAATTGTACAGAGAAGTAGTTGTAGAAAAAAGACAGGTCATTAAGTTAGGATGAATTTAACTGCTTACTTTAATAAGTAGAGGAGACCTGTGTGTGTGCACATGTTTGATATATTTATATTTCTTGTGTTAATTATACATTTCAAAAATACAGACTTGTACATGATTCTGTATAAGCAAGAAAGAAAAAGTAAGCATAGATAAATAAAAATAGTCTTGAAAAGGTGAAAAATTTACCAGGAACGAAAAAGGCTGTAACAAGCAGATTTTAAAAAAGGGCATTCAACACAATCAGTCCAATGACAAAGTAGAACTTCAACCATGTGTTATAAAGTGATTAATAAATAAATGTACTGTTAGCAAGTACTAAGTCAACTGATTCAATCCTTAATATCCAATGAAATATAACAGAAATTCTAAATCCCACAACTACAAGCCACACATATGTTTTTAGTAAAGTCAGGAGATTATAATGATGAAACAAAGGACTAAAACCTATACCAAAGGGATGAACTTAAAAAAAAAAAAAAAAGCTTTCTTGACCTAACAGTCAATTCTTTTTGTTTTGTTCTTTATATCCTATTTTTTTATTTCATTGTAAATTGACAAATTATAATTGTATACATTGTGGAGTACAAAGTATATATTTATGATATATAAACATATACACACATGCACAAAATGTGGAATGATTACATCAAGCTAATTAACATATCCATCACCTCAAATACTTATTTTTTGTGGTGAGAACATTTGAAAAGTCTCTCTTAGCAATTTTGAAACATACAATGCACTATTTATTAACTATAGTCACCATGCCGTGCAATAGATCTCAAAAAATGTATTCCTCCTGTCTAACTGAAATGTTGTACGCTTTGACCATCTATCCATTACACCCACCCGGCCTCTGCAACCTCCATTCTACTAGCTGCTTCTGAGTTTGTTTTAGTTTGCATTTGTAAGTGAGAACCTGCAGTATTATTTGTCTTTCTGTGCCTGGCTTATTTCACTTAGCATAATGCTCTCCAGGTTCATCTATGTTGTCAGAAACGACAGAATTTTCTACTTTTTAAAGCCTAATAATATTGCATTGTATAAATATTCGGTGGTTCAATCTTGAATCACCTTGAGAGAAGCAAGGCAGATCCAGGTTCCGACTAAGAATTCATCAGCTAATACTTCAGGTCCTCTCAACCTGACTGTTTAGAGAAGGTCTCCTTTATTCTCTTGAGTCAAGTTAGTAACCACAACTCTGGAAATATTTTAAAGTAATGTCATTAAAACCTTAAAAAGATATGAAAATAACTGTAGCTACGATACTTGAAAGACATGCAAATAGAGAACTTATGAAGAATTGATTAAACATCAGAAATGGTTTGGGTGTAAATGAAGTAATTAGTGATAACTGTGTTTGTGTGTCCTTTGCTTTCTGTTTAAGGTATATGAATCAGTCATAATAATTTCATAATTATAGTTCAATTTTTAATGAAGTTGAAAATATGTAATCCATTTTTAAAAACTGAAAATGGTTTTAAATGTTTTATTACTTGTGTATGGTTAATACACTGAGCATTAACCAAAGAAAAAATCAATATGGTTATGCCTCTGCATGTACAAAAACTTCTCAGACATAAAAGGACCTTTTGTCAGAAAGTGGGATGTGCACATTAGCACCTATTGTCACATTAGCCAAGATGATTTCCTTGATAAAACCATTCTTAGAAAGGTTTTAATAAAAAATGATAGGTAAGAGTCAAAAGTATTGTCCAAAAAGGGCAGGCCTTAAAGGACAAGACAGGATAAATACTGTTTTTGTCCTTATTTTGATAGGTCAACCATGTCTGTGATTTCTGACCTGTCATTTAACATTCCTACATCCTAGACTCTCTTCAAATGATATATGAGCAGTATAATTTCATAATAAAAGTTACCCATTTTGGAATCTAAAAATATCTATATTTAAATCTCTCTCTCATTATTAGCTTTGTGTCCTGGACCACATTATTTAATATTTCTAATCCTCAATTTTTCATCATTAGTATAGGCATATTTATATCTATTTTAAAAGTGAGCAAGGATCCAATATACAAAAGCACCTGCTATATAGTAATTAGTTAATAAACATTAGCTATATCTGTTTCATAAGGGGGAGGTAGAAACAGACATAAATAATAGGTCTAATTCTCCCTGGCAATAGGGATTTTTCACTCTTGGGGATGATGATAGCTATGAAAACATGCCTGCTAGATTTCCCACTACAGGGAGCACAACTCACCTACAGCTGCAGCTGCTACAATCAAATCCATCACCACTTCTGCACTGGGCCCCACTTCCTAGCAATGCTCCTAGCCAATGGTGGAGCAAGGCAAGGATAGTAGAGCAGGTCTACTCCTGAGAGGTTGGGGCCTCTTCCAGTGGGAAGCTTTGGCTTATGAACTCCCCAACAGCCTTGTTGAACTTTCCTAGAACCATGTTAAGACTCTTGCACCCAACCTTCCTTCTTTACTTCTCTGCCCCACAAGGGTCAGATCTGCATCATGCTCTAATGGTTCTCCCAGCCTCTCCTAGCTCTCTCCATTTTCCCTCACAAGCATTTCCTCTAAGAAACCTCATGCATGTCTAATCTTACCTTGCCATCTGCTTCTCAATGGGTCCAGACTAACACAGAGACCCAGGTTCTTATATTCAATTAGGGCAATATGTATAACATTCTAAAACCCTTAGTGGGCTGCACTGTTAATTCTTTTCTGAAAGAAGACCATAACTCACAGGTAGAAGCAGAGCCAATAGATTTAAGGACTTTAAAGCACTAACATTAAAAGACTATATTAAATCCATTAACCCCCCCTCCCACAACCAAGCTCACTGTGCCAGCACCTCAGGGCCTGCCTGGGAACCCAGGGCATGGAGAAGTGGACCAGGCCCGCCCTCCCACAACCAGGCTCAACATGTCAGCACCTTGGGCCCCACCTGAGGACCTAGGGCATGGAGAAGGGGACTGGATCCCCCTTCCACAACCAGGCTCACTGTGCCAGCACCTCAGGGCCCACCCAGAGAACTGGGGTATGGAGCAGGGGACTGGACCCTGCTCCCACAACCAGGCATACCTCACCAGTGCCTTGGGGCCCACTCAGGGACCTGGGGCATGGAGAAGGGGACTGGACCCCCTCCCACAACCAGGCTCACTGCACCAGCACCTCAGGGCCCACCCAGAGAACTGGGGTATGGATCAGGGGACTGGACCCTGCTCCCACAACCAGGCATACCTCACCAGTGCCTTGGGGCCCACTCAGGGACCTGGGGCATGGAGAGGGGGACTGAACCCCCCTCCCACAACCAGGCACACCATGCCAGCACCTCAGGGCCCACCCAGGGATCCGGGGCATGAAGAAGGGGAACAGACCCCGCCTCCCACAGCCAGGCTCACCATGTCAGCACCCTGGGGCCCACCCAGGGACTCGAGGCATGGAGAAGGGGACTGGATCCCACTCCCACAATGAGGCACACTGTGCCAGCACCTCAGGACCCACTCAGGGACCTGGGGTATGGAGCTGGGAATTGGACATTCTCCACAACCAGGCACACTGCCAGTGCCAAGGAGCATGCCAAAAACATCTTCTCCATGTGGGTGGCCCACCATAGCAATCACGATAATCATGGCTGCCATGAAGGCGGCTAGACACCACAGCCACCATGCAGATCATCGGCCAGCCACTGGAGTACCTTAACACAAGGAGAGTCACCGGCAGAGACAAAGAATGGAGGAGGATCTCTCTCTCCACAGAGCCCATTTCAGAGTGATGGAAGAGGCATCTGCTCTATGATAGCATTGGGGGACCTGATCACACCTCTCAGCATTGGACAGATCTTTTGGGCAGCAAATGAACAGAGTAACCATTATTCTTTCAGAGGGTGAGAAGAAACCTAAGGTAATTAGATGGGGGTGGGGGGAGGGAAAGGGGGATGGGAAGGGATTGGACTAGGGGCATAAATAATAACTATGATTTGTAACAATATATATGCTAGTGATGTTGATTTGATCAACATATCTCAATGTTGAATCCCCAAAATTTGTATAATCAATTTTGATTCAATAAATTTTTTTTTTTTAAAGTATATCCATTAAAATAACCCATTTACAAAGGCTAATGTTACCATTAGTGAAAATAATGACAAAGGTTGTTTTGGAATTCAAAGATAATTCTTTGTCAAGGCCATTTGGCCATGTCTTAAAATCAGTCATAGAATGTACTTCCTAAAGTATGTGTTTCTTTACTAAAGCAAATGCTCCAAAAGGCAATGCTACAAATCAACAAAGCTATTACAGGGGTAAGACTACATGTTCCGAAAAGGCATAATCTTTAATAGTGTGTTAGTAATGAAACAGGTTCCAGCCCCCTAAAAAAAAATTCAAATTCTCAACCAGTCCATAAACCAAAACCTCAAAACTTCCATAGCTGAAGAGGTTCCCACCCTATCCTCATTTAAGCATTTTCTTAATGCTTGATGAGGCTGTATTCATTGGAGGCTTCCAGTGTAGAGCATGTCCACATGCATTTTCTTATCTGTTTTTTTCCATATTGCCTTCATTCTTATTTTGAATTAAAAAATATACATTTGTAATTATTTGTTCACCTTCCCACTGGATGCAGCTCTTCTATAAAAATACTTAGCTCTCAAGCATCATTTTTAAATATAAGTCTAATCAGTTCTTTAATCATTTTTATTAAAATATCTGGATTCCTACCAATTGATGACATTTTTCTGGAATTAAATTTGCCAAAAAAATATTAATGTATATTTATAAGATATGTATTTTAATGGGTTTTATAATACAGGGAAAAAAATCTATCACCTCAGCTTTTTTTTTTTTTTGATCCAAGTGTAGTTATCTTCATGAAAGTCATGATTGAGAGAGATCTTAGAAGTTAGAGCTGCTACTCTTATTTAACAAACACTTTTTTAGTGCTTACTATGAGAAAAAAATATTTTATATTTAGAAATAATGATTCATTAAATTCCCTCAGCAATCCTATGAGGTAGATGTTGTTATTATTCCCAATGGTACAGGTGAAGTTAAGCAATCTCCTCAAGGTCACACAACCCATGAGTCATAAGGCTGGATTTGAACCCAGGTAGATTGGATCGAGAGTAAGCTCTCTTGGAACAGACTATGCTGCCCACAGTATAACTTTGGCGACTACAAGCTGTGAGTTACATAAATCAGTTCTACAGGAAAGAAATAATTAGCTTCTCCATGGATTCCTTGGATGATAAAAGGATTTTCCACTGGAGAAGGATTGATGGTAGCTGTATGGAGGACTGTGTTATTCTGAATATAATTCTGTATCCAATAGGAAAGAGTACTGAAATTGACCAGCGATGTCTGGAAATGGCACAGGTAGGGTAAGTTGTGCTCTCTGTACACATACATAGCCATCCTAAGCCTACTACATGTGTGCCTCCTCTTCTTTAAGATGTATGAAGTTTTTAAAGTAAACCAAAGAGAATGAGTTGTCACTAGAAAGTCCTTTAAAGGAGGTGCTGAAATGAAAATCTTTCAAAATCATTAAGCTAGTACTTGCTTTTTTTTTTCTTTCTAAACCATTCTTTACTTAGACATATGAAACCACATTATTTCACTAGAATTCTTATCCTTCTTAGAAGTTTTGATGGAAAAAATTTAATTATTTATGACTATCGGAGACATGGGTCAGCTACTGTCAGGTTTGTTTTGTTTTTAGCTTTTGAACATAGGTAAGTTAAATTGATCTTTCAAGGTGCCTTTGCTCTGTTTCATTGTCTCTAAATTAGAAAATAAAACTCATACCACCCTGAATATGCCTGATCTCATCTGATCATGGAAGCTAAGCAGGGTCCAGCCTGGTTAGTACTTGAATGGGAGCTAATACTTTCTTAAATGCAGGAATGACTTTTGAACCCACTCAGATTAGTTTTTCATTGCAACTGCAGCATAATGAGCTTATGGGAAAACAAAGATGCTTTAAGACGATTATTTCCAGAAATACATAACTTTGCATACTTAAAGACTACGAAATAACATGGGCATTTCGGCATTGTTGAGCAACAGGGACTCGCTTCCTAGGTAACTTGGGTTCCACTGTACGCTCTGAAACAGCAGTTGTCCTGGCCGAAGTGAGCATGGTATGTTGGCATCTACATAATTGACATCCAGATACAATCTAGCAGAATAATCTTGACCAAACAATCTTGAGGAAAGGAAAGGATACAGTAACTTAAAACAATAATCTTCACCTATTCTCAGAAGAATCCTCAGCAAACATATCCCTCTTTTGAAACAGTACATTCTCAAAGATTTTGTCTAGTTAAGGGTCTGATAAAATAAATTGCTCATTATTTCTTGGATTTTTAAAAAAACTACTTGTTATCAACAGAAAAGTTTAGTTCCCTAACCAGAAACAAATCACCTAAATGAAACGAAGATCTGATATATGCATCACTTTTTCTAGCCATTCATTTATTCATCAAATGCTTATTGTGAACATACTGTATGTATATTATACAGGTGCTGCTGAAACAAAGAATATGCAAAGACTCATACTTACAGTAAGGGGACAGACAAAAAAGCAAAATTTGATACAAAATATTAGGTGATTAATAGAGGTATATGGATGGCATTATAATAAGTATAGATGAGAGCATATTTATGTAACTTTTTGCCTAGATGAAGAGGGTTAGGTAAGTCTTCAATGAAATAATGAACTTTACACTGAGAATCAAAACATAGTTAGGATTTTTCTGGTAGATAAAAAGGGGAAGTATTTTTTTTTTCTTTTAAGGCAGCATATGAAAAAGAATAAAGGAAAAAATTAGCATGACATGAAACAGTTCAAGGGAGGGGTGCAAATAGTGGAATGGGAGGTTAGGAAGGTAGGCAGCCAGAACTGAGCTCATACTATACAACACAAAGTAGACAATTTGGACTTTATACAGAGGATAGCGAGAAGACAATGGGAAAGAAACATTTACCATTGGTATAACATTATTGTAACTATATTTGCAATGTATATTTCATAGACAGATTTTTTTATTTAAGCAATGAAGATGATGTGAGAAAGGCCTAAACTTCGACAGAAAAACACAAATTCAGCAAACGTCTGTGTATATAAAACTTCCAATCCATAGCAATGAGCTCCAGTCTGATTTTTGCATTAGTCATATTTTGATTCTGCATTTATGCTTTCATACATTCTTTGCAACAGGTTTATGAGATTAGTATTTTTACCCCAATTTTACTAATAAGAAAAATGAGATCTGGAGAAGTGGCTCGCCCAGTGACACACTGCTAGTAAATAATAAAATCAAAAGTCAAACCCAAGACTCCAACTCCAAAACTCATTCTTCTCACTGACCCACAATGCCTTTAAAGAAAAATTATCCATCAAAGTGACTAAAAAGTTGACTTCTGCTATTGTGATTGTACTTGATATTTCAATATCCATTTCCATCAAGCTAAAGTTCAAAATCTGTGATTTTCCATATTGTTAGATTGACCACAACCCCTGCAAATATTTAAAGTACCAATCAAGGGATTAAAATTAATAATAGAAATGTGGAATATGTAATAATGTCTTTAATTCCCAAGGGAAAAAAAAAATTCTTATGTAACTCAACAAATTCCACTTAAGAACCATTAGATGAAAAGTTCCTTATCATTTACTTACTTGGGAATAAAGACAAAGTAAAGCTTTCTGCTATGTTTTCTAGCTGCTTTTTAAAAAAAAAAAATTTCATGCAGTAAAATGCTCAGATCTTTTTAAAAAATTGATTATGCATATTCGTGGGGTACAAAGCTGACCATCACCACCTGTGTCCAAGATGTGATGATCAGATCAATACTATCAGTATTCCCATTACCACAAATTTCCATTATTCCCCATGTCCCAACCCAACCTCTCCCCATCCTCCCTCTCCCCTACCCCTGCACCCCCTGCAACTTTAAGTATGTTTCTTCTCTCTCCTGCAAGTCCAAAGCACCACTGTGGTCTGTCTTTCCTTCCTTCTTTCTCTCTTAGCTCCCACTTATAAGTGAGAACATGCTGTATTTTTCCCTCTGTACCTGGCTTATTTCACTTAACACAATTTTCTCCAAACTCATCCATGTTGCTGAAAATGGCAGAATTTCATTCTTTTCTATCACATATGGAGTCTCACACTGTGTGTATGGACCCCAACTTGTTGGCCAAGAGCTTGTGGTATACTCCACAGACTTCTGATGCTCCCCTCGGTATAGTTTCTTCTTTTCCAGTACCCTGCTTACCAATATTAGCCATTTTAGCAGCCCAAACTCAAGTATCTGTTTCTGCTCAATGAGGCCACCATGCTTTGCTTGGCTCAGTCTTCCTGTGCTTGTGGTTGAGAGTGTGTCCTAATCAGGGAATATTTGCAAACACAGAGCCATCTTATGTCTTTTCCTGATTTCACAGATATTATAAACAGTTGGCTTATATAGTTTGCCTAGTCTTATAGGTATTTACAGACAGGAGGGCAAGTCTGGTGTAAGCTGCTCTATTAAGGTCAAAGCAGAAGTCTTCTACCTATATTTAATCCTAACAAATTATTGAGAAATTCTATCCTACCACTACCTATCCAACTAGATTGCCCTTTTCAAAGGCTTCCTATAATAATTGGGATAATTTCCATTTGTCTTCTCAAAGCTTTTAAAAGTCTCTGGAAAGAGGCCTCCACAATCTCATATCTGAGATAAAATGCAAAGTAAAACTGTAAATCATATTAACCAAGTTTTAAAATTGCAAACAGTAGGACACAGATAATACAGAGGGGGAAAAAAAAAACCCTGGGAAGAATATTAAAACTAGATGTAAAACTATTCATTTAATTCCAGACTTTTAAAATGCATGAATATAGTGATAAAATGATCTCAAATCAGATACAAAAATCTTTCATGTCAATCAAAAGCAATGTTATGTATGGATCTGACATAAAATCTGTGTATAACAAGGCATCTGACAGCTGTTTGAGGAACTTAAAAAGATTAAAATGCTATTTTTAGCAAATCCCAGTTCAGTTTTTAAAATGCATATTACAATCTAGAACATCAATATGTAATAATTAATAAAATCAAAGCATAGGTAATATGTTCTGTTCTAAAACAAAATGGGTGAGGGAAGAGAGAATGGAAACAACAGGAAGCATATATTCATTTTACAAATATTGTTTTATCAGCATGTTTCTCAATTTAAAGCTACATTCTATTATTATAATTTAATGTTTGACAAACAAAAAGATATTAATTTTATAGCCACTGAAACTGGAGAAACTTATGAGAAAATATTACTAATTTTGTTTACACATAGGTATGCTGAATAAATTAAGATTTTTTTATATTTTCTTATTCACTTTCTTCCACACAGTTTGTATTTATAAACTCTAAATATCCACAGATGTTTGAATTTATAAACTCTAAATCCATATCTGTGGATATTTAGAGTTTCTTCTTTTAATGATCCCTTTAGGGTTCTTGGAAAATTGAAAACAGAGCAGTGCTAAATGGGATGGCTGCCACTACATTTCTAAATATTCATAATGTCACTTTGGTCATTTATTTGTGTATTATCTGGAATATTCTGTGTGAACTCTAACACATTAATGGCCACATTCTGTGGAGCATTGGTGAAGACGAGAATGTAACTGGGAATGAAGACACTCAAAACCTTCTTTTACTCACTCATCCGCATTAAGATAATAATTTTTAAAAATTATCTGAGTTCCTGAATTCTTCCTCAATAATTATGAGTGCCGTGTAAATAGGAATCAGAAACTGGAGGAAAAAACTTAACTGAATGAATTGGTAGAGATTCTTTCTCAGGTCCTTTCTATTTCAAGATTCTTATGTTTCAGGAATGTAAAAAAGTTTTGTTTTGTTTTGTTTTTTCAAAATCATTTTGGTCAGTTGAAGCATCCTTGGAAAGAGAATAAAGCTACTGAAGACGATTACCTTGTAGGCTGTTACATTCATTTAAAGATGCACATTTCGGAATACTAAAATGTTAGTAACGAAATTTTCATAAATGTTTTATACTTAGGATTCATGCATTATAATCTGAAACGAGCCAATAATTGCCTTGAAAGAGTTTATATTCACTGTCTCCAATTCGTCTCCTCCCTTTTTTTCTTAAAACTACTGCAATTGCTCTTCTGCCTCCCATCACTCTACCACAAAGGTTTCTCCACTCTAATTCTAGTGGTCAGTTCTCAGGCTTCACCTTACTTGACGCAGCAGCAGCATTTAATCTCCTCGAACACTTGATGCTTCAGTAAGCTTCCAGGACATCTCATTTCCCTGGCCACGCATTCTCATTCTCCCATATTGATTCTTTTTCATTTTCTCTGGTTCTTAAAGTTGGAAGCCCTCAAAAGTCAGTCCCTAATTCTCTTCTTTTGCAATGTGCTCACTCACTTGGTGATCCTATCCAATCCCATGGCTTTAAATGTCATTGCTATGCTGACAACTGCCAATTTTGTATCACCAGCCTTTACTTTTCAAATGCCTAACCAGTTAACTCCATCTAGATTAGTCTCACAGAAATCTCAAAACTAATAATATATCCAAAAGTGAGCTCTTGATCTTCCCTCCAAAACTGCTTCTCCTTTCATCTCATCTTCTCTACCTCATTAATGACACCTTTATTCTTCCAGTTGTTTGGGGCAAAAATCTTGGAGTCATCTTTGGCTTTTCTCTTTTTCTGTTGCACTTCACTGAGTCAATTAAATCTAACTGGCTCCATCTTCAAAATCTACTCAGAATTGTACCACCTCTCACCACCTCTGCTGCTACCAGTATAGACCAAGCACCATTCCTTTTTGCCTAGTTTATTGCATTAGTCTCCTACAGAATGTCCTTACTTCTACCCTTACTCCTGCACAGCTCTTTCTCAACCAGGAAGCCACAATAATCTTAGTAAAATTAAAATTAGATCATGTCATTGCTCTGCTCAAAACTATCCAACAGCTTTTCATTTCCCTTCAAATTAAAGCCAAATTATTTTCAATGGGTAAAAGTTTTCACCCTCCCACAGTTCTCAAAATTATTTCTTACTGCTCTTCCAAACGAATCTCCACATTCTTTCTGGAACATTTTAGGCATGCTTCTGCCTGAAAATTGTTTCATTTACTGAGGCTTATGCCACAAATGGTCTTTCTCCAAATATCCTCAGACCTCAGCCCTTTACCTCTTTTCATCTTTTAATGATGCTTTCTATGACCACCCTGTTTAAAATTTAAATAATATCCTTCCTTGTTTAATGTCTTCGTGGCACTTATCATCACCTAATTTTCAAAATATGTTTCTTTTCTTTTTTTTTTTTACTGTCTTCTCACTGAATATAAGCCCCAGAAGAACAAAAATTTTATCTGTGTTATCAATGACTTTATCTTCAGAACCTAGAAAAATGCCTAGTAGGCACTTAAATACTTCTGCGTGGATGCACATTATTTACCAGGAAATAAATAATATCCCTGAACTAATGAGTTGTTTAACATCAGAGATAAAGCACGTTGACCAAAACAAAAAATTCACTTTCAGGATTTTTAGTCTTGTGGCAGAATAAAAGAGAATAGAGTCTTTGGAAAACTGACATACAACGTAAAAATTGCTAAGAAAGAAAAAAGAAAATCCCATGTTTCTTACTTGATGATATATCCAACAAAATGCTAACCATAACTATGTCATTGGAGAAAAAAATAAAGACTGTGATCCTTACCTAATTAAGGCAGTGAAAACTTTAAGGGTATTTGCCAACCTTTCTTTTATGGTATTTTCTGTTTATGAGCAACCAGGTTTCCAATATGTTAAAAATATAACTACTTCATAAAACTGATAAAAGTAAATATTTCTTTCTGAGGAAATTCACATTTTTCATGAACTGTATAATGAAATTCTTCAGTGTCCCTGTTTGAAGACAAACAACAAAATTTGGTACATATTCATTAAGAGATGGAAACTTGAGACCCAGAGAAAGAAATTTTATGATGTTCAAGGTCAAACCCAGTTGATAGCAAATCGAGTACCTCACATACTCCACTAAAGTCAACAATACTGTCCAGTATCATTTGTCTCTGAAATATTTGGCTTTTGTTACTCATAGTACATTCCATTTTAGCAATTTACTTCAGAGAGCAGAGCTCTCAAATGAGCTTAGCAACATAAATGTCATACACATAGGGATTTAACATACAGCATCTTAAATACCTTAATACAACAACTGTCATCCTCACTTTTACCTGAGGCTCAGGAAAATTAAATATTTATTGTTTAAGAATTCAAGAGAGGAGATGTGACTTTTTAAAGATCTTTATCATCTAATTTCAGATACTTAAATATGAAGGGAGTCTGAGTCTCTCAGTTCATGATTCCACATTTAACTCTCACCAGTGCTCCCTAGAGTGTAAACATTCAGCATGTCGGAAGCCACAACTGAATTTGCCAGATACCCCAGTAATAAATGACCAAAGAGATTGTATAAAATCTAGAAATGTGGCAGCTGCCCTCACCTTCAGCATTTCTCTGTTCTGAGATTTCACAGAACCCCAAAGAGAACAATAAAATGAAGAATTTCAAAACATCCTCTCACTTCACTTTACACCTAATATTTTATCTAAAACTGGAGCAGTGTTACACAGGTTGTGTCAAAAAAAAAGGAGGTTAGAAAGCCACTCCTCTTGGTAGAGTGTTCCAGAACTGACTTCCCAGGTAGTATATATCCAAGTCCTAGCCTAGGAATTATTGGAAAAGAGAAAAAGAAGATGATGAAGAAAAAGAAAAGGAAGAAACAGCAGCAGCAGCAGTAGCAGCTCGTTAATTCAACTTATACCTACCACCTGCCAAACCTTGTGCTGGGAACTGGATATTTTTAGCCATTATACTCAAGGGATCCAATGGAATAAAAGAAGCAGGTGCAAACAAATAATTATGATATAGTGGGGGAAGTGTTATAACGTTGACCCACAAAGGATAGCATGAAATTATGTAAGACCAAACCCAGACAGGAAACAGGAGAAGCCTTGTGGAAAAGGACCGTAGGAAGAGCGTAGAAAGTCAAGTAGGAAACACTGACTAAATCATCCAAGCAGGGTGGAAAGAGACTTGAGGAATGATGTTGACAAGATGAACAGTGAAGCCATCATTTCCTTATTACTCAGCATGCAAACTTGCAGTAATGTTTTGCTTTATATGCTTCTAGTATTAAACTGTTGTGAATCATTATTTCTTTTTTCCTCACTACTTCTCCATTACCTTGTCCAGCATTTATTAGATGCATCTTGCATGACTGCAAAAGCTCCCTAAATCGGTGAATATGTCTATGTATATCTCCCCTCAAGTTTGTCTTAGAAACAACTTGATGATAAAAAGAAAAAAAATTATTTATATGTGTATGTGTAAATATATTTAATCATTAGTTTTAGTGTAAAACTCAAATTTCTAAAAGAGATCAAGGCTTCCTAATAGGTTGGTCTCACACAAACTATCCAGCTTTATTTTCCATTGAATTCTCAAGGCCTTCTACTAATGCCCAGCTACTATTCTCCCTATCCAAAAACATGTCCACACCTGCCACTGCGATTGTTTCAGGTTGTTTCTACACACATATATCAGCACACATATATCCATATACATATACACACATTACCTTTTATTTTGTTCAAATCCTATCCATGCTTCAAGGTCTACCTTAATTTTTAATTTTTTTTAATTTTTAGTTTTTCGTGGTTGCTTTTAGCAAATTTTCCAGTTCAAATTTCAGTTCTTCTTTCTAGGACACCTATAATCTCCTCACCCCAACTTTTATTCTAGAATACTTACCAGATGCCTACAATGCATAAGTCAATATTTTAGGTGCTGTGGATATAGAAATAAGCAAGATAAACATAGTTTCTGCTTTCTTGGAGTTAACATTCTTAATTTAAGATTAGTGACTGAGAAGAAGTCATTAGTTACTTAAAATAATTCTGTCTCTGCAGGGTTTTCCTAAACATAGTATTATACATATATAGTCACTTCATATAAACTGTAAACTTTCATATTTAGGGATTATGTCAGTTATTCTGTATTCTCTATGATATCTAGGTCATAAGCAGTATTCATAAAAGGCAGGTGAGTTAAAAAGAAAAAAAAATTGTACATAGGGTTAAATTTAAGATGAAATAATTTTCTTTTTATTCCGATCTCTTTATACTTCAAGAAAGATTAACAATATAAAAGGATATATTTGAATTCCAGGATTCAAAACAGCATTTCTCATAGATCTTTATTTAAAGTTAAAAATAAAATGACTTTAAAGGCTATGCCCAATAGATGGTCATATCTCTCTAGAGAATATAATCCTTCAGAGGTTTTCCAACATTTTATTAACATGTCTCTTCTAAGAACTTGTCTGCTATCCTTTTTTTTCTGGAGCTATATCAAAATACTTTCCAATACATCTTCCTTTACAATAGAATTATCGTTAAAATAATGCAGAACTAACCAAACTAAATAAATAAACCTTATTGTGCAAAGAACATGTTTGAATAAACCGTGATTTAAATGTCTGCGGTGTTATTGTTAAATAACCTAATAGTTTTGAGAGCTATGACTAGACTTGACATAAATGTGTTATGTACCCTGGGTTGGAGGTGTGAAAAAATTTTAGATAATCTTAACCAATACTCTAGCTCATCAATCAAATAAAACTAGGCTTCAACCATCATTCCAAGTTGGGTTTTGTCCTGCTTTGACCTTGCATTTTCAGAGCAGCTTTCTCCTAAGTCATTTTGTTTAAATACAGGATAAAATGCTCATTGCTTTGGGCAAATACTTTGAAATAATGATATTATTTGATACATTATATTAACTCCTTTTCATTCATATAGAAAAGGAGGAAAACTTAAGACAGTGTTGGAATAGGCTCAATAATAGTTTTAAGGTGTTGAAAAACATGCACACATAGCCACACACTCACATGCACACATTCCCAGTCAAAAGAGAAAATAAATGTTAGAAACATGGAAAACAATGTATAGAGTGTTACCCCAGTAATAGCCCTCATACATAATAATAAACTCATTCATCCCAAATAATTGTTTTAGTGCTCTTATTTTCTAAGACATGATAAATTTAAAACACACTTATTTTTAAAAATATTAGCCCTCTCAGCCTCAGTATTCTCATTTTACCATAAAGAGGACATGACCCTTCCTCTAACCACCGCCCCACACATTTCCAAATTCATGGGACTATCTCTGGGCTTGTTGATCTCTGACATCTCCAGTGCTCTTCAGAACCTGATTTTATTAGTTTGCCCTTCTCTTTGTCTCAAAGAAACTCACGTCTAAATTCAACAGGCAAATGATTAAGTGGTTTTTGGCCCCCTTGTAACTCAACATTTCTCCCATAGCCAACATATTTCTTCTTGCATGTCCAACTATATTTTCTTCCCTGTCTTATCTATCTAGGTCTCTTAACTAATATTCTAAAGCACATGAGCTATAGTATTTAATAAGGCTCTAGACTGTAAGAAGAAAAACAAGAGGCAATAGAAACTTTAGAGCAGAGAAAAGCCTTGAAAGAATGAGGGATCAATAAATTGTAAATTCAAGATTATCCCTTAGGTAGAGATTCCCAGCCTTATTCACGTATTAGAATCACCTAGGAACATTTTCAAAACCTCATGCCGAATTTACACCCCAGAATGATTACATAAGCTCCCTAGAGGATTCCAATATGCAGCCAAGGTTGAAGATCACTATAGTATCCCAACAATCAGGTAACAACTCATATGGAAAGGCTGAAAGAAATCTCTCGTCTCTTATTGATATAAGAGAGGAGCTAAATTGGAAAAAGGTGATGTGCCAACCATTCCTTAGTTGGCAGGAGGGATTGGAGAGGCAGAGGAAGAGGATGTCACTATCTCTACAGATAAAATTCCAAGAATTAGTGTTATGGATTGAATTATGTCCCCTCCAAAAAGATATGCTCAAGTCCTAACCCACAGTACCTTAGAATATGACTTTATTTAGAAATAAGCTGTCTACAGAAGGAATCAAGTTAAAATGAGATATAAGGGTGGTCCTAATCCAAAATGACTGGTGTCCTTATAAAAAGGGGGGATTTGTACACAAAGACAGACACACACACAGAGGGAAAACAATGAGAAGACCTATAGTGAAAAAACAGGCATGTGACTAGAGTGACATATCCCACAGGCCAAGAAAAGCCAAGGGTCATTATCAACCACGAGAAGCTAGGCCAGGAAGGATATTCCCCAAGAGCCATCTGAGAAAACATGGTCCTGCCAACAACTTGATTTCAGACTTCAAGTCTCCAGAACTGTGAGACAATAAATTTCTCTTGTTTCAATCCACACAGTATTTGTTGTTTATTATCGCAGCCCCAGGTAACTAATACAGTTGGGAATGGAGATTATTGTGTTCTGACAAAGCTTACGTTGAAGGAAGACTATGTGAGGAATAAGAGACAAAGTAGCATTGAAGAAGAAAAACACTTTCTAAATAGTTGAGATTGTTTGGCACAATGTTTATTGGCAACTGACAATTAGTGATACATTTCCTTTAATGAATTGTCTAGTTACTGCTAATGTGTGACAATGTGCAACAGCCAGCCCAGCTATTTTTCTTTTAACAATGTTTTTTGCACTATTAATTAGGTCAGCATGCATTTCATCTAAGACAGTTCAAAACTCCAAAACAAGTGGTTTTGATCTGATGCTTTTCATTATAGACACACACTTTATTCAGCATAAGCATCTTCCACATTTTTTCAGCAAATACAAACATTTCCATTTTATTGAAGATGGAAAATAACTACTTTAGAAAGAGTCAGAAATAAAATCTAAGCACTGACAGCATGAATTCAGGTGATAAAGATAAAATCCAGCAATAGTTTGGCTTGACTATTTAATTTTATTTACATTACTGTTATATAAACAAATGTGAGTGTATATGTGTGTAAATATGAATACTATTTATATAATTTGCTTAATTTTCTATTTAAAACATTAAAATTTAATAACTTTGGGGGAATTGTGTTATAATAATGAAAGTAAAAATTTCTCAACAGCTCTTGCTTTACTTCTTTAACTAAAATACCAATTTCTAACTTCTTATCATGGTTCATGGTAACAGGCTCATTATTCTCAGCTTAGGTAAAACCCTTACTAATTATACTGGCTCTATAACAGGTATGAAAGTACTCATTGATAACCTTCTCCCCACTCCTATAGGATTTATAACTCATACCCCAGTATTTAGCACTGTAATTTACAGTATTCTTTATCTTGGCTGTAAGTTATGTGAGTGCAAGAACCTGACAGAGTGCTGTGTGCATAACAGAATGTTAACATTGTGTATTGGGAAAGGATTAAGTCAATATGAGTGTTGGAGGTCCAAATTTGCTACTCATTAGCTACTTTATTTTCAGACATATGAAAACCTTCCTAAGCTTTTGCTGTTATTGGTAAAATAATCAATAACAATAATGTGAAAAAGATAGAGCAGAGTCATCCATTAAATTGTCAATTAATGCCTTCTCTTCCTTTGCCTGTTCTTTAAATGTTACTGATTCTAGCATGTCTGCCTAGTGTGGCCCATTCTCTTTTTAATCTGAAACACTCTCTGTACAACTTCATCAATGGCCAAATTTCCTATTGTCCCCTCTAAGCTTTGATATCCAAATCTACTGACTAAATGTATCAAGTAATGACAATGAACTATATTTGCATCCCAGATCTCTCTGGAGAGTCACACCTATGAACACGATTTCTGGTCATACATCCTCACTCAGTTGTCTCAGAGATAGCCAGAACTCAAAAGTCCAAAACAGATGTCATCTTCTCCCCATTCATGATCCTCTTCTCATGTTCTCTATCTTTGTGACTGGCTCCTTCTAGAAAAATCAATCCTTTAATAAACCAGCTCTGTAGGTGAGCTCTTTCTATGCATCTGTACATGGGCATCTGAGCTCTGCTGGAGACAATGGCATGACCTGATATCACAATAATCATCTCCAACCTTACCTATGCCATCAGCTCTCTTTAGAATATACCTTCTGAGGGACACCAATGGGTGCCAAGATCAAATATGTTTGAGAAATGCTTCGTTATACAAGGTTAAATAGGTCACTCTACTGAAGGAATTTTTGGTCTTTAATGAGTTAATGAGTACTGTGAATCCACAAATGGGTAGGGATTTGTAACATGCAGCATTTTTCAAAATTATTTGCCCATGCAACCCTCTTCCATGGAGCATCTCACAGTTTGTCAGAGCATATTTTGATTAGCTGAGGTGCAGCAGACCCATTAAATGTCCAGAATCTACCAAAGCCACCCCTGAGACCTTGGACAGAGCTTACCCTCTTGGGGCCTTGCTTCCTCTTCACCACAAGGAACAATTTGAACTTCAGAAGAGTAACTGGTTTTACATTAAAATAGCTCCTGATAGCTCTTTGTCAAGTCAATTGAACTCAGTTATTTTCTTTTTAATACTATGAGATATGGTTATCTCTATTTTACAAAGTAAATAGTGTCCAGAGAGATTGAACATTTGCTCAGGGAACACAGCTATGAGCTGACAGTTAAGGATTTAGATTTTATTGTGTAATAACCAGGTCAATATTCTGGCTCCTGTTTTAAAATTCTGTGACTTAGAATTTTTAGCTTGAAAGAAAGATTGGTAAATGACAA
Organism: Cynocephalus volans; assembly: GCF_027409185.1. Lineage (NCBI taxonomy): Eukaryota > Metazoa > Chordata > Mammalia > Dermoptera > Cynocephalidae > Cynocephalus > Cynocephalus volans. Next base: position 51,053,635 of record NC_084466.1, read on the forward strand.
ACTATGGGAAGGATCACTCACTTGTACAGTTAAAAGTTACTTTAAATCAGCAAGGAGTCAAAAGCAGCAGATACTTTTAAAAAAATACAATTTTGTTTCCTACTATTCTAAGTACAAACAGTAACATTAACAGGTAAAGTTTTTAAATTATACTTTTATACTTATATTAGAATAATTTATAATAAAAATACTGACTTTTATGCAGTCTTCCAAATTTATGAAAAAAGAGAACTCTTCCTTTAGAATTTTCTTTATGCTACTAATTTTTTAAAGAGAGTTTTATATCATGAAGAAAACTTCAACCTGGCAATTTTTGTGCAACAGAAATAATAATGATGATGATAGCTAACATTTTTCTAGGATTTACTATGTGTCATGTACCATAGTGAGAGCTTGACAAGCATCATCTTATTTAATCCTCACAGGTAAGTTATTATTATTATTTCATGTTACAGAGGAGGACAGTGAGTCTTGGAGAAGCTCTGTAATCTCTACCAGGCTATGAGTTACTAGGCAGAAGTAGATTCAAACCTCTGACCACCTGGCTTCAGAAACCAATTCTTAACCAACATACTACAGTGATTTCTAAGTTAAAAAGACATAATAAATTTAAGGCATAGCATTACTAATTTAGGAAGAATACCTGATGCTGTTACCTATTATAATTTTACAACTACTCTAGCAAGAAATCTTAAAATTAAATACATGGGTGAACTGTGGAAATAGGTTGAACAAAATCCTTCTGAAAGTGCTCCTCCAAAATGACAAGGTCAGGATTGCATCATCTGTCTATTGACATGAGACAGAAAATATCACTCACTCACCTGATAAGACAATGTCTTATGACTTTTTCTTTTCCATTCAGAACTGGTCTGGAATTTCTTTTCTGGTAGATAGAGGAAGTAAGTAATTTTATAATGATCCCAAGACTTCACAGGGGAGGCCTCTGGGATTGGAGCTGCATGCAATACGCCTGTCTTTCCTGTGTTCCTTTGGCCAAGGCCTGTATATTTGACTGCTCAAAATTCCTTCAAATTCTGCTGTTCTATGAGTCCACTAGGTAAGTAAACTACCCCCTAGGTGTGAGGCAACAACTCTTCTAGGAGATACATTACAGCTTCAGGCTCCCAAATTGCCAGTTAGTGTACTGGAGATGAAATGTAATGTCCTGAAAGAATTAGTGCTCCAAAGAGCCAACAAGGTGTTTCTTATTCACCTTGAGGGGTGGCTGGTGGAAGTTACCTGTCTAAGAACCAGTACACCATTCTGAAATATGTATCCCGAGAATAAAGTTGGATTCACTCACCTTTGTCTAAATCTGCAACAAAACTACACATGAAAAATGAAATAAACCACAGTGTGTTATGAAAGTGACATTATCTGAAGGAAACTAATTGGAAAACTTTTATTTTGTCTGAAAATTCCCTGAAGATACCATTTATGAAAAAATTTGTATCCTGATACTCTCCAAACAGTAAGCTGTTAAATCACTGCCTTATCTCCCTAAACCCACTAATCTTTTTTCTCATATTTTACTCCCTTTCGAATCATGCAGTAAAATATGAGACTGTGGGAGTTTTGTCTACTGCACAATATCCAGTGCTCCTAGACACATCTACTGATGCATTTAGGGTTTCCTCTAGTCAATACCACTGTCACTCATGTAAAGTGGGACCTTCCTCCTGGGTTCAGTGTCTCGCCCCTACTCTATCATTGACTTCACCTCTGGTGATCTCATCCCTACCTCGTGCCACCCCTCATCACACACATAGGTAAAGGGCACATTTAAATTTGACTTCAAGGAGAGTGAATTTCAAAGTACAATTAATTGCTGTTAAGGGAGCTAGTTGTTGTATTGCCTGAGTTTTCAGCTGGGTTTGTAGTTTTTAAGGCTCACAATTACTTACTACCAAGGTGGTTAGAGTCAGGCCATAAAACTGCCAAATGACTTCACCAGTCTGTGCTTGCTAATCAGTCAGCAAATATTTGTCAAGGAACTTCTGTGTGCCAGCACTGAAGATGCAGCAGTACTCAAGAGGGATATGGGCTTGCTCTCCCAGATCTTCAGGACGAAATGGAGATACATATTAGCAAACAGGAGATTTCAGTATGTTTAGTACCTTGATGAGGGAAATGAGAATGTCGAGGACGCATACAGGAAGATGCACCTTTTCTTTCTTGAATCCACCTTTCTTGGGTCCTCAAGAGTCTCAGTTGAATCCAGCAGTCTGCCACCTGAGGCAATATTAAGTGTACTGAGGGACTAGGTCTCAGGATGTCTGAGCCACTTAACGTATATTACTCCATTTAATTGTTCCAGCAATACAATGAAGCTGGTATTATCACTATCCCTTTAATGAATGAGAGAGCCAAGGCAAGAAAGTTTACATAACATGCCCAAGAATCCACACTAAATGAGTGGTAGAGAAGTATTCCATCCTGAGCAGTTAGGTCCAGAGCCCACATGATTAAACACTCCACTAAACTGCCTGTCTAGTTTTCTGTACCTTTATAATTAGAGTATTCTCAAAACTATTTTAGTCATCCACCAAATGCATCCATCTGTTTAGCCAACAAATATTTATTACGCTCTTGACAGGTACAAGGCGCTGTAAAGTCATATAGATAAAACTGTAGAGAAAATACTGCCTCTGCCCTCCAGGGAATGTGAAGCCAAGTTAGGGAAACAGATAATTTAGGAGGCGAGGTCAACACAATTCCATCAGAGACAACACCTAACTACCTCCAACCTTGGGGTAAGACAGATTATTTTCTCTCAGTATTTAATCTCTCCCACAACTGAAGGGTAACCAGGATTTAGCCAGTGAAGGGTCTTTGAGTCAGAGAAAAGAACTTGTCCATGAGAACGAACAGAGAGAGCTTAGCATATTCCTGGAAAGCAATGAGCTGGCTTGTGGAGCCTGATTGTATTGGGATTGGGTGGAAATGACAAGAGGTAGAGCAGAAGAGGGAAGCCTGTGTCGCATCATGAAGGACTTTGTACACCCTTTACCCTGAACACACAAAGAGCCAGTGGAGGACTGAAGACTTTTAATCAAAAGAGTGACGTGACCAGACTGTGTTTTAGGAAGATAACTTTGACTATGTGACGCTTGCCATCTTTCTTGTACCACCATCTAACCAAGTTCTCTATTTGAACATAAGAAATAGCAAACCTCTCATCTCTCTCTTTTCCTTATTAAGTCAGTAGAACTTCACCAACAATTCAGAATAACTGCTGTTGAGAAGGGTATTTTCTAAAAAATGAGTACAGTGAGAAAAATGTTGCATTGGATGTGATGAATGGAAACTACTATGTTTAATCTTGTTCTCCTGGAACATTTCTCTTTTTAGAAAAAAGTATTATTAAATAGTTTTTAAAGATTTCAAAAGGCAAAATTATGAACTTAGCTCAGTTAAATCACCTAATACTTGTATACAATTTAAACTTTTAATGGCATAACAACTTTAGTCCCTGATAGTCTTTATACCCTCAGTTTCAAAGCACAAACTTCTATGCCTCCCTGGGCTGTAGAAACCACTCTTCAACTGCATTTTCATGACTGTACTTTTTCTTTTTGCTCTTTTGTTTAAATTACATAGTCAAAAGAGTATATAATGCACATATATATTTTTTTAAATCTTAATAAAAACTGTAAGAAAAAAACAGTGCCTCCATCATCCAGTCTAACATATGAAAGATTAGAAACTACTTTGGAGCCCCTTTTATCGTTCTTTTACATCCTCTCCCTCTCCCCAAGAGAAGCTACTGTTCTAACATTTTTAGTTGCTCCTTTGGTTTCTGTACGGTTATAGTATTTATGTGGGAATCTGTAAATAATATAGCTGAGTTTTGGCTATTTGGAACTTTATATAAACGAAATGAAAATAGATTGTGTCTGCCACACAGCTCCTTTGAATCAAACAATAGGGTTTCTATGAAGTTTAAGGGCATTGTCCTTCAGCCGTCCAGCAAAAGCCCAAGGCTCTACCTAGAGAAGGGGTATCTTGACAAGACTTGGGGTGTAGTTTTTGTCTAATGAAATGAACCCTTTGAAAGCATGCAGAAGACCTATCAAATTCTTAAAAGAATTATGGATGCAGCAACATCAGCTTGGCCTGATAGGAGTGATAGTGTAGAATTAGGACAGGCCACTGGACTCCCAGAATTTGACCAGCAGGAAACTGGCCAAGAGAGCTGCTCAGCTACACACATGTGCTGCCTTTTATGTAAAATGAAATTATGGCCCAGCTGGTAGAATCAAGAGCCCAGAAAGTGGAGCTGGGAGTCATAGAAAATTATTTCCATACTTTGAGGTCTAACAGAGTAACTTCCAGTATTCACCTAGCTGAATTTCAGAATTGTTACGAACTCCTTTGAGGCTCCCATTGTATCCCTTTTGAACAGGAATGTCTGTGGTAGTTATACTATGCCTGCCCCACCATTCAATGTTAGGGGTGTGGGTAGAAGATAACTTGTCTGTTTGTTTCACACATTTATAGATCAGGAGGTACTATACTTAAGGAACTACACCAAGGAGACTCAATTTACTCCTGGTCCAGATTTATCTGACAAGATCCGGAACTGTAAGCCAATGCTATAATAGAATGAGACAGGACCTTTGGAGGCATTGAACATATTTTTCAGGTCCTAAAGGCCGGAGGACAGGCAGCTGCTAAAATGGTCTCTGATGACACCTGCTTTTTAGTCCTCATGCCCTTGTGTAATCACCTTAAGTATGAGGTGGATTTAGTGACTCTTTCCTAGTGAACAGAATATGAACATAGTAGACTGTCACTGCCAAGATTGGGTTATAAAATAACTGCGGTTTCTATCTAGGGTGTTTCTCTGTCTCTGTGTGTGGGATCTCTCTCTTTCTCTACCTCTATTTCTCTCACTCTCTCCCCATCTCTCTCTCTCTCATCATTTGCCCTGTGGAGAGACAAATTGTCTGTTGAGAGAACAAGACCTGCCAATAACCATGTAAGTGAGCTTGAAAGTAGATCACCCCCCTCTAATTTGAGATGAGACCACTGCCGCACTCAACAATTTAAGTGCAACCCCTAAAAGACCTTGAGCTAGAGACATTCAGCTAAACTTCCCCCCATATCCCTGATCCACATAAACTGTACAATATTAAATGTTTGTTGTTTTAAGTAGCTAAGATCTGGAACAAGACAAGGATGCCAACTTTCCCCACTTTTATTCAACATAGTACTAGTTCTCACCAGCCCAGTAAGGCAAGAAAGCAATAAAGGGCAAAAGGAGGAAGTTGAACTATCCCTACTTGCAAATTACATGATCCTATCCATAGAAAATCCTAAAGACTCCACCAAAACATTGCTAGAACTAATAAATTAATTCAGTATAGTGGCAGGATACAAAATCAACACACAAAATTCAATAGCCAATAATGCAACAGCCAGAGAAGAAATCAAAAACATAATCCCATTCACAATAGCTACCAGAAAAATTAAATACCTAGGAGAAAATTTAACCGTGGAGATGAAAAACCTCTATAATTAAGTTGTTAGATTTTGAATTAATCTGTAATGCAGCAACAAATAACATTCAGATTGTGTAGAAAATAATATGAACTTATACTTGCTGCAGATCCTCAGAAAATGATGTTTTTGATTACCTGATTCCTTAGCCTGGGTGGTTATAAGTGAAGACCAATAATTCTGTCAAGAATAACTAAAGTTTCTAAACCAGTAGGGCTGAATAACCAGACTATATAAAAGTTTAAATCTTCAGTGGTAACTGCTTAAAGAAAAGGGATTATAGCATAATAATAAAGTGATAATTACAATAATACCTTACATTTATAAAGATTTTAGAGTTTATAGAGCAATTCCATATAAATGACCCCTTTTTGGGAGAGTGTGGTGCTGATAAATGACCCCTTTTTATTCTCAGAAATAATTTTATAAACATGATTATAATCTTAATTTTAAAGATGAATAAAATAGCAGAAAAGTTAGAAACAGGTGCAAACTCATCCTTAAATAAGTGGTAAAAGGGCCTTGAATGTTTGCCTGGTGACTCTACAATCCACCCTCACCACCTCTCTGGGGTTTTTGTGGTTTGAATCAGGTGTGTGGCAGTCTGTGATTGTATAGACTTTGAAGAATAATTTTAAAATGCCAGAAATTTTTTGGCACATAAATTACAACTAAAATAGCTCTGAGAGTACACTAGCTTACTTAGGTTAAACTAGCTGATAATTAATTGGTTCTATTATTTAAAAACAAAATGAGCAGGCTTTATTAACAGAGCAAATCGTTTTTAGATGACCACTTAATTTTACTATCGATAGCCTTGACATAAAAGAAAGAAAGCAACTCAACTCAGAGCCATGAGTTTTGCTTCTAACTACAGTAGTGGAGATGTCTAAAGATATGATAAAAAATCTGATCGCATCTTCTCTCACTTTTTGCCACTACAGTCATTCTAAAATATTCAGGGATCCAATTTGCCTCAACTTGTAGAAGCCATTAAAAGTAATTTCCTGTAAAGAAAAAGAATGTGGCAAATTATCTCTACCACATGCATCAAAATAATATAGCACGTCATTCTCAAGTTAAAATAGACCTGTGGTTTTGTGTAGAAAGGGATTGAAAACATCAACCAAACACACTTCAGAATAACAAAAAAATGGGAGGGGGGTTGTTTTCCCCACACAAAACTTTTTAAATACCACCGTTAAATTTTTAGACTCCAAATAGTTTCAGAAGAAAGGTAAAGCAGAAATTTCTGATATTTGATTTAAATTTCCCACCCAATAAAGACTTTTTTAAAAAATTTACTCTTCATGGATTTGTTAAGAGTAATTTTGTAATAGAGATATAAATGTAACTTTAATTTTTTTATAATAGACCTACAAAAGTCATTTTCATAAAATAAAAATTAGGATTTCGAATCCTTTAAGTTACCCTTTTATAGTTTTTTTTTTTTTTAATTGGAGATGTTTACATTTATAAAAGGTTTCAGATGCCTAGTGGAAACTTAAAACTTCATTCAGTTAAGAGATTTCTGCTTATGCAGCACTTCTAATGGACAGATTTGTGCATTTCTCTTTGAGTATTTTACAAATAAAGATATTTGCATAAAAATATAATTTGCATTTTAAGAGATCATCTGTTCCTCATTCTTCTTTACTCAAAATCATATTTTCTTACAGCATCATAATCCATTCCAAAGGGATAAAATCTGATGTCATAAACCACCGTTATGATTTCAAGTGAACAATAAACACACACAGCAAATAAGCTTTTTTTTTTTTGTAAGAGGAAGAAAAAATTCATTTACAAAAGGATTTCACAGCATTTGACATTTTCTACATTTTTTTCCAGCAGCTATCCAACACACTTTACATTTCTAAAGGCAATATGTAATGTCTAATTAAATAGATAATAGCATTATTTTAACATCTTACAAGGAAGAGCCTTAATTCTTGGCGTTCTAACAAAATTATCTTTCTCTTTCACAGCTAAAAAGAGGAATTTCTTCAACTCCTAAGAAAAATAAAATCTACTGAAGATGTTGCCTCTTCATAAGCTTCAAAGGGTCATATGCTCAGTTAATTGCAGTTTTGAGCATATGGACAAGATTAGATTTTTCTGCACATCTTTGTAAAACACACAGCAATCATGTCAGCACCTTTCTTAAAATGCTTCACTATCTCCCCCACCACAATGTCTGAATTCTTCTGCATATGGCAGACATGTGAGCACCTTCATATTTTGGTCCCTTTGTCTCTAGCACCACCTCACCTCTGTCCTCCCTTCTCCTTCTCCAATCTCCTTCCCTATCCACACACTGACTTACAGTTTTGTAACATTACAAACTCTATTATATCTTCAATAGCTTTTCAATCATTTATTACTTGATAAACTGTTCTTTCCCCAGCCTCACTTAGGTAACCTAGCAAACACTTTCCAAAACTTAGTGAGAATACTACTTTTTCCTGAGGCATTTCTTGATCCTCAAAAAGAATGTTATTCCCTTCTGAATTTCCACAACTTTGTTCAATGATAGTACTTAACAAACTGGGTTTTAATTATGTGTTTTTTAATTATTTGAGTTCCATGAGGTCTGTATCTTCAGAGCATAGCAAATGGAAAATAGGAACAGAGATGTTTGTTAACTGAATGGATGAAGGAAGGTGGCAAAAAAAGATGAAATGTCTTACATCATGGTGGAATATATCTAATTATTTCTAATTAGAGATCAGACTTGTGACCCAAATTCTGATACAGAGACAAGGAAGAAATGATGCTATATGATTTTGTATTTTTTCTTATATAAGCATTAAAATGAGGGCTTACCATGTCTTGTAAAAGAGAAAGAGTATATAAAGTACGTTGAACACGGTAGTCTTAACATTACCATAGCTAATATTTATTGAACTCATTTTATGTGCCAGATATGATCAACATTATCTCATTTAATTGTTGCAGAAATTTTATGAAATAATTATCACAAGTCCTATTTTCCAGATAATAAAATTGCTGTACAGAATGAGGATCACAGCTAATAATTAGGGAGGAACTGGGACTAGACCCTAGCTCTTACTGCTATACTAGAAGTCCCCAAATAGAAAATAAAAAGCATCATCTATAGTTTATATATCATAAAATGGGTTGCATGAATATTGCATTATAAAAGTGACAAAGTTTCCTAAACATGGGCTATCCAAGCCATATATTTCTTTGATAAATTAGAAAGACCCACAGGAGGTAACAGGCAGCAAGATAGGATCTAACTTTTACCCTTAATTCCAGTGTTATCTAAAACAAGTCTTTCTGTCTCTAAGTATTTCCACGAGAAAACATGCATCATATTATTTGCTACTTAGTTAATCCAGTAGAAATGCCGGGTAAAATACTGATTTCATTTACATGACAATTTTTAGATACTCAGATTAAATATTTAGATTCCACTAAATATAAATTGTAATTATTATTAGCAATAATACTATTTTGTCTTGCAAAAGAAAATGTTTGCCACTTTAACAGGAGTTTAAATCCCAAGGATTACTTCCCCACAATTCCATTCCGGTGAATATTTCTTCTAAATGACTTGCACATAGACAAACCTTCTAAAGTTCAACTGAAATTTATGCATCTCTGACATATATAAACAGACACAATAGCTGCCATTAGATGACAGCCTTAAACATCACTCAGAAATTTCCTGCACACAAATGTCCTCCAGGCAGATAAATGGCTTTTGCAGAATTTCTTTTCCAGTGGAAAACTACAGAGCTTATTTTAGCTCATTATGCTCATAGCGTGCAAGTGTGAAGGAAACCATAAATATCATCTACCCAGTGGCTCTCAAAGTGTGCTCTCCATATCAGCAGCATTGCCATGGCCTGGGAATCTGGTAGAAGTGCAAATTCTTGGGCCTCCCCAAACACATTGAATTAGAAACTAACCAGTGAGACTCATCACCTGCCTTTTTCCAAGCGCTCCAGATGATTCTGATGCACACCAAAGTTCAAGAATCATTGACCTACCCGCTTCTCTTGTTTCACAGGTGAGGAAATGGAGGTTCTGTAATTAATTAAATTAATCAGACCTAAACCAAATAATTTCTTGTTCAAGAGCCAATAGTTTCTCCCATTTCTCATTTTCTCCTCGTTGATTACCGCAGGAGTCAAGAGGGCCACAGCACAGAGATGCCAATGTTGCTCTTCTGGATCCAGGGCATTTAAGCCTTAAGGTCTGGATATACAAATAGAAAACAACACCTTTAAGTACTTTATTCTTCAATTAAGTCTAGAGAGCTGCCTCACGCAGAATTCACAATTCCGATAATTGCCCCAGACATCATCTACTATTGATTTATTCAAAGTGAGCCTATAATAACTTCCTTCTAGAACCAAGTAGTAAAGACAAAACTTTCCCTTTCTTAAGAACACTCTTTAAATTTGGCCATTTCCACTTGCCACAACCCACCTAGCAGACTCATATACAACAGAGGTACAGAAGTTAGAACCTTGGCATGTGTGGGGATTTCAATGTGTAGGGGCAATTTGGTGCATCTGATCATTGGGTGGTCTAGCCCTTTCCCCATCTGGATTCGTGGTTCCAGCAGGGCCACAACCCTGTAACTCACTCGGGGAACCTATCTGATCTAAAATCATTTGCTCCCATTTTTTGGAGGGGAGGTGAAAATGCTCCCTCATTGAATAGCAGCATACCAAGAGCTTCTCCAGTGTTCCTTAAGGATTCCCACAGATGCTGAGGAATATATCTCCAAGGTAGGTTTCAAAGGATGCAGAATTAGTATGTACGTTATATCTTTACTCAAGAACACAGCAGGTGTATCCTTCCACTCACTCAAGGAATATGTTCCTTCTAGAATGAGAGATGGTAGCTCAAGTTAAACATACACATAGAATGGGGAGGCTGGCAAGATATTTCCTGTGCTGGTACCTGTTTCCTATCGCCATCTTCTTCTCTAGTCTCCTGAAATTCCTGTGTCTGTGTCTAGGTATTACATGTTCACTGTCTTTGATTATTTCCTATGTGGGTCAGGCATCTATATTGGAAAGAGAGTACCTGTGCTTCTTAGGAAGATGCCACGTACGATCATAAGAATTTGTGCTTAGTGTTCTGGGAAGACGTCAGTGCTTCCTGAGGGCTGATCTTTGTCTTCCAATTTCAACCACCTGGTGTATCAATACATTAACTAAATTCTTCCTAAGTCTCCTAAGGCAAATAAACATTTCTTCATCCCCAGGATTTATTTGTTTACAGTATCTTAAATTAGTAGCGATCATTAAGGATAACCCATCATCTCCCTTATTGCCATGACCTTTCAGAATAAAGAGAGCTATAAAAAAGAAAAAAAGAAGAAAAAAAAAAAAAAACCTAAAAACTCTGCTGCAGCATTTCAAATCTTTATGACAGTGTCTGGCTCACAATTTTCTCAACAGCTTGCTGCCTTCCTAATGATCTCTTTTTGTTTGTCTGTTTTATTTCCTCAAACCCATTTATTTTCAGTTCTGCAAGGACATATACTCTGTATGTCTCTCTACATGCAATATACCTGCTTCTAGAAATTAAGTAATATTTAATAATAAATTGAAAGAAATAATTTGAGAAAATGCTGCTGGTTGCTAGGCACTCGCCAACAGTGCTTCCCTCACACGGCTCAAAGAGTCGTCAAGTGCACAGCTTTCCTCCCCAGGTGGACAGTCAGACACAGGCGCATTTCACAGAAACAGCACACGGTCATTCGTTCTGAGAACAGCGATGTGTTACCGTGCTTTTACACAGTTTTAAAAACCCATAATGGCAGCCTGTATAATCATGCTCAGTGAATTACCGACATAATGTGAGGTTGTCATTGCTTAATATGTTAAAAGTTGTTGTTAACACGGAATAGAAAGCCACCAAGAGAAAAACTTTACACTAATGGGACACTAGGCTAGCTTTAGAAAATACAGATCCCCTACATACACATGGGCTTTTGTATTTTGTTTGTTTGCTTATTGGAATGACTCTATTTTCTGATCAGTGAATTTCCTGTTTTGGATTTCCCTAGAGCTTTCTGAAATATCCTCATTGGCTTCCATTTCTGTCAAATGGCTCTGCAGTCTTTTCCTGTATGTTCCCACATTAAGAGAAGACTCAAGAAATGCTTTAGAATGCCATGTCACTCACACACATAATAAATTATTCAAATTCACAAAATGACATATTCATTATTCTGGAGTCTCTCACTGTGGATACAATTCTTTTCACTCATTTATAAATATTTTTGAGGACTTAAAATATGCTATGCACTGGACTAAACAGAGACGAATTAATCATGGAATCTACTTGACTCCATTAGCTACATTTTAAAGGAAGAGTCAAATTTAATATATGTCCATGCTAATTAGCTTGAGATTTTTTGTTTCATTACCTAGAAATAAATATCTTTCTAAAGGAAATATATTTCTAGAAATATAAAATTTGCACATCATCATCAAAAATGAATGATCCCTCAAAAATTCTCATTGTCAAACTAATCCCCAAACTTGAATCATTTTTGCACTTATATTAAAGGAATACATAACTAGTATCTTTTTTTAAAAAGGTTATAGGTAAGATAAATAGTCCTCTGTAGGAAAGTGCTAATCTTTGCTGCCCCAGTTCTCTACTCCTGTCCTTTCCTCGTTCTTCTCAGTGGCCCCACTGTGTCCACTAAAGTGGAGACAACTCAGGGAAGCCCCATCAAGGCCTCCCCAGCTCTGGTTCTTCACAGGAAATTTCTCCTTCCTTGTTTCAAGCCAGATTAATACAGACTAGGTTAGAGTTGCCTACTTAAGTTAAAACACACCATCTGTGCTAATGACTCAATGACTTTTCATGAGAGAATTAGTCACCCTCCCAGAGAATTTATTTGGAATTTAAAGAGACGATTCCTTAAGTGAAAGAATTGCATTAGGTGAGAAATTTAATCCTTCTATCATATCAGCAAATAAGGTATTTGGGGACAGGTGGTGTGTCTTTCTGTGTTCAAATAAGATCAGCTTTCAGGTTCCTGAGGATAAGTCTCTACCTTTCCGTTTATCCCTCCAACCCCTGTGATCTTTAAGCATCATCTCAGATTCCTTCTCCTCCATGAGCTTTCCCCAACCACTTTAGCCCTAAAATTATACAGCACTGTAAGCCTGCATTCTGAGTTACATGGAGGCTATATTTCATGTTATTCATTCATTCATTTAATAGATATTTATTGAGCCTCTAGTATATGCTAGGCACTATAATGGGTATTGGAGATATAGTAATAGATACTGTAATAGATGATTGAGATTTAGTGCTCTAATATATGTCCTTGTGAGCTTTCAGTCAATAAAAACCAATAATAATTAGGTCTACAAAAAATTAGAGAATAAAGAACTATAATTTTAATATTTTATAATTGTACTTCATTTAAAATTTAGTGTTATAATACTACAATAGGATCAAGTAGCCTTATTAAAAATTTTACTCACAAATTAAAGCATTGTGTGACTAATCGAGAGTTGGCCAAAATCACTTTTAAGTTAGATAGTGCAAGAAATAATGCATGTAAACTACTTAGTCCTGTGCCTGGCACATAGCAATCTATCCTAACCATAGGTACTGGTATTTTGTTGGTCCAATTCTCAAACTCTATAATTCTATAGAAATTACTGATAATCATTGTTAACTTGATAGGGATCATTAAACTCCATACCATAGCAGAACTTCAACTTCCAAAGGAGGATGATCAAGATAAATTTTTAAAGTTTTAATCTGTTAATTTATTTATTTGACAAACATTAAAACCATACACCAGGCATTGGAAATATAAAAATGATTAGTTACGTTCCTGCACTCAAAGATTTCACAGTCTAGTTGAAGACACATACAAGGAAACGATTTCCCCAGAAAAGTAACAGAAGGTCAGACATTATATCCAAAAAATAAAAGTAGGGTATTGTGAGAGAAAGAAAGAAACATTCTCAGAAAAATTAAGAACAAGAGAGCCAAAACTAAAAATTAGTTCAGAAAATGGGTTAGAATTAGAAAACAAATGAAACAATAGGGGGGGGAAAGATAGAAGATTAGGGAATCCAGGAGACCCAACACACAATAAATAAGAGTTCCAGAAAGAGAAAAGAAAGAGGAAGAAATGGTGACAACAATGATCTCCCAGAACTGAAAGGCACCTGTATCCAGGTTATGGGGTTATGTGAGCAAATTAAAAGGCTGTTGTTTGAAGCCACAAAGGTTTTGGATGATTTGTTATGTACAGTACGTAACTAATACAGCCAGCCTACATCATGGTTGACACTCGTGGTCTACCCTCAAGCTGCCAGGTAGGAGGTGCTCCCTGACTTCCATCAAGAGTCATGCGGTACAGTAGTCCCCCTTTATCTACGGAAAACACATTCCAAGACCACCAGCAGATGCCTGAAACCACGGACAGTAGTGAACCCCAAACACCATGTGTTTTTCTTATACATGCATACTTATGATAAAATTTAATTTATAAATTAGGCACAGTGTGTAGTTAACAACAGCAGCTAATAATAAAATAGAATAATTATATCTATATGCCAGCAGCAGTATTCCTGTGCTTTGGGGCCACTAGGAAGTAAAATAAGGGTTACTTGAACACAAGCACTGCAATACCACAACGATCGATCTGATATCTGAGATGGCTACTATGTAACTACCAGCTGGGGAGTGTGGATCTGCTGGACACAGGATGACTTCACAGGCAGGATGGAGTGGGATGGTGAGAGATTTCATCACACTATTCAGAATGGTATGCAATTTAAAAATTATGAATTGTTTATTTCTAAAATTTTTCTTTTAATATTTTTGGACTGCAGTTGACCACAAGTAACTGAAACCATGAAAAGCCAATACATGGATAAGGGAGGACTACTGTATATAATTCTCCAGCTAGAAGAAAAGGGTTTTCTCACAATTCTGTGAGTCAGCAATTTGAGCCAGCATCTTACATGCAGCTGCAATCATTGGGCTACTTGATAAGGGCTGGAGAGTATCTAATGGTCTATTCATATGTCTGGCAGTTAATTAGCTCTCACTGACAGCTAGGTATGGTGTGAGCAGGCCAGCCCCCTCTTCTTCACATGCAGCAGAAGAGTTTCTAGTGGTGAAAAAGGGCATGCTCCCATGCACAAGAATTTTTTAAGCCTCTGCTTGTTGTATTGATTGGCCAAAGCAACTCTCATGGCCAAGCTGAGCATCAATGTGGGAAGGATTACACAAGGATATAATAAGGGAAGGAGTGATTATCTAGGGACATTAGTGTAACAACCTATCATATTAGACCAAACAGACAGGGCTACCCAGAACTGTGGAATTAAACTGAGTGACTTCAAGGAGGAAGGACAGTGGAGAATATTTTTTTAACATATTAGCTTAGCTTTCATAAACATCCTAATCCTAGCATTTATAATTATTTTCAATTACATATTTATTTATGCACTCTATTTAAACGTCTGTCTCCTGCTACAGACTGTAAGCTCCACAAAGACAAAGCCATGCCTCTTTTTCTCCACGTCTTTTAAGCTATGAAGTGGTAAAGTGCCTAACCCTTACTTTTTAAATGAAAAAATGCAGGAAGTAATATGCCCACAGGAACATCTGTTTAGAGTCTAGGGTTTGTGATAGCAGCAAAGACAGGGAGAGACCAGAAGGGAGAGAGCTATAGGTTGATGTAAGGAGTAAATCAGGTCATTTGTTTATCCCACACACACAGAGGGTCAGCAAAGTTTTATTAAACATAAATATAATAAAACAAGATTGTGGCCTCCGATCTTAGATAGCACTTTGCTCTCTGCCCTGTTTAGAAGCTTCCCTAACTGTGTGAATGTCTCTGTATCCACAGGTATTTGATTGTAAGAACAGTTCTCAAAATCTTTGGTCCAGGATCACAGTAAACTTTTACAAATTATTAAGGACTTCACAGAGCTTTTGCTTATGTGAATTACATCTATCAGTATTTCTTATATTAGGTATTTCAACTGAGCATCTTTAAAATATTTCATTCTTTTTTAAAAATAGCAATAACAAACTCATTACCCATAACACTAGTAGCATATTTTTATTTTTTTTAAAAAGCTTTATATTCAGGGCCGAGCCCGTGGCGCACTTGGTAGAGTGCTGCGCTGGCAGCGCGGCGACGCTCCCGCCGCGGGTTCGGATCCTATATAGGACTGACCGGTGCACTCACTGGCTGAGTGCCAGTCGCGAGAAAAAAAAAAAAAAAAAAAAAAAAGCTTTATATTCAAAAAAAAAAAATTAGTGAGAAGGATGGCATTATTTAAGATTTTTGCAAATCTCTATTGTATCTGACTTGATAGAAAATAACTAGATTCTCTATCTTCTGCACTCATTTTATTACAATATTATGCATCATGTAGCTTCTGGAAAATTTCATTGTACAGTTGTGAAAGAAAGAAAGTAAAAATGGGAAATAACATCTTAGTAGCATTATGAAAATATTTTTGAGTTTGTGAATCTTCTAAAAGGGTTTCAGGCATTTGTTGGGCATTTGTCAAGTAAAGATGGTGAAACATTTTCCCCTAAAGTTGGTAGCATCTTCAAGGTAATGCAACCCAGAGTACCATCTATTCAGAATCCAAGGAAACAAATTGAACTTTTAGAATTTCCTAGCACCAAACAAAATACCACTCTAAAAGATCTATTAATATTAATAAGCACATTACTCAGCAAAATAAAATCAGACTTTCTTAGTTGATTCTCATACATAATGTGAACTGCTCTTCTATTCTTTGAGCAACTGTACAAACTCAGTGATTGTTTGCATCCTCTCACTTCAACTCTTCTAAAAACTGAAAACAACTCTACAGACAGTTTTCTTCTCTTTAGACACAATAATAACCTTGTATCAATTATGAAATGATCATAACTAAAATTTCTTGAGCGTTTCCTATGCTCCAGGAGTTGCTTTATGTGCTTTGTTGCATTGTTTTATTTAATCCTCAAAAGAAATCTCAGCGGTAGGTATTATTCTCATTGCCATATTATAGATGAGAAAAATGAAAACTAGAAAGATTCAGTAACATGCGCAAGGTCATACAACTAGCTAAAAAAAAACTCAAAGTTTTTGACTACTGTTCCTTTCAGCTTCCCTATTCAGGACTGTGATGATAGTAATCTCTCCTAATATTTTTCAGTTTAACTGCACAGCTTTTCAATATAGCTTTACATGTTTTCTGAGTTCTAGCCTGAGAAACTAACCTTGTAGAAGCATGTGTCCAGTGGAAACAGACATCTGGAACACAATTCATTCCTGCACTTGCTACTCTGCTTCATTCCAGACGATTCCTTCTAGATCATGCGTAAAGGCACCCCATCTACACTTCTCTCTGCCATTTCTTTGGGCATCCTCATCTCTCCTGTCTGTCTTGTTCAACATCACTGAAGACAGATTGAAAACCTGCCTGTGATGGTGAAGAATCTTCCAATACTCTGATTGCTAACATCATCAAGGATCTGGGACAATCCTGTAGCATATGTGTCACACCTTTAATCATCTTTTCAGAAATCCTGTCAGAGACAACTTTCCGCAGACCCCTGTGACTTAGAAAATAGCCGTTCTCTAAGCTCTGCAGAAATGAATACCAGATGTGTGCTAACAGCCCTGGGAAATTCAGAAGTGTCAGTTTAATATCCTGGGTGTTGCTGCCTGAACCTGAAAAGTCAATTCAGGTTATAAAAATTTCAGTAGACTGCCACAAATCCCTGAATGTTCTCTTCGGTTCAAATAGAGGAAAGGTAATGGGCCACAGGAGAAAAGCAGAAAAAAAACAATGGATCCCATCTCTCTAATTGAGAGCTGGCTCTTGAAAAGGATAATGGTACTACAGGCCCTATTTCCCTCATCACCCTTAATTTTAGGGTAACAAAGATATACATCAGAAATCACACACTCCAGTGTCACCACAGGCAAGTCAGACTGGAATCATAGAAATGTTATTTTCTTCTATTATAGCCTTATTTACATCAGACAAAGGACACAATCTTTACCTCTTGCTTTATAATTTTGTTGCCAAACATTTTAATCGTCAGTTATATATACTACAAATAGGATTATCACTGATCCAACTTTTGAAAAAATTACAGTGGCAACTTATTTTAAATAAAAGCACAGTGTATTGTTTCTTTTGTTTTTTGTGTTTTTTTGTTTGTTTTCAGAAACTTATTACTAGCTTACTCCGTGGAGCACTATAGGTTGTTTTTGTCAGTTGAATCATTTGCTCTGTTAATATGATTCCACAGAAAACAAATTAATTTATTACCAAAAAGACATAATCATATTATTTTGGCATTAAATGTCTTATAGAACCTAGCTTTCATAAAGAAAAGAAAATGAGAATATCCGAAGCATTTCTCACTTCAATTATGTGTAATCAATCAAATAGACCATCACTGAACTATATTCCTAGTTTTCCAGTATAATGTAGTGTTTCAACTGATGCCTACATTGAGTACTTAAAATTAGTTTGTTCATTTATTTATTGCACAATCATTTGATAAGTACCTACTCTGTAATGCTATAGCTGTGAAGATCTGTTAGTCTTGGTTCTTTCTCTCAAAGAGTTTACAGTCATCTCTGGTAAACATACATGTGAAGAAATTTTATAATAAAAGAATGTACACATCATGCATGGGAATGCAGGAAAATCTAACTATGCATAGAGAGATTAGAAGGAGTTCCTCCCCAAATTTTTAAATGTTCTTCTGAACTCAAATCAATTTCTTTTAACCCTATAATTTTTTTTCTACAAAGCAAAACTTCAAATATCATCAGTATCATTTAATTATTGCTAATAAATAGATGCAGTGGCAATCAGAGCAGCATGCCCACTTGAAGATTCTGTCCTAAGAATAAGAATATGTTGTTGTTGTGTTCGTTGTTTTTTCTGCCTTTTTAATAAGCAACTGCTATGTGGCAGGCACTCATATTTTATCAAACTCAATCCTCACAAGCACTCTGTGAGGAGATCAGAAATATCTTTATTTTATAGACAGGCAAAGGACAATGCAGTGAAACTAAATTGCTGAAGATTAAATTCTTAGCAAGTGCTGCACCTGGAATGAAAACTGCTTTCTGAGCCCGCAATTTTCCTGCTCTGCTAGACTGTCCAACAAATCTGCCCTAACAAAGCTATCAGAAATGTTTTCTATATAAATCCTCAAATATGCATTTCAATGACTTATCTAGAATTGTAGTTCAAACGTCTGAGGATCACATTTGAGCATCTGAAAGACAGTATCACTTTAGTGAGAAGACTGACAGCATAAAAACTCTGGAGGCTAATAGTAATGAATAAGATTGGGAACTACAGTAATTATGTGTGTTGCATTTGGAACTTTCATAACTGACTTCAAAACTGCTTGTTTCCTGGTAGGTTCTTGCTATATTTCCTATATGTCCATTTCATTATGATATACTCTGACGTGAATTTATCCTCCAGACAGGAAAAAGAATAGAGTAAGCAGTACTATAATTACAATTACATGGGAAATCCATCGGTCAAGTAATCTATTACAATGGGAAAATTAAAGTCATAAGTTGGATACAGGTAATACGTGTCCAGAGAGGCAGGAGGGCATGGAAGGTAAGAGTTTAGGTTCTAGAATCAGATTGCCTATGCTTAATCCTGACCACCAGTAAATAATTGCTGTGTGATTTGGGGCAATCTTAACTTCTCTGTGCCTTATCATTTTTATCATTTCTCACAAGAGGAATAATAATAATAGTGCCCACCTCTAAGGGTCGTTATGAGGATAAAATGAGTTAATACTTATTAAAGCTTAGGACAGTGTCTGGCTCAAAGTAGTGTTTCATAAATGTATGCTAGTATATTAAACATAAAGTCCTTTTTTATATTACTATAGTATTATTATGTGGTCTAGCACTATCTTGTTCAGAAAGAATATGTAATGTAAATGTAGCCCTTAAAATAGTTATGCACACTTTGAATTAATTTTCGAGGAAGCACTGCCAATTTTATTTGGCATTCTATTTAAAGAAGAAAAGAACCTATTTTAATCAGATAGTCCTCACAGAGTACTGCCTTCCATAATAAAGAGTAATAAATGGCCATATTCTATCCGATGTCAATCTGAAAAGATTCTATAACACTCCATTTTGGGTGTGCTGGATTGGATCCCATTTTTTAGTCAATCATTTCTAAGGCTCCCATTGTCTTCAAATTCAAAATAAACATTGAAAAAATTCTGCGATGTGATTGAATCATACCCAGTTAAGAACGGTTTTCATTTCAGTATTAGAGGTGGACAGAAGCAGAGAAAAGAGACTGGGAAGAAGATTCCATATTACATTTCCGTTCATTTCTTTTTTTTTTTTTTTTTTTTGTCTTTTTCGTGACCGGCACTCAGCCAGTGAGTGCACCGGCCAATTCAGTAAAGAGCGTCTTTTCTAAGGCCCTATGCTTCTTTGTTCTTGTCAATGTCACTTCTGATAGTGTCCTCGAAGAGGTAATTAACCTCATACTGATAAGCAATTTTCTCCCAAGAGCATGCTTTACTAGCCCTCTTATGGCCATTGTGCCCTGGACAGGAATCGTGTCCACTCCCTGTTCCCTTCAGTACCTGTCAAGGCTCTGCGGATATTATTAGGTAATAACTTCTCATTAGCATTTCCCTTGGCTTCATGATGTTAAATTTAATTTTGCCATGACACCAGCACATAAAATCAAGATATCACTTGTCAGGTCCAAAGTTCCTTATGGTTTTAATAGATATTATATCTATATTTTCTCACTATTTCCAGGAAACTTTCAGGATAACCTGTATGGAAGGTGTTTAGTCCTACAGGTACAGAGAACGGGATACCATCAAGGCCCAGAAATGAGGTTAAGCCCTGAGACAGTGTGACATTTCCTTCCAACCTCCTCATATGCCATCATAACACCCATTATCACTGGCAGGAAGCGTTTTAGGGCAAAATAATTAGAATATTAGGCAATTATCAAGAAAATGTGTCATACATAAACTTGACTTCCAAATGTGGCTTCTATAATTATTGTTTTCTGACCATTTCTACCAGCTGCTTTAATTATCAGTTAATATGTGAGTTACTAGATCCTTCACATTTGCAGTCCTTCCAATTCTATCAATGAGATTCAGACTATTTTAATAATAATCCTTTCATTTTAGTCCTGTAGGGAGTATAAGAACAAGAATGGAATTTTAAGAAAGAGAACATAAATTTCATTTTTAGCTCTGCTACCTATGCATTGTGCAGGCTTATAAAAGTTATTCAACCTCTCTGAGTTTCAGTTTCTCATTTGCAAAATCTGAATAATAATAATATCTATTTCTCAGGGCTGGTATGAAAATAGAATCAATGATGCCTATGGAAAATGATTTATAAATGCTAAAGACCTTTCCCCCCAAAAGGGAAGAATCCTGGCATTGCTCTGACTTTTCTGTGGGAACATTTTAACAGACATGAGTGATGAGCCAAACACAGTTTCCTGCAGTAATACTGCATGCCTGGGTGCAATGACCCAGACATGAAACTGCAGGAGTGAACTATTTGCTTCTCTTATTTCTCCTACTCTATTCACCTAAAGAGAAGAGGGACTATGTGCAAAACTTCTATTAGGAAAGACAGAAAGCATTATTCAAAATGATGCTGTAGAAAAATATCTAATAGCAAGAGTAACTATGTTATTGAATGACAAATCACTTACATAAACAATCATGTGTCATCATATTTTTTTCTCTTTTATGTTTCTTCCCAATCCCCTAGGACTTACTTTGACATTCCAGGCCTTTGAGTTCCTATGATCTCAATGGCCTATCATTAGAACACTGTATACAACATTCTCCCTTCTCCGCTCATGTTCCTGTGAATTCCCAAACCCTCCTTTCTAAGCCACTGCTTTCTTCATCCCATTCTCTATGATGTAGACCCGCCTCTGACCTAGACATATGCACTAGTCCAATTTCAAGTCCATTAAGAACATCTCACTTCCTCATCTCCTTCCTTCTGTCCTCTTTAAAACTATCCCACATTATTATAGGGAGGGGGAAAGCATGTTCTTTTTCAACATATTTATAACCTGTTTACTGTATTTCCTGCCATTCCAATGACCTGACCACTGCTGAAAGCTTCCCCAGCTGTGTCTATCCACAGTCTCACCACATCCCTCTAACAGGAAACGGAATGTATTTGGCTCCTTCCTTCCTTTTTCTATATCCTTTGTGTTACACAGGTCTAATCTCTCAAACCCAAACCCTTACACAATTTCAAAATTTGTCTTCTGCCTCCAGTCTCCCTTCTCCCACAAAAGCTAAAATGACATAACTCGAGCTTAACTTGAGCATGAAATGTCTCTTACACAAGAATCTGCATTTTGTTGCTATTACCATAGCAAATACTACTCCACTAGCTTTTAGCCCAGCACCACTGTGTGTCATATTGCAGGACTCTGAAGAGATGATTCTGCAGTTACTGCTTTCTGAGCAAATTTTACTGAAACTTACCTGGGCTAAAAGACAAAATTAAATCATCACTAAATTGACAGTGAGAACTCCAGAGAGATTTGCCTCCCAGGAACTTCCTGTTTACAATTCAAGAGGAAATAACCCCCTACATACACCCTGGGTTGTAATCTCAGGGAGGCTAGTCTTATCTTTCCACTATATATCTTTACATTCCAAAAGATAAAAACTCAGGATCTCTCTCTCTTTTTTTAAAATTTATTTTACTTATTGGCCCAAAATTGATTATATATATTTTGGGGGTTCAACATTGAGATACATTGATCAAATCAATATTACTAGCATATATATTGTTACAAATCATAATTATTCTTTATGACCCTTGTCCAATCTCTCCCCAACCCCCTCGCCCTCCCCCCTTCCTCTAATTACCCTAGATTTCTTCTCTCCTTCTGAAAGAATAATGGTTACTCTGTTGATTTGTTGCCTAGATGATCCGTATGATGCTGAGAGGTGTGATCAGGTCCCCCAATCTTAGGATCTCTCTTAAGGAGAATTTGTTTACACTAGAGAGCAATTATTTTTCTGCATCTCTCAGGAAGGTAGGAGGGAAGCTGTCCCTCTATTACGTAAGTCCCCAAATTCTTAATATCAGGCACCCTCACCTAGAATGCAGATCTCAGTATGTGTAGAATGACATCTGGTCCTAATTCTATCATCCTCAAAAACGGGAAGCAAAGCATGGGGAACAGGCCCAGTTAAGTAACAGTTAAGTTGGCTTTGCCTTGGAAATATCATATCTAAGCTCAAGACAATACAAATAAATACAGATATTAGGCAGTTATCAAATACTAAGTCCATCTAATTAAACTCATTTCCCTGTCCCTTCCTGGCTTCCTCTCTAGTCCTTTAAAATGCTTCTTAAATAGCTGTGCTGTATAGAATATATTTGTTCCTATACCTTGTGACTCTGAAAATGCTTTTTCTTCATCTGAATGCCCTCTTCCCTCTTTTTTATCAATCTAAATTTCTCTTTGCCATTAGAAACTTTAGAAGTCTATCCTGAGTAAAATTATTCTCATTAGTCAATTTATTATGTCATATATTTCAGAGTAATACACTGTACTGGTAATGATACAGTAAACAATGTCATATTGACTCAATTTCAAGGTAGACACTCTTAACATCATTTTGAATATGAGCAATAAGAATCCCAAAAAAGTTAAGAAGATTGCCCAGAGTCATTGCATTAGTAAGGGCAGGAACCATGATTTAGAACTATCTTCGCTTGACATAGGCTTGGTGTTTTAGTCCATTTCTGTTGCTTATAACAAAATACCTGGAACTGGGTGATATTTCTGAGTCTGGAAAGTCCAAAGTCCATCTGGTGGTGGCAACAATGACCCAGGGGTCTCACATTGCAAGATGGTGGAAACAGAGAGCAGAGAGAGAGAAAGAGACAGAGAGACAGATTCTCCTCTTGTTTTAAAGCCCTCAGAACAATGCCCCTCACCACCATTTTTAATCTGTTCACTATTGCAGAGTCCGACAATCCAATCACCTCCTCAAGGCTCCACATTTCACTTACAATACGATTTCCCACCCTCTTAACGTCACAGTGGGGGCTAAATTTCTAATACATCAAATTTGGGGGACACAATTCAAGCTTAAGAGAGTTTTGGGGGAAAATAACTCAATCCACTACACTTGGCAATGTGACTTTCTTTGGACGCTAAAATGTTATAGAATTGGCACAAGCCACATTTTAGCAGAAGTATGAAGGGCCTTTGAATGGTTCTTTCTGCCAGAAACTCAGCATTGTCTCAGATGGGGCATTTTAATAAACCAGCATGCTTAGTAAAGAAGACATGGATTTCTTGAGTAGCCAAAAAAATAAATAAAATGCTCTACAGGTATCATAAATGAGAAATAATTTTTTTAAAGCCACCGAGATTTACAAATTGTTTCTACAATATAATTTAGTCTAAGCTAACCAGGCAAAAAAAAATGTTATGAGGAATAGAGTGCCTCTGTTATATGTGGTGCCAGATTTGGGACTACCAGAAAAAAAAATTCTGGAGAAAGAAAATTACTTACATTATGCAGTAGCAAATATTTTGCAAAATTGTCCCGTGCAATAAATTAGAGGGCAGATAATATACTTAATTATATTGTGACTACAAACAAAGCATGAAAAAAAGAATATCATTAGCATGGATTGGTTGTTGTCGGCTGTTTTGGCAAGATGCTATAAGGAAGAAATAAGCACAGAAAATTATTAAGCAATTTGTGAGAAAATTGAGGGGGAAGGGAAGTTGTCACAGAAGAAAGTTCAGAAATTCCAAGACTTGCAAAAGTGGAAGATACAACTTTATTTCTGACTGGTAAATAATAAACCTGAGCAACAAAGACTGGTTAAAACTCAGAAGATCACATTACGAGGTCGTTAAATTTTAACATCTCATTTTATAGGCCTTTTTATGAAAAACTATGAATTAATTAAGATAGTAAACAATTGATCTCTTCAGTTTTACAAAACAGTTCAAGGAAAAGGGACTAAAGGTATTGCTCTTCCATGAACATCTGACAACTACAAGGTATCTGTTGTAAACAAAATAATGTCACCACCAAACACATCCACATCCTTCCTAATTCCCAGTAATAACTTCACAATTTTGAGCTGGAGAGATTAGTCTGGATCATCTGTGTGGGCCCAGTATAATCACAAAGTGAAAGGGGGAGGCAGGAGAGAAGTGTCAGAGAAGGAAATGTGATGAGGGAAGCAGAGGTCAGACTGACGGAATTGTTGGCTTTGAAGATGGAAGAGCCCTGGCCCTACAGGAATTAGGGGCATCATCAAGAGCCCAAACATTTACAGAATCGGAGTTGCTGAAAGAAAGAAAAAGAAAAAAGGCAGAAGACGTATTTCAAAAAAATACAGTTGGCAGTTTGCATCTGTGGGTTTCATATCTGCTGGTTCAACCAACAGCAAATCAAAAATATTCAGAAAAAAAATAACAATATGACAATAAAAAATATTACAAATAAAAAACCATACAGTATGGCAACTATTTATACAGTGTTTACATTATATCAGATATTATAAGTAATCTAGAGACTATTTAAAATACACAAGAGGATATGTGTAAGTTATATGCAAATACTACACTATTTTACATAAGAGATTTGAGCATCTGCAGATATTTATTTATTTATTTATTTATTGGTAGCTGACTGTTATGAGGTCTGTAGATTTTGGTATCCACAGAGAGTTCTGGAAACAATTCTCCATGGACACTAAGGAATAACTATAATGGCTAAAAGCTTCCCTGATTTGGAGATCGATGCCAACAGCCAGATACAGAATATGCAGAGGTCTCTAATTGACTTCAACTCAAAGAGGGGTTCACAAAACAAATAATAATCAAACAATCAAAAATCAAAGACAAAAAAAAAAATCTGGAAGTAGCAAGAGATAAGAAACACACCACATATAAAGAAGGGCCAATGTGACTATCAGCAGATTTCTTAGCAGAAACCAGGCCAGCTAGGAGAGAGTGGAATAATATATTCAAAGTGCTGAAGGATAAAGAAACCTGCCAGTCAGGAATATTCTACCCAGAAAAGCTGTCTTCAGAAATGAGGGAGGAAGAAATAAAAATTTCCCAGACAAGCAAAAGTTAAGGGAATTCATCACCACTAGACCTGCCTTAAAGAAACTGCTAAAGGAAGTTCTTGAAATTGAAAACAACAACAGCAATAACAAAAATGAAGTAATAAGTCCTACTTATCGATAAGTATCTTGAATATAAATAGATTAAATTATCCAATAAAAAGATATTAAAAAGACACACAGTGACTGAATGGATAAAAAAATAATACCCAACCATATGCTGCCTACAAGATACTCTCCTCACTTTTAAGGACACACATAGACTGAAGTGAAGGGATGGAAAAAGATATTCCCCACAAACAAAAACCAAAAGAGAGCAGCAGTGGCTATACTTATACTAGGCAAAATAGATTTAAGTCAAAAACTGTAAAAATAGAAAAAGAAGGACATTATCTAATGATGAAGGGGTCAACCATTGAGAAAATATAAACCAATAGTGAATATATACTCACTCAACATCACAGCAGCTAAATATATAGAACAAATATTAAGGGATCTGAAGGGATAGAAAGATTGCAATACAATAATATTAGATCACTTCAGTGACCCACTTTCAACAATGGACAGATCATCCAGACAGAAAATTAATGAGGAAACATTGGACTTGAACAACACTTTAAGCCAAAGTATCTAAAGGACACATACAGAACATTCCATCTGATAACAACAGAATACACATTCTTCTCAAGTGCACATAGAGCATTCTCCAGGATAGATCACATGTTAGGGCACAAAACAAGTGGCCTTAGCAAATTCAAGAAGATTGAAATCATATCAAGCATGTTTTCCAACCACAATGGTATGAAACTAGAAATAAACAACAGGAGGAACTTCTGAAAATTCACAAATACATGGAAATTAAACAACATTCTTCTGACTAACCAATGAGTCAACAAAGAAATTAAAATGTAAATTAAAAAATATCTTCAGACAAACAAAAATAGAAACACAGCATACCAAAACTTATGGGATACAGCAAAAGTAATTCTAAGAGGGAAGTTTATAGCAATAAACACCAACATCAAAAAAGAATAAAGATTATAAATAAACATTTTTTTTTTTTTTTTTGTGACCGGTAAGGGGATTGCAACCCTTGGTGTGGTGTCGCCCCCACCGCGCTCAGCCAGTGAGCGCACCGGCCATCCTTGTACAGGATCCGAGCCTGCAGCCTCAGTGCTCCCTGCGCCACTGCGCTCCCAGCACCGCACTCTCCCGAGTGAGCCATGGGGTTGGCCCTAAATAAACAATTTTAACATTACTCTTCAATGATCTACAAATAGTAGAGCAAACTAAGCTCAAAGTTAGAAGAAGGAAGGGAATAATAAAGATTAGAACAAAAACAATTAAAATAGAAACTAGAAAAACAATACAAATCTAAGATTTGGTTTTGAAAAGATAAACAAATTTGACAAACCTTTAGCTATACTCAGAAAAAATTAGGAGAGACTTAAATAAATAAAAGCAGAAATGAAAGAGAAGGCTTTACAACTAATACTACAGAAATAGAAAGAATGATAAGGGATTACTATGAACAATTATACACCAACAGATTGTATAACCCAGATGAAATGGATAGATATCTAGACACATAAAACCTACCAAGATTGAATCATAAAGAAATAGAAAATCTGAGCAAATAAGGAGCAAAGAGATTCAATCAATCATGAAAAATAGAAAATCTGAGCAGACCAATAATGAGCAAAGAGATTGAATCAGTTATAAGAAGTCTCCCATCAGAAATAAATAAATAAATAAATAAAACCCAGGGCCTGATGGCTCCACTGCTAAGTTCTACCAAACATTTAAGAAGAACTAATACTAATCCTTCTCAAACTCTTCCAAAAAATCAAAGAAAAGGAAATACCTTCAAACTCTCTTTACTAGGCCAGCATTATCCTGACACTAAAGCCAGTCAAGAACATTACAAGAAAGAAAATCATAGGCCAATATCCTTTGATGCAAAAATCTTAAACAAAATACTAGAAAACTGAATTCAATATCACCTTAAAAGGATCATCCACTATGACCAAGCGGAATTCATCCCTGGGATGCAAAGATGTTTCAACACAGGCAAGTCAATAAATGTGATACATCACATTAATGGAATAAAGGACAAAAACCATATTAGCATCTCACAAGATGCAGAAAAATGCATTTGACAAAATTCAGTATCCTTTTGTGATAAAAACTCCCAACAAATTAGTTATAGAAGGAATATACCTCAACATAATAAAGGCCATGTATGAGACACACGGCTAACATTAAACTCAATGGTGATAAATTGAAAGTCTTTTCTTTTTTCTTTTTTTTTCTTTTTTTTGTCGTTTTTGAGACCGGCCGCACCGTGCTCAGCCAGTGAGCACACCGGCCATCCCTATATAGGATCCGAACCCGCAGCAGGAGCGCTGCTGCGCTCCCAGTGCCACGCTCTCCCGAATGCGCCATGGGGTCAGCCCGAAAGTCTTTTCTTTAAGATCTGGAATAAGACAAGTGTGTCCACTCTCACTACTTCTATTCAACATGGTATTGGAAGTCCTTGCCAGAGCAATTAGGCAAGAGAAAGAAATAAAAAGCATCCAAATAGGAAAGGAAGAAGTGAAATTGCCACTGTTTACTGATGACTGATCATAAACATAGAAAACTCTAACGACTCAACCAAAAAGCTGCTAGAACTAAAAGCTAATACAGTGACATTTCAGAATACAAGATCAACATACAAAAATCAGCAACATTTCTATACACTAAAAACAAACTAAACAAAAAACAGATCAAGAGAACAATCCCATTTATAATAGCTACGAAAAAAAATCAAAATACTTAGGAATAAATTTAGTCAAGAAGGTAAAAGACCTGTACACTGAAAACTATGAAATGCTGATAAAAGAATTTGAAGAAGCCTGGCTGGTTAGCTTAGTTGGTTAGAGCACAGCCTTATAAGACTAAGGTCAAAGGTTTGTATCCCTGTAATGGCCAGTTGTGAAAAAAAAGATACAAACAAACAAAGAAATTGAAGACACAAATAAATGAAAAGGCATCCTGTGTTTATGAACTGGAAGAATTGATATTGTTAAAATGTCCATACAATCCCCAGCAATCTATGGATTCAGTGCAATCCTTATCAAAATTCCAATGTCACTTTTCATAGAAACAGAAAAAACAATCCTAAAATTCATATGGAACCAAAACAAACCCTTTATAGCCAAGGCAGTCATGAATAAATATGACAATGCTGAAGGCTTCATACTACTTGAATTTAAAATATACTACAAAGCTGTAGTAATTAAAACAGCATGATACTGGCATAAAAACAGACATATGGACCAATGGAACAGAATAGAGAGCCAGAAATAAACCCACACATGTACAGCCAATTGATTTTTGACAAAAGTACCAAGAATACACAATGGGAAAAGGATAAGTCCCCTTAATAAATGGTGTTGGGAAAACTGGGTATCCACACACAGAGGAATGAAATTATACCCTTATCTCACAACATATACAAAAATCAACTTAATATGGATTAAAGACATAAATGTAAGACCAAAAACAGTAATACTACTAGAATAAAACAGGGCAAAAACTACATGACATTGAACTAAACAATGATTTTTTGGATTTGACTCCAAATGCTCAGGCAATAAAAGCAAAAATAGGCAAATAAAATTACCTCAAACTAAGAAGATTCTGGGAAGTAAAGGAAACAATTAACAGTGTGAAAAAACAACCTACGAATTGGGAGAAAATATTTACAAGCCATGTATCCAATAAGAGGCTAATATCAAAAACATATAAGGAACTCAAGCAACTCAATAGCAGGAAAACAAATAACCCAATTAAAAAATGCTCAAAGGACCTGAATAGACCATTTTCTAAAGAAGACATACAAATAGCCAACAGATATATAAAAAAATGTTCAGTGTTGCTAATCACTAGGGAAATGGAAATTAAAACCACAATGAGATATCATCACGCCTGTCATAGGATGGCTATTGTCAAAAAGATAATAAATAACAAGTCTTGGTGAGGACGTGGAGAGAAGAGAACACTTTGGCAGGAATCTAAATTAGTACAGCCATTATAGAAAACTGTGTGGAGATTCTTCAAAAAATTAAAAATAAAATTACTATATGGTCCAGCAATCCCGTGTCTGGGTATTTACCCAAAAGGTTTGAAATCAGTGTGTTGAAGAGAATGAACGTGCACTCCCATGTTCATTTCTATTGTGAATACTGGTACTATTCACAACAGTCAAGTTATGGGATCAACCGAAGTATCTGCCAACAGATGAATGGATAAAGAAAATGTGATATATATATACAAAATGGAATATTATTTAGCCTTCAGAAGGGAAAAAAATTCTGTCATTTGTGACAGCAAGGATGAAATTGGAGAACATTAAGCCAAGTGAAGTAAGCAGGCACAAAAAAACAAAACAAATACCCCATATTCCCACTGATATGTGGGCTCTAAATCACTGAGTACCCCATAAATATATTCAATTATAAATTGTCAATTTGAAATAAAAGAAAAAAAAAAAAGAAAGCTGCTCGGTCCTCAGGTAGAGCACATCCTCCAATTTCTTCTTCAGATGTGGCAATAGAAGATAAATGGAAATGGGTGGACCTCCAAGAGAATGAAGCCAAGTGTCCCAAGAGTCATAGGCAGTGACAGGCTGGGGCTCAATTGAGGAATATTACCCATCTTCACAATAGGGACCTCACACTGCATCCCACTATGATTCAAAGTTGCTGTGATCAGTGACTTCTAGTACCTCCCATTCTTTTTTCAAATGTATTTGAGTGGTTTGTCATGGTTATCTTGTTCCTATTCGACTATTGCATATCTATTGGACTGTGGGGGTAGAGGAGTGACTTGGTGCTTTTTATATAAGCCTCCAGCTCAAGAGGAACCACTCTGGGACCTGATGTGAAGACTATCATGCAATGCTTGACTTTGAGCCTGGTTGGATGGGACTGTTGAGTTGTTTCTTTTAGAAAAACGTGGGTATATTTTGGGTGCAGAAGGGAGATAAGTGAATTTTTGTAACCAAGCAGTGGACTGTTATTGAATTTATTATTGTTTCCAAATATTTTATGCCCCTCCCTGTGGAAGAATTGTACTTCCCTGCCCTGTTGATGTCAGGCTTAGTCATGTGACTTGCCTGGACAGTAAAATGTAAGTGTAAATAACATACACCACTTCCGAGGAGAAGCTTTGAGAGGCATTGCAAATCGAGCATCCCTCCTCTTTCTCTCTGTCACAAGCCCAGCAATGCTCCAAATAGGGACTGCTTTGTCACTTTAGTTCCCAGAGTAAAAACATTGTGAAAATGAGCCATACGCAATTACCCACGATTGAATGTAACATGAGCAAGCAGTGAAGTTTTTTGTTGTTACAAACCACTGTGATTGTGATTGGGAGACTGAAGTTTAGTGCAACATAACAGCCGAAGCTGACTGATACAAATGAGGTCAAAGAATAATGACTAGTGACCACTGTTCCTGATAAAATGACTCAAGGGACAGTACTATTACATATGTTTTGATTACTTTAGTTCAATAAAAAGCTCTAATCGTAGAATAATGCCCAAATCATTCTGTATTCATGTGTAGTTTAGAATGAATGTGATGGGTGCTGAATTTTATATTTGAGAACAGCTGCAAGAAAGAGAATTCCACATGGTACTAAAGGAGTGCAGAAGAGAAAGCAGTTATTCATTTGGGGGGGGAAAACCATTTAATAACAAAAGAGTGAGACATAATCTGTGCTCCAATCTGGTAAAATGTTAGAATTACAATTTGTCCCTAACAAATGGTAGAATTCCAATGTGACACAGGGAAGATAATAAATGATCCTTTGACATCACAATCATGTATTTAATGATCATACTGTGTGTAAAGTGCTAGCATCCATGAACCAACATGACTTACTTGTAATAGCTACATCACAAATCTATTGAATATGCATCGTCGCATATTTCTAAAGTGCAACCACAAAACTAATCCTCACATCCGATTCCCAGACCAGAAGTTTGAACTTGCAATAAAGAAGGACCATATAGATACATGACAAAAACTTGTAGTGAATATCTGGCCCTGACATGGCAGGGCTATGGGTAAAATCACAAGGAATGGTTGCTCCGCCACTGTAACATTTGAGTAAAAATAGAATTATGACAACGCGAACATCAATTCTGTCTTAAAAAGAAAAAAATTTCTAACATTCCCACATACATACAATTATAGAGGCCAGGGAGTTGCCCCGCCCTCTTGTCTTATTAATACTGAGAGGGGAAAGGGGTTGATAGGAGTCTGAGATTTTGCTGCTGCTCGTGTGGGTGAGGCTGTTGTTACTGCGCCTACTGCTGCTGTTATTTTAAGCCCAGGTCCTTTTCCTCTACTCACTGTTGCACTGAGTCTTTTTAGAGGTTTTTGCTGTGGTGGAACAAAGGCTATGCTTTGACAGTAGTAAGAATCAAAGGAGGAATAACTTCTAGACTTTAGATTTTATGCCCCCTGAAACTCAATGACATGTCTTGAGAGTTGTGAGTCATGGCTAGAAGGCCCACTTTTGAATATGCAAAATGATTTCAGTACTGCTCATGTAACACATCTGAGGAAGTGGTAGGTGTTGAAGCTTGCCTCCTGATCCAAATGCTCACCTACAGCAAAGAAACTGACAATAAGAAATACAAGAGCTGCCAAGAATGAGAAGCACAAAAGAGAACAGCTTTTGATAAATGATGCATAAATGTAATTAGAGCTTCCTGCTAGCTCAATATTACTAAGAATACTATGTTCAACCTATAATATGCAATGAGATTCCCATGATATGACACCAATTATATTATATGTTTTCAGTACTATGATATGTTGCATAGACAGAGGATATTTTAAAGCATTGTGATGAAAAATTTCAATTGTTTTAGCAGATAGAATAGGAGTAACATACTTAGATAACTGTAGGAACAAGACAGGGAAAACCTCAGAATTGGGGAGACAATATAAATGTTGAAGACTATGACAAATCACAAGAAGCACGCATCCCATCTAAAGGGGGCAGCTACCATGACAATCCCATCAAGTGTTGTCTTATAGAAAAATAATCCCAGTGTAATCATCTGAGTGTTCAAGAGAAGCCAGAAATCTAGAAGTTTATGTAAATTTGGTTTATTTTTAAATGCTACCTATTAATTTTTTTAAAAAACTTAAACCCGGTAAATGGTAATAATTTGTGGGCCCAAGAAAATGCATCTGCTGAACAGAATGGCTCAAAGACCTAAGTTTCCAGTTTCCTGGGCTACCATGGTCAATTCTCTCCACTCTCGTGTTAGAGCCCCTTCTTCAGATACCAAAGGAAAACACCAATGAAAAGAGAGTTCCTTTTTGTTTGACTTAAATTTTAAGTTGAAGGAAAAATATATTTTGTCATTAAGTACCATGCTATAAAGATTCCCATTTTACAAGTAACATATTTGTGGTTAGCTGATCTATTGAGGTTATTCTTAAATTTCAGCTAGGAACCAAATGTTACTTTACAGAGCTATCTAGCTGAGAGCTTGATGCAGTAGAAAGTAAGCATAAGTAGGACTTCAGAGATAGAGATTCTAGGTCTGACTCTGCTGTGTTGCTCTCCAGAGTGATAAGGTAGGGTTTGATCCCCTAGGACAAAATGAAAGACAGAAGTGACTGATTCTCTATAATTTGAAGTTTTCTCTATATTTTCTGCATAATTGCTACTTGGAGAATTGCTGTAGTGAGTGAGCTTGCCCAAGTTGGGGAAGGCCAGAACACTGGATGCAGGGCAATGAATTATCTCATATTCAGCAGCTTCATACAATCCCACCAAACTCCTGAAGAAATCACAAACCTTGTCACAGTTGAAACACAGTTGAGTAAGTGGTGGAAATACCTTACTGAATGGGACTGGGTCTGTATGGCTTATGTAAGATGAAGATGTTAAACCTACTTATGTGGCCCCAAGGGACAGCATGAGAAGCCATGGACCAACTTTACAGGAAGGTGGAACTATCCGTAGGAGGATTCAAGTAGCCAGTTATTTTCAATTCAGTTCATTTCCTGCCACTGAAAGTATAATCGATTCTCATTATTCTAGGATTCCATATTTGCAAATTCACCTACTTGTTAAAATTTATTTGTCACTTCAAAATCAGTATCCCCAGTGCTTTCATGGTCGGGGTCATTCCCAGCTGAGGTTGAACCAGGCGACATGCTGCTTTCTCGTTTCATCTACCACACCGTAAACAAGTATCCCTTTCCAGGTCTATTTAGTGCCACATTTTTTGTATTTTTGTGCTTTTGTTGATGATTTCACTGCTTTAAATGGCCTCAGTTATAGTGCTGAAGTGCTGTCTAACGTAGTAAGCAGAAAGAGACTCTGATGTGCCTTATGGAGAAAACACATGTGTGAGATAAACTCGGTTGAAGCATGGGTTATAGTGTTTTGGCCATGAGTTCAATATTAACAAATCAACAATGTATTAATTAAGGTATCTTTAAACAGAAATACACATGAAACAAAGTTATGTATTAATGAACGTGCTGTAACCAGAGGCCCAAAGGAACTTCTGTATTTCCCCTAGGGGCAATGATTCAATATTTGCTAATTCAGTGTTCAAGGCAACTTTATAGAATATAAATACCATAAATAATTGACCACATTTAAAAAGCAGTTTGAGAATCTCTTAAGAATGATGTCACGAAAAGACTTCATACATCAGATCAAAGGACAGCAAAGAAGCCAAATAGTGTCCTTTCTAGTCTCAAATTTTATATCCAGTGAAGTACTGATTCAAGCCACAGAAGGGTTGTTAGATTAGATCATCTTGTAGGTCCTTTGAGCCCCTTAAATTCCATGATTCTACAACTTGGTCTGGGAGTTATTGAATTTCAGTTTTCCACTTGTATAGAAAAAAATTTTTAGAAAAAGATAATGTCTTAGGTTTCTTCTCAGCTCTAAAGCTGTATTATTCAAGAGAAAAGGTTTTCATAACTCTCTGTTCACTTCTAACATCAAATTCTCTTCTGATTCTTTTTCCTCTTCTTTCTGTATTTCATCTGTAGAAATTCCCACTTGCTGTTTCTCATTCATGATTTTCTTCTTTTCTCAGTTACAGTCTTTAATTTGCTGTGTTTGGAGATGGGGAAAAGACACCTCAAGTTCTCCCTTCCACCAAACATTCCATACTTCTAAAAAAGATTCCCAGTCCCTTTGCCCTCCCCGTGCCAACCATGCTCATTCTAAAGAGCTGGATCCCGAATGCGTAAATGGACAGTGTGCCATGCACGTTCCGTACTCAATCTAATGGATAGTGAGTTTATTAAAATCCTACAGAGAATCTCTACCAACGTGAAAACAGCCTTGAAGCAATACTATTTTTTTCTGTAACTAATTGCTTTCCGATTTTTAGGAAAAAGCTCTCTGCTTTCTGAGTGGTTTCTTGAAAAGATTCAAAATCACATCTGAGACAATTGTGGTCACTTTTGAGTCAATTCATAGCTGGACGCTGGCAGCAGTGAACCATGAAAAAATAGTACAATCCAGATACTGACATTGACACAGTCAAGGTACAGAATGTTTTCATCACCATAAGGATCCCTCGAAGTTGCCCTTGTATAGCCACACTCATTTCTCCCCCTCTCCACCCCTCCTTAACCCCTGAAACCAGTCATCCATCCTACATTACTATAACTTTGTCCATTCAAGAATGTTATATGATTGGAATAACATGGTATTTAATCT
Source organism: Cynocephalus volans (assembly GCF_027409185.1). NCBI lineage: Eukaryota > Metazoa > Chordata > Mammalia > Dermoptera > Cynocephalidae > Cynocephalus > Cynocephalus volans. The sequence continues at coordinate 51,089,078 of NC_084466.1, forward strand.
TTTGGTTTTGTCATTTTTTTAATTCAAGAAGGTTCTCCAGAGATTCATTCAGTTTGTTGCATGTAGTAATAATTCATTCCTCTTAAATAGAAATTTATTACTCTTTCTTCCCTAAAATAAGATTTATTGATTTATACTTAAATGTGCCCAAGTATATTTACTTTGACTTATAAGTTTGAACAGATGTTGAGAACATTGATAAACTTAATTTTACCAAGCCTAAAGTCTAGGATTTACAGCTATGACTTCATTTTATCTAAAGCCAAAAAAAGGAAACCTTTATGTTATTCTAATGGACATCAGTGAAGTTCAAAACTATTTGTTTCTAATTTCCCCTACCTCATCTAAAATTAGGTTGTTTCATGTCATTAACAAATTATAATATAATTTTATCATCACTTCAATCAATTAATTTCATAAACAAAATTGAAAATAGGATGAATATATTGCTGTTTATATCACAGATTAATCTCACTATATGAAACAAAAAATATTTATCAAATAGTCATTATACACTAAATAAGGGAATTGGAAGGTTGATAAATCATAATCTCTACCTTCAGAGAGATTACAGTTTTGTCAGAAATATAAACAATTAAATAATATGGTACAATATAATCTCCTAAGTACTAAGTCAGAGGTAAGCATGGCAGGGTTGGGTGGGGAGGGATAAACAGGTACATGTGAGGGGAACATTACCCAGACTGGGGTAGGATTAGGAGTGACCAGAAATGTTTTCTGCAGACTGCTAAGATCAATATATTGAGACTAATTTATTTTAATTCTGCAAATTTGAAAATGTCTTGAATGAGGAAGCTTATATTTTCATGTAAGTAGGCATCATAGCAAAGTTATCTTACAAGGCCATTCTTTCAACTCCATGTGGGTAAGCCAAATTTGACCTTTAATTATCCAGGTAAAGGTCTTATCCAGACATCATAATTCCAAAATCAAAGTCTAATTATGAACTGTGTAATTGATCTTCAATCTAGACTGACAACAAACTCACACCCACTGGGTAAGTCTGTGGGCCTTTTCTACTATAAAAAGTTTCATCAGTGTTCTGCTTATAAAGCCAAGGAAGTAATTTGCAGATTATGTAATAGAAGCATCATGAAGAGAAGCAATAAACTAAAAATCCAGGTAAATAATTCCAGAAAATGTCATAGAAGTTCACCTTACCTTGTAAATATCTAATAACTTTGTGATCTTATTTAGATGATCCAGAGAAAATGCCTCCAGTTCATCTACCTGTAGATATCAATGGCTACAAATGTACACACAGTTTCCTCTTATTGCCATCTATCCATAATTGGTGAAGATGTTATCCAAAGAGTTTTTAGCAAAGTATTATTCATATTTATATTGACAACACCCTTGATGTTACAGGAAGTTATTGTAAGTGTGTGGACCTGGCACTTTCCAGAGACAGGTCAACCATTCATTATGTGACAGTAATATTAATGACTCTTGTAAAAGAAATGGTTTAAGACTAAAGAAATCAGCTCCAATGCATACAAAATCCTAAAACAATGGTTCTCAAATTTTAATGTGAATCAGGATTACTTGGAAGGCTAACGAAAACATAAACTGCTGGGCTCTACACTCCCATATTTTCTGATTCGGTAGAGATAGAGTGGGGCCTGAGTATCTGCATTTCTAATAAGTTTCCAGTTGAGGATAATGCTGCTAATCTGGAGACCATACTTTGAGATCAGTCACACTAAAATGACCCAATCATAGGACATTGTTAATGTCAATTACAAATGCAGTTTCTGGGTCTTATAGCTGGTCAAACAGCATTTTGCAAATTAATTAACTTATTAAACTAATAAATAAATTAATAATAATTGTAATAGAGGTATTCACAGGGCTCTTCAGAAAGACACAGAAAAGACAGCTAAATTATAATGCTGAGGGCTGTCAGAAAATATTCTTAAGGGAACATAATGCCTGGGTTGTGTTTTGAAAGAAAGAATCACTATGTGGGAAAGGAAGAAAATTGCAGGCACAGAAAAAAGGATATGCAAAGAGTCAGTGAGATTTGGGCTTGGACTCACCATCTTCCATTTATTCTAAGTGCATTCTTTACCAAGTTTCTTAGCCCTCATAACCCTCAGTAAATGTTTCTAATAATAGTACTTTTACCACATGGATCTGTCATTATGATTACATGAGATAATATATGTCAATATGCAAAGCGCAATGCCAGGTTCAGAGTATGTGCTTCACAAATGCTAGCTACTATTATTACTGATTGTGGCTGTTTTCATTTTTATAAAACCATAAAATATTGTAACCCACGCCAGATGCTAGAGGCCCTGTGACTAAAGTGAAGAGAAGATGTGGTGATGTAAAAGTTGAGGATAGAGAGTTATAGCATCTATTTCATGAAGAGCTTCATGTGTGCTAAACTAAGTGGTTTGCAAATTACTAAGGAAGCTGTAAAATTCCGTGGAAGGACTTTAATGAGAGAAGTTGCAAGGTCAGACTTACATTTTAGAAGGCTTATTTCTGTGTATATATGATAGATTCATTGGGGCTAGACCAGGAGCAAAAAACTAGTTGGGAAGCCACTGAATAATCTAATCTAAACTAAGGCAATGACAATGACAAAAATAAATATCAAGAAATGGATTCATAACCCCAGTTAGGATGGCTAAAATCCAAAAGACTATGAACGATAAATGCTGGCGAGGCTGCGGAGAAAAAGGAACTCTCATACATTGTTGGTGGGACTGCAAAATGGTGCAGCCTCTATGGAAATTGGTATGGAGGTTCCTCAAACAATTGCAGATAGATCTACCATACGACCCAGCTATCCCACTGTTGGGAATATACCCAGAGGAATGGAAATCATCAAGTCGAAGGTATACCTGTTTCCCAATGTTTATCGCAGCACTCTTTACAATAGCCAAGAGTTGGAACCAGCCCAAATGCCCATCATCGGATGAGTGGATACGGAAAATGTGGTACATCTACACAATGGAATACTACTCAGCTATAAAAACGAATGAAATACTGCCATTTGCAACAACATGGATGGACCTTGAGAGAATTATATTAAGTGAAACAAGTCAGGCACAGAAAGAGAAATACCACATGTTCTCACTTATTGGTGGGAGCTAAAAATTAATATACAAATTCACACACACACACACACACAAACCGGGGGGGGGGGGAAGAAGACATAACAACCACAATTACTTGAAGTTGATACGACAAGCAAACAGAAAGGACATTGTTGGGGGGGAGGGGGGGAGGGAGAAGGGAGGGAGGTTTTGGTGATGGGGAGCAATAATCAGCCACAATGTATATCGACAAAATAAAATTAAAAAAAAAAAAAAAGAAATGGATTCAATGGATGCTTATACATGGAGAGTAAAGATGGAAGTTGGGTAAGATGGAGTGGTAGATGATGATTTGCAAATTTCCCATTAATCTGAAAACAAACAAAAAAACCCCTCAGGTTTTTGATCAAAAGTGTTTATGTAGATTGGATGCCCCTCCCCCCCCGCAGCCTCACTAAAGATTAAATGCCCACTGTAACTGCTGAGGGTGGGAAATCCTATTATGGGAATTGAAAGGTGGGGCATTGAACAGGTGATTAGATTGTAGGACCATGATGCAGTGAATGGATTAATAATGATGGTCAGGTGCATGGTTCTGAGGGCTTTAAAAGGAAAGCACTAGAGAGTCTCTCTGCTGTGCCATTTTTTGCCATTTGAGACCCCTGCAGTGCTGTAAAGCCATCACCAAAGAAGACCCTCACCAGATATGTTCCCTTGAGTTTGGACTTCCAAGCTTCTGAAACTGTAAGCAATAAATTTTGTTTTCCTATAAATTACCCAGTTCCAGGTATTTCGTTATAAGCAACAGAAACAGACGAATACAAGTATATTTAAATTTATTTATACATGCTTAGTTGCTCACACCAATTGTCTCAATACTCAAAGTCACAACAGGAATTCAAAAGGCTGAGAAAAATGAATCAAACCAATAGAAGTTATTACAAGTTCATGAGCTTCATAAAAATATCTACATTTCTTGTCTTAGAAATAAATCTTTGTACTTACATCTCAAATTGCCAGCAACAAAACGTATTTCAAAAGTCACTGTCAATGAATGTTGAGCAACGGCACTAAAATGAAAAAACTGCACAAAAGAAATCAATGTCATCCTGAAACCCCCTCCCATTTTTTTTGCCCTGCCCCAATCAATTTCAACCGTACCATTACAAAGGATGTATTTGACTTAAGAATGTCTGTGTTTAACCAGTTTGTCCTTTCCCTTTTTACATGGACCATTGAATAGTGAAAAAAACTCTAGATGACATTCTGTTGCAAAGCTTCTTAGTATTTTGGGGGTAATAGACACATTTGATAATCTGATAAAAGCTATAGATAGATAGACTCTCTCCCCAGATAAGGACTGAGATACAATTTTGCATTAATACACAAAATTTCAGGGGATTCACGACCCATAAGTGTATATAAATCCCCAGATTTTGAATTGGTGTTACAGAAAATAGAACATATATCCATTACAAAAAGGACAAATAGCCACAGGGTGAGGCAATATAACAAAAACAAAAAAACAAAAAAAAACCTTTTGTTAAGTAGCTGTACCAAAATCATCTAGGTCTAAGTTATGTAAAGTCCCAGGAATGAATATAAGGGAAATGACTTAGAAAATAAACTTTCCAAGTGTATTTTTTAACAACAAAATAGATTATACACATATCAATCAAAAACCAAGGAACTACTCTGTAATAATATCAAGGGCAAAGATAAGTAACATGAATCATAGATAACAGAAATTAGCCTCTGAACATTTAATTCTCCCAATTTTTAGAAAGGATTCTACAAATAAGACAGTCATAATTACAACCTTCCATAAATATTAAATTCTAAAGACTTTAATTATTAAGAGCTCATTTCAGATTATATCTAGAGTAGGAAGAGTATTACAAAAGAAATTATTATTAGAGGTGATTCCTTTAGGATAAAGTAGAATCACATTTTCTCGGTATAACTAGAACTGTCTCTATCCAACAAGTAAAGCACCATTGGAAAGAAACAAGGTAAGTGCTGAGGAAAACATTCATTGATATTTATTTAGTTGTGTAACCTACATCGATCTCCTCTCTATGCCACTCCCAGAACACCTTCTGTATAACCCAGAAGTTGCTCCTTCAATATATGTGCAGTTGACCCTTGAACAACACAAGGGTTAGGGGCACTGACCCCCCCGCACAGTTGAAAACCTGTGTATAACTTTTGACTCCCCCAAAACTTAACTACTAATAGCCTACTGTTGACCAGAGGCCTTACTAATAACATAAACAGTTGATTAACACATATTTTGTGTTATATGTATTACATACTGTATTCTTACAATAAAAATAAGGTAGAGAAAAAATGTTAATAAGAAAACCAGGAAGAAGAGAAAATACATTTACAGTACTCTACTGTATTTAGTGGACCCATGCACTTCAAACTCATGTTGTTCAGGGTTAACTGTATTTCTCTCATCAGTCCCTGAACTGCCGTAGGCCTCCACTTAATTTTTTTCTAGTCTTTCATACATTCTCCTCACTAGATCACTCCTTTTGAATGGCTTCCAATGGTGCAAGAAGTATAGAAAGCAATGAATAAAGCAGGTCATATTTCCCCTTATTGCTCTGCCACTTTATTCTTAACAACATACACACAAGTTTGTAAGTACATATCAGATTTTGTGGAAACCTTTGGAATAAATAGACTACATAAGGAGAAAAAATTAAATTCTCTGGTAAATATTTTTCCTGTAGTCAAAGAGAATAGTATCTGAAATGTAAAAATATTTACAAAGTCTTTATCCCCTGGGAACATTTTCAGTCCCTAAGCTTGCTCCCCTATCTTCAGATCCACCTTACTAATATTCTACCTCTTCCATATGCAATAGACTTTCCTCTTCTTAATCTCTACCCTCATTAAGGAATGCTCCCCACAAAACCTTTGTTGATTTCCCTGCTGTATCTCATCTTTCCAAGCCCAAGAGGACTCCTCTAGAGTCAGCAAGAGAATGGACCAAGGTGGCTTTGGTGATGAGGTCCCACAGAACAGTCAGGATGTAGATGTTACTTCAAGCCCAAGCCCACTTGACATCTCTTCACTGGTATGAACCTCCAATAGGCCTGCTTGTTCTTCCAGCTGTAAAGCCGGTAATTGTTAGATTAATCACCACAGTCTGTACAACACACACACACACACACACACACACACACACACACACACACACACACACACACACACATTTATCTCTAAGATAAAAGATGATTATTCTTCAGAGACAGCATAGTCCAGATTCATAAGGAAAAAGATAAACATGTCTCTGTCTGCTGATGTGCATGGCTGCCAGTCTTGCTGTAGAATTTCTATCATGCAAGGTAGTGTATGTACTTTTAACCACACCTGTGCTTTCAAATTGTGCCCTCTCTGGCTTGATAAGGACAAAAACAAGGCCCAAACCACAGGCTTCTTTATGGCTATTTCCTTGATTCACAGATTCCTAATCAACATTCTAAAATAATCATTTTAACCACTTTCAAAGGCTTGATTTAAAAATCTTGAAAAAGGCATCCTTCTTGGTACCATTTTCAAGTTATGTATGAGTTTAAGAAGGTACAGGGTCAGTGCAGGTTCAGTTATACTAGTATTTTTAAATTTTATCTAGTCACTATGTCTAGATAAAATGTTGTTCCCTGGAATCAACAACACAATGAACTTACTCCCCTTAGAATGGGCACATTATTTTGGTGTTTTTGTATTCATTAGACTATGCTGTTTTTATCAAGGTTCAACTTTTTCACCATCCTTACCTTCCTTGAGACACTTTACTCTCTTATCTTAATTGTGTCTTTTTGCTACTCGTTTGAAGGGTTTGCCATTATTTTCTCCCTCCTCTCTACCTTCAATTTTGCAAAAATTACTGAATGTTCACTCCCATGAACATTAAGTAAAACAATTGCCAGGATTATCCTTACGTTCCTGCTAGTTTTTATAGATTAGTGAAATTATGTTAGGTCATGGCAGGAAAAGAAATGAGAATTTGCTTTTTCCAATCAATTTTAAATTAAAGGAAAGCTTATAATTAAGGCTAGCAGGTTAATTATTTTTATGCATAAATATAGTAAGAAATAAAGAAACACAAATTACTTAATAGTTACTATAAATTAATATCATAATACAAATGGCAATGAAAGTAAGCCATTCAATTCATAGGGACATTATATGCTTAGGAAAATTACTTTCCCAATCAGCAAATGACTAAAAATAAACTTGGAAGCTATGTAAATGAAAAGAATATTAATAAATAATAATATTACCTGTAATCATTATAAAAGCTCTAAATGTCATCTTTATATAAAACAGATACTTTCCAAAATATAAAAATCTCAGACTATTAACTTTACCTTTTAATTACACAGTATCTTATAATTCATAATTCTCATATTTCATTGAAGGAAAAATTGAAAACTCTAGTCAATATTATGTGAATTCTGTTTGGCCTAAATTCTCAAACACACTGAAAGATGATTGTGAAATAACCAAAATAAAAATTTAATCTCTAAATTTAAATTAATGTAATTAAATCTTCATAAAAAATATTTAGCTTATTATTTTTATCACAGAAATTTAAGTTTTTGACAAATCTCTGTTATTTCAAGTAGTCAGACATGAACACTCCTGTACTATAGTTTTATGTGTTCATATAGTAATTTCTGCAGTATTTCACAGCTCTGTTGTTACATGTGTATATTTACAAGTTTTATACATAATTACAAATTTTCTTCTTTCTCCTTTAAAAGTCTAAAACTTACCTCTTCCATGAGGTATTCCTATAAAACTTTTAATTGACTCTGATTACTGTAACAACCTCACAAATCTCTTGGGACTTATACACAAATCTCTCTGATTATTTTATGTTTAATAAAACTGATCTGTCATTCTTGGTAACAATTAAAAAAAATAGCCATGTTGACATCATATAAAGCAAAAATATTCATTAAGTCAGTTTCCAACTTTTAAACACTAATTACTAAAAACTGACTAATCTCACATAAACATAATGATATTCATTGCTATATTAATAGCATGACTTCTTTAACATTTTCATTTTAAATTATAATGACTACAACAGCATATTTACTGTACCTTTCTAATTCAGCAAGTGTCCTGAATCTTCACCAGAATGAGAACAAAAAAGCTGAATGTGTAATTTTATCATTTTATTTCAAAGCAAAGTTCAACTCCTGTCTTTTTTAAAGCAAGTAAGTGAAACAGACATGCAGTCTCTGGTGTAGTTAGATTCTCATTTTTAGTTAGTTATACCTTTGAACTATAACCGTTGCCAGAATGGTTATAGTTACGTCGGGAATGGTTACGTCGGGAAATTGCTGAATGATTTGCCAAGTGGATAACCAGCAAAATGTTTAAGAGGCCAGAGGTAAATTGAATGCAAAGGCAAAATGAGCACTTGAAAGGAATTTATCAATCTGATCCCAGAGATACATAAGTAAAAGGAAAGCTGCTGATTGTGAGGAGCTGGAAGAGAAAAAGTGTCTTAAATTACTTCTAAACAAGAAATTTCACAATAGAAGAGAATTAGTAGACATCAATAAACCTGAATCAATGCACTCACACTGGTGTAAAAGTATTAGCCAAAATTTTAAAGCCATAAAGGAGGGCAGTCCTGGAAAGACAAAATGAGGTGTCACTGTCCTGAGAGAGTGTATGTTATATACGCTAATCCCAATTCCTCCAAATGCAAGATCAGCTGTTGTATTGAGGCATCATCAGACAGAGCTTCATTACTTTACACCAAATGTGATAAGGAATCCTGTTTAATTGTCCTAAAATCATCCAAGTTTCAAAGGCTATGCCTTATGCAAGGCTTTGGGGACTTACTGAATAAATCTGTGGCCACATTATCCAAGCTGCAACTATGTGGGCTGTCTTATCTGGAACTTTTCTAGTTCTAACACATCACTCAAGGGCAGTGCAACAGCTTCTGCTGCTCCCTGTACATGCATTGAAGTTTTAAAGAGAGAGAATAAAGATTTGTTTCCTAATATTGCTCTTGATGATGTCCAAAGTTTTGCTGGCATTTTGAACTTTTATCCAAACATGAAACATTAAATTAAGGTCTTTAAAAATTTCCCCGAGAACTCTGGTATTCCTTTCTGGGTTAATAATCATAGCTCACAGTCATCATTACAAAGTCATATAATATGAATACTTTAATTCTTGATTTCAATACTTTGGACTTTTTGCACTGTCCACAATAATACTCATCTAACAGAAATAATACCCTCATTACTATCATTTTAATATCTCTGGAAATTCTATAAAATTTGAAAGAAAACAGAAAAATAATAATATAAGGAAAAGAGGGATAAAGAGTCATAATATGAAGATGATATGATACGGTATAGTAGTAGATGTAGAAATACAAAAAATGTCAACCAAAAAGCTGTTAGAATTAATACAAGAGGTTAGCAAAATGGCAAAGTAAAAGTAAATATACAATAAATACTATTTCCATATAATAACATTAATGAGTTAAAATATTATAGAAATGACAATTAAATTATCAGCTTGTGACAGATTGAGTGCTAACATCACTTTGCATGAATTATCTTATCCCTATGAGTAGATATTATCATTACCCCACATACATACTAGGAAATTGAATTTTAAGGCCACTAGTTACCTATTATAATCACTCAGCTGGTAATTGATAAGACCCTAAAGCTATATGACTAAGCACTTTACAACTAAACTAATCATGCTGTTTTCTATTCATAACAACAAAGATAGATACATAGATAAACAGAAAGATAGACAGATCTTTTAGGAGTAACCATAGTAAAAAATGTGTATTAACAGATGGCTTCGCTGCCAAATTCTACCAAACATTTAAAGAACTAATATCAATTCTTCTCAAACTCTTCCAAAAAATTGAAAAAGAGGAAATACTTCCAAACTCATTCTACGATGCCAGCATTACTCTCATACCAAAACTGGAAGAAGACACAACAGAAAAAGAAAACCACCGACCAATATCCTTAATGAACACAAACACAAAGATCCTCAACAAAATACAAGTGAACAGAATCCAACAACATGTTAAAAGGATCACACACCATGATCAAGTGGGATTTATCCCACACATGCGTGGACGACCACTTGAGAAGGAAAGACAATGGGAGTCCATCTTCTGGGCTTGGAATTTCTACCCTCAAAGGCAGATTTTGGCTCAGGTTTCCCCTTTGTGCAGGTACAGGAAGACAACAGTACTGCCATTCAATGAGAGCTTATATCACGTGGGGGCTTAGGTTAAGAATCTTATTTATAACACCATAATTAATTGTCACTTTTGCTCTACTAGATATGCATTAATAACTCTCAGATGTACATGTTAGGAAATTTAGACTTTCTCAGTTAAGTGTACTTCCAAGATTGTGAGGTTAGTAAGTGCAGGGATGTATTTGCAGCCTGTGTCTATTTGAATTCAAAATTCCACAGCCCTAACTATTGCCCCATACCTACCTACTCATAGATTCAAGAAAGGGTGAGTCAACAGCAGTTGCAGAGAGTCAGGGATGAAATATAAAACTTTAGTGTTTGCCTTCAGAAAATGTCTTTCCCTCTCCTTAAATAGCATACACATAGCACACGTTCCCAAATCGAGAAGAATAAAAGCTTATCTAAACTTGAATAATTCACAGGCCAAGTGTTTTTAAAGCTGGGGGACCATCCAGTTACCCAACCACATAGAGAAACATACAGAACACAGGCAGAATTAAGTACAAAGGACTAATGCTCGTTCTTACCCCATCCCTATCAGAGAAGACCTAAAATGATCAGTGTAACATCAGGCAGGGAGAATGCTCCCCAGACTGTCAAAGGCATCTGAGTTTGGGGACTTGACTACGTTGGCTGGATCACCTGCTACCACACCAGGCATAGCCAAAAGAATGCAGTACTAAAAAGTGAGAATATGAGACTGTTATATTATGCTCTTTTTCTCTTTGTATATTTCATATGTCTGGACATAATAGTATAGCACACTGAAAGCCAGATGAGATCCCCCAAGGCCCCCCAAATGAGGTCAATAACTCATCATAGTCCCCAAAGACAGTTTTGTTGTTGTTGATCTGTGTATAATGTAACCTAAAGGGAGTGCTTCAGTAGAAATGTGAATAATTCTGAATAAAGATATCAGAGAGTATATCCCTATAGTGACAAAGAGAATTATTCAAAAGCATTCATCAGAAATACCAGGATAACAATAACAGTCAGTGCCAATGCATTCTGGTTTTGTAGGGAAGGAGTTTAACTCATATCAGAATTTAGATTAATCATAATATTAATTGTTAATATAAAAAGGCTTAGATATAACACAATGGAAAGACAGAGAATAAGTCTTTAGATTGTTTCAGTTTGAAAATCTTATTTATACAGTAATCCAACCAAGAGGTTAAACACTCATAATTTTTTCTTTTAGGAGTTAATTGTAAGAGTTTAGTAAATGTTCATTATCATAACAATATGATAACCATCTTTAAATTTCTAAAAAGCAAATATGCTTTTAAATTAAAAGCTAGATGGGGTTCTAGATATTTTCCCTAAATCTTACTAAAAGATTAATATCAATTCCTGACAAGCCACTTCTCTTTTCAGAAAGATTACATTCAAAGGATTTTCTTCTTACTCTTGGGGGAAGGAATTAGAAAATGATAAGCAAAAAGACATGTCCCAGTGCACCACAGGGTAGCACTTAATTCAGCTTCACCCTGCACCCACCCCCAAAGACATCCAAAGTGGCAGGGGTGTCAACTAAATTAAATGCAGGCATTTTAAGATGGTATGTTATTAAAAAATGCAAATTTTAATAAGTATTCAGAGTACTCCCATATTTATCAAGACCTGGTTACAATCTGTGGAGCATACTAACATTTATAAAGCAAACGTATTTCATAGGTCCTAACTTTTTAAAATTACACATAGAAATGTTAAGCTTGCAAAAGACAGAAAACTTTCCCTGGGCTAAAGTCTCTGTTGTAGATAAAGAATTGTAACACAGCAAAATTGCTGGCTGTAAGGGCAGATGTCCTTGGTGCAGCTAAACCTAATGATTGTTGCCATGACAATTATCTTACTGTTCTTTTTGTAACCACCTATGTTCATTTTCTGTAACTTTCTGACCTGGAGAATAAATACTGAGAGAGAACAGACTAGTTCGGGGTTATTGTTTCCAAGGAATGCCTCTCTCTTGAGGGTTCCTGGAAATTAACCCCTTCAGGGCCTCTCACTGCTCAGAAGAAATGGGCTTTAAGTAATCCTTTGCATCTCTGTCACCTGGGAGAGATGACAACAATCCCTGCCAAGGAAACAGTAAGGAAAATTCTGCCATGCCCATAGTCCATAGACATGACCAGCAAGGGACCCTATGCAGGAATCACACCATGGGCAGCTGACCTGTGTAACCCCCAAGGGAATCATTCCCACTATAGTCACTGCAAATGGCAACCCTTGGAGTGGGCAGTATGTATCCTGCAGAGCCGTATGCTGTGACCCTGGACACACTGGTATCAGAAAATTAAACTATATGTAACAAGAACAGCTCTTTAAAACAAGTTAGCTCTATTTTAGAAATAGCTTGAGCCAGATAATCCAAGCCTGGCAGCCTCCCTTAAGCTTCTTTCAGAATTATCAGTAGTGCTTACCTTAAAAATGTGCTTTATGCCAGCTGTGATGGCTGTCTGTCCAGTTTGGCTTGTGGACCTTTCATCTCTGCTTTAACTCCCACTTGTGCCACTTCTACCCCATCACCTGATATCATGCTTATCCCAATCTAACAACTACCTTGGTCAGCCTCAGCAATCAGCCTGCCCCAGGCCCTCCTCTGAGCTGGAGTGGGGAGGAGGAAGGAGATAAAATCACATAGTAAATGCATTGTTTAGATATGGTTGAGATAAAAAGTAAAAACAGCCTTTTACATTTTTTATTCAATAGATGACAATTTTTAAAAAAATACTTATATGTAGGGGAGGGAGAGGCAGAAATTACCAATGCATTTTCTCATTCAAGAGTACAGACTTGAGCAGGAAATAATATTATACAGTGAGCAAGCTTCAAAAGCAAATCAAATTCCAGGAGAATTCTTTTAATCAACACTTCATAGGGTATTTGTGGGAGACCAAAGCAAGGGTATTACAAGGAGAGTAGTACAAGGTAAAGCTGTAAGGAAACATCTAGGTAGAACTCACCAGAAATTCCTTAATCCTGATCTTTTTTATATTTTCTGTCAACACCGATTGATATTTGTCTTTCCAACCCCCAAACCCAACTTCTGCCCTGAAAATTTCCCAGTTTATTCCTTGAATTTCATATCTGCTCATCCTGGAACGGTTTTCAGGATCTGCTTGTAGGATCATTCATCCCTGGATACCTTAGTCCACAGCACAGCCTCTGCTTGGATCTGTCTTTTCATAATGGACCTGACAAGCCCGCAGATTCTGGATATGGAATACTGTTGCCATATGTTTTTCTTCCTCATGGAGTTTCCCAAATAATGGCATCTGATTCCTCACAGAATTGCTGTACTTATCCCAATAGGAGGCATTTTTTTCTTCTCTAACCCTTATTTAAGGCAAACTATTCACCCTCAATTGCTGTCAAAGTAACAATGATCGGATGGGGAACTTCCTTGTCTCCTGGAGCTCCCTGAAGAATTTAGAGTAGCTGAAATTCTGAGAGGATCTGAAAGGCATTAAAGTATATTTCTCACTTTCTCACTCAGTTCGAATGGACTGAAAGAAAGACAGCATTTATTTCCATGACTACATCAGGTAAAACCTCAAATCCTCTGGTTTCTCTAAAGTTTTCACTTTTGTATGAGAAATCATGCTGTCTTTCATCAATAAACCCACAAGGGTTTTAGAGCTCTGCAGTCCTTGTAAGCAATCCCAAAATGATTTAACATTATTTCTGAGTTTTGTTCTTCACCTCTACAGCAATTCAGAATGGATTATAATGAATCCATTTTTATTTCTAGGCTTTCAATTGCTTCACAAAAATATGTTTTAAAAGAAATAAAAATTATTTGAATGCTACAAAATTATTTTTATACTTTTGTATAGGCCTGGAAGAAACCTCAAGGGTCCATAACAGGCAATTTCCCAGCCACTAAGTGAAACCACACTAAAACCATCCCAGAGAAACAGCTGTCTCACCTTATTCTAAAGACCCACAAAAGTGAAGATTCCACTATCTCCTTTAGTTACTGCAAATGTTAACAATCCTTAGTGTTGGCAAATGTGCTCTGATCTATAGAATCTCATGTTCTAAATAAACCTGTTCTGTTTCTTCTTCAATGAAGATATGTATCAAGTGGATATTTGTTTTTAATTCAACTCAAATTATTTATGGAGCAACTCCTATGTTCAAGCACTTTACTAAGCATCAAAGATATAGAAATGAAAGATATAATCCCAACCCTCAAAAACTTTGTAATCTAGTGAGGATAATAGACATGTAAATATTACAATTTGTCTGTTACAATAGACACTGGGTAATATTCAAAATACTTAACTGATACAGCATGGGTGCCAACCTATCAAAACAGAGACCTAGAGTGGAATCTTAAGAATGTTCTGGAGGACACTCTGTTAATGCAGCAATTAAAGCATTAAGGGTTAAGGAGTGTGGGGAACGGCAATGATGGCCTAGAAACAGAGGGGTAGGGGTCAAGGCATTGGCTATTTTAGAATTGATATACAAATATTTTAATACTTTACAACTTAGCTATTGTAGTACACAAAAACTAAATGATATCTTCATATAAGAAGAACCATTCTTAGAAATGACCACAGTTAAGGACCCATAGCCTAGTCCATGGGTGATCACTGAAAATTTTCTGGATAGTCCTTCATGCTGTTCACCTATTATGCAGGTTTTCCTTCTTCCAAATACATTCTAGGATTGCACTTTCTGCCTGTTTTGAAGCAAACACATAACATATGATTTGCTTTGGCAAGTAAAATGTAAGGAGAAGTGATATGAATGTGGTGGGAGAATTTAAGAACCAGTAACAGGTTGGATTAGAGTGCCAACCCTACCCCCAACATACCCACCCAATGAACATGTCACAGAGACTAGAAATGTACCTTTGTTGTTTTAAGCTGCTGACATTCAGGGTTGTTTGTTACTATTGCATTCTTAGTGTATCCTGACTGATGCAGCAACTAAGTTCGATTTTATAGAACAAGTCAAATTTAGCCAGAAAAAAAGGGAGGGATGATCATCGTAAGCAGAGAGATAGTAAGAACAAAGATATGGAAGTGGGAATATGTCTGGATCAGTACAACGACAAGAAATGAAGTAAAGAGGAAGATAGAAGTCTGTCGTGGAGTAGTTGCAAGAGATGCCATGGAATATGGACCTATCTAACTGGTAGGATCAAGAAGGTAATGGCCAAGAGGGCCTTAACATATTCCCTTAGCTTGACAAAATTTTAGAGAGATTTCTTCTTGACTCTAGACCCCTGACCTTCCTTTTCTTAGAGCATTTACTTTAGAAAACTTGCAATTGTAAATTCTTTCTCTGATCCTTGAGATGTAAATCTTTTACAACTGGGAATGTCTTTCTCCAAGACCTGGAAGCCATCCCCCAGAACTGTGATCACTGAAATATAATCATCAAGAAAGATGGGGCCCCTCTTTCCCAGTCTCTATGGGAGGGTAGAAGCCTGACTTCAATAAGCACCAATTAGCAAACGCAAACAGCCTAATCACATTAGCCAACCTCCCCCTAATGTCCTTCAGTACTTTTCTACCAGGGCTCATATATAATCTTACAAATGCTAGTAAACTTTCCCACCTTTTTGTTTTAGCAGAGTTGAGTTCAGTCTCTCTCCCCTATAACAATAGTCTTGAATCAAGTTTGCTTTGCCTGTTTAACTTGTCAGGTGCAATTTTTCTTTGACAGCAAGAATACAAGTAAGGAAATAATCCAGCAACCCAGATGAGAACTAGCAAATTAACTAGACCTGATAATTGGATATGGAGAGAGAAGTGAAAAGTAAGCACGTTAAGTGGCTTCACATGTTTTAGGAAGATACTGTCTTGTGAGACAGGGAATTAAAGAAGTGATGTTGCAAAGGTAGATTAACTGTGAAGCCAACAAACCTTCAGTTTCAAGGACTCTCACGTCCTCGGTCCCTTCCAAGGCCCAAGTAGGGATCTAGCAAAGTGTTCATATAATCATATGTTTTTAAAAGCTATGTTAAAATAAGATGTTTTAACTGTAATTGGTAAAACAGTTTTCATTTTCTTTCCACTATAACTTCTCCTATGTCACATGTTTTTCCTTGTTTCAGACTACATTGATGTGAGTGTTTGTGGGGTCCCTGATAAAAGGAAGCTGAGTTCAGAATATGACCATATTGGCAACTTGGAAAAAAAGTTTTGAGCATTTCAATAAGTGAAGATTAACAGACTCCTGATTTGGATTTATATAAACTGTACCCGTTCTTTCATCTTTAATTTTTTTTTAACTTAGGTAAAAAGATGATGGAATATGAAACAAAAATGATAAAGTTTATTAATGAAATCAACAGATATATATATTATTCTGAAACTGAAAAGTGACTTCTAACAAAAAACGAATGGATATACTCAAAGCATAAATTCCTTAAGAGGAAAAGATAAGGTGCAAATATAGGTAATAAATAGGCTTTGCTTGATGTAGGGAAAGTGAAGGAAAATGGTCAGGGCCCCTCAGGTATTCAGAATCTTGCTAAGCATTTGATGTAAATATGCACATGCGCCCAGGTGTTCCTTGGTTATTGTCTAATGTAATTGCATATGTGCACCCAGGTGTCCTGGGTTATAGACTTAAGTATAAAGTATGAACAGCTCTGATCCATGGGGCACCCCCCCTCACCCCCGGGTTTCCCCTACGGGGGGCCATGAGGAGGCCGCTATTTCTGCTGAGGCTGTTGCTGCAAGCTGTTGCTGTCAATGCCCCTGGGATGCCCTGAGAGGCCACTGCCATTGCTGCTTCTGCTGCTACTGTTGCTGTAAGCTTTTGCTGCTACTGTTGAGGACTGAGCTCGTGTCATCTGCCAATGACTCCTGAGACCTTTCCCAACTTCCTAGCTTGTGAACCTGTATGCGAGGAGTCTGGTGACCCAGCCTGGCATGTGAGTGGTCTGGTGACCCAGTCTGTACAATGGGTTGAAGGGTTTTAGCCCTAGCACTGACAATACAAATGGAAACTTAGTATAACTAAAATAACGAAACATTTTGTCTTTAGTTATGAAATGCCTAGCCATACAATTAGCGTAGCAATGGCTATAACCCAACAAGCGACATAGTCACGTAGCTTTACACTTGATTAACAAATTAATGAAAAAAGAATGAATCATATGAACACATTATAAAAGGATTTAAAGTTATGGCTGATTTGACATGACATACTGCTATTGACAAAAATAGTACAAAACTCATGATTAAACATTAAAATATAGATATGGACAACAAACCAGCTAATGAGTGTCATCAATTTCAAAAGTATTTAAAATTAATCACTACATAAGAAAATTGAAATGTTTAAAAGCTTACAATTTACATAATAATGTGTTTGAAAGAGGTTTTCAAAATTTGTCAGCAATCTTAAAATCCACATGATATTCTCAATAACAAGTGAAACCAATCAAAAACAAAAAGATTGAGTTATCTTTCTATTCTCTTTATTGAAAAAGATATAAGAAATCATTACTTCTAAATAAAACACCAATGAGTATGTAGCTAAAAAATGATGGTGAAAAGCAGAGGTCTATCAGGCAGTTAATTAAAAGATTAATATCTTCTAAAACTTTGGATGTGTTGGGAAAATAGAATAATTTAGTCAGGCCTCCTCGACTTAGGCCTGGTTAGGGGGTGGTACAGCAAATTCTTTGTAAACCAGTTGTGTGTGGGTGGAGTTAGTGTGCATGGGCAGTGCTGCAACTTGGCTGGCGTCTGCCTCGGGCGTCTGCCACATGCGGCCATGCTGTCCAACCTATGGCTCCAAGGACCTTTTGGACGGTTACCTAGCTCATAGACCTGCATGTGAGGGGTCTGGTGACCCAGCCTGGTATGTGAGGGTTCTGGGGACCCAGGCCAGCTTGTGAAGGGTTTGTGACTCAATCTGTGAATGGGTTTGAGGGGTCTGTGAGCTCTAGACCCAGCCCTAGCTCAACAATTGACCCAGTCAGCAGGATTATAGGCAGGTAAAATAGCCTGACAGGATGTTTACAAGTTTTTAAAATTTTTAATTTGCCAAGATTTTTCTTATTCTAAATAAACGTTCAATTTCATACCTAGTGTGGCAAAGCCTTGCTGTCCTGAAAAGTTTGCCTTTTTCAGAATTACTAGGAACAACACAACCTCTCACAATGGGATACATAGTAATGACAGAAATTAACACGTGTAACTCTGACTCAGCAAATAATCACTCTGGAAAAATTACATTCCAATAACAGTGTCATGAGTGACTACACACTGCTTAGCCATACACAGCCATAGTCACTATTTATGGTCTCTTTTTTGTTGTTGTCGTGTGTGTGTGTGTGTGTGTGTGTGTGTGTGTGTGTGTGTGTGTGTGTGTGTGTGTGTGTGTGTGTGCGTGTGTGCGCGCGCGCGTGTGACCGGTAAGGGGACCGTAACTCTTGGTGTGGTGTCGCCCGCACCACGCTCAGCCAGTGAGCACACCGGCTATCCCTATATAGGATCCAAACCTGCGGCCTCGGCGCTCCCAGTGCCACACTCACCCGAGTGAGCCACGGGTTGGCCCTATGGTCTCTTTTTAAAAAGCGTTTACCCAAGCCATCTTTAAGCATCTTGCTTTCCACAGTTTGCCTCTCTTCTCCTTCTGGATTGACAGAGAAGCAAGCTAAAGAAAATCCTCCTACATAGCTCCCGTGACTGGCTTAATGACTGACACTCATCTCAAATCTGGCTAAGTGCCTGACTATGCTGCACTGTGCTGTGCTTGTTCCCATGTAAGACACACGCTGGTGACTGGCCTATTTCCCCTTTGATATTAACAACTCACATTCCAAACATGAGTGTGAAGAAGCCAGAGGCCACAGAATTCCTGCTGTCACCGGCCTGCCTTCTGCCATGGTCTGACTGGAGTGCCAAGGTGATGCTGCTGAGATGGCACTGTTCAGTGATCCCTTGGGTGGGGCTTTTCACACAGAGAGCATATCATCAGGTACAATTAAGCCAAAGGGTGACATGAAAAGAATTTTTTAAATGTAATTTCTTATTTTAAAGTGTTCTAGAAAAACACATTAGTTGTGTGATTTTTCTGTATTAATTTCCTCATTTGCAAAATGGGTGTAATATCTATACCACGGACTTTTTTTTTTAGCATCATGATCTTTCAGTTTTCAAACTATTAAGTGGTTACATGTACCATGAGAGAGAGGGTGGGGGAGCAAAATCCTACAAATAGATTTTAGATCTATTGGAACCTCATGAGTAACTCTTGAGAACTGGAGCCTGATCAAAGGCTGCAATAAGTCTGAGGCAGGATGTCTAACCTTATCGATGCCTCCTGAACATTTACTTCATTTCATTGATCTCTGGATCTTAAATAGAATGGACTTCCTCTACAGTGGCAGAGCCTGGCTAACTGTTCATCAAACCCATTTTGCCTTCTTCCTAGACATGCATTTGGATTACATTTTCTGCGCTACTTGGCAGTTAATAATGGCCATGTGACTAAGTTTGAAGTAAGTGCATTTCTTCTAGGACTGGCCCATGAGAACTTTCCAAGCATGTTTCTCCATATTTCTTCAGCTGCTACAGGCCTAATAAAGATAACTGTGGTGATCGTGATCGTAGAAGCCACTGTTGAGAATAGCACAGACAATGAGAAAAGGAGCCAAGGTCCCTGAATTATGGCTTTGAAAAGGGTTACCAACTGGGAGTACAGTTTTGTAAATGATCAAGAAATAGTTTTCTATCATGTTTGGGCCATGACACATTTAAGGGTTTATTTTTTAACAGTAGTTGCCTTAAATAAAATACCTCCTAACTGACATTAATAATGTGATTACTAGGAGAGAAATGTGACATGGACTTTGAAAATGGATTTTCCCATCTCCTTATATAGGAATGTTTGCCATAGGATTTTTTTGTGAAGATTAAAGTAATTGATTTATATATAAGAACCTAGTATGTTGTCCCACTGATACTGCTTGATAAATTATGTTATAGTTACTACTATTATTGAGTCAACAGATTTTTCTGAGCATTTACTAAGTGGAAGCCATTGTGGTATATCTAGCAATATAACAGTTCACAAGGGCCAGTATCTCATGGAGCTTATGTGTAATAGTTCCATGTAACAATTCTTGTGTTGTTTTTAGCATAATGAAGTGATAATATTTCCTGGTGTTCCTATTTTTAAGTTCTCTGCTCCTAATATAAACAATGAAAGCATTATCAGAATGCCTCCCATACAATAGATCTATAATAAATATTTTTCAAATGAACAAATATTGCAGTCATGGTGTGAATTTTACAAAGGCAGAAAGTAAAATGGCTATCTGTATTGGGAAGGACAGAAGTATTTACTAATATAGATATCAATGAATATGTTAAGAGGGCTCCCAACAACTGTATAAGCTTTAAGCCTCACAAAACTTAGATCTACTGTTGAAGAGCAGGTTTGTAAGTGTGATGGTTAATTTTATTTTTCAACTTGACTGGGCCACAGGGTGCCCAGATATTTGGTGAAACACTATTCTTGGTGTTTCTGTGAGGGTGATTTTGGATGAGATTAACATTTAGATCAGTGAACTGAGGAAAGGAGATTGCCCTTCATAATATGGGTGGGCCTCATCCAATCAACTGAAGGCCTGAAAAGAACAAAGAGGCTTACCCTCTTTCCAGTAAGACAGAACTCTCCGACCTGACAGCCTTTGTTCCAGCTTTCAAACTGGAACATCAGCTCTTTTTATTTCTATAGCAGACTGCTGGCCTTTGGATACAAACTGGGACATTGGCTCTGAAGATTTTGGACTTTCCAGCCTCCATATCCATGAGCCAATTCTTTATAATAAATAAATAAATAAATAAATAAATAAATAAATAAATAAATAAATAACCAATGGGAAATTAAATAGATATTATAAACAGAATATATATATATATTATATATTTATTTCTCTCTCTATATATTTACATATATATATATATATATATAACAGAATATATGTACTTTAAGGCTACATATGTGTGTGTGTGTGTATATAAAATTCCTTTTACTAAATAAATAAATAACCAATGGGAGATATAGATAGATAAATATTATAAATAGACTATATATACAAATATATAACAAAGTATATATACTCTAAAAATACGTATGTATGTACATGTATATATGTGTGTGTATACATATATCTCCATCCCAAGCAGAACATATATGTATATACACATATATATTACAGAATTTGTATTCTCTACTAATATGTGTGTGTGTGTGTATGTGTGTATCCATCACAAGCAGAACATATGTTGTTTCTCTGGAGAACCCTAATATGGTAGGGTAAACAGGTTAAATTCAATTTCAGACTAGTTGAATCTGTGATTTCTCTGAGATATCTTATTTACTGAAAACATGCCCTGGATTATTGGGTGCATTTTTTTTTCAGCCTAAAAATATAATACAATAAAGGTAAAATTCCAATGGAATTGTTTGGCTAACCATTCTTCACTCTTCATAAATAGATTGGAATGGACATAATACTATAAAATCATAGCATTTACCTTGGTGGGTGTATTAGTCTGTTTTGTGTTGCTATGACAGAAATACCTGTGACTGAGTAATTTATAAAGAACAGAGGTTTATTTGGCTTATGATTCTGGGACAGCTGCATCTGGCACAGGCCTCAGGCTGCTTCTACTCATGGTGGAAAGTGGCAGGCAGCTGGCAGGTACAAGCAGCTCACATGGTGAGAGGAAGCAAGAGAGTGAGAGAGAGAGAGAAGGTGCCAGCGTCTCTTTAAACAACCAGCTCTTGAGGGAACTAATAGAGCAAGAACTCACTCATTAATCCTCCCTCCCCCAGGGAGAGCATTAATCCGTTCATGAGGGATCCGCCCCCATGACTCAATCAGTTTCCAGCACCGCCACACTGGGGATCAAATTTCCACATGAGTTTTGGAGGGGACAACACATCCTAACTCCATCAGAGGGGGTATTCACAAACCCCTCTGAATATCTGATAGAAGCCATATCCTCTACTAGAATGCCAAGTCCATTGTGAAAGGAGCTGCTTCTTGTCTATTGCTCTATTCCTATTGCCTGGGGAAGTACTTGGCATAAAATAGACACTCAGTAAATACTGTGGAATGAAAGAATAAAGAAATGAACCCTCCACAAGAAAGACAGATGGATACACCCTCACAAACTCACAGCAAATACAATTTTGCATGCAGTATCCAGATCCCATGAAGTTTCATTTGTGGTCCTTAGTTTAAGACCTCCTCTAGAAAAGTTCCAAGCAGGAATAAATTCAAGAAGAGCATTACTTCACAGTTTCTTGAATTTTTCCATTTCTGGATTTTGACATACTTGTTTAAGGAAGAGACTTAGAGAAAAACAGAATCAGAGAGACAAGAAAGAAACAGAAATAGACAACCAATCTCCAGAAAATGATACACTAAAGCTCACAGGTTCTCGTCTAATGAGCATGCCTGACAGCATCAGATTGCATACAATATTTTTTCCAAAGAGATATGTAGATTTAAACATATCTTTTTGATTTCCCGTTTTCCAATAATGAGTATAATATAATAGATTTGCGTGTCATGAATTGGTTCCTAAATTATTCCACAGACAACTGAGAGGAAAGAATGTAATAAATGTCAGACTTTGATATGTCCATAAAAGTTCTTTAAAGTCCAGTTTATCAAAAGCCATGAATATAATCTTTAGCAGTACCATAAAATATAGTAAAAACCATAGGGTTTAGTTCAATAAAACTGCAATGATCCTGACCCACTGCTATTTAACCAGGACTAGGAAAAGAATAGTCTTAACAGTGCTTTATTGAATTCGGATAGCAGGAAACTCAGCTCTCAAGATCAACTTGAAAGAAAGGCATTCAAGTCCAAAGGAACATAAGGTGGAAATAAATGAATGCTAACTAAAAATCAAGGTCATTTCAGAGTTTTCAAAGCAGCATTAATAACTAACATTTTAATGCACTTAACAGAATGCTTGAATCACAGGAAAATCTAATAATATAAACGTAATTTTAATTTGAAATGAAGGCAACTCTGAGATGCTAAATGACAAACCTGGGCCTCGTATGCATGTCCTTAGACCACGGTTTTTAAGCCCCAACTATACCATCGGGAGATTTTATGATGTGATAGATACAGCTGGACTAGTCTCCAATCAAAGTGGCGAACAGAAAAGGAAACCAACTTGATAGCACGAAGCAGCTCACTTCAATGACAAAGTGGTTTTGTGAATCCCAGATGTCTGTGACCTAAAAGGAACAGGTTGCCCTTCTCACCGCTAAGACAATTTGTCCACATTTAGCTCCCATGCAGAAAGTAAAATAAATGTGAGGATGACAAGTTAAGACTGACCTTAATACTCTATGTCTATTTTAATCTGTTCAAATCAGTTTCCTCCTCGCCAGGTGTCCTCTGGCTAAGGAAATTAAATAATGATGTGGTCTGCCTGCTATTCACGTATATTGTGAGCCCGGTGAGCAGTACCAACTTATTCTAGGATATGTAGACTTTATTTTCCTTTATCAGAAACAATGAAAATATTTCAGGAAATCTGTTCTTCGGTGAAATACACAGGATGTTTTGACACTTAAGAATCACAGTCTTCCTATATAGAAATATAGATAATATGCCCACAAGTATTCTGGCAGTTATATAATCATAGTATTTATTTCCAAAATATTTATCAGGAAATAAAACATACCATTACTTGGATGCTTTTACTACTTGTTGCAGGCTTTTAAAAAATAAGTTTGAATATAACTTGTTTCTCTGTTCTGATTTCTTCAGAAAAATGTTGCTTCTCAAGAAACAATCTAATATTTTTGACTCTATGCCTGGTTGCAAATTATTACTTCAATTTATATTTTATAATATACTAAATAGAATATTGTTCATGTAACAGTAAAGCTCAGAGCTTATATTCAGTTTTCAAAGTTCTTTACCTAAAGGCCCATAAGGGTTTCTCTTCTGCCTCATCTAGTTTCCTATTTACATCTGCCCACTACCAGATGTTATTACTCGGCATGGCATTGTATATCATTGCCATGTAGTTGGCATAAAGATTTATGTCCTATTCATGAATAGTTGACAAGTTCTATTTTCATTTCACAGTAGATGAATGCAAATCACTTGGCCTTAATGTTTCAAAAAACAAAGTTATTACTGTTTGACATTCTTTGTGGCTTGAAAAAAATGTTTGGCCTTTGGTACACACACACACACACACACACACACACACACACACACACACACACACACACATGTATATATGTGTACACCCATGCATACACATACATACTTTTTCCTTTTTAGGTTGGTTGTATATTCTGAAGCCTGACTGCCTTTATATAACCTTGGGCTTTAATTTTCTTGTCTTTAGATCTGTATATTAGGCAAATACTCATGACTTTATTTTTCATTTGCATTGCTTATCACCAATGTGTGATTTTTTTTTCCCCTAGATCATTAAGTTACTGTGGGCTCTGATTGATGCACTTTCTATCTTGCATATTGATTTGTAACTGACTTTCTCATTTGTCTTCACAATTTCATTTTTCATGGACTGGAGTTATTCCTAAACAAATCAGATTATATCATTTGAGAGATCAAATATTCCATGGTTTTCAGCCTCAGGCCTCTCTGTACATGAACTACTCTGCTCTGTATAATCTGTCTACTTTTATGCTTAAAATGTATTTCAGTTATTACTTAAATATTGCATAGAATTGGCAATGTGCTCCCACATAGCAGCTTGATTTTATAGCATTAGTTTAGGCTCTGACATCTAACGAGCACTGTAAAAGGCTATAGGATCCACACTTCCTTCATTATCCCAGCAAGTGGCCAGAGCAAGTGCTCAAAAATACTTTTTGAGTGACACAGAGTTACTTCCAGATGATATGGAAAATAAACATCTTCACCAGATACGAAGATTGACTTTGAAAGTATAGGAATTCAGGGACAACATGTCCCATGGCT
The DNA here is from genome assembly GCF_027409185.1 of Cynocephalus volans. Lineage (NCBI taxonomy): Eukaryota > Metazoa > Chordata > Mammalia > Dermoptera > Cynocephalidae > Cynocephalus > Cynocephalus volans. The sequence continues at coordinate 51,114,413 of NC_084466.1, forward strand.
TAGAAGTCTGTCCGTGTTTTTTTTTGTTTTTTGTTTTTTCCAATTCTGAATCTGATTTATAAATACAGTAAAGCAAAAGCTGGCATTATCCCAAGCAGGCAGAGGGATCCAATCTTGATTTTCAAAATATTACAGTCTTGATTTCAAAAAGCCACAATACAAATGCTAGATAAAAATATTGGGGATAACTTGTAATTAAGCCAAACCAGTTCTCATGCCCTTTCCTCCAAACTACAATCTCCATTCAGGAGGGAAGGAAGAGAGATTGGAAAAGAAGTGGATGTAATAACCAGTGTCTGGGAAATTTACAATCTCAAATCAAGTTATACATTTGGTAGAACCACTGAGCTTTCTTTAATGTTGAGATTCTGAAAGTAGGATGGATCTTGCTTCCTAGATCAATCCCAGGGAGGCTGCACATTCTTCCCTGTGCAAGCTACTTATACCCTGACAGTAGTCAGAAGTAGAAAAGGAATGGTAGCATGGCTGGTCTCTCTAAGAATTTCAGAGCTAGACACAACCCCCTGAGGTTTCTGTGGTACCAGAGTGGACTAGGAGAACATTTCAGACTGAACTAGTCCTGGGACTCCCCAAAGGGGTATGAAAGTGAGATCTGAGACAGAGCCCTCAGTTTCACAGGTTTCACAGACTGCATTGAACAGGGCAGCTTGGACCTTCCTGTCAGAAGTGAGAGGAGGAAGACAATAAATACGATGGAATAATGAAACTGAACCACACAGAGTGAACTCCATCCCACCACAGGACTTGGATCAGGATCTTAAAGAAGATAATCCTCTCTTCCCTAAGATGATGAATTTTCATTCTCTCCTTACCCATTTTGATTGAGTTTAAACTTAAATGATTGATGAAATTATTCCTCTGAGTTTATCTGAAATTAACTAAAGTTTTTTAAACTAGGGGGGTGTGCTGTTGAATATAAAGAGAACCCATTCAGGAACCAGATTAGCTGGGTTCAAATTCTAGCTTTGCCTAAGATTTGTGAAATTGGGTAAGTCATATTACCTCTCTGTGCCTCAGTTTGCTCATATATAAATTTGGTAAAATAATAGCGATTTACTTATACTATTGTGAGGATTAAGTGAGTTGACATATACAATGTGCTTAGAAAAACATCTATGGAAAGTGCTATACATGTAGTACTGTTCTGAGTCAATGGAACGGATGCTCGAGATAGAAATTAATTTTAAATAGTATGCTTTTCCCACACCTGAGTTTGTGGCATATTAAATGCATAAGTGCTACAATAATATATTACTGTTATAGAATTTTAGAGCTAAAACTTAAAGATCATTTAGTTCAAGACTTATTTTTAGAGATAAGGAGAATGGTATTTAGAAAGGTCAAATAATTTGCCCACGGTCATATAGCTAATACATCTCAGAACTGGGACTTAAACTTAGGTGATCATTTTTTGTCGTACCAGATACTGGGCCACATATTGTAATACGTGTAAGCACAATACATACAACTCAATCTCACAGAGCTTAGAAATTTGTCAGGAAATATATAGGGAAAGAAAGTGGTGTGTTAGGATAGAAGAAATATGTTGTGCTGTATTCCTAGGAGCCAAGCCAGGCTTTGTAAGGCAGTAACCTGAAGTCAAAATCTAAATAAAAAGTAGGGTTTAGACAGATGAAGTAGTAGCATTAGAGTACTCAAGGACAAGGGAGACCTATATGAGAGGCCTCAGAGTTGAGAAACGGTTATGAGTTGTTCAAAAAGTAGATATAAATGTAGTATATTTTAGCAAAGTGTGCAGGAGGAGGGGGTGAACAGGAAGTAGTGACAGACTGGATGAGATTCTTGGGTAGTCTTGGAAATTACAGTGAGGAATTTGTACTTAATCTTAAAGGTAATGAAAACTATTAAAGCCTTTGAGCAGATAATCCAAGATAGAAGATTTACATTTTGAAGTATACTTCTAAATATAGTAGAAGAGGCTGGAGAAGGGAAGGTTAGAGTTGGGGGAACATTTAGGAAGCTATTGTACCCAGGAAAGAAAACTAGATCTCCTATGTTAATATCCTTTGTTCTTTTGAATGTTATCAGTGTTGGAAAACAGATAAAGCAGAGATGCAAAAATAAACATAGAGACTAAAAACTATTCTTGAAATCTCCTATATCTCCTTCACCTCCTTCCATATGGATCACAAATTGTTAGAGCGAGAAGTGACTTTGTGGAAAGCAACCCTGGACTGTATGCAGTGGCTATGTGTCTTGCTCACCGCCTAGTTAGTGGCAGTGTGAGAACTAAACCTCAGGTCTAACCAGCTGGCCCAGTGCCTTCCACAGAACTATCCTGGAACAAAACTCCTGGAATGAAGGCAGAGCCATAGCAGTAATGAAGAGGCTGAGAGGCCTGGAATTGTGAGCACACTGTCCTGAAGAGAGAGGCTCCAACTTGAGCCCAGTGTCCCAGCAGACTGGGAAGAGGGAGCACTTCAGTCAGATGACGAGCTGTTCTCTAGAGGTTTGTACCCTGAGTTTTGAAATATGCTTTCTCTCCCCTCTCAGGGAAATTCCCAGTTAAAATTAGTTTAAGATCCAAACTCAGTGAATAACGTATTTCAGTTCAGTATGGAGAATAGTCTAATGGTACATTTATGGAAAATTGTAATAAGCAGTCAATTGCTTCCAACAATCTAATAATTGTTAGACTGCCCCCAATGATTAGGAAAAACATTTTATATTAGCCTAAAATTTTTCCTGACTATAATTTCTACTCACTGCTCTAAATTTTTTCCCAAGCTGCCTCATCTTGCAAATAAATAGAAAAGAAATAAAAAGCTCTGCCCTCTAGGTCTTCAGAAAGCAAGCCTTGGAGTATCTTCCAGTAAAATAAAAAAACACTTGGGGTCAAGTCTGAGGTTGGCAAATGAGTTAATTTAGTTAATTCAGGTTCACTTCAGGAGCAAATCTTGGATTTGAAACAGTCCAGTTCTCTACTAGAGCCTATGGCATAAGAGACAGGTAACAAAGGGATTAAACACCCAAACTGTCAAGAAAACAGACTCAGAGACAAGGCGCAGAGGCAGAAAGCAATAAAAACCACCCAGTGCCTGCGTCATTGCAATGCTTGGGTTTTCTGCAGTCCTCCTTGCAATGGGCAGGGTCTCTAGCAGCCAGGGTCTGTGGTGTAATTGCCATAAAAATGATATTGGCATGCTGTTGACACAGTGACACAAACAATACTAGTGCACTGTAGAACATAATTAAATTTAAGGACCAGCATTCACAGAGACCCACCTCTTTCACTGAGCTCCTAGCTCTTCCCCAGGCTTCTGTTCATCACTGCAGCTGGTAAGTCTCATTTAGGCCTGGATGCTAAGAGAATTGGTCCAATTCTAGGATTTCATTTACTATCTCCTCTCCAGACCATGCAGATTGAGTTTCCTCTTAGGAGGATGTCAAATCTAAAATAATCCCAAACATCTGTCATATAAACAGGAGGAGCTTTACTATCTTTAACCAAAGGACTATTTATTATAGCAGAATACCAAGCTTCTGCACAGCAAAAGCAACAATGAACAGAGTTAAAAGACAACCAACAGAGTGGGAGAAAATATTTGCAAAATATACATCTGACAAAAGATTAATATCCAGAATATATAAGGAACTCAAACAACTTTACAAGAAAAAAATAAGTACCCCAATTAAAAAATGGGCAAAAGAGCTAAGTAGGCATTTTGCTAAGGAAGATATACAAATGGCCAACAGAAATATGAAAAAATGCTCAACATCACTCAGCATCCGGGAAATGCAAATCAAAACCACACTGAGATACCATCTAACCCCAGTTAGGATGGCTAAAATCCAAAAGACTCTGAACGATAAATGCTGGCAAGGTTGCGGAGAAAAAGGAATTCTCCTACATTGTTGGTGGGACTGCAAAATCGTGCAGCCTCTATGGAAAATGGTATGGAGGTTACTCAAACAATTGCAGATAGATCTGCCATATGACCCAGCTATCCCACTGCTGGGAATATACCCAGAGGAATGGAAATCATCAAGTCGAAGGTATACCTCTTCCCCAATGTTCATCGCAGAACTCTTTACAATAGCCAAGAGTTGGAACCAGCCCAAATGTCCATCATCGGGTGAGTGGATATGGAAAATGTGGTACATCTACCCAATGGAATACTACTCAGCTATAAAAACGAATGAAATATTTCCATTTGCAACAACATGGATGGACCTTGAGAGAATTATATTAAGTGAAACGAGTCAGGCACAGAAAGAGAAATACCACATGTTCTCACTTATTGGTGGGAGCTAAAAATTAATATATAAATTCACACACACACACACACACAAAGAAAACCCGGTGAGGGGGGAAGAAGATATAACAACTACAATTACTTGAAGTTGATATAACAACTACAATTACTTGAAGTTGATATAACAACTACAATTACTTGAAGTTGATACGACAAGCAAACAGAAAGGACATTGTTGGGGGGGAGGGAGGAGAGGGAGGAGGGAGGGAGGTTTTGGTGATGGGCAACAATAATCAACCACAATGTATATCAACAAAATAAAATTTAAAAAAAAAAAAAAAAAAAAGAATACCAAATGAGTCAGGAGAGGTGGGTCCCAGCTTGTGGTGGCTTTGGACTGTAAATATCAGTGTTAACCCAAAAAACAAAATTCCTCGGTTTAGCATTCAATCCTAAGAATGCAGCCAAGATCAAGGATTTTCAGAGACTAGTGCTTTAAGGGTGAAATAACAAAGGCATCTATAATCCCTGACCCCCACAGCTCAAAGAGTTGATTTGTTCAGTTTTATAGTTTTTAGAGAAGTAAAATGGTGACATTCAAAATGACCCCAAACTCTCTATTTATTGGTTAATCTAAGCATGTAATGTACAGTAATTACTCCTCCAATCAAGTACAAATTGGGAGGAAGTCAATCAAGTCTGCAACTGGCTGAGATTCACTGAGGGACAAAAAAAAAACTGTTACCATTTGTAATATTGTCTAGAATCAAAATTAGGCATGAGAGAAAAGAAATTAAGATAACCTGGAAGGACAAGCATTTGGGGGAAACAGAGCATCTCTTCTTTGTATTTGCTGAGGTATTTCCCTGGAATCTTTCTTGATTGAGAACCAGGGCCATTTTTGTAGTTATAAAATCAGAGTATTAGCCTAGATATTTAAAATGGCAGGGGCTAGACTTTGTGTGTTTGTGTGTGTGTCTGTGTGTGTGTTGTATGCACGTGCACAGACACACACACTCACATATGCCCACACTAAGCTTTAGAAACAGGATTTTTGGATAACTGCAAGGCATTCCTGACCTCTGGGGGAAAATAACATCAAATTCTGTCTCAGTTCACCCCAGGAAATACCCAGTTCAGTCCAATTCAGCAAAAACACTATGATTAGGTTTAGCTGACAGCTCCGTAGGGAGCAATTGCACCCATCATCCTCTATCTGAACAGTGGTAGAGGATTATTGCTTCCAATTCCTCATTTTCTCTTTGCTAGAGAATAATACTTAACACTCTCTTTGCCATATGACTTTGCAGAATCTCCCATTAGAGGAAGCCAATGTGACTTGGTTGTGTGATTTTCTTCAGCCAGTGCAGCATTAATGGATGTAATATGAGCAGAGGCTTTGAACATGTTTACATACCTTGGCGTAACTCCTGTCATGTCTGCCATCATGATGAGAAAAGTACATCTCTATAGCCACGCATTCAAAATGACGAATGTGTGGAGCAGAACCGAACCCAACAACCAATCTAGAGTCAAGCCCAACAGGCGCCCAACCAACCCAGACTCATGATCCACAAAAATAAATGTCTATTGCACTAATTTATTACTGCAATAGCTGAATAGTGTACAAGATGATCCAGAATTAAAATGAACAATATTAATAAGGCACACTAAGAAATACAAGTTCAAAAGGCATATATCTCCACACAAGCAAACGAAATAGATAGAAATGATTCACATGTTTTCTACTCAAGAGCCCAAATAGTCCATTAAATTGTTTACATTTTTTTATTTCACATATTTGTCTCATTAAGAGAAATGGACTAAAATGTGAAAGAAAACAAACAAACAAACAAAAAAACCCTCTAGTTTCTTCAGTTGTGCCACAAATAAATACTGGCTGAGAACACTAGACTCTATCCTGTTTTAAAATCTTTTATTGAAAACTCAAATGTTTTTTCAAAACTAGTCAGCCCATGAAAAAATGTCCATTTATTATAGAAAATGTAATTTCCTATACTATTATAGAAAGTGTAATTTTAATTGTTTCTACAGTAGTTGTGATGATAGATGGTTTAATGGAGTGATAAAGATAGAAAGTAGTCTTACCTCTGTCTAATAAGTTACTGAGCCCTTTTTCATCTCAAGAAAATCTAATAAGTTACTGACTTGACACATCTAAAATGACCAATTTAATCATGTTAGACAATTCAATAATCAATGAGAAATTGTCCAAGATAAATTCAGCAATAGAAACCAGTCTCAAATGTTAAGGCAATTGAAATGTCCAGATCATAGATTGATCACAACCCCTTGGGGCCAGGAAAAAAACTAAGTAAAGGGACCCCTCTTTCTCCCCCACATCTCCAGGCCTCCCAAGCACAGGCATACAGGACCCTTTCCTGGGAAACTGCATAGGACATCTCCCCATAGCTAACCAGATGGGGACCAAGCCATGTATTGGGCAACGGATGGCATCACCAGCTCTTCAGGTCACCAGCGCCCTGTGTACTCAGACCACTTTCCCAGTATCAACTCCCATACTCTGATGAAGTCTAGAAACCTGTGTTTTTCCTCACTCACCACTTCTTCTGACTCCTTTTCAGTCTCAAAAAATCTACCCATTCTCCAGAGACATTCTTTTTCTTTAGCTTATCTTAAAAACCCATTTAACTTTTAGTTCTTTTCCACAATAGTCTTAATGGTCCATTAGACTCAGTGCAAGAATGAAGCCAGAAACAGTCCCTCTGGTGCTATAAAGAAAAAAAGATACATTGATGTTTCTATATTAAACAATCTGACTCTCCATATCCTGCCAAAGGTACTTTAGGTCACTTAAACCACATAACAAACATAAGAGATAGGTATTTTCATATATATTTTTCCATCAAAGAATGGATTTTCAGAGAGGTTATTAAGTTGTCCAAGTTTACACAACTGGTAAATGGTGATGCTGGAATTTGAACGAGGCATTTTTTACAAAAGCCAATGCAAACCAGTCCATTATTTTATGGGTAAAGAAGATTAGCGTGGAAGGAAAAGGTGGACAGCTGGTTTGTAATCATTCTTCTTGCTTCAAGGACACCTCGGGATTTAATCCTTGACTGAATCCTCCTTGTTGAAGAGACCCCAGAGCTGGGACTTCCCTGAACTGAGAGTCTATACTCACCCACTCTTGTCTTTTGTGATCACATGAATCGAAGTGAGGAATTCCTGGAACAGTTGCAATTTGGACCTTGAAGATACAAGACTTCTGCTATGTTATTGCCATGCATGCTGCATTGCAACCTATTCTGGGTCCTTTCTTAAAGCTAAGAAACATGGCGATAGGTACATCCTACAGTATCTTGTGAGTTTGATTGTTAATCTGAACCCAACACCATGCTGCTGGTTGAGTGTAGTGAATTTTTCAGAGGCTGGAGAGGCTGGTTTTTTCACACAGCTAGCTCACTGCAGAATTTTGATGAAAACCTTGCTTCGTGACTTCTAATTCAATGTGCCCTTTTCTATAGCACCATTATCCAGTTTATTAACCTCAAATGACTTCAAAGTAGCAAAAGCATGCATTTTTACTAGATAGGGTTATATATATATATATATATATATATATATATATATATATATATTCACTTCCTATTCAACCTTCAAGACCTATCTCAAGTCACATACCTTTCAAGAGGACTTTACAAAATAGTCTGTAATGCATATATCATCCCCCTCTTCCTGACCTCCCATATCATCTGTCTTCTGTATGAGGCATTTGTACACCTAGTTATCTTCTGCCTTGTTCCCTACTTGTTCTGTGTGTTGTTCCTCCTCCCCCCACAAATTAGATGTGAGGTCTTCAAGGGCAAGAAATATAATTTATATTTCTTTATCACTTTTAAAAGTACCTAGCCCAGTACTCAACACATAGCAAGTACTCAATAGGGACTTCTTGAATGAAGGAAGGACAATCAAGATTTTTAATCTTATGATGGAATGTGTTTAGACATCTGTAATTCAAAAATATTTTCAGTTTAAATCCAGTGATATAATAGGTCTAATTAAATTGAATTCTTGTTAGAAATGCTACCAAGTAGAAATATTTAACCCTAAGAAAAACAGTCCTGGTACTTTCATTAAACAAATTATACGATAAAAGGACATGGTTGGGGGGGAGGGGGGGAGGGAGAAGGGAGGGAGGTTTTGGTGATGGGGAGCATTAATCAGCTACAATGTATATTGACAAAATAAAATTAAAAAAAAAAAAAAAAAAAAAAAAAAAAAAAAAACAAATTATACGATAAATAAAAAAGCCAAAATGCAGGGTCCTTATCATCACCAATTCCAAAACATGTTAATTTCTATTTGGCTATGTTCTGTCTTACGATGAAGTTCAGAAATCTGTGTTTCTCCAAAAAATATTCTATCATTTTCTTTCCTACCTTTTTTGAGTGCAGCTGAACTCAAAAAGGTTATTTGTAGTTAACAACTCACAACACACAGCACCTTTGCAGAACAAAATGTCTTAACTTGCAGTCAGCATCTCTGATGACAGCACATCTCTGCAGTGGGTACTTGTTAAAGTAATGACTTCTACAAAGCAAGCACTAAGAATGCTGATTTTCCTGAAACTGAAGGATCTTTTAAATAGAGTGTCTTTTTAAAATAAGCTATTATTATTTACTGCTAGCCTAAATTTTCAGCTAAGAAAAACTTCTACCTCTTTCCTTAAAGATGATATTCACCAGCATTGTGATTATTATTGGTGGGGCGCAGGGCAGGGAACAATCCAAGTATCCTTTATCAGTACCAGGTAGCATGACCAATTTTTTTAACAATGCTTTATATTCTTTATAATTTCCAACGCCGAGTCTATAGAATCCATCTGTAACCTAAATAGAAAGTGGCTAAGAAAGAGAAAGAGCTGTATTTCTTTAAGTATTCTAATATACAGAGTCACACTGAAGCAACAATGTAATTTAACTGCATTACATGAAATGACTGAAATTGGCTCTATTTGCTACTTGAGATGTACTGGAAGAGATGAAGCTTGCATAGAATATCTGTAACCTAAGTTTCCTTGTGCATGAAATGGGAAAAGATTACTCTCTAAAAATGGGAATTATATCAATCACATAAATGAATGTTAAGGGATTTTTCAGGGAAATTAAATAAAAATGAGTGAATCTCTTTGTTAATATAAAGATTAAGCAAAAATCAAAGTATAATAAAATCAAAATTAGAAGGGTTAAACTTCTAATCACTCAACCTAAAAAAGTGTTTCTCAAAAGTATTTCAAAAGGATACTTGTATCTTAATCATGTGATATGCTTGTTAAAAATTGATAACAACACTTGTCAAGCAGAAGAGAAAAAACTAAGCTTTTAAAAACAGGAAACTATAAAAGCAAACAATCCATTTACAATAGCAACAAAAAGAATAGAATATTTGGAAAACTTAACTAAGGAGGTGAAAGACATATACAGAAACCTATAGAATATTGATGAAAGAAGTTAAATAAGACACGAAAAAATAAAAAGACACCCCATGTTCATGGATTGAAAGACTTAATACCGATTTTGTTAAAATGTCCATACTACCCAGTGATCTAAGATTCAATGCAATCTCTATCAAAATCCTAATGACATTTTCTAATAAATAAACAACAAAGGCAGATCTACAGACCAATGGAGCAAAATAGAGAGCCCAGAAATAAACCCAGTATATATGGTCTAATGATGTTCAACAAAGGTACCAAGAGAAATAATGGGGAAAGAATAATCTCATCAACAAATGATATTGGGAAACTGGATATCTACATGTAAAAGGAATTAAAGACTTACATGTAAAACTCAAAATTGTAAAACTTCTAGAAGAAAATGTAAGGAAAATGCTCCATTACATTGGCCTGGGCAATGCTTCTTTGGATATGACAGCAAAAGCACACGCAACAAAAGGAAAAATAGACCAATGGGACTACATCGAACTAAAAGCTTCTGCACAACAAAGGAAACAATCAACAGCGTGAAAAGGCAACCTACAGAACAGAAAAAAAATATTTACAAACTGTCTCTCTGATAAGGGGCTAATATCCAAAATATATAAGGAGCTGCTACAGCTCAATAGCAAGCAATAATAATAATAATAATAATAATTTAAAATAACCCTATCAAAAAATTTACCAAGGACTTGAATAGACATTTCACCAAACAATACTTACAAATAGCTACAGGTATATGAAAAAATGCTAAATATTGCTAATAATTAGAGACTGTAAATCAAAACCACAATGAAATATCATCTCACATCTATCAGGATGGCTATTATCAAGAAAACAAAAGATACAAAGTGTTGGCAAGTATGTGGAGAAATTGGAACCCTTATATACTACTGATGGGAATGCAAAATGGTGCATTCATTTTGAAAAAAAATTAAAAACAGAACTACCATATGAATCAGCAATCCCACTCCCGAGTATCCGAAAAAAATTGAAATCAAGATCTTGAAGATATATTAGCACTCCCTTGTTTATTTTTTACTATTTACAATAGCCAGGATGTGGAAACAACCTAAATGCCCATCATGTGATGAATGAGTAAAGAAAATGTGGTAGACAGTATATATACAATGGAACACCATTCAGACTTAAAAAACAAAGAAATTCTGCAATATGTGACAGGATGTATGAATCTTGAGGACATTATGCTAAGTGACATAAGCCAGTCACAGAAAGATAAATACTGCATGATTCCATTTATAGAAGGTATCAAAAATAGTCAAATTCATAGAATCAAAGAATGGAATGGAAGTTACCAGGGGCTGGAGGGAAGCAAAAGGGAAGAGTTACTAATCAATGAGAGTAAAATTTCAGTCAAGACAGATGAATAAGTTCCAGAGATCTGCTGTACATCCTAACAGTTATAGTCAACAATAGTGTATTGTATACTTAAAAATTTGTTAAAGGGTAGGTATGTTAAATGTCCTCACCACAGTAAAATTAATTATTACTAGAATTAAATTAAAATAATTTTTAAAGCTCTATATTAGGAAAAAAGAGAACTATGGAAGCATAGAAATCTTGGCTAATTTAGTATTGGGACAAAGAATCTTATACAACTCAATAGGTCCTGGTCATATCATTGTATTATAAATTAGTAAAGTTGTTATTGGTTGTAATAAGTAACTTTAGTCAATTGTTCTCATTACATTGATTCAATATAAGTCTATTAATGAAGGGAAGGAAATGTACACTACATTTATGCCCCTTAAAATTGCTTAGATATAAATGTTAGCATTTAAAAGAGCAGGCATCAGTAATCTTGGAGAGACATGTAAACAAAACTCATTGTAACATCAGAAAAATCAGATGTTGGTCTCAGCATGGATACTGCAGATAACAAGAAGGTTGTGTTATTTGTCATAAGGAAGCCATACAATTCTTACATTCTATAATGGCTGGGTATCCTACATATATACTAGGTGATTAAAATGGAATAGCTAAATACAAAATATAATAGAGAATTATGGAAAAATAAATAAGACTAAATATGGTTATAGTATCATAATTTCGAGGTATTTTCATAAAAACATCTACTTTCAAGTAGGCAATGAGCTATAGAGCAGTGATATAGAGTAGTGGATTTTCTCACCTTTCTGAAAACTTAAGATAAATCCAAAAAAGTAATTCCACATATTCTGAGAGAAATAAAGCAATAGAAGTATTGTTGGAATAAATTAGCCTGGACAATTTTGAAGGAAACAATGAAATATAAATAAATACATTCTGGGAATAGTGTTTCAATATAATTCATGGTTACATCTGTTACAAAATAAAATGCAAACCAAGACCCACATTTACTTTACATGACAATTTTTTTGTTTTGTTTTTAAAATATCAAACTTTGTCCCAAGATTTTTCTATAATTCCCAGGTGTGCCAATCCTCAGTGGGCCTCAGTGTATCACAGAAGTCTGAACTTCCCTCCTCAATAAAGTCTTTCTGTCCAAGAGAAAACAATGCCCTTAAAAATAAAATAAAATAAAACTAAATAGAAAGAAAGAAAGAGAGAGAGAAAAAGAAAGAAAGAAACTGCAGCTTTTTCAAATCTGCCAGCAGATGACAAAATGTCACAAATGGACACATTTCCACTTCTGACCAAAATGGAGTATCAGTAACTAGATTTATCCTATCTCCTAAAAAAGATGAAATATATAAAACAACAGTTTTCAAGACACTGGACATCAGCCAATGAAGGACAATAGTCTCTGAGAAACAAAATACAGATATGATGAGCTCTGCGATTGACCCAAGTTATGCCCTTGAGGTCTTATCACAAGGAGATTCTATTAGTTGAGAAGACAGAGCCAAGAGTCAAACAAGGTGGCAAGAGTACATAGGACAAAGTAGCGAATAGGGGAGACCTGCACAGAGAGACAACTCTGGATGCCTGCAAAAGGTCCCCTCATATATTCAGCACAGCACTGACCAGCATATACATGTGCATAAATGACCTACGTAAAGGAAAGAACAATCTGAGAGTTGTAATTAAAAAATCCAAATAGCAAAGCTCAAAAGCAATAAAATCTTCTCAAATAATTTAACTGTGTCTCAGCACAAAGCTTATGAATATTTGTAGGAATACAAACAAATCTAGCACCTAAAAAGGCAAAATTTCAATGTCTAATATTCAAAACAGATTATCATATTTTGAACTAAACAAAAATGAAAATAAAACTTACAAAATATGTGGGATGCAGTGAAAATAGTGCTTAGAGAAAAAGTTATAGCATTGAATGCATATATTAGAAAAGAAAAAAGGTCTAAAATGAAATATCTAAGTTTCCCTTTAGGAAACTAGAAAAAGAAGAGCAAATTAAATCCAAAGTAAGAAGAAGAAAATAAATAAGACAAACTAAAGCAGAAATCAATGAAATTGAAAACAGGAAATCAGAAAAAAACAGTGAAATTAAAAGCTGTTTTGTTTTTTCTTTGAAGTCAGGATAACCAAGAAAAAAAAGAAAGGACATGAATAACTAATATCAGAAATGAAAGAGGGGCCATTGCTGCAGATTCTAGGTCATTACAAGAATAATAAAGCCATACTATGAAGAATTCTAAGCCCACAAATTTGATAACCTAGATAAAACAGACCAATTTCTTGAAAGACACAATCTGCCAAAACTCGCAAAAGAAGAAATAGACAATCTGAACAGGCCTATATCTATTAAAGAAATTGAATAAATAATTAATAATTATCCAAAACTGAAAGAACCAGACCCAGATGGGTTCACTGGAGAGTTCTATCAAATATTTAAGAAATAATACCAATTCTCTAAAATCTCTTTCAGAAGATAGAAGCAGAGGAAATACGTCTTAACTCATTCTACAAGATGAGTATTACCCTAATACCCAAACCAGACAAACTCCTTACAAGGAAACTACAGACCAATATCTCTTACTAGATTGTCAGTAGCTGTAACTTAATAAATGCTCAATAAATTGTTGCCTCAATAATAGCAGTGTTAACTATGACATATATACTTGATTAAGCAATACCAGCAGAAGAACATACTAGGTGATTTAAGTACATTGTTACTTTAATCTTCACAAAACTCTATGACAAAGATATCATTAACCCATTTTATAAATGAGGAAATTAAGACAATAAGGTCACACAACTAATGTCACAGCCCAATGTCTTTCTAGGACACCTTAAAATTGAAAAGTGGGTTTAAAAAAATCCTTTTCACTCTTTGTCACACTTTGGTTCAACTGTACTTAATAATACACTCTGAAAAGCTCCTCCTGACCGGTGCTACCTCAACACCATTATCATGACACAATAACAGAAACAAGTCAAGACAAGCCACCCCAGACAGACCATGGCAGAAGGCAGGCAGGTGACATCAAGAATTTCGTGGCCTCTGGCTTCTTCACACTAGTGTTTGGAATGTGAGTTGTTAACATCAAAGGGGAAACAGGCCAGTCACCGGCGTGTGTCTTACATGGGAACAAGCACAGTGCAGTGCAGCACACTCAGGCACTTAGTGTCAGTTATTAAGCCAATCATGGGAATTGTGTAGGAGGATTTTCTTTAACTTGCTTCTCTGTCATTCCAGAAGGAGAAGAGAGGCAAATTGTGGAAAGCAAGATGCTTAAAGATGGCTTGGGTAAGTGCTTTTTAAAAAGAGACCATAAACAGTGACTATGCCCGTGCATTGCTAAGCCCTGTGTAGTCACTTATGACACTGTTATGGGAATGCAGTTTTTACAGAGTGATTATTTACTGAGAGTTACACATGTTGATTTCTGTCATTACTACGTATCCCATTGTGAGAGATTGCATTGTTCCTAGCAATTCTGAAAAAGACGAACTTTAGTTTTAGGAAAGAGAGGTTTTGTCAATTGTGTTCACCACTGTGTCCCTGTACTTAGAACAGTGTCAATCACACCATAGGTAGGTTCTCAGTAAATGTGTGTTGAATGAATAGATAAATGAATGAATCAGAATCACGGTATTATGCCCCTACACCCTAACCCTGCACATTGCCAGAAAAGGTCACAAGGCAGTCCATATCGCCTCATGTTCTATGCCCTCGTTGCTACTACCTAATCCTTGAAAACTATCCATGCCGATTCCCCAGTGAATTCTCCTTAACGTTTCTCTCTTTACCCACTCAATCCCAACTTCTTACCATCCCTAGAAGAGCTTGACTTCTGAAATACTGAACGCATTGAGACGATCAAACATAAATTCTTTGCATTTGCTCTTCAGTATAGTTTTACTTTCCACACTTTGCATAATTGGACCTACATGTGTGCATCCCAGGGCAAAAGTAGAAATGGAGACCCATGTTCGTATTTTAACACGAAAGATATTGATGCAGCTAACAAACTACTAAAATAAATATGTTCTATCCTCCTAGCTTGACAACTGGACAGGTCAATTTGAAATTTAGAAGACTCAGACTCTTCCAGGTTTTACAGTGAAATCTAGCAGAAGGAGAAGGGAGCCCCAGAACCCCCAGGCACCCAGCCCTAGCCCTTAGCCTGCCCCAGCTTGCTCCTCATTCCCACCTTCCTCCTGAACTTCTGGACACCCAACCTGCATGTTCATCCACACACTCCTAAAACAAAATCCCTTTGCCACCTCTCAGACTTAAACATATACACACACCAGCCATGGGGCCCACCTTATGCAGATGGTCCTGGGAAGAGGTCCGTGTGAGCCCTGGGCTCAGTTCAGATCCTCTTCAGGTCCTGGGTAAATTTAGCCTGGTCTAATAGCCATATGCACAAGCTCAGTGACATGTCCTCTTGCTCCAATGAACCCCTGGCCTTGTGGGCAGGGGCGTAGCCTGAGCAGGACCCTCAATCATGAAGCGCAAAGGCTTCTTCTGTTTTCTGAGTCTAAGGGAAATATTGCCTTAGATCTCATCTCAAGAAATCATCGTTCTCTCTCCTTTAGCACTACTCTCTTGACGACTGTGCTCTGCCTACTCTCAACATTGGCTTCACCAGTTGTCTGTTCTTTGCTTGTCACTCCAGTCTCTCTCCTTTTCCTCTGCATGGTATGTGAGTTTACTTCCATCCCCACATTCATTCTAAAGCTATTGTCATATATTTCCTTCCCTTCAATACCAAGTGTTCAAATAACAGACTCAGTTCAGTCACTCCAGGAAATTTTTTTTAAAAACTCCCAAATCTCCACTCAGCACTAATCACTGCCAGCAATTGGTGAATATTACTCTCTATGATACTTCTCTATGTATGTATGCAGATAGGTGGATATATAAATGGATAGGTAAATAGCAAGAATGTTTTTAATTAGAATTGTGTCAAATATGGTGTTTAATAAAAATCATCAAAATTACTTTTTCTTGAATTCAACCTTATAAAGAAACTGAAGTGAAACAATCAGAATTGCTCACCTACAGTTAAATACTCCTTTATAAAGTCAATATTAGATTCTAAAAGATATATCTCAGGATCATAACGAACAGCAAAGCCTCTATTCTTATTCTATGCACACTGCTGGTGTGCACAGCAGGTCATCTGTCTTTCATCTTCAAATATTCCCCAAATGGACTTGGCTGAGGCAGTTAAGTCCCTACTTGCCCATTCGGAAGCAGGTTTCCTTAACCTCAAAGAATCTGTAGATAGAAATCAGGGGTTTGTGTATGTGGATGGAAAAAAAGTTGCATTTTCCCAACCTTTAAGTACAATTTGGAATTTCCCTCAATTATGAACTTTGGTAACAAATCACAGTAGTATTAGCATTACCTGTGACTTTGTCACTAATAGAAATCACTTATATTTTCATATCACTGTTCTTGCAGATCTTAAGATGATGTTTTACACTCATCAATGTTTCATTAATCAAGCAGCTCTTATGTTTCTTCAGTACAAATTTACGAGCTTTCTGTGGCCTCAAGTGAAATGTGGCAGACCTGGGGTCTCCATTTGTCTTCTCTCTCCCTGCCCAGTGTGTCCAGAAGACCCAGCCTCTTTCTTGCCAGAATCACATGCTAAAATAGACTTCACAGGGTCATAGAACCCCCTAAAGACCTCATCCAGAATGTCAGCTGAGCAGGAGTGCCACCCAACAGGAAGGTGTGATCTGAACAATAGCAGTCTCCTGGTTCTGGCTGTGTTTACAAGGCCACCTGATTATTTTGATTTCTGACAGCTGTCATTGACTTTTTCACCCTTTAAAAAATGTCATTCAGTCAAAGACACAGTGTTAGACAGCTTAAAGGGTTTGCTGTGTTTGTCCCACAGCCAGTAAGGAATGCTTTGTAGCTCATCCACGTCTTTTGCTATCCAAAGTTTCCATATGCATTTCTGGTGACCATGTTTCCCAAACTAAAATCGAGTTGTGGACAGACAGTTTTTGAAATCGGGATCTCCCCAGAAAAGCCAGGTCCCATGATTAATTTTCCTGATTCTGAGGCTTCAAAGATTTGTCCTAGTCACAGTCCAGAGAATTTTGTTCCAGAATTGGGATGCACAGTCCAGCTTACTACTAATAAATGCCTGAACACCGTTAGGAGGAGGCCCTTCCTCCTCCTGCTGTCTGGTCCCTCATCAGTCAGAAGATTGAATTTGGCATATGTTGGCAGCCCTTATGCCAAACGTAGGTCCACGCATCCATGAGAAAAAAGGGGCCATGCTCGGTTCCTACTGACCCCCTATTGAGATATTGGACTTGCAGTGCATCCACCGGGCCCTGCCCAGCCTCTCCCCTTCTCATACAGCTTTAAAACTTTACCGCTTTTATTTAAAATTAAACAGATGGGTTAGGGAGAGGGAGGAGAGAGGGAGGTTTTGGTAATGGGCCACAATAATCAACCACATTGTATATTGACAAAATAAAATAAAATTTAAAAAACTAAAAAATAAAATAAAACTAAACAGATGGGAGAAAAAAGTAGCATCCCCTACCCAGCAAGGCCCTCGTTCAGGGGCAAGGGGTGGAGCAGAAGCAGGAAGCCCTGGGAGTGGGGCGCAGGGGCACCCCTCCTGGGCTTGGGGTCCTGTTCTCCCTGGTGTCTTCCTAGAGGAAGGCTGTACCTGGCCGTATTCTTCCCAGGGCTGCCCTCCAACAGCCGCGAGGAGCCACTTCCAGCGTGGCTCAGACACCGTGTGGGGTCTTCCGCCGTAGTGACCATTCCCGGGTCAGGGGCCGGCCTCTGGCTGTGTGACGAGGAGACTTCGCTCCCTGGCCTCACCCTGGAGAGGCCCTTGTGCCGAGTGCTGGGGACCCCACTGCTCGTCAGCGTCAGTAGGAGGCTGTCTCGTGTGCAACTATGCAAGTATGAGGCTTGCACGGCTCCCCGGGGACCCGGCTTGAGTAGTGTGTTGGATGCATGCATCAGTGTCTTGGCTGCCCCCAGGTCTGCACAAGCGACCCCTTCCCATCCAAAGCCATTGGTGGAGCTTCTCTGGAATCGTTTGCCCAAATCCCAAGGCAGAATCCAAGAATCTAAGACCATTTCCATCAAGCTCAGGTTTTCCTTTTCCATAAGAACTTTATAGCACCCCACCATGCTTCCAAAGGCCAGGTTTCATCTTTCCTAGATTACTACAGTGAAGTATTACAGTTGTACAGTTCCCAATCTGGCCCTGGATTGCTCAGGTAAAACTTGTATTTCATATGGCATAGATTTAGTATTGTAATGATGTCCTATGCAAAAAGAAAAAAAATGATAAAATTGTACACTGTGTTGTTTTAATGTGTGTACATGTTTAGTGACATTTACATTTTAAAATAAAATTATTATTTATTATTTTTTAAAAACTTATTTTTATATTTTTTTTATCATTGCACTTCAATATAATTGGTTGCCCTTATAAACTTACATGTTTTATTTATGTATTTAAAACATACTGAGAAGACATCTACAAGGTTCAACTATCTGCAAAGGGTTAAAGGTATCAAAAATGTTAAGAATCTCTGTTTTGAATGCTTTTGTCAGCCCCCTGCCCCAATTCTCTTCACCTGAATTATAGAAAACAGGTTAAATCCTTTTTTGGTTCTGCTAGAAACTGATTAAGAGAAAAGGCACAACAGTCACAGTCCCCAGCAGACAAATTCAGTGCTCATCATTTCCAAGGATACAGCTTCTTTATTCTCAGTAAAGTAAAATCACATTCCACAGATGCCAGATCCCCATATCACTGGCTTACAGATGGGTTTCCCGCCAGTCAACAAACACAGTTGCCGGGGCTTCTGCTCTGACATTCTGATAAGGTTGGAGTTGTGCCTTTATAAAGTAATGACATTTTTAAGTCAAATGATTATTTCACGATGGCCTTCTGACACTGTCCATATGCAATGAAGTAGTTAAAGTCAATCAGATCTGAATCATAAGGTCATTCTACTTTACTTCTGTCAATAACAAGACCACGTATCTCCTGCTGCTTTTTATATCTCATGGTTCTATTGTGTGGTATTACTACTTCTGTAGCTTTGTAACTTAGAAAGTATAAGTGATGAATAGAATATACATCAGGCAGTAAAGTATGTAAGCGTGTATTTAGTATACTATATATATATATATATTTATATATATACTCTATGTACACGTTATATATACACATATATACACACCATGGTTTTTCATGTTTAGAATTTGTATGATTCTAAACACACGCACACATTTACCCTTTTTTGTGAAAGATGGAAATGACAGTATTCGTAGTGTACTAACAAGTAAATATCCGTGTTTCTAATATTTATGTCAGCCTTAGTTGTTTTCAACTGCAAAACTCAGCATGCTCTCCAACGTACTGCATAAACATTACTATATTAAACAACAAAATTACCACTTATCCCTATTATATTGTGGGTACAGGAAAATAGATAATATGATTTCATACATATATATATGTAACTAGTAATCAAGGGCTAGTCGATTACCTTGAGATTTTTTATAAGTACAAAAGTGCCCTTGAAATCAGTGGGTGTTTTGTTCAAGGGAAGAAAGAAAAGCATATAGTCGTGTGCCCTAGTTTCAAAATGTATTTTGTGTTCCTGTATTTCTGGTATTTATTGTTGGGTTTCATTTAACAAGCGTAGGCATGCTGCTGCCTGCAGTCCCTATAACCTTGAGAGCCAAGAGGCTAAAGGGAGGAACATTCCAGAAATGGGATTTAGAGACTGTCTTCTGTGTACTGCTCTGTTAAGTATACAGGGATAATTTACACAATATTAGTTCATTCATTTGTATAATGGAAGGTACTGCCTTTCTCAAGAGGTTTCTGTGGGTAATAATTGAAATAATACACAAGTGAAATGTCTGGTAGAAAGTAGCTGCCCAATAAATATTCATTTCATTTTCTCTCTCCCCTTTAAATGACATCTCAATGCATTATAAAGCATAGTGTTCAATGAAACACCCACTTTAGTCAAGACCTTTAAATGAAAGATCACAAAATAAAATACTCCCAGGCCCTCGAAAAGTGTGAAACAGCTCTATGGAATGGTCATCTCTGTGATGAGATGAGGAGCATAATCTTAGCTAAAATTATATAAATTTTAAACATTAATGAACTCCATAGAGGCCTAGTAAAACACTAAAAAGGCAGCATTCATTCTGCTTATCAAACCACCTACAATTGATAAGAAACACTCAGAGGAAATAAATTTCTCAGCCATAGAGCCTTCTTCTTTGGTATGGAAGGCTCCTAAAAGGTCCTCAAGAAGTCACATGACCCAGCACTAGTCTACTGGTGTCATCACTGTTATCATTATTTTTAATTATTGAACCAACTCAAATCCAGATGCTAAAGAAATTTGTTCAGGGTCCACACAAGTGTATAGTGCATTGAATTCTAAAACAAAGTCCTGCTTCTCTGAGTGATAACCATTCCCTTTTGTAATACTACTCGGCCTGAGGAAAAGAGAAAATAGTAAACAATGAGGCACCAGCAATACAGCAGGGCAGCCTCCGCTGTCCTCCATGTACTTATTTGTCCCCTACTCACAGGCATGAAAATCTCCCAAATAGTGCCCTGCACTGCAGGATAGCAATCCAAAAAGGAAATATCTTTAGTGGATATTTCCTTTATACTCTTTAATTAAAGCAATAATTTTTTTGTTTGCTGGCTCAAACATTTTGCCTAAAAGACAAAGACATTTTTATGAGACAGTTTAAATTCTCTCATTCATTTTTGTCTTTTTTTACAGAGTGGCAGAACTGTAAATCATGTGTCCAGCCAAATATGACTGTTAATGCCACCTAACTGGGGAGTTTAGGTATGTGAAAAGGTTAAGTGAACTTGATTCATCTACTCTCTGTGACTGTCATGCTGGGAATACTGAGTTACCACAAGAAGGTGAAATTTAAGACACATATCTCAGCAGCTTCCTGTGCTGAGTGATCTGATCTAAGACGTGTGTCCCTCCTTTGCTCTAGGAGTATCTGCCTGGATTTTTGGAAGATGAGAACCACCAGCTGATGAATATGAACATTCACAAGGACAAGCAGCCCTGGAGTTAGCAAGGTTGCAGGTTCATGATCAGCTGGGGATATCAGGAATATGACAAAGTATTAATAATGGAGAAAAGGAGCACATGAAGTGGAAAATGACTGAGTCAGGCTTATATACATTCTCTGTTTGGGACTGGACGCTCAGTGAGGCTGAGGCTAGATCAGAAAAGCCAGGGAAAGGAGGAAGAGCATAGAAAATGGAGCTGTACCTTACTGGTGACCATCTGCCAAGCCAGACACAGGCAGCAGCCTGCTAGTCAGTTGGAGACCTGAAGCAGGTTATTCCCACTGCTGTGGGTCAGATCCAACAGCTAGCAGACCAAGTTGGTATACCCACAAGTAAGAATTCTCTGTCAAATGGGAGCTACCAAAGGAAACCTGGTCCCAGAAATCAATAGAGATTTCTGGCATCAAGTGTCTAGGCATTGACTGCAATCAAAGTCAGGTGTTGTGCAGCTTTGTGGTTCTGGGCACTCCACCAGCTTGAGAGGAGGATCCCAGCAAGCAAATGTAAGGACAGAGACTGTGTCTGGCACTCTAGGTCTGGGGCATCAAGTGACATGCAGATTGTCTGGCAGGACCCAGCCTGGATGACTAACCTTAATCACATATCAAGAGAGAATCCCAGTCACATAAACCGTACAAATTTATCCTGAGACTTTGACCTGATGGACACAAAGCTTTCCAGGACTCACGGAGGCATACTGGTTTCAGGTTTGCAGCTGCTAAGCCATTTCTAGGCCCTTTCTTTTACCATTTACTTATACTCACCCTTTTCACTAAAGGACATCTACATGTTACCAAACAGGGCAGGGATGACTGGTTGTCCACCAAAGATTCTGGTTTCTCCATTTACCATGTGGAGCTGTTGCCAAGAAGCAGATGCCAAACCAAGGACCACATTCCTTAGTTGTCTTCCCTTACGTGGTGTCAAGTGAATGGTTCTCACTAAATGAGCAATGCATGTCCTGTGTGAAAGCATTTCATGTTCCAGCCAACCTGCTTCCAGCAAAGTTGCTTAAGTAGCAAGTATGCCTACTCCATCCTCTCATCCTCCATTTGCCAGCTGAATGCAGGGGACTGTGCAGCCCTAAGGGAAGACCGAGCCACATAATGAAGGACATCTTGGTCCCTGAGTGATCACAAGGAAGGCAGCCCACCAACCAGGATCACCAGCACTGCATGA
Source organism: Cynocephalus volans (assembly GCF_027409185.1). Taxonomy (NCBI): domain Eukaryota; kingdom Metazoa; phylum Chordata; class Mammalia; order Dermoptera; family Cynocephalidae; genus Cynocephalus; species Cynocephalus volans. The sequence continues at coordinate 51,136,816 of NC_084466.1, forward strand.
TCATGTGAGTGAAATATAAACTTCTACTGTGTAAAGCAAATGAGAAGTGTAGCAGCGGCAAGTGTAATCAAGACACTTAATACAAACTACGCAATTAAAATTAGTAAATGAAAAAATCTGGGCAAAGCAAAAATGTATAAAACCAAAAGTTAACGTCAGTACACAAAAATATATGCCTAAGGTTTGTAGTGTTTCCCTCACATCTCAACCAGTTGCTAGAACAAGGTTTATCTGGTTTTAAGAGTTTCTCACCTGGGTCCTTATAAAGAAAAGCATATGGTGTAGTGAACAACCAGGGGGTTGGTTAAAATGCAGGTTTTAGAGTCAGGAAATCTGACTTCAAATTCTGGCTCTGAAACTTACTGGCTGTGTAAACTCAGGCAAGTTACTGAGACTTCAGAAGCTTCCATTTTCTGAAATGTAAAATGAGGATAATAAAAATACTTCACAGGATTGTTGTGAGAATGAAATGAGATAATCTGCATAAAATGCTTGAAAAGTGCATTCCACATGGTGCTAAATGAGTGTGTTCAATAAAGATGAGCTATCATCAGTAATGACTATTTTTTTAAAACCATAAGTCTGGCTATCAGAAATGATACTGAGTTCTGAATCATAGTATGCCTCTGAAATATTAGAATAAAGAAACCAGATCCTAACTGGCATTGCCTGGCACGTGGGAGAGATTAGAAGGTAGAATGCCAATCAGATGTCATAGCTCAGAGCTGCTTTGTGACATGTCAGAGTTGAGTCTATTCCTTGCCCCCACGTATATGTGGCAGGGATCCAGACTCCACCTGACAGTGCAGGTAAGGCTTCTGATGCTCAGTTCTTGCCTTACTTGGGATTAACGCAGAGCCTGGATAAGACTGAGCCTGTGCTTTGCAGACATTAGAGCCTGAAAATGAGCAGAATTAGGGAAGACAGTGCCTGACATTAATGGGCTTTCAAGAACAAGAATTTGAAGCCCTTTAACAATGCAGTTAATCTGCCCACAAAATCAGCAAAATTATATCAAATTGTATTATTTCCTAATTTTTTTATCAGTGTTGAGTTTGTATTATACCTCATTTCAAAGAAAATTAGGTAGTGGTCTGATGAGCTCAGAAAAGTACTAGCCTTGCACCACAGTTAAAGGAGATTTCTATACTTAGCATACGCAGTCCCTTTCTACAGATGTGTCCCTAATAAGAATCGCTCCCACCTCTCAGCTTGAAAGTATTGGACAATGAAAACACACACACTCATTCACACAAAAGGTCCAACTCACTTGCCATCCCTCAGAATGTGATTTCCTTTAGCATTTAACTGTCTTTCCTTGAAGAACAAATTATGCTACCCTGAAATAAATGCTAATCTTTTAGTCCACAGAGAAAAGGCAACAAACATCCAAATATCTGCTCATCACAATGAGCTTAAATGAAGCATGAATTTAAGATGCTCTTATGTGTATAACCCATGATCTTTATTAGAGTTTACTTTACATAATTACCTCAGGGAACTATGAGAAGCCCAGAGCTATTTCTGAATCTCAGTTTGTTATGTGCTGTTATACCCAAGGAAGTAAATATAAATTGGATGGTTTTGCCAAACTCCCTGGATTCTTGAATCGTCCCCCACAAATTGAGAATCATAGCATCCTGGAATCCTTTGTGTATCTGAGAATACACTCTGAGCCAAAGGGAAATCAACAGACCATTTATCGGCCTTGGAGGAAAATAGAAAGTTGCTGAGGGGGCAGTTAAGGTTATGACGGTGAGTGTTTATACAGATTTGCTTCCCCAAAACTAATCTAGAGGACACAGAGCAATGTCCTTAAAAGAGCTGTTATTTGGAATGACCATAGCCTGAAATGGCTGTGAAAAAAGCAGGTTGTCTTACAGGAAGTAGCTGGGACTTTGCCACAAATTAACCTCTGAGCAAGTCATGGGGAATGAGATAGGGCTTTCAGAGCTGAGAGGTGCTGGAGTACTACGGGATATAAAGGAAGGAATTGAAAAGGAGGGACAGTTTGAGTAGATGACAAACAAAAACATCAGAAGCTGCCCCCAAGGAAAGAGAAACTTTAAGGAAAAGCCCACTTACCCTACCCAGGACTGTCTTAGAGAGGCATGAGACAAAGCTTTCAGCTAAGAAGGGCCTGAGTTCCAGTCTCACTTTCCACAGAACAATCACTCCTCAGGCAAACTAGAATGACAACCTCTCCGATTTATGTACATTCAAAAGAAAAAGGAGCTTGTTCCTCATAGAGACAAAATACTAGATATTCATTAAATAATCTAGAGAATTTTAAATTTCAAAAATTCTGGCAGAAGTTCAAGCCACAGGATTCCTAGTGAAGAATATGTCAGGAAAAAAGGGTCAATATGATCCAAAAGCATTCTCATTAATAAATCAGAGTTGTATTACTGAATCTATTTTAATTTTTAGTAGGAAGGATTTTTTTGTATGAAGTTAGAAAAAATATGAGGTCATATAATCCAGTGGTTTTAAAACTGTTTCATGGAGCTTCAGTTATCCTCTCCAAAAGTATTCAGTGACCATTGCACTTTACATTGAGGACTTTAACTCAGAGAGATTCAGATTGGTCAGAAATGAGCCAGATCCCCAGCTCAGTCTGCAAATATTTTCTCTCGTTCTGCAGGTTGCCTCATCATTCTGTTGATTGTCTCCTTTGAAGTGCAGAAGGATTTTAGTTTGATGTAGCCCCATTTGTAAGTTTTTGCTTCTGTTGCCTGTGCTTTAGTAATCCTCTTCATGAAGTCTTTGCCCAGACCAACATCTTGAAGCATTTCCCCTTTGTGTTCTTCTAGTAGATCTATGGCTTTAGATCTTACATATGTCTTTAATCCATTTTGAGTTGCTTTTGGTATATGGTGAAGGATAGAGGTCTAGTTTCATTCTTCTGCATATGGATACCCAGTTTTCCTGGCACCACTTATTGAAGAGGCTATCCTTTACCCAATTTATGTTCTTGGTTCTTTTGTTGAAAATGAGTTCAGTATAAATAAGTATATTTATTTCACGTTCTCTATTCTGTTCCATTTGTCCATACATCCATTTTTGTACCAGTACCATGCCATATTGGTAACTATTATAGCCTTGTAGTATATTTTGAAGTCAGGTAGTCTAATGCCTCCAGCTTCGTTCTTTTTGCTCAGGATTGCTTTGGCTGATTGAGGTACTCTGTGGTTCTATATAAATTTTAGGATTGTTTTTTTATTTTTCTGTGAAGAATGTTACCGGTATTTTGGTAAGGGTTGCATTGAATCTGTAAATTGCTTTGGGTAGTATAGACATTTTCACAATGTTAATTCTTCTGATCCAAAACATGGAATGTCTTTCAATCTTTTTGTGTCCTCTTTAATTTCTTTCAACAGTGATTTATAGTTCTCATTGTAGAGGTCTTCTGTCTCCTTGGTTAAATTGATTCCTAGGTATTTCATTTTTTTGGTGACTATTGTAAATGGGCTTTCCTTCTTGATTTCTTCTCTGCTATTCATTATTGGAGTATAAAAACACTACTGGATTTGTGTGTTGATTTTGTACACTTCAACTTTACTGAAATCATTTATCAGCTCTAAGAGTTTATTTACAGAGTCTTTAGGCTTCTCTCTATGTAGGATCATGTCATCTACAAACAGGGACAGATTGACTTCATGTTTTTCCATTCTGGATGCCCTTTATTTCTTTCTCTTGCCTGATTCCTCTGGCTACTATTTCCAATACTATGTTAAATGGGAGTGGTGAGAGTAGGTATCCTTGTCTTGTTCCCATTCTGTCAGTATCATCCCATTCAGAATGATATTGACAGTGGGTTTGTCATATATGGCTTTTATTGTGTGGAAATACTTTCCTTCTATACCTAATTTGCTGAGAGCCTTTATCATGAAGGGGTGTTGAATTTTGTCAAATGCTTTTTTTCATCTATTGAGATGATCATGTGGTTTTTGTTCTTGATTTTGTTGATGTGATCCATCACATTTATTGACTAGCATATGTTGAATCATCCTTGCATCCTTGGTATGAATCCTACTTGATTATGGTGTATGATTTTTTTTTTTATGTGTTGCTGTATTCCAATTGCTAGTATTTTGTTGAGGATTTTTGTGTCTATGTTCATCAGAGATATTTGCCTGTAGCTTTCTTTTTCTGTCTGGTTTTGGCATGAGAGTGATGCTGGCCTCATAGAATGAGCTTGGGAGAATGATCTCTGTTTCAATTTTTTAAAATACTTTGAAGAGAATTGATATTAATTTCTCCTTAAAGGTCTGGTAGAATTCAGCAATAAAGCCATCCCATCTTGGTTTTTCTTTGTTGGGAGACCGCTGATTACTGCTTCAATCTTTTTATTCATTATTGGTCTGTTCAGGTTTTCTATTTCTTCTTGGTTCAGTCTTCTTTGTCTCTTTTTATGGTTTTGGATACAAAGTCTATTTTATCTGATATAAGAATAGTTACTCTTGCTCGTTTTGGGCTTCCATTTGTGTGGTATATCTTTTTCTATTTCTTCACTTTTAGTATGTGTGTGTTTTTTGGGTGACCTGAATCTCTTGAAGACAGCAAATATTTGGGTCTAACTTTTTAATCCAGTCAGCCAATGTGTCTTCCGAGTGGGAAGTTTAATCCATTTACATTTAGGGTTGTTACTGAAAGGTTTTGTCTTACTCCTGGAGTTTTATCTATTTTCATTTGGATGTTTTAAATATCTTTTATTTCTTTCTTCTCCTTTTATTGTTTGTCTTTGATGTTTGCTGGGGTTTTTTTGAGGTCATAAGATTTAGCTTCTTTTTCTTGTTTGCATTTTTGTTCTACCAGTGAGTTTTGTTCTTTCTTATGTATTCATACTAGTGATTATCGTTTTTTGGATTCCGGATGCAGGATTCCCTTGAGGATTTCCTGCAGGCTGGTCATGTGGTGTGAACTCTCACAGTTTTTGCTTGTCTGAAAAATACCCCATTTCTCCCTCATTTCTGAAGGATAGACTTGCTGAGTATACTATTCTTGGCTGGCAGGTTTGTTCTTTTAATTATCCCATTTTCTTCTGGTCTGCAGAGTTTCTGTTGAGAAACCTGCTGTTAGTCCGATAGGGGTTCCCTTATAGATGACTTGATGCTTTTCTCTTGCTGCTTTTAGGATTCTCTCTTTGTCTTTGAACTTTGCCACTTTAACTATAATGTGTCTCAGGGAGGATCTTTTTGGATTCAGTCTGTTTTGGGATCTTTGAGCTTTCTGGATCTGAAGGTCCATGTCTTTACGTATACCTGGGAAGTTTTCTGTTATTATTTCATTTAATACGTTTTCAATGCCTCTTCCCTCTTCCTTCAATGCCTTTTCCTCCTTCTCCCTTTCTTGAACACCCATGATTCAAATGTTTGTGCACTTAAGGCTGTCTACTAGCTGCTAGCTCTCTGAGATTTCCTCCTTTTTTTTTTAAATTCTTTTTTTTTTTTTTTTTGTCCACTTCGGTTACTTCAAAAAGACTACCTTTGAAATTAGAAATTCTTTCTTCTGCTTGTTCTAGCCTGCTGCTTAAGCTCTTGGTTATGTTTCTTATTTCATTGAATGAATCTTTCAATTCCACAATTCTGTTACTTTCTTTACTAAAATATTAATCTCTTTGTAAACTTCCTCCTTCACACCCAGGATTTTTTTCCCTCATTTTATTATGTTGTCTAACTCAGTCTTCTCATATCTCATACAGTTTACTTAAGATTGTGTCTTGGAATTCCTTTTCAGTCATTTCCAGGGTTTCCTGCTCTCTAGGGCCTGGTACTTGAGAATTACTGCATTCTTGTATTTTCATGTTTCTACTATCTCTATGTTGATGTCTGGTCATCTGGTAGACCAGTTGCTTCTTCTTCTTTTTTTTTTTTTTTTAAATTTTTATTTTGTCGATATACATTGTGGCTGATTATTGCTCCCCATCACCAAAACCTCCCTCCCTTCTCCCTCCCAACCTCCCCCTCAACAATGTCCTTTCTGTTTGCTTGTCGTATCAACTTCAAATAATTGTGGTTGTTATATCTTCTTCCCCCCCACCCCCGGTTTTGTGTGTGTGTGTGTGTGTGTGTGTGTGTGTGTGTGTGTGAATTTATATATTAATTTTTAGCTCCCACCAATAAGTGAGAACATGTGGTATTTCTCTTTCTGTGCCTGACTTGTTTCACTTAATATAATTCTCTCAAGGTCCATCCATGTTGTTGCAAATGGCAGTATTTCATTCGTTTTTATAGCTGAGTAGTATTCCATTGTGTAGATGTACCACATTTTCCGTATCCACTCATCTGATGATGGACATTTGGGCTGGTTCCAACTCTTGGCTATTGTAAAGAGTGCTGCGATAAACATTGGGGAACAGGTATACCTTCGACTTGATGATTTCCATTCCTCTGGGTATATTCCCAACAGTGGAATAGCTGGGTCGTATGGTAGATCTATCTGCAATTGTTTGAGGAACCTCCATACCATTTTCCATAGAGGCTGCACCATTTTGCAGTCCCACCAACAATGTATGAGAGGTCCCTTTTCTCCGCAGCCTCGCCAGCATTTATCGTTCATAGTCTTTTGAATTTTAGAAATCCTAACTGGGGTTAGATGGTATCTCAGTGTGGTTTTGATTTGCATTTCCCGGATGCTGAGTGATGTTGAGCATTTTTTCATATGTCTGTTGGCCATTTGTATATCTTCCTTAGAGAAATGCCTACTTAGCTCTTTTTCCCATTTTTTAATTGGGTTGCTTGTTTTCTTCTTGTAAAGTTGTTTGAGTTCCTTATATATTCTGGATATTAATCCTTTGTCAGATATATATTTTGCAAATATTTTCTCCCACTCTGTTGGTTGTCTTTTAACTCTGTTAATTGTTTCTTTTGCTGTGCAGAAGCTTTTTAGTTTGATATAATCCCATTTGTTTATTTTTCCTTTGGTTGCCCGTGCTTTTGGGGTCGTATTCATGAAGTCTGTGCCCAGTCCTATTTCCTGAAGTGTTTCTCCTATGTTTTCTTTAAGAAGTTTTATTGTTTCAGGGTGTATATTTAAATCCTTAATCCATTTTGAGTTGATTTTAGTATACGGTGAGAGGTATGGATCTAGTTTCATTCTCCTGCATATCGATATCCAGTTATCCCAGCACCATTTGCTGAAGAGGCAGTCCCTTCCCCAGTGAATAGGCTTGGTGCCTTTGTCAAAGATCAGATGGCAGTAAGTGTGTGGGTTGATTTCTGGATTCTCTATTCTATTCCATTGGTCAGTGTGTCTGTTTTTATGCCAGTACCATACTATTTTGGTTATTATAGCTTTGTAGTATAGCTTAAAGTCAGGTAGTGTTATGCCTCCAGCTTTATTTTTTTTGCTCAGCATTGCTTTGGCTATGCGTGGTCTTTTATTGTTCCATATAAATGTCTGAATAGTTTTTTCCATGTCTGAGAAAAATGTCTTTGGAATTTTGATGGGGATTGCATTGAATTTGTATATCACTTTGGGTAGTATGGACATTTTCACTATGTTGATTCTTCCAATCCAAGAGCATGGAATATCTTTCCATCTTCTTGTATCCTCTCTAATTTCTCTCAGCAGTGGTTTGTAGTTCTCATTATAGAGATTTTTCACATCCTTGGTTAACTCAATTCCTAAGTATTTTATTTTTTTGGTGGCTATTGTAAATGGACAGGCTTTCTTGATTTCTCATTCTGCATGTTCACTATTGGAGAAAAGAAATGCTACTGATTTTTGTGTGTTGATTTTGTATCCTGCTACCGTGCTGAAATCATTTATCAATTCCAACAGTTTTTTTGTAGAGGTTTTAGGCTCTTCGATATATAGGATCATGTCATCTGCAAACAGGGACAGTTTGACTTCATCTTTTCCAATCTGGATGCCCTTTATTTCCTTCTCTTCTCTGATTGCTCTGGCTAGTACTTCCAACACTATGTTGAATAGGAGTGGTGAGAGTGCGCATCCTTGTCTAGTTCCTGTTCTTAAAGGAAAAGCTTTCAGCTTTTCCCCATTCAGGATGATATTGGCAGTGGGCTTGGCATATATGGCTTTAATTATGTTGAGATACTTTCCCTCTATACCTAACTTATAGAGGGTCTTTGTCATGAATGAGTGCTGAACATTATCAAATGCTTTTTCAGCATCTATAGAGATGATCATATGGTCCTTGTGTTTGAGTTTATTAATATGGTGTATCACATTTATTGATTTGCGTATGTTGAACCAACCTTGCATCCCTGGGATGAATCCCACTTGATCGTGATGAATAATTTTTCGTATGTGTTGCTGTATTCTGTTTGCTAGTATTTTAGTGAGGATTTTTGCATCTATATTCATCAAGGATATCGGCCTGTAGTTTACTTTTTTGGTTATATTTTTACCTGGTTTTGGTATCAGGATGATGTTTGCTTCATAGAATGAGTTTGGGAGATTTGCGTCCGTTTCAATCTTTTGGAATAGTTTGTAAAGAATCGGTGTCAATTCCTCTTTGAATGTTTGGTAAAATTCTGCTGTGAATCCATCTGGTCCTGGGCTTTTCTTTGTTGGGAGCCTTCTGATAACAGCTTCAATCTCCTTTATTGTTATTGGTCTGTTCAAATTTTCTACATCTTCACGGTTCAGTTTTGGGAGCTTGTGTGTGTCCAGAAATTTATCCATTTCCTCCAGATTTTCAAATTTGTTGGCGTATAGTTGTTTATAGTAGTCTCGAATGATTCCTTGTATTTCAGATGAATCAGTTGTAATATCACCTTTTTCATTTCTAATTTTTGTTATTTGAGTCTTCTCTCTTCTTTTTTTTGTTAGCCATGCTAATGGTTTGTCAATTTTATTTATCTTTTCAAAAAACCAACTTTTTGATTCGTTGATCTTTTGAATTGTTTTTTGGGTTTCAATTTCATTCAGTTCTGCTCTGATCTTAATGATTTCTTTCCGTCTGCTAACTTTAGGTTTGGATTGTTCTTGTTTTTTAGTTCTTTAAGGTGAAGTGTTAGGTTGTTCACTTGCCATCTTTCTATTCTTCTGAAGTGAGCATTTAATGCAATAAATTTTCCCCTCAATACTGCTTTTGCAGTATCCCACAGGTTTTGGTATGATGTATCATTGTTTTCATTAGATTCAATAAATTTTTTGATTTCCTGCTTGATTTCTTCTTGGACCCATATGTCATTAAGTAGAATGCTGTTTAATTTCCATGTGTTTGTATAGTTTCCAGAGTTTCGTTTGTTATTAATTTCTAGTTTTAATCCATTGTGGTCTGAGAAGATACATGGGATAATTCCAATTTTTTTGAATTTATTGAGACTTGATTTGTGACCTAATATGTGATCTATCCTGGAGAATGATCCATGTGCTGATGAGAAGAATGAATATTCTGAGGTTGTTGGGTGGAATGTTCTGTAGAAATCTGCCAATTCCAATTGGTCCAGAGTATTGTTTAGATCTTGTGTTTCTCTACTGATTCTTTGCCTAGATGATCTGTCTAATATTGACAGTGGGGTGTTCAGGTCCCCTGCTATTACGGTATTAGTGTCTATTTCCTTCTTTAGGTCTAATAGAGTTTGTTTTCTAAATCTGGCTGCTCCAACATTGGGTGCATACATATTTATGATTGTTATGTCTTCTTGATGGATCAGACCTTTTATCATTAAGTGGTGTCCCTCATTGTCTCTTTTTATGGTTTTTAGTTTAAAGTCTATTTTGTCAGATATAAGAATAGCTACTCCAGCTCGTTTTTCTTTTCTGTTTGCATGGTAAATCTTTTTCCATCCTTTCACTCTTAGTCTGTGTGAATCTTTATGGGTGAGGTGGGTCTCTTGTAGGCAGCATATAGTTGGGTCCTGCTTTTTGATCCAGTCAGCCAGTCTGTGTCTTTTAATTGGGGAATTTAAGCCTTTTACATTAAGAGTTGTTATTGAAAGGTATTGATTTATTCCTAGCATTTTATTGGTTGTTTGGTTGTCTTAGGTTTCTTTTGTTCCTTGCTTTCTGATTTACTGTTTGCTTTCTTTGTTTGGTGGTTCCTTAGGTTGTAGATAGTGTTTTTGTTAGCTTGTTTTCTCTTCATGAATGCCATTTTTATTATACTAGCAGGTTTAGATTTTTCTTGGGTTTTTATGGCAGTGGTAGTTATTTTTCAGGAACCAAACCCAGTACTCCCTTGAGGAATTCTTGTAAGGGTGGTCGTGTGGTAGTGAACTCCCGCAGTTTTTGTTTGTCTGAGAAATATACTATTTGCCCCTCATTTCGGAAGGATAGCCTTGCAGGGTAGAGTATTCTTGGCTGGCAATCTTTGTCTTTTAGTATTTTGAAAATATCATCCCATTCCTTTCTAGCTTTTAGGTTTTGTGATGAAAAGTCTGATGTTAATCTGATTGGGGCTCCCTTATAGGTGATTTGACACTTCTCTCTTGCAGCTTTTAAGATTCTCTCTTTGTCTCTGAGTTTTGCCAATTTGACTATGACATGTCTTGGAGAAGGCCTTTTTGGGTTGAATACGTTTGGAGATCGTTGAGCTTCCTGGATCTGAAGATCTGTGATTTTTCCTATACCTGGGAAGTTTTCTGCCACTATTTTGTTGAATATGTTTTCAATGGACTCTCCATTTTCCTCCCCTTCTGGAATACCCATGACTCGGATATTTGAGCGCTTGAGGTTGTCTGATATCTCTCTCAGATTTTCTTCCATGTCCTTGATTCTTATTTCTTTCTTTTTGTCTGCTTGTGTTATTTCAAACAGCCCATCTTCAAGTTCAGAGGTTCTCTCTTCAACTTCGACAAGCCTGCTGGTTAAACTCTCCGTTGTGTTTTTTATTTCGCTGAATAACTTCTTCAGTTCAGCAAGTTCTGCAACATTCTTTTTCAGGACATTGATTTCCTTGTACATTTCCTCTTTCAGATCCTGTATACTTTTCCTCATTTCCTCATGATGTCTAGCTGAGTTTTCTTGTATCTCATTCAGTTTCCTTAGAATTATCACTCGAAATTCCTTGTCAGTCATTTCAAGGGCTTCTTGTTCTATAGGATCTAGAGTTTGAGATTTATTAACTTTTGGTGGTGTACTTTCTTGATTTTTTGTATTTCTGGTATCTTTTTTTTGGTGTTTATTCATTGTGGCAGGGGGTTGCACAGACCACCGGTTTGAGACTAATGACTAACTAGGATGTTGCTGTGGTTGCCAATTTGGTATGGCTCCCTCCGTGACTGCTCAGTTGGCCTCTAGTGCCTTCTGTGTGTGGTTGCCTCGGGTCTTGGGCTTCTCCGGGGAGCCACCTTTCTGGTCAGCTTGGACTCTGCTGGGCTGGTGGATCACGTACCACAGGGTGTGTGATCTCTGTTGAGCTTTCACTTCCTGTGCAGGACTTCTCCCCGTTCCGTGTGCTCTGGCCCAGGCTGTTAGATCGTGCAGTGGCAACCCCACCGGGTGTGTGGTTTCTGTCGAGTCTCCGCCTCCCTGGCCGCACGTCTCCCCCCTCTGTGCGCACTGTGCTGGGCTGGGGCGTGTCTTCTGCACCCCTCGTCTATCAGCTGGGCCTTCAAGACCCTGCTCGGCACCGCCTCGCCCAGGAAGTCTACCAGGTTTCTGCTAGGCACAGACGACCGGTCACTCTGGGTGCCTTTGTAGCACTGTGTAGATCTTTCTCGGGTCTTGTTCACCTTTGTATCCCCCCGGTATAAACCGAGCCTAGCGCCCGCTTGCAGCCTGCTCTCCGGCAGGTTCAAGTGGACCTGGGAACTCTCCTACCACACTATTCCCAACCAGAAATTCGTTAGGCTTTTTTCCAAACTGGTGGCCACAGAGATGGTATCTGCCTCCCAGTAACAGGAAGCTTACCGGGGGCCGGAGTCCAGGGTGTGGTGGAGTGATAGTCGGCCCACCCGTACTTCCTTGCCCTCCCAACACTGGCCGGGGATGCCCCACGCCACCAGCCCCGCCAGAGATCTGGGGAGGGAGTGGGAGAGGAGGCCGGTCCGCAGGCTCCGGAAAGCCCTGCGCCAGGCCAAGCAAGTGGGAGGGCTCAGTGATGGCTGAGCAGGGCGGAGCTGCCCGCACCTGGGAAAATGGAGGCAGCACCGGGGCGGTGAGTGGCCTGGTGATGCAGGCGGGAGCCAGGTGGGCATCCGCCCCCCGAACAGAGCTGGACCAGGGAGTCACTCACAGTGCTGTGCCAGGTCGGGCACTCGCTCTGTCTCTGGTTTGTTGCCTTCCGTGTTCTCGGCGCTGCCGCCTCGGGCTGTTCAGTCACGGCGCGGCTCGGGCGCTCCCAGGAATCTTCTTTAATGCCGGCCTGAAACCTCGAATCCTGAATAGGGCAGCTGGCCGCCTTCAGCACGGCCCCGGCCTCCGGGATCCTGGCTGCATCCACAGCAACCCTGGCGCCGTGTTCCCTGTTTCGAGACTTGCTTTTGCAGCTAAGAAACAGTTCTTTTCCTGCTCCACACTTCAAAGCTGTTGCCTGTAAATGAGGCAGCCTCTCCTGCTGGGGGCAAAGTGGTGGTCGCCCCCCACGACCGGCCAGCAGCAGCAGTCCTCCCTTAAGAGATGGCAAGAGGAAGGTCCACAAGTTTCCCCGCTGCCTGAGGCCCAGTGGCCGCCTTTTCCACCTCAGCTACTCCGCGCCAGCCGCCGCAGACGCCGCCATCTTGAAACTCACCAGTTGCTTCTTCTACTACTCTTAAGTACTCTCCTTAAGGAGAGAGATTTTCTCTTCTTTTTCTAGTCTCCACTGTTGATGCTTCTTGTTTCAATGCAGTTGAGTGGCTGGCATGCCACCTGCATAGTGACTGTAGCTGCTGCTCTGGCAGCAAGCCTCTTTTGTGGTGGCCATGACCATAGTTGTGGCTGTGGTGGGCCACCCTCTTGGAAGTGTTGTTTTCAGCATTCTCCTGCCTAGGACCCCATGCATGCTCCTGCCTTCTTCTGGGCAGTAGGGACTGCCCACAGCTCCTGCCTAGCACCCTGTGCATGCTTCTGCCTTCTTCCTGGTAGTGGGGACTGCCCATGGCTCCTGTCTAGGACTTTGTGTGTGCTCCTGATTTCTCTTTCTCTTCTTATATATCAATTTAAAGTCTATTTTATCTAAGTATAGCTATTCCTACTTATTTTGGGTTTTTATTTGCATGGGATATCATTTTTCATACCTTCACTTTTAGTCTTGTGTTTCTTTACAGGTAAAGGGAGATATCTGTAGGCAGCATATAGTTTGGACTTGTTTTTTTAACCATTCAATTAGTATATGTATTTTTATTTGGGAATTTAATCCATTTACATTCAAGGTTGTTATCAAAAGATGTAGACTTGTTCCTATCATTTTGTTAATTGTTGTCTGGTTGTTTTGTTTATCCTTTGTTTTTTTCTTCCTCTTTTATTGTTTTTCTTTGTAGTTTGGTAATTGTCTATAGTGATAAGGTATGATTCTTTTCTCTTTCTCATTTGTGTATCTGCTCTACCTGTGAGTTATATTCTTTTGTGTGTTTTCATGAAGGTAGTTACCATCCTTTCACTTCCAGATGTAGGAACCCCTTAAGCATTTCTTGTAGTGCCAGTCTGGTGGTGATGAATTCCCTCAGTTTTTGCTTGTCTGGGAAAGACACTATTTCTCCATTTCTGAAGTATAGCTTTGTTGGGAATAGCATTCTTGGCTGGCAGTTTTGGGTTTTGTTTTTTGGGTTTTTTCTTTCAGCACTTTGAAAATAATGTCTCATTCTCTCCTGCCTTGTAAACTTTCTGCTGAAAAGTCTGTTGTTATTCTGATAGAAATTCCCTTTTATGTGCCTTGACATTATTCTTTTGCTGTTTTAAAAATCTCTCTTTGCCCTTGACTTTTGATAGTTTGATTATAATGTGCCTAAGATAGGACCTTTTGGGATTGAATCTATTTGGGAACATTTGAGCTTTCTGGATCTGGATGTTTTTATCCCTCCCACACTTAAAAAGTTTTCAGCTATTATTTTATTTAGTAGGTTTTTTATGACTTTTTCCTTCTCTTCTCCTTCTTGAACACCCATAATTTGAATATGTGTTTGCTTAATGTTGTCTCATAAATCTTATGGGCTTCCTTTACTCTTTTTATTCCTTTTTCTTTTCTTGTCCAATGTAGTTATTTCAAAAGAGCTGCCTTCAAGTTCAGAAGTTCTTTTTTCTGCTTAATCTAGTCTATTATTGAAGTTCTAAGGTGTGTTCATTATTTCATTCAATGAATTCTTCAGTTCCAAGATTTCTGTTTTGTTCTTTTTTATGATATCTATCTGTTGAATTTCTCATTCAGATCATGAATTGTTTTCCTAATTTAGTTGAACTTCCTTTTTATATTCACTTGTATCTTGCTGAGTTTTCTTAAGATCATTATTTTGACTTCTTTTTCAGACATTTCATAGATTTCCTTTTCTTTGAGATCTGTAATGGAGAATTGTTGTGTTCCTTTGGGAGTGTCATGTTTCCGAACTATTTTATGTTTCTTGTATCCCTAAGTAGATGTGTGCACATCTGATGGATCAGTTGGTTTTTTAAATTTTATGGAGTAGCTACTGTAGGGACACATTTCTTCCTGTAAATGTGTCTTATAGTATCAGTTGAGTAGGGTACTTTGGCTTTGATTCTGGGTGAGCACAGTAGTGTAGTCTCTGTTTGATTTTCTTGCCTAAACTCAGTGTCAAAGGTATCTGTAAGTGCCTGGATGGCCTAGGGTGTAGGTGTTTGTGAAGACCATGATGCAGCTTCACTGGGAGCAAGGGCTACCAGGCAGGACAGTTTTTAGGCCCTGGAAGGTTCATGCAGTCATGAGGAAGCTTGTTTGGCTAGAGGAGTCAAGAGTGGGGGGTAAGTTGATTTCTAACCCACAGCTCTGGATGGACTGCATTTTGGGCCTCTGGGAGGGGTGCGAGGGCACTTTGTGGCTCCTCTGCTGGAGTGAGCTAGGTTGCAGGGGCTGTGGTTAGTCTTTTAGTTCCCAGGAGGGGTGCTGAAGCACTTGGTGGCTTCTCCGCTATAGTGGGCAGCATCACTGGTAGTGACAGCAAAGGGGCACAAGAAGTCAGCTCTCAGGCTCTGAAGAGTGGGAACATCAGCTCCCTATGTTTGGGGTGTGGCCTCCCCACTGTGCTGGGTGACATCTTCCCCAGAATGCAGGTCACTATGTGTTTAGGTGCTGGCATCATGGCTGTCACACTGGGTACAGCTGATGTTATGATGCTATAGCCCTCTGGGTGAATGTGGTAAGATGTCAAGAGCCCCAGGGATGTGGAGATGCTGGAGCTATTGGGCCCCAGGATAGGATGCAATCTGTTGTTGGTTTCTATCCCAAAATAGTGACAAGCTGCAGCAGCCTTTTGGGTATGGGTGACTCGGTGTGAATCCCCTCTGTAGAATAATGTAGTCATGTGAACTCCAGGTAGCTCTCTGTACTGGGCTCAGCATTTGCAAGGGCTATGGATCTCTCTTATAGCTGGTATTACATGAATCCATGGTGAGAATGTTGACTGCTGGGGATTTTCTGCTCACATTTTCCCTGCAGTAAGGAGTCCTTCCTGGCTCTGAACTGATTCCAACCAGGCCCTTCACTTCTCTTTCTATGCTGCCATCCCAAGTCATCATGCCTCAGGGGGTCTTTTTCAGTTCTTTGTTGAATTCCAGTGTTTTCTTTTAGACATTCTATTTATTGTTTTGATCTTTCTTTGTGATAGGCACAGGTTCTAGGTACCTTTAGTCAGTCATCTTATTGACCAATCACAACTCAGATTTTTTTATGTCTGATACTCAAGCCACCATGCCTCCCTGTATCTCATGTTCTATTACTTAGAGCTCTTTATTTAGGTTTTTTTTTTTTTTAATGCTCAGGCTAAATCTGATCTTTGACAAAGGTACCAAGTCTACACACTGGGGAAGAGAATGCCTCTTCTGCAAATGGTGCTAGGAAAACTGGATATTCATATGTAGGAGAATGAAACTAGACTCATACTTCTCACCATATACCAAAATCAACTTAAAATGGATTAAAGAATTAAATATGCATCCTGAAACAATAAAACTCCTTAAAGAAAACATAGGGGAAGCACTCCAGGAAGTAGGAGTGGGTATAGACTTCATGAATATGACCCCCAAAGCACAGGCAACTAAAGGAAAAATAAAAAAATGGGATTATATCAAACTAAAAAGCTTCTGCACAGCAAAAGAAACAATCAACAGAGTGAAAAGACAACCAACAGAGTGGGAGAAAAAATTTGCAAAATATACATCTGACAAAGGATTAATATCCAGAATATACAAGGAACTGAAACAACTTTACAGCAAAAAACCAAATAACCCAATTAAAAAATGGGCAAAGGAGCTGAATAGGCATTTCTCAAAGGAAGATATATAAATGGCCAACAGACACATGAAAAAATGCTCAACATCACTCAGCATTCAGGAAATGCAAACCAAAACCACTTTGAGATACCATCTCACTCCAGTTAGGATGGCTAATATCCAAAAGACTGAGAATGATAAATGCTGACGAGGTTGTGGAATAAAAGGAACTTTCATACACTGTTGGTGGGACTGCGAAATGGTGCAGCCTTTATGGAAATTGGTATGGAGGTTCCTCAGACAATTACAGATAGATCTACCATATGACCCAACTATTCCACTACTGGGAATATACTCAGAGGAATGGAAATAATCATGATGAAGGGATACCTGTACTCCCATGTTTATTGCAGCTCTATTCCCAATAGCCAAGAGCTGGAACCAGCCCAAATGTCCATCATCAGGTGAGTGGATAAGGAAACTGTGATATATCTACACAACAGAATTCTACTCTGCTATAAAAAAGAATGAAATATTACCATTCACAACAACATGGATGGACTTAGAGAAGATTGTATTAAGTGAAACAAGTCAGGCACAGAAAAAGAAATACCACATGTTCTCACTTATTTGTGGGAGCAAAAAATAAATAAATAAACACACAAACAAGGGTGAAGGGGAAAGAAGATACAACAATCACAACAATTCCTTGAACTTGTTGAGACACGTGAACAGATATGATGTAGTAGGGGGGGACAGGAGAGAAGGAGGGAGGAAAGAGGAACTGGTAAAGGGTCATGAAAATCAACTACAATGTATATTGAGAAATTAAAATTTGAAAAATAAATAAATAATAAGGTCAAAAAAATAAAAAATAAAATAAAAAATAAATTCCCAAGCTAAAAAGCACAGGTCAAGCTATACCTACAGAGCTTATAGTAAATAGGACCCAGGATCAAGCATATCCCATAACTATATGGGAACCTTTGAAACAACTTTGATTACATCCAAAGGAAGGAGGAAAAAAGTCAATGAGAAAGTTTCAAGATCTAGAGTCCAATATGAATCTTCATTAGCTTAATCCTAAGGCTACTTCACATATGGGTAGAACTGGCTGTTGCACATGTGATTTGGGGTTATTACTGAGTGTCTCCCTGCTCAAAACCACCACCTTTATTAAAGAAGGGATTAACCTTTGCCATTATTAGAGAATAAGCCATGTTTTCAGGAATTCCCTGCAAGGTACAAAACGTTACTCCATCAACATGCAGTAACGTCTTTAGGTGAATTAGTAAATCAGATAAACCAATTGCTATGAAACAGAAGGAATGGGGAAAATGCTAGTACATTTCAGCATGAGCAAAAGAGAAGAAAGGATATATAGAAATATGTATTCATTTTATGTGTGATTACATGCATAAATAAATAAATGAGACAGTCTCAAATACAAGGAGAGTGGAGAGACACAAAATCCCCTCCAAGTTAAAGCTAGAGCAGACCTGGACACCATGAGAACATTGGGTGCTTAGAAACAAAGGCCAAAGTGGCTTTTCTGACCAGAAAAGGGAGACGAGAGTGCAAAGATCCTCACCAACTTTCATTCTTACCCAGGGCTGGGCTTGCCCAATTTTATTACCAAAACTAAAATAAATGCAGTCAACACTAGAACTGAAACCATTGTGGAACTATTAAAAGGAATGTGAGTTAAATATATATATATAATTATCTGATTTTCTAGACATTATTTATTTTCTTATATCTTTCCTGTGTTTGCATATGTGACATTGTAAATGACTTTGAAAATAATCTTCAATTCCATCTCTTTGACTATTTTCATTTCCTTAGTGCAATTTTCTGAAATCCTTGGGTAATATTCAGATTGATTTTTGGCTGCCTTTATGAAATCCGCTAGGATTTCCACAGCGGCAAATCAGTTGGGATGATGTGGCTAACAGTGACATCATGCCTTTCTAGGTGGCTTCACCTTTGTTAGCCTTCTGAGTCCAAAACACAAAACATTGCTGTGTCCCTGTTTAAAATGTGAACTCAAAGCTTTTCTTTTTCTTTGAATCTTTTCTCTCTTTTTCATTTACCCATACAAATTGTTTTAAGGTATTCTTTGTGTATTATCTAACAGCACAAAGCAAGGTTGAATTATATGGCACATTTAATGCCATTTTGAAGGTTAATAGCTCCTGTTGTGTTTCCTTATGACTCTACATGCTCCTCAAAGAAACCTCCCAGTGCCCCACCCCCACATCACTGCAGTGGTTCATGTTTGGGAGCAATAGTCAGAGTCAAATTCTGTGCTTTCCTATCAAGCACCAATGTTCGTGACTCTGTGATCGTCAAGTTGGATTGACCAGTACAATTAGCACGTGCTCTGCAGCATACCACCCTTTCGCATTTGTGTGTCCTAAAAATAAGACTTCATGATATTTTAATTTTTTTTGGATATCAACATTTATAGCACATTGTCAGTGAAACACTCAACTTAAAAGCCTTCCCACTATGTATAACCTTGTGATAAAAGATACTGTTTGAAATTTTAAAGACATCATGAAAAGGGACATTAACTGAAACTCCTGCATCTGCTAGCCAATTGAAGAAAAATCTTTCCTTTAAAAAGGGGGAGAAAAAAGCAGTGATATAATTTTTCCCAAGAAAAGTATTCCGTACAATTTGCTAGAGTGAGGATTTCTAAAAGCCTGGCTCATAGGAAGCTCACTTTAGAAAAGCAAAATTTCACTAACTTAATAGGCTCACAAACCCACAGAGACATAATTACATTTTCTCTCCTTCAACTTATAATTTCTTCAGACTCTCATGTTGCTACAGCAGCGCTGCAGAGATCTGGTATATCCAAAAATGGGACTCCCATTTGATATCTTCCAATTTGCTTTTCATTTCCAACAACAGAAGCCCCGTTTAAGCCAATGAAGCTGACACCAGGAGCTCTATCTGGGTAAATATCTGGAACAGCCTATACCTTGAGTCTAACTCTTACTTGATCTAGCATTTAAAAGCCTCTATATCCATTCAAAATCGAACTGCTTAAAATGTCTATTATAGACTTGGTATAGTTTGATTAAACGCCTTGTGAAGAATGTAGATTAATAACACATATGAGTCCCTTTTAGAATTGGGCAAAATCCTTCCCAGCAAAAGAGATGTTTTAGTGCATCATATGGTCCTACACACAGCTCACCAAAGCAGTTCTGCTTTTTGGAAACAAAACAACTTGTTTGTCAAACCCACTATCCGAGGCAAGGACAAAAATGCTAGTTTCAGCTGGATGATGAGATTCAGGTGTCTTTGTGCCAACGGAACTCAACAGAACAAAGAGGAGCTGATAAAATTCCACTTTTTATAAAAAGAATCTCAGGCTGTGTGAGCCATTTAGTTTTTTAGTTACAAAAGCTTATCAAGTTCTAGAAGCTTTACTACCTTCAAGTGGAAAGTACAATTGATACAGTAGGGGTTTAGCCAATTGTGTCTTTTAAAAATATAATGGCGTAGACACATTCAACACAGAACATTCAAAGAGATCAAGTATCCAGGAGTGAATAGGACAGATCAAAGAGAACATTCTCCTTTGTAACCATAGGTAATCCCTTATTTTATAGCAAGGCTGTGTTGCCAATGAAAACTTCCCAAATCATGGCATTTGGAGGCTAGAAGAAATCTCTAGAATATCTCCTGGCTTACTTGAAGTCAGTGAATGTTATAGACTACTAGATTTAAAAGGAGAAAAAAATAGGATGTGCTTAATAAACTACCTATGTTATAAAAACCACTCTAAAAGATCAAGAAAGGAAATTTGCAGCCTTGATTAATTGATGGAACTATTCAAAATCCAGTGATATTTTTCAGAGAGGCTTGGTCCATTCAGCCTTAAGCCATAAGCAATGGATTCTTCTACCTTGCTCCAAGCATAAGACTGCAACAAATTCACTTAACCCATGCTTTAGTCACATAAAACTGAAATTTATGAAAAGTTCAACCTGTCACTTCCTTAGGAATGTCTCATGATGAACATTCATTGATGACTGACTGATGCAAAGCCACTGTGGGGGAAAGAGAGATGTCATATTGAAATTACAAACCCCTAAAGGAAACTATAGCATTACATCCAGCATATAGTCCATTTTCATGATTTGTTAAATTATAAAGAAAATGAATATTAATTTTAGTAATTGTGGTAACAAAGTAACAAGGTAATTGCCTTGTGCTAAGGCCAGATAAAAATTATATATCATTTCATGGGAAGAATGAAAAAGGTATGAAAATATTCTTAAATCATTGCCTAGGTAATTAACAAATATAATAAAAGCATTTCACCTTCTAGCAACTGATAGGAATAACTAGAAACATAGTAAAAATTAATAAAAATATCCAAATGTCTCTACCACACAATGTGGAAAGAACTATTATTCCCGTGCCATTTGTTCACAACCACACCTGCACACACAGATGGTAAATTGCCACCAGGAGCTTGGATTGGGGGGAAAGAAAGGGAAAACAATCTTTGTAAAGTATTTATTTTGGTGTTTTAGAACATAACATACCCCTTATATAGAAATAAAGAACATTTTTTAAGTCAATCTTTTTCGGAGTGTAAAAGTAATACCTACTTATAATAGAAATTTCAAAAAAGTAGAATTTTCAGAAAAGCAGAAGGAAGTTATAATTTCTCTCACAAATCCACCATTCAACTAAAATTTGAGGGTATTTTCTTTTTTCTCCTTTTTTTGGCAATGCCTAGTTTTTTTTATATATAACGTTCTGATCACATAGAGATCAATCAAAACAAAGGAATGTTCAAAAGTAGTTGGTCATCATCAAAAATTGCTGAATCTGAGAGACAAAATAATCAAAACCCTGGAAGAACATTTATATTAGAGGTTTAAAAGGTACTGTATATAACACCTACATATGTAGGTACTGTATACCTATAGTAGGTAACAGTTTGAGGAAAAAGAAAAAATATGAATGTAAGGATTCTAGTGGAAACTACAAATAGGCATCCTGAACATATATGAACAACGTAAGTTTAATTGGAGTACAGATGTATCTTCCCCACGATATACTGAGCCCTCAGTGTGGTTCCTATTCCCAAAGAAACCAGCCAGCCCCTTGGTAGCAGGTTGCTTACATTGGACTTCTTACATCATGGAAGACATTGATTTGTCTCTTACATCATGGAAGGGCATTGATTTGTCCTTTCTGGAACACACACACACACACACACACACACACACACACGTGTGTGTGTGTGTGTATATATATATATATTTTTTTTTTTTTTTTTTAAGGTACAGATGTGCCTTCCCTGCCCACAACGCTTCTGTTGGCACCAACAAATAGGGACTTAGAAAATATCTTATTCCCTTCATGTTGTCAACATGCAGTTGCTTCTGACAAGAGAACACATTTATCAGCAAAAGAGGACAGGAAATAAGCTCACACATACTGGATTCATTGGTTTTACCCTAACAACCCAAATGGCTGGCCTGATGGAACAGAGGGCTGGCCTATTGAAGACTCGGTTCCATGGCCAGCCAGGTTACTTTGTGGCCTACATGCAGTTGCAGGCTGGGTTCCTCAAGAAGCTGACTTTGACAAAATTAACATGCAAGTCCTGCAATCAACACCTGTGGGAGAGATGGAAGGAAGCAAGATTGGACAGACAGAAGTTGAGCTAAAATGCAGCCCAACGGAAGCCTCAGCTAATCCTATGGGAAGGTCGGAAGATAAAATGGCTATTCAGACTTGCATTGAGTTTGGGCAAGAACACTGGATCTCATGTTAACTGGTCACTGAATGCAGTAGACTTAGAAAAGGGATGTGAGCCTGGGAGAGGTAGGTCTTTTCAACTGAGGGAATCCCCGAAAAGGGGCTGAGAACTAGAGGCCCTCTGCCAATAGCACTTCCAGAAGCTAGGGGTATGAGTATTTTATTCCTCAAGGAGGGTCTGGGCACACCATAATTGCTGTTCTAAAAGACACAGTACATGCTCTGAACCAGCAAACATCACACAGTTTCTGGTATTAATTAGATGGTATGAGTGAAAATGAATCCCTTCACTATTATCCCTAATAACTTACTTGTAAAATATTTGCTTCCCATGTCCCAACATCTTTGTGCTCTGCTGTTTTAACTGTCTTAGTTCCCAAGAAAAGAACATTTCCATTAGGAAACACAAGAATTCCTTTTAACTAGAGGCCGAACTGCTGCCTGGCTACATTTGATTCTTCATGCCCTGAGTTGGAAAAGAAGGAAGTTACTGTATTTCTCAGATAATTAATCCTGGTTATTAAGAGGAAATTGTGTTGCTTCTACTCAATGGAGAGAGGGGAAGTATATATGGAAAAGTTATTTATAAAAGTTATAAGGACACTCCAGTAAGCCAATACAGGAAGGACTACTAATGGCACCAACTCTTCAGTAATGAAGGTTTTGAGCACTCTACCAGGTAAAGAATTCCAAGCAGCTGAGTACTGGCATAGAGAAAGAGAACATGGAATAAATACTGGACTGTTGCTTTGCCTCACATGGATTTGCCGCCTCTTTTCCCCTGGGTGACAGAGCCACCAAAGATTACTCAAAGCCCATCTCTTCTGAGCAGTGAGAAGCCCCAAAAAGGGGTTAATCTCCCAGAACCCTCAAGATAGAGGCATTCCTTCCATTTGGGAAATTAATCACAAATTAGGGTTCTGTTCCCGCATTTATTCTCCAGACCAGGAAGTTACAGGAAGAGAACATAGGTGGAGGCTTTGCTAAGTATAGTTTAACAAGTTTAACAATAGAAGCTGGTAACATTCAGTAAGAAAAGCAAGATGACATTCTATAATGCAATTAAGTCGATCCACTAACAAAAGCTTGATTTTAGCAAGCATTCTCTTCTTACAGCAATTTCCCAGTATCTTTACATATCAATAAGTAACCTGTCTGTCTTTGAGCCAGCAACCTTGCTGTGTTACAATTTTTTATCTTACAACAGAGACTATAGCCTGGGGAAAATTTCCTGTCTTTTGCAAGGTCAATATTTGAAACTGCAAGGCTTTGGAAAACCAGGGCCAGTGAAGTACATTTGCTTTATGCATACTCCACACTGGATGAATGAAGCCATAAACACTAAGTATAGCCACATGACCAGCTCAAGACACAAGAATAGAAGTGTCTCTATGTATTATCTTCCTTGTTTTCTAAATATATTTATATTAATTAACTGTTTTCCATTCCCTATATCTAATGCTATATATGTTAATAGTGGTTAACACTAACACTATAATTCAGTATTTACGTTACAAAATTTCAAAGGGACTTATAACTAATCTAGGAAAACAACAAACATTATCCAAAGAAGTACATAGCTAGAATGTATCCCTGGTGCATATAAAACACCTAAAAGAGTAATCCTATTTATCAGAAGGCCGTTCCATTAAGCATGATTCTCACAGAAGTGTTAAAATGTAGATTTCCTATATGTGTCAGAAACCGAGTATATATTGAGCTAAAACAACTTACAATATTGCCAGTTTCTGTCCACAGTCTAAGTGATAGGAAAACTGCACTATGCACTATAAATTCTCTTTTCTCTCCCTCTTATTTGAATCATTCATTTCCATGTTAAAGATTTTCTCATCTTAAGAGACAGTGTTTCTTGAAACACCCACTTTGCTTGGCTTCAGTCATGTCATACATTCCTTTTATTTCTCTATTCAAATTTTCCTCTGCTGACCCATCTTCTTCTTCCTACTACTTAGTGCTTCCTTGAAGCTCAGCCCTAGCTTGGGCTTTTTACATTCTTCCCAGTCTGTACTCTCTCTGTCAGCAATCTCATCAATGCACATGGATTCAATGTGCACACACAGGTTTATCACAAATTCATATCTTCGATGCAGCCTAAGCCTATCCTCTGAACTCTAGACCTATATATCCAACTTGCTACTCAACATCTCCACTCAGAAATCCCCGAAGTACCCCAGACACAGCATGTCCAAGATCAATTTCACTACCTTTTCCCCAAAACCCAGTGCTCAGCTCAGTGCACGGCACCACTATCATTCAGTTTCTCAAGGCAGAAACCCAGATGTAATTTTTATTGCCTTCCCCTTACCCTTAATATCCAATGTAGCCTTTCCAGTTGATTTCACCTCCTAAATTTCTATATCTGTGCACTTCCACTGCCACTGACCTATTCCAAGTGATAAGAATAGCATGGTACTCTCAAAGAAAACTGCTCAGACTACAACAATAGCCTCTTAACTGGACTCCAAAACCTCTTTATAATTTGCTCTTAGCAACAGGAGGTATTCCTTCAGAATGCAAATCTGACTACATCACTTAAAATTCTTCAGTGAGTTCCATTGTTCTTAGGTTTAAGCCCAAGAAAGTTACCATGAATTATGAGGATTTGCCAGGCTGGGCCCTGCCTGTCATACTCTTGCCTTGTTGGGACCACAGGCACACTGGCCTTGTCTCAAAGCCTCAAGCATCTGTACTCTTCTGCCATAAGACCTGCACACACTGCTTCTCTTTCTGGAATAAGCCTGTGCCCCTGTCTGGAATGAGCCTGTTCATGTGTGTGTGTCTGTTCATGTCTGCCATATGACCTGTGTACACACAGCCCTAATCAACTCCTATTTATGCTAACCCAGTTCAAGCAGCCCTTCCTCAGAAAAGCCTTCCTCAATGCCCTGGTCAAGATCAAAATGCTTTACTATGTAATCTCCTATCACATTTTTAATTTCTTTATAACTGTCAATTAAATGATCATTTCTGTGTTATCTTACTTAACTACATAAGCTCCATGAGGACATGACCATGATTTTGCTCATTTTATCCTCATTATTTAGAACAGTGCATCATATAGAGTTAGCACTTTCTATTGGCTTATTGAATAAAAACTGACAAAGAAGGGTTTATAGACAGTCTTATTCTTGAGATATTGCCTTAACAAGAAAACAAAATGATTTAAATTTTATGAAGCACTTTAACATACATAATCTCATTTTATCTGCATAATAGCCTACAAGATGAACCACTAACAATGCTTTACCATTACAAATCTTTATCCATTACACTAAGAGATATTCACTCCAGCCTTCCTACTCCAAGTGCAGGCATTTCTGCTTTATGGCCAAATATGCTGTATTCTTCAGGATCTCCAGAGAAACAAATCCAACAGGAGAGAGAGAGAGAGAGAGAGAGAGAGAGATGGGAATTGGCTCATGTACTCGTGGAGGCCGAGAAGTCCCATGATCTGACATTTACAGGAGACCCAGAAAAGACAGTGGTGTAATTCAGTCCCACTCCAAAGGCCCGGGAACTAGGAGTGCTAATTTCCAAGGGCAGGAGAAGAGAAGATGAATGTCTCCCCTCAAAAAGAGAAAGTGAATTCACCCTTCCTCTGAATTTTTCTCTATTTGGATGATGCCCACCCACACAAAAAGCAACAAAACAAATCAAAAAACAATCACAGTTTTGATCAATCCACTAGCACAATCAAGCCTCCATTGGTATCTGCACTTAAAATCATCCTTAGTCCATCCTTTGCAATCTTACACCTTTCAATTTGTGCTTACTTCTTTGAGATGTAGGTCCTTGTAGAATTCACTTCTAATAGAGGTCAATTACATGAAAATTATTTTTTGTATAGAATTGACATTTTAATTATTTTTTTATTAAAACAATCGATTATACATGTCTTTGGGTACTCATTGAATACCAATACCTGTGTACAATATGTGATGCTCAAATCAGGATAATTACTATATTTACCACTACAGAATGTAATCATTTTTGGTGGCCAGTTTCTCACTACCCCTCTCCCCCTCCCCTTTACCCTCCTCTGGTGGCCTCAGTTCCATTCAATTACATGAAATTTAAAACTTCGATTCACGGATATTCTTCTCTGTTAGTTTTTCTAACACAAGACTGTATTCTCAGCTGCTGCTTCTGTCTTTGCATCTTCTCCAGATAACATCATGTTGTGGAAATCATCGCAGTTCTTGAAGCCACCAGATGGAAAGGTACTTTCTTGCTGGAAATAAAGTCACTTCTGTAGGATTTTTAGATATTTTCTACAGGTCTTCCTAATTGCTAAGGCTTTCTCCTCAATCATGAAAAAGTTTACATCTGATAGCTATAAAACATTAGCATGCTGAGGTATAACATAGCACACCCACCATGTAATGCTGACATCATGCCCCTTCTTACCAATTGCATGTGAGTTAATCCACATTAAAGAAATAGGCATTTCAGCGGAACAAATTGTATGCTGTTCATTTCATTTACTATATTTCTGAGTGGAATGGAATTGTCAAGGTTATTTCACAACTGAAATTTTATTTCATTATTGTAAATGTATCTCTTCAACTTACTATTTGCAAAATCAAAGAAATGCATACTCTAACAACTGTAAATCTACCTCGCTTATAAAGATGTTTCACAAATGATGTCTAAGGCTGTATCAGCCTGAACGTGCCCGATCTTGTCTGATCACAAATGATAGTCAAGTACAAAGTTCTTATCAAAAGAGAAGATGTCACTAAATTGATCTCTTTTTCTTCTGTAAGTTCAGTACTGTTCTCTGGTGGCCACATAACTCAACAAATATGAAACAAACACCATTAGGGTAAGATTATCTGGATCACAGATTAAAAGACCCCATTTTGATCTTACTGAAATTCATGTTCTAGTTTATGAGGCCAGCATCTTCAAAGTAATATCATATATTCAAAAACCGAGTCTGACTGATGTGTTTTACAATTTGGAGCTGTCGTGTAGTTGACCAATAATAGACATCACACCAAGTAGAACACATCCCTGTGACCACAATGCTACATACACTGGAGGTCGAAATTTTTCTACAAAACATTGTCATATGCTCCAACATTTTACTTGACATATGGCTTACCCTTGAAGAAAATGGATGGCATTTTGCTGTTCTTATTCTGTTGAAATTTTGTGAGATACTCTAAAATGGAATCCCATTTTCTGAGATCTTCAAAAAAGAAAACTTAGTTTTCCAAAATTCTTCTGTAAATAAGTCAGAGGGTAATAGATTCTGAAATAAAATAAATGTATTTCACTCTTTTAACAACAATGTATACAAATTTGCTAAATATTGCATATATACATGACAATTTATAGGAAATAACAAATTAAAAACATCTACTCTTTCCTATTCAACTACCAAAATAACAATAGAAATATCTAAACAACAACAAATTACAGTAGTTACCAAACTAATAAGCTTCAAAATCAATGGCAAAGTAAATAAAAGCAATGCAGATCCAAATCCCATACTCTTGGTGGCTTTGAAAGACAGTGTAAAGGACAACCATCAGGGTGAAAAAAAATTGGAATGTACATACTATCATCCACTTGTGTTAGAAGAGACGGTCTAAGGTGTGGATTAACACTGACTAATGGTAGTAACTGGCTAGGTGGTAAGGGTCTTAGAAAGAACAAGAATAGAAGATTAGTGACAAGAAGGTCTGCAGGTGAATGATGTCGTAGAATAGACATGAAGTGTAAAAATACTTATGTTGTATTTTTATGTATGTAAATACTCTCCAGAGATCAGCTGCAAAGCAAGTGAAAAGGTTGAACCATCCTGTGGATGTCAGTCATCACGTTTTACAGCCACTCCAGTATTTAATCAATGGGACCATGTAAAAGTGACCATGGTGGTATGAGTGGAGGCAATCAAAAGGATCAACAAGATGGTCTTCCAATCACCATTGTTCATCTGGTCTTCCAATCGTTGTTGTTTACCATGACTGCTGATCACTTCTAGAACAATTATCTGGCCATTTTCTGGCAAAATGGTTATATTAAATTCCTTTCATCATGGAGAGCACTTGGTCTACATTGCGATAAAGACCAGTTTCTGTCAACACCACCATCCATGGGCTTATTAAATGCCTTTATTGCTATGCCATCATTGTTATTCCAGTATTGATACAATTCCAATCAGCTTTGCTGCTGTCCAAGGACAGCATCGTACAACAACAACACCACCACCACCACCAACAACAACAAAGTAATGAGCTGAAACCTATGATATTTCCTGTTATTTTTATGTATCATCATTCAAAAGCAAGTAACTACAACATAACAACATACTGGCTTTTTGAAGACTTGGTTATAGCACCAGGTTGGTGACACCTTGTGAGATCAAGGTGTTCTCCTACTGAGAACTGGATATGGCATCTGTTGTGAATCAGCAATCATTATATGGTACAGTTTCTTTTACAGATAGAATCAATGTGTGGTGAAAGTGACACTTCTTATCATTACATGTAATTACAAAACAAAAGTTTAGTTCACAGTGCATAACTTTGTGTTTTACTGGTTTTGCTGTCTTATTACCCAAGGGTGGAATGCTTCCAACAGGGACCAAACTATTGGTTCCACTGAACTTGAAACTGAGACAGTCACATGGCCATTTTAAACAGTTTAAGTCATGAAACAAATAGGAAGAAAAAGAGAGTTACTTTGGTGAATGGAATAATTGCTCTTGATTATTAAGGAATAATATTTTGTGCTGCACACACACACACACACACACACACACGCGCGCACACACACACACACACACACACACACACACACACAAGTAGGGAAGTTTATCTCCTTCCCAGTAATGCCACATCCAGTGGCAAAAGTTCATGAAAGACTATAATAATCCAGTACCAGCAGGAGTGCCCTGTAGTTTTCAGAACTGAAGTTTAGAATCATCCCAACCAACCCAGATTAAAAATAAAAAACAAACAAACAAAAATGATAAACCAATTAGGTGCTGATTTTGGAAAAAAGAAAACATAAAATAGATAATGAAGAAGTTAAAAAAAAAACACTTATATGTAATGGGTTTTTTTTGGTATTTTGGGGGGAGGGGAGTTGGAGCCAGCCTACCCAATTACCAGACAAGCTCTTAGGGGAGCAGAGGAAAAGCATGAAGAATTTAAATGTTTAATTTCTTTAAAAATTGAATTTTCTCGGTATTGAAAGTTGCTTGTTTCAGCAGTGATACTGCATAAAGAACATCTAGTAAAATATTTCTGTCACCTCGCTTTGGCCCGTGTACAGTACAGCTTCTAGGACAATTTGTTCGCTTTGCCTTCCCGGTCTTCTCTCTCTGCCCAGCTCCTGTCTTTCAGAGACGCTGGGCTGGAGGCTCATCCAGGCGAGCCAAGCCGAGGGATCTGCCTGCCACGGCGGCTGTTTCTGCCTACTCTGTCTATGTCTGCCTCCTGCCCTGAGCATTCTGACCTCAGGCTTGGAAATCCTTGAGAACCAGGATATTTCAGTGGTCAGTGTCAGTGGGGTGGGAGCAGAGAGCAGGAGGAGCCCCTTACCGCCAGTCTAGTGCTAGTTGTTATATTTAGGCAAAACTTTGTAGTCTTCTTCCCCTTTTATGACAGATTTGATAAAAGTACAAAACATTGTTTAATTTTCTTTTTTATCAACTTTGCATTTGGAAAACTTGAGCATCTAAGTTCCTCCGTATCTATTTCAATTAAAGGAAAAGAAGTCCACCAAGGGCATCGCAACTACTAGAAGTAGAGAATAAAGCCTCTTAATGTTACACTTCCAGCTGTGGTCCCTGTCTCTCTCCTATCCTCCTAACCCAAGGACTGGGAATTTGCTCCAGTGGCTGGCAGATAGGTTTAGCATCCCTCCTCCTACAGGCTTGCAGTTAGCATTGACATTGCAATTTCATAATCCCAACCTCGACTGCCTTCCCCTGCCTCTTACCCTAAATCCAGTCTGTTCTTGTTAATAGTGAGAATCTCACATTCCCACTTCAGTGACACCTGAATTTTTCATTGTTTTTTAAATTGTCTTTAAGGAGGAAAGGTCCCATTAAAGGGTGAACTTGTAATAAATTGGAATTTCTTTTTTTCTTTTTTTTTCTTTTTTTTAATTTTACTATGTCGATATATATTGTGGCT
Organism: Cynocephalus volans; assembly: GCF_027409185.1. NCBI lineage: Eukaryota > Metazoa > Chordata > Mammalia > Dermoptera > Cynocephalidae > Cynocephalus > Cynocephalus volans. The sequence continues at coordinate 51,167,064 of NC_084466.1, forward strand.
GATTATTGTTGCCCATCACCAAAACCTCCCTCTCTCGTCCCTCCCCTCCTCCGCCCCAACAATGTCCTTTCTGTTTGCTTGTCGTATCAACTTCAAGTAATTGTGGTTGTTATATCTTCTTCCCCCCTCCCAGTTTTTTTTTTTTTGTGTGTGTGTGTGTGTGAATTATATATTAATTTTTAGCTCCCACCAATAAGTGAAAACATGTGGTATTTGGAATTTCAAACATTATGTACTTGTGTTTATAAAGAAAAACAAACAAAAAAATTATAGGCTTATGACCAGTTCCAAAAAGAAAAACTATAGGAGGTATGTATTTTTCTTCCTTGCTTTCAATGTATAAAGACACTTTCTCTATTCCTTTCCCCCCCTCATAGTTTATATAAAGTACATTGTTGATTAAATTACAATTTAATCTTCAGGTTATAGCATATCAAGATAGAGTTGCGACTAAGCAGAAAAGGAGCGAACATCATTCAGAGATGATACAGTAATTGATGGGATCTTAGATCATTCATTTGGGGGAAAGATTTTACATGTATGAAGAATAGTTGCAGTGCACCAGGCAGGAGCTGCCTCCTGTTGCTCTTTAGAAGGTTGTTTTTTTAGAGGGTTTAAGTCTGAGGACAAGTATTTGCCCTCAACTTAAAACCTTCTAAAAAAAATAACAGTATCTAAATATCTTCTGAAAATCCATAATATGCCCACCCTCGTGTGTGGCCAATAGCAGAAACTCAATAAATATTGAAGGAACATTAATATGGAACCTAGATCATGTGTTGAGGCAAAAAAAAAAATCTTTCAATGAAATCAGAAATAGCAGCTTCATTATAAGCAAGAATACTAATTACTGACTTCTGCCACAATACTAAAGTCTTCTTAGCATACTTTTTACCATCAATTCCACTAATTCTCTCATTAGTAATTATTAAAACTATCAGGATTTTATATAATAAATAGCTTTTGCTGTACAACTGACTGACTGACTGACTATAGCAAATATTACAGCAGGTCATCTATTAATTTGCCTAAGTGGAGAAGCTACATTAGTCCTAATATTAATTAGTTCTTCAATGGTTTTAAATACACTTATTCTTTTAGTACTCATAATTCTGGAATTTACAGTAGCCTTTATTCAAGCTTATTTATTTACACTACTTGTTAACCTTTATTCATATGAAACATTTACTGACCCACCAAACACATGTATATTACATAGTAAATCTTAATCTTTGACCACTAACAGGAGTGTTATCCGCACTTCTAATAACTTCAGGATTAATTATACGTATTCATTTAATTCACCAATGGTGTTAATTCTAGGTTTGTGAGTACGTTAACAATGTATCAGCATGACCAGATATTGTACAAGAAGATACATTCATAGGCCATCATAAAAGAAAAAGAAATCAGTTTAGAAGCGAATGCAATCATACAGATGAGAAATTTTGTAAATCTGACCTAAAGTTCAGTTGACCTTTGAACAACGTAAGGGTTAGGGGCACCAGCCCACCCCTAGTCAAAAATCCACATATAACTTTTGACTTCCCCAAAACTTAATTAACTACTTAACTACTACTTATGTAGATTACATGCTTTCCCCCTGGTCGCAGCGACACTGCATTGCACACTAGGAGCCCAGCGGGGAGGAGGCATCATTTCTTAAATAGTAGTTAACAGTTAAATACATAGCTACTTTAGATAGGCTACTTAACTGTTTGGTTAGGCGTGTCATGCACTTATGATATGCCTAATCAAAAATTTTCCAATGTATTTATTGAAAAACATCCAGGTATAAGTGAACCCATGAAGTTCAAACCTTGCTGTGATGGCAATTGGATAATGAGAAAAGGAAATAAAAAGTATTTATGAGTCAGAACAGCTAGGCTGAGTGACCACTTGGAATGGGGAAAGAAAGAAAAGAGTCTAGAAAGATCCTAGCTTTGTCATCTGTGTGACTATATGAATCATGTTACCACCAAGTGATTTTGGAAGGAGAATGAAGTCAGTTGTGGACATACTGTGCTGTGGGTGTCAAACGCTCTCAAACCCATTACAGAACATTCACTTGGCTGGAACTGATTTGAGAGTCATCAGTACCCAGATAGCAGTTAACACTGTGCATTTTATAACACTTTTCCCAAGAAATGAAATTTTCTTTTTCTTTCGTTTTGCTTCACAGCATTATCTTTAAAAAAAAAAAAAATTATTTATTACTATTACTATTTTTTTACATTCTAAGATGTTGTGGCAGAGCAGTTGGGAGTTAGAGGGACAAGGAAAGGGGGAGGGAAACAGGGTGGGAGGAGGAGGACGAGGAGGAGGGTGGTCAGGGTCCGTGGCACCCCCTCATTCTGTCAGGGGAGACCGGGGGGCTTCTGGGGCAGCTCAGTCATTGCTGGGCTGGATGCAGATGTCAGGGGATGTGGCTGAGGCCCTCGCCCCGCCCCCTCCACTGTCCCAGCTCAGGATCCCGGGGGCTTCTAGCAGCTGAGAAATGAAATATTTAATTCTTGCTTTTCCTTTCCTCACTGTTTTCTAAACAGACACATAGCTATGCTGATGCTAACTCGAACATCTGTAAGAGTGAAGCAGGGTAGCCCAGCCAGAGAGCTGGACAAGGTGCTCTGGGCTTGAACACAGATTGTTGTCTTCTCTCCACCTTCCTATCTTTAATAGCTTCTGGAGACACACGCAGGAAAGGTGAGTTTGTGCCCAGTATTCCCATTTTGCCAGCTGCCGAGAGCCTTCTCTCTGCTCTGTTACATCTAGTACCTAAATCTGGGAACGAGTCCAGCTCTACCTTCTGCATCTGTTGAGATTAGCCTTCCTCTATCATCCTCTTATTTATTGGCCATGCCACCCACTCCCTCTCCCAAAGTTGCAGCCTGCTCCATCGCTGGCCTTTTGAGCCTTGGTCCCCTCTATAAATGCTTCCCCTAGTCATCCTCCTTTCCAGTATTATGCCCAAAGGACCTCGAGCAAGATCTCCCTCTGACGGTTCTCCAAGACAGGGTGGAGAGATAAGGATGGAGGATAAAATGTTACATAAGAGGGGAGAGGAAGAAGAGGCACCAAGGACAACTGAGAATGAAGAGAAAACGTTATTGATAATCAAAGCAAGAGGAGTCTCAGTCTCTGAAAAGGAGAAAAATCAGTGAGTTAAGGAGTATGAGGAACTGACTAAGGTAGAAAATGTAGGCTGTTTCTCTAAAAGATTACTTGTTATTCCTCAAAGGTGGGAGACAAATTCCACAACATATATACCATGAAAATTCATGAACTTTACTCATTAGAGAGTTCCTCAAAATCTATTTACCTTTATTCTATTTTCTACTTCTAATAAGCTTGGTTGTCTGGTTTCTCATTCCACATCAAATTATAATGAGCAAACTGGAAGGGAGAACACACTGACAATAGTAAATATAACATTGCAATTTGACAAAAGAGAGAACTAGGGAGAAAAAGAAAAGCAGACCACTGAACAATCCAGCATCACTTAGTATGGACATAAATCACTCTAAACAACATGCCCAGAGGGAAAAACAATCACTGCATTTCAGCATAATACAATAAATGAAATTCGCTAGATGAATCTTGGTTTCCAGAAAATGCTAAATTGTGTTCAATGAACTCAATTTTAAAGAATTATAAAGTGAAAAGATTTTTACCTAACCTTGTTTTAGAAGTTTTAATCCTTAAAAGGTTATTCTTCAATTACCTAGGAAATGCTCGCATACAAAACACATCATTACCCAACAGTGCTGAGCAAATGAGATTCTACTCAAGACAGCACAGGAATGGTAACCAGTTATCTAAATCAGAAAGACTGAGAATTGGATAATTTTGGAAAAATCCATAAAACACCTGCTTATTATTTTATTCATTGCTGAATTTTCAGTTAGCCTTTTTTCTGCAGATGGTGGTTATATTCTTGAGACAACTTCTACTTTTCATTGCTATTATGAAAAGCATATCCTATATGGAATTTTTAGAGCAACGTTCTTCTATGAAATAGCCTGTATTTTCTCTGAAATACAAGTATAAAGTCTATAAAAGCAGGGTTTATATAAATAGTGATAGATAAGAAGCCCTCTGGATTTGCAGATTCCTGACTTGCTGTTCTGAATGTTCATTGTCAGTGCTAAGTAACAACCTGCTGCCATCCACTGGGGCCACTCTAGACTCTGGCCCCTAGTTCCAGGGTAGCTGTTGCAATGCCTCTACCTCAAACCAGTGCCACTCATTTAAAATGAGAGCAGTGGGAATTAACAACATATTACAATCTATTCGAAGCTTACTTTTTGCTATAGCACTCAAAGAAAAGCTTTGGAGAGAAAGTGTGTATTTGGGGAAAAGAAACACTCTTAAGCAAAGTGAAATTTTTCTGCTTTATTATTTGTGCAGCATTGGTAAAAGTAAATTGATTATTGATTTTTTTACGCCTGTGCTTTATAGAAAGGATTTATCTATCTCATATTTAAAACGCACCCAGTCAGGAAAAGAAGGGGCAAGCAGGAATCACTATAACACGTACTTGTCATAGCCATAGTTTCTTCCTAACTGAAGTAATCTTAAATGCAATAGCTAAAGTGTTTGATTCATTGTGAAATGGCTGAACACTCTGATCTCTCTCTTTAAATACATGCAGTCTGCACACTAGATTGAACAGTTAAAACTAGCTTGGAATTGCAACTTATAGATGTTTGAAATGAGCCTTCAGGGCTCTGGGTGCAGCTGAAGAGTTATCCATGGTGAGCACCAGAGAGAGGAACACTGCTTAGCAGAAGTCTAAGCAGGTGATGGGACAAACCCAGGAGATACATCACATCCGGAAAATGAAACCCACCTTCACTGCAGAGCCATAAACATCTCCATTAATATTTTGAGTAACCGGATAAAAGGCCTTGCAACCCTGGGCATGTAGGCTTCATCTCTGCCTTCCCCAGATTCCAATCACTTCCATGGCTACATAAAACTGTCCAATAAAAGAAGTATTATTGCTAACTACTGTTAACATATTGTACTTTTCAAGGTTGCCGGCCATAGCTATGTTCTCCTGTTGCCATTTCTCAAGTGAATTACAGTGTTTCTTTTCCTTCCCTCCCTCCCTCTGTTTTAGCCTCTCCCATGCAGGGTCATTCATGGTCCCAATATTCTCTGGATAATAATGCTGCTTCTATCAGGTACGAAGAAATGGAATTCTACTTGAAAAAGCAACTCAGCTAGGGATTGGGCACTCATGAATCAATGGAACTAAGGTTTTTTTTATCAATTATTTAACCTAGAAAAGCAAATATAAATACACAAACTTAATGTTAGGTGGTTAGAAGGAAGTGTTTTAGAGAGGATACCTTTCTCCATCTGGCAGTTGCCAGAAAAAGTACAGCAACAGAAAAAGGAGGTATCTTACTCATCACAAACCATACTGGGGGAGCAAGCAATTTGCCTGAATTTCCAGAGTGGTGATACTGACATTCTGGCCTGATGTATCCAAATTCTGTTTTGTTTTGTTTTTCTATCATGTCGTGGTGTACGTGGTTCTTTTCTCCTCTGCCTAGCATTCTGGTTTTAGCCCCTAATATTCTCTGAAAAAAATGTATAGCAAGTCATCTTTTTTTCTTGAGATAATGATAGATAAGATTTGGAAAACACAAAAAAGAAAAGAAAGAAAATAGGAGTTACCCATATTCTCAGCATATGGAATTGATATTCTGATCTATTTGCTTCTAGTATTATAATATCTTCTTCATGTATAAACTTTTTCAATACAAGTAATAAATGAATAAATTCTCTTTAAAAAATTGAAGATCACAAATAAAACTAAAGATCCTACTTTTAATATAAAAATAAAAATTAAGTCTCCTTTGGTTATCACTCCAATGCCAGTCCCAACCGTAATTTTCAGAGCATTATAAATTTAATGTATATCCTTCTAGTCCATCTTAATATTTTTACATAAATACCTTGAAATACAATAGCATATTTGTTGGTGGTTCTGAATATAAATGTATCATGGTGAATGTATTAATTTACAGTTTGCTTTCTGATTGGACAGTTCTCCCTAAAGCACTTGTACTCTTTGCTGGGTTTATTCCTAGATACTATGCGGATTTTGTTGCAATTTCAAATGGAATCCTTATTTCGATTCAATTTTTAGTGGATTCTTTCCAGAATATAGGAAAGCAATTGATTTTGATATGCTGATCTTGTATCTAACAACCCTGCTGTACTCTTTTATTGCTCTAAGAAGGCAGATCTTTTCTACCTCCTTATGAACTCCTGAGAAACTAGATGCCACATATGTTATCTGTAGTCCTGAAAACCAGGTAATTGGAGCAAGCTTCTGAAAATAACAAAATTCCACTACAATGAAACTGTGATGCCCCATGGGGTTCTCGATAATGGGTATTGACCTGTCATGCTCAGCTGATTTGTAGCTTGGTCAGACATTGCACACACTTGGTGGCTGCCTCTCCTCGTGTATACCTATGAGATAATTGCACTGACTTTCTTTCTGTGGGTCTTAATGTCATTGCCCAAAGTTATAGGTACAATCACTTTTCCAAGGGCCAAAGCCATGTTTAATTCTCCTCTGGTGGACTATGGTGATGATGCTGATGGTGAGCTTTTTAGGGCTAACCTGCAGGAGGTTTAGGGGGAGAGAAGTGTTCTAAGCAAATGCATTGAAAATTAATGCAGTGCCTTACGATGATCTCAATCACAGCAGTTAGCAAAGAAAGATAAACAAAAAGTGAAATAGTTCCTATCGAAAAGAAATAACACCCTATAGATCAGTGATGTTTATTATTACTTAATTTCTATGTTCCTCAGTTTGTTCATGTGTAAATGGAAATAATAATTCCTACTTATAGCCTTTGTGAAGTGTAGAGATAATGTATATAAAACATGTAACTCTGTGATCATTGTAAACTAAGCACTTAATAAATGTTAGTGAATAATGATAAAAATAATTTTAAAAAGAAAAAGAAACACCCTATAGATCAGTAATGTTTACTATAGCTCTAAGGTAAAATAATTTTTCACACATGCAGATTTTTATGCCAATCTTAATTTTTTTATTTTTATTAGCATATTCATTGTTACAAATCATAATTATTCTTTATGCCCCTTATCCAATCTCTCCCCATCCCCCTCCTCTTCCCATCTCCCCTTCCCTTCCCCTCCCCCCATGTAATAACCATGTATTTGTTCTCTCCTTCTGATAGATTAACTGTTCCTCTGTTGGTTTGTTGCCTGGATGATCCGTCCAGTACTGAGACAGGTGTGATCAAGTCCTCCCCTACTATCACAAACCAGATGCTTCTTCTATTACTCTGGAGTGTGCTTTGTGGAGAGAGAGGGCTTCTTCTTTTTTTTCTTTTTTGGTCTCCACTGGTGCCTCTCCTTGTGTCTATGCAGTTAAGAGTCTGGCGTGCCATCTGCACGGTGGCTGTGTCTGCTGCTGTAGAGACCACCTGCTTTTGTGGCAGCCATGGCAATTGCAGTGGCTATAGAGGGCTACTCATGTGAAAATGCTGTTTTTGGTGTGCACTTTACCTGGTTGCGGCTGGGTTCAGCTTCCCCCGGCTCCATACCTCAGGGCCCCAACCAGTCTTAATTTTCATTTGTGATGTTCCAGTAAGGCCAATGGCTTTGGCCATATCTACCTGTGTAAGATGAATGCATAGGTGATCCATCTGCCTATTTCCATTGAATTAACAGATAATAGGCTACGCAGTGGACTCACCAGTAGCAACCATAAAATGCACAAAGTGAGTAGATTGGCCATTCTTTTACTCTATCTTTTTAGTCTACGTAGATAAATCCTCAAATAAAAAGCTTGATTGCTTTTCTTTTTTGTTTTCCTTCCTTCCTTTTTTCCTTCTTTCTCTGTTTCTTTCTTCTTTTTCTTTCTCTCTCCCTTTCTTTTTTTCTTTCTGTCTGTCTTTTTCCCCAGAAGCATTTCTTTCAAACAAAAGGAAGAATATCAACACAAAACTCATCTTTCAAACTGATAAAATCTTCTCGAAGAATTTTTAAATGGTGACTATGGACCCGCTGTTCATCCTTAGCTCCCAGTTAGGTTTAGAGTTTGCAAAATGCTCGGTGAAAATGAACAAAGACCCTTTGTTATAAATGCCTTAAACTAAAATTAGTTGTTTCAACCCACAATGTATCTGAGCTCTCTTCAAACTCTCAAAGGCACTAGAAGCATGATGAGGTCAGGATTCCCCTAGATTTATGTTATAGAGCGTGTTGTTGTGCAAGCAAGTGTATATTAAGTTGAAAATAAGCATTCTCCAAACTACAAGATAAGTTTTTTTTTATTACAAATGATCATGGAAAAAAAATAGGAAGAAAAAAATACAGACTTGACATAGACCATCAGCCAAGAAACTGCTAGTTTTCCTTTTCTTTTCCTTTTTTTAATTTAAAAACTTAAACATATTTGTGTGGCACAATGTGTTGTTTCAGTACATGCATATACTGTACGATGATTCACTTAGGATAGATAGCATATCCATTCCCTAAACCTTTATCTTTTCTTTGTGGTGATTACAGTCAAGATCCTCTTTTCTAGCTCTTTGGAAATATGCAAAGTGATATTATTAGCTCTAGTCCGCCTAGAACACCAGAACTTATTGTTCCATCTACCCGATCTACCTGTAACTTTGTACCTGTTAATCCACCACTTTCCCTACCACACCCCCCTCCCCTTCCATTCCTGGCCTCTGGTATCCATTATTCTACTTTCTACTTCTATAAGAACCTTTTTTTTTTTTTTTAAGATTCCATATATGAGTGAGGTAATACAATATTTGTCCTTCTGTACCTGGCTTACTTCACTTTAACATGATGGTCTCCAGTTCCATCCATGTTGGAGTGAATAACAGGATTTCATTTTTTCATATATAGCTGGATAGTATTCCACTGTTATATCATACTACAGTTATTTATCCATTCATCTATAGATGGGCGTTTAGGTTGATTCCATCTCTTGGCTATTGTAAATAGTGTTGCAATGAACATGGGAGTACTGGTGTCTCTTCGATATATTGATTTAATTTCCTTTGGGAATACACCCAGTAATGAGATGGCTGGGTCATAAGGTAGCTGTATTTTTTAGTTTTTTAAGGAAATTCCATACTGTTTTTCATAATTGCTATGTTAATTTACATTCCCACCAACAATGTAGGAGAATTCTCTTCTCTCCACATCATCACCAGCATTTGTTATTTTATGTCTTTTTGATAAAAATCATTCTATCTGGAATGAGGCTCCTTTGCCAACTGTTCAGGTCTTTTGCCCATTTTTAATTGGGTTCTTTGGTTTTTTGCTATTAAGTTGTTTGAGTTCCTTATATATTCTGGATATTAGTTTATTATCTGATGTACAGTTTGCAAACATTTTCTCCTGTTCTGTAGGTAGTTTCTTCATTTTCTTGATTTTGTCCTTTGCTGCTGATGTAGTCTCATTTGTCTATTTTTACTTTAGTTGCCTGTGCCATTGCAGTCTTATTCAAAACAGTGCTATCCACTCCAATCTCATGTAGGCTTTCCCCTGTTTTCTCCAAGTAGTTTCATAGTTTGAGGTCTTAATTTAAGTATTTAATCCATTTTGAGTTAGTTTTTCTGTACAGTGAGAGATGAGACTAATCTCAATCTTCTGCATGTGGATATACAGTTTTCCCAGCACCATTTGTTGAAGAGGGTGTTCTTTTCCCAATGTATATTCTTGGCACTTTTGTTGAAAGTCAGTTTGCTGTAAATGCATGGGTTTGTCTCTGGGCTCCCTATTCCATTTCATTGGTCTATTTGTCTGTTTTTATGTCAGTACCATGCTGTTTTATTTACTATAGCTTTATAGTATATTTTGAAGTCAGGCAGTGGGATGCCTCCAGCTCTGTTCTTTTGTTCAAGACTGCTTTGGCTAATGGAGTCTTTTGTTGTTCCATACAAATTCTAAGATTTTTGTTTTCATTTCTGTGAAGAATGTCATTGGTATTTTGATAGAGATTGCATTGAATCTGTAGATTGCCTTGGGTAATATGGACATTTTGATAATATTAATTCTTTCAACCCATGAACATGGGATATCTTTCCATTTATTTGTGTCTTCTTCAATTTTTTTCACCAATGTTTTATAGTTTTCATGGCAGAAATCCATTACCTCCTTGGCTAAACTTACTCTTAGGTAATTTATTTTTTGGTAGCTGCTGTGAATGGGATTGTTTTCTTGATTTCTCCTTCAGATATTTTGTTATTGGGGTATAGGAATGCCACTGACTTTTTAAAAATAATTCTTTTTTAAATTTTGAAACATAGTTTGTACATATTTATGGGGTACAGAGTTGTATTTCAATACATGCATGCAATGTGTGTTGATCTCTTCAGGGTAATTAACCTATTCATCATTACAAAACAATATTTTCTTTGGGATGTGCACATTTGAGTTCTTCTCTTCTAGACTTTTGGTTACATGCAGTAAGACATTATTGGTTATAGAATTCTGGTTCAACTGTACACCAATAGGGCTTATTTTTCCTATCTCACTGTAGTTTTGTATATATCGGCCTTTCAACAACAACAAAAATCAATAATAATAATCATCAGTTGAACTGCTATTGATTTTTGAATGTTGATTTTGTATCCTGCCACTTTACTGAATTCATTTATTTGTTCTAGTAATTTTTAGGTGGAGTCTTTAGAGATTTCTATGTACAGGATCAGGTCATCTGCGAATAGGAATAGTTTGACTTCCTCCTTTTCAATTTGAATGCCCTTTGTTGCTTTCTCTTGCCTTATTTCTCTGGCTAGAACTTCCAGTACTATGTTGAATAAGAGTTGAGAAAGTGGACATTCTTGCCGTGTTCCAGATCTTAAAGGAAAAGCCTTTAAGTTTTCTCTTTTTCTTACCTGCTTTAAAAATGCCAAATTGGCCATAACTGAACTGGTTTTCTCACTCCCATTTCTACTGAAATGTAAAAACTTCATGAGGTCTTGAGGCTGGTGATCTGACAGTTTGAAAATTTCTAAATAGTGCTAGGTTAAAATATGAAGCCCTAAAGCTACAAGTTTTTATTTTATTCTCACTAAAAAAAATTTTAAAGTCAATGGTAGAAATAAATGAATAAGACAGAAATTAAGGAAGGGGGTACCCTCTGTGTTTAGTAATTATTGTTCTTTCTGGATTGTGACCTGTCTGAGAGAATCACCATAATTTAATCTATGCAATACAACACGTGTCCTTCTATTGTGTGTGAGGCATAGCTAAATCACCACAGAAGGAAAATCCAACATGCTTTGATTTGTACATAGAAGTCACTTCCCAGGACCCATATCACATGATACTATGTTTTATAATCAGACCAACAACAAATTTATTCACCAAAAGAACAATTTCCACAGATTATGGCTAAAAGAGAGTAAATATAAATTTCTAAGAAGGATGTTTTAGTAGAGTCTCAATATCATTTTTAGAGAAATAAATAAAATACTTAACAGCATTTTTTACTGCTTAAGAAATCCAAGCTTCTCCCCACCAACTTAGTCACCATAAAAAACTATATTTTCTTCCATTATACTTTTACCCTTAATAGTTAAAAATCACAATGATCTACTTTGTCATACATGGGTTTGTTTGAAAACACTTGACAACATGAAAACAAAATTAACTTAGTCTCAAAAAGGATACTGAAACATACCATGAATAGGACAGAAGAATAAATTATATCCCCTTACAAGAAATGTTGGAGGAATGCAATGAGTTTAATTTTAAAGTGTGCTTACATTGAAAAGAGAATATTTCTTGTGAGTACGCTGTTGTAATGACTCAAACAAAAAACATTTAATCATTGGTCTAAGAGACAAATCAAACATGCAATTTCCGTCTTTCCATGAGCAGAGGTTTTAAAGTATTTTAATCATTAGCCTACATTTCTGCTATTTTTTTTTCATACTCAACCTATTACGAAAGCATAATAATAAGGGAAGAGAGTGGGGAGAGAGAGGAAGAGAATAAAAATAGAAACTAAGTGCTCTGGCAAGCACAAGCCTTTTCTGGAGAGAACATTACTGTCAGGGTCTATTCTGCACCATATGCAAAGAAAGAGTTAGAAGATACTTATAGGACCCTTCCAAGCTCTTAGGAGGTGACCATATAAGAGAAAAGTGACAGCTGAATGGCATGGGATGCACCTCTCAACAATGGCTTCTGGTGACACAAGGTGGCTGCAAGGTGCTAGGGACCTTGAGCTAGCTGCTACTACATTTCTATGTAATGACCTTCAACTTACTGACAATCAGCTGCTGAGTGCGCCCTAAGGATGACCAGGAAAGCATGAACCATGTCAGGTGCCCATTGAATAGGAGGTTCTCAGAGTGTAAATGATTAGAGTGAATCCTCCTTACCTAACTTCCTTCTGAGTAACAACTGTTGAAAGTCCAAATTGGAAACAAAAAAAAAATGTGGAGAAGGGTCGTGTGGTTTGAGGAACTCTTGGTCCTGGTCTCTGGAGCCACTCAAGCAGCTGAGATCTTGGGAAGTCACAAGCAAAGTCTTCCTGAGGATGGAGCAGCTGCTCAGTTCTGAGGCAATGAGGACACCTGAGACCCTGCAGGACTTGGCTTAGTCCATTTTACAAAGGACCAAAAGAATCTTGATGAGGGTTTTTTCAACACTGAAGCAAGGGAAGGTTTTGAGACCAATTGTGGAAGTTTCTGGGACTCCTCAAATATGTCCCATTTGCCTATTCTGCATCACTTTGCAGAAATGCCATACATTCAGGATGGCACATAACTATGCAGTAATTCTCCCACATGTTAAGATGAACACAATTACTAAAGGAAAAAAAATATATATATATATATATATGATAGCAGCAAACATTTGTCAATGTGCAGAATTTATTTTTGATCATTTCTCTCTTTAAAATCTGCCAAAATGATCTTCCTTATAAGAATTTCTGCATATTATAAGCAAAATTAAAATCTTTGCTCTGGTGAAATCAGGGCAAAGACGATAAGGAATTTTTCCCAGACTGCTTTGAGGACTCCATTCAATGCAGCACATGGAAACTGAGTCAGTAGTTCTTAATTCTTTTGAAAGTTGTTTCTCTTTTGTTTTGCTTTACTTGGTTGTAAAGAAGGAGGGAAGTGAGATCAGCACTTCAGAAAAAAAGAGAGAAAAACATGTCATCATTGTGTCAAAATTATTTAGCTGAAAAGGGTGCATTATTTTTAATGTGTATCCATCACGCACTCTATGATGGTTCAATTGCCACGACTGAAGAATGCAAACTATTGTTAATATGCATTGGATCTCTGCCTTGCCAACTGCATTAAATGTAGTTATCTGACAGAGTGACAGCTACATATTGATGGATTGTGTGGTGAAGACTTCTTTAATGTTACTATATATGGTGTGGATGCATATTTGCAGAATAAATAATTAGCACATTTCAGACTGATCACATCTAGTCTTGTATTTTTTTTTTCTCATATCTGCAAATACAACAAGCGTAGTAAAAAATGCTTACACAAATTAAAAATAACTACATGAGCAGCAACTATTCGTCCTGCCATTTGTATCCCTGGCTGTTTTAACCTAGTGAAATAAGTGAGTCATCTATTTTAAGAACAAATAATACATGACATTGAATTTTAAATAGGAAGGTATTTTTAATAACGCACAAAAAATATCAAAGTTCTATGCACTAAGATGAACTCAGAAAGGACATACCTGCTCATTTACTGGTTCTTAAATTTGAGCAGGGTGGTGGGTGGTGGGTGGGGAGGAACAGGATGGCAGTTGGGATTGTAGGGGCTCGTGGATTTTAAAATGCTTTATCACTTACTAGCAATGACCTTGGACAAACTATTCACTCAACTGTTCAGTCCTTAGTAAAATGAGAATTACAATATGTGCCTCAAAGTTTGGATTTTAGGCCAGAGAATAATGTGTATGAATCATTTAGCACAGAGTCTGGCACATAGTACAGACTGTATATATTATAGTCGCTATTGGTACAGAAACAGAATTAATAGAAGTAAGGCTTCCTGTGACTCTACATAAATTAAAGATGGACACTATCAACCTTTACCAAAATTAAAAATTGCGTCAGTGAAGAGTCAATACAGAATGCAGATTTAAGCCCTTTCCTTCCACAACCATTTTCAGTTTTGCCTGGCTCTCATTCCCTTTTGCTAATTCCTGAGTTTTTCCTTCCTTCACGAAAAGAGATTCTAAAGTAGTCAAGAGAAAGGATTAAGACAAACACCTCATTCTCAATTATCACATTCAATATACTTGTGAAACAAAAAGTGACAACTAACTGATGATTTTTACCTTGTTCTATAATAAAGCTTGTGGGGTTTTTTCTCATAGACCAAACCTCAACATTGAATTAAGAAACTGGTCCCTGACTGTTAGGCAATGATATGGTTGGAATTAGTGCTAAAAAGTCTTTGCCATGCAGTATACTGAAGCAACTTCCTGTTACTCTAAAAATTTTATTAACAAAGACTTAAGCAGATCAAGACATATTATAGATTCCTTGCTACTTTTAATTAGAAAACATTCCAAAATCCATAGCTTGCATAATCTATCAGCCCTCCTGAGGCTATTTGTTCCAGACAACACCATGGCTGGGAATTGGAACATCTCACAATGCATACTAATGAACTATGAGATTCGGTGTTCCAGGCCAGCACCTGGGCAATCAAAGAATATGTCATTTGCTTAATTGTTCAGGTCATTGGGAAATGGTGAGGAGATAGTTTTTCAGTACTCTTAGCAAGTTCATTGCACACACTACAGATTGTCACTGCTCTAATCTCCTGAGTTTAGCACTGGTGTAAATTTAATCAGTTTTCCTTCATAGACTGCAAAATTCTTGTATGTTATTTACATTGTTAGACGATTGATTTGTTTTATATTTCCACAGCTCTGGTCTTATCTTCGTGAAGCCTAGATTTGTATAATCCCAAACCATAACACGGATATGAAATTAAAGTTTTGCTTTGATGCTATGCCCTGATTCTGAGAGTGAAAGAAAAAGAGAGCAAGAGAGATCCAGGCCTATTGCATTTCCTATAAAGCAGTCTATAGATGAATTAGCTGCTGCTAAATAGACAATTCATTTAATACACAGGCTTTCCCCATTACCACCTCTATCTTACTTTCTGTGGACTCTCAAATCCTGACAGTGATGGCTTTGTTCATTTCAATGTACAAGGAGGAAACAATCTATCAACAAATATTTCTCTTGTGTTTTGAATTCCAGCTGTGTTGTGTCCGCTCACATAAAAGCAAACAGAGATTCACGTCATCTCAGACAAGTTTGACACACAAAGCAGAAAGTCATGCAGTGTTTTCCCCACAGCTTTTAATAGCAGCATCAGTTAGGCTGCTTATTTAAACTGTGGTTGACCTTTCTGATAAGTACAACAACATAAGGTAGCTACCAACATCCTTGCGCAGGTTCCATGATTTCAAATCTGAAAGAATTCAAGCAGATGATTCTGAGGAGGTATCAGTATTGCTCGTAAAACTTGTGTTGTTCTTTCATCCCCCCCAGCCACATCTCCAAGAGAAGGAAGCATGACAACTGCTGCAAATGAAATCTCAGGACAGGCCACACGTTCATCTCACACCAGAGATTAGTACATTCTGAAGTATTCTGGAATACCTGTGTGTACTTGTTGAGAGTTATCAGCAAAGCTTAAAGCCTGCTAATCCCATACCATTTGCGGTGTGACAAGGATAAGACAACTTAAGAGGTCAGCTGTCAACATCCCAGGCATCCCATCAACCAGCGGCAAACAGTCTTCCACAGAAGAGAGTCCTCAGAGGAAAAGTTCCAAGTTCCTTTAGCTTCACTCCCTGAAACTCTGTGTGAGGCACTATATGAACAATCTATCAAAATGAACATAAATCTAAAAGTGAAAGGATCTTGAGTTCTATAACTTGTTGTAATCTGCTCAAAAGAGCCAAACTCTCCACTATTGTATCTCTACTTACTTTCTGAGAAGCTTGCCTGAGAACAACGTGAATGACCTTCCCATCACTACCGCTCGCCCATAAGGTATCGCTGTGAAGCCGAGACATGGAGGTTCTGCCTTTGCTGCTCAGAAAAACGTGAGCTGAAGTTGATGATGAAGAATCTGGTTTGCCTTGGAGCAATAATTTTTCCTCAGTTCACTCATACACAAAGTGAAAATAATAAAGAAATACCATTTTCATAATACAAATTCAGAGAAACAATAATTTGTTGATGATGAAGTAACACAAGGAAGATATAAATATGTTAATCATTACCAAAATGTAGGATGAATTGGTCACCCCACTAATTACTTTAAAAACCAGGAAAACATCTTTTGAGCAGGTGACATTTTTTACCTCATCGATTCTCACTGCTCATTAAGACAGGATCAACCATTTATCAGAGTTTCATTTCTTTTCTCTTTTCTCCTCTTGCTGTTTTCTCCTCTCGCTCTAACTTCTTGGAATTAGTGCTTCATTTTGAACTAATAGCCACTGTACGCTATTAGAAGCAATTGATACCTCTCTCTTTCTCTCTCCTTGTTTTCTTCCTTAATTCCTAAACTTTGCAGTTAGCTTCTAATCCATTAGCAAGAGGTGGGATTACAAGGAGCCTTGGACTCTCCACTCCCTACTTGTGTGTGTACACACGTGTGAACACACACACATGTGAACACACACACGTCTCCCAGACCCAGGCGGCCACTTTCCAAGTCCCGTTGTAGTCTTAGTTTCTAAAATGAAAAATTTTCATGAAAAGACACACAATAGGATTATCAGTTTATCTCAGTGTGAACAAGTAGCTCATTTCAAAGTTTAAAGAGGCAGACAAGGGGACCCTGGACATCTGTGGAGGTGGAACAAGGTCAAGAGCTAGACAACTCAGTGCAGGGCACTGAAGACAGAAGGGAACACAGACTTTCACAGAGGTCCCAATTTGACTTTGAGCTGCACAGACACACAAACACATGAAGACATGAGCAAGTAAGAGTTTGTCACCATTCTCTGCCACAGTCATTCTAGAGCTATTTGTACTTGCCTCTACCATAGCCCTAAAATATTATAAACCTTCCATAGAAAAAAGAATGAACTGGCCTCTCATCTTCCATTCTCCCCTCAATAATCGCAAACTACAGCAGGATTGCCACTGGCTTATTGAATATCTAACAGTGTAATTCTAAAGCATTGCATCTTTTGCTGCTAAGAGCATCGAAGATCCTCATCGCTTACCTAATGGCTGTCATTTCCTTCCTGGAGGTTTATTAGGACCTCCCCTGAGAAAACTGCAGCCCAGCCCTCTTCCAAACTGCTCCTCTATGACATGTCTCTTCCAAACATAACAAAACATGCACTTTACCCAAAGCATTAAAGGGTTAACAGAGAGGCATCTGTCATTTTGCTGAAGTAGACCAAAAGTCAGCTTCAGAATGTAGTGATGTGTTTTCAAGAGTTGTAAACGTGGCATTAACAGTCATAGAACATGGGCCATGGATGCTTGGAGGAGTTCTGTTCTGTAACAGGGATTTGCATTCTACTGAAAATACATCAGGTCTTGGTTGAACACTCCGAGGAGAAGAGGCTATGGGATTGCAGGACAGATTGCTTGGACTGATGTATTATGACTGGAGCCATTCTCTCATATTTCCTCCAAATTCTCTACAGCACCACTTTTCAAGCTTTAATGTGCTTACTAATTACCTGGGGATTGTGTTAACATACAAATTCTGATTCTATAGGTCTGAGGTGAGGCCTGAGGTTGCAATTCTAACAAGCTCCCAGGTGATGCTAATGCTGCCTCCCTGCAGACGACACTTACAGTAGTAAGCACTAAAGTACTGTATTGTTAGTGCATAACGAACTCTGGTGAATTCTCTCTGGAGCTCATAACCACATTGTGATATCTAAGTACAGAATGCCTTTGCCCCACAGTCTTCTGAAGGTAATTTGAAAAGTTGATAAATTAAAAAGAACAAACAAAACAAAAACTCCTCAAACTTTTTCAGAGGGAAAGATTGACTTTACCATTAACTTACTATGATTAAATAAATTCTAAGGCCAGATATTAGATACTAGCCTCAACTGGTAACTGTGATACATCCACATTCCAATTATTTTTTATTTTGCTACTACTGATTACATCAAATCTTTATTGAAACAATATTTTAGAATCTTCATGAAAGAATTTCAAAACACAAGCTAAAGTAACCAAAAAATGCTCCAAGATTCTATTCTACTAGAAAATATTTAGTACTTCTAGAAAGCCACTCCACACACAGAATGTTCTTCAAGGGCATTACAGCCACCCATGGAGGAAGTAGAGAAAATGCAACAGAAACCATGCACACGGGCAGCTATGCAGAGCAGAATCTGTGGGCAATTTGGGTTTGCTCTGACTGCACTTTCAATCTTCTCTCACCTTTGTTCCTGCCTTGGCATTCTTGTTCTTGATTCTGAATTCACCCATTTTCATGACAGCCTTAGAGGAGATTTCTAAATGTTCTATTTGTGATTGTCTAAATTTGCACTTGGGATGGGAAATGTAAAGCAGATGAGTGGGAATTTTCCTCTACAGGTATATTTTCTCCCTTTGTTGAGAGGCCATAGCACTGATCAAAGTTTTGTTAGTGGGTGTGTTTTAAATCAAAATGTATCATGAATCAAAAAGTAATTTTGTACTGATAAATGAAACCCAGCCAGATATGGGTCCTGGTGTATTAATGTTATTTCCCTGCATAAGATGAGGTAGTTAAGCCAAGAGTATAGCTCCTGCTTCCTCTGCCATGGTCTTAGGACTGAATAAGCCCCACACAGTCTGACAAAACAGCCTCAGGAGGGGTGAGAGGGATGCTGATCTGCTTTGGAGAACAAAAGTGAAGTGTAGAGGTCTTACACAATGTCTACACGATGCCACAGAAATAATTACAGTCTGGTCAGTCGGCCCCCAAACCCATCAATTTCAGACAAATCAGTACAATTCTCCCAGCACTGCTCCAATTGTAAAATAAAACCCCACATCCTGGGAACAAGTCCCCTCAGTCTTGGAGAAACTGGGTGATTGGTCACACTGGCCCTGAATTCTAATTCTACTCATCTGGCTCTACCATAATGTGAAACAGCTGTGCACCTAAGCTACGTTTTCAAAGGTGCAATCAAAGCCACATTTCCCAAAACCTCATCTATCTCAAGAGTAATATACCTAAACTCACGAGAATATTCCACTCTTGTGAAAGTACTGGAAGCAGAAAGGCAGCTGATGATGTGGGCTATCACTCTTTTTCTTTTTCATACTTGCTGAGTTCTGCACATGGCCCCAGTCCATCTCAGCTGCACCGAGCTCCCAGCTCATTTCCAGCTCGCTCCAACTTTCAGTCTCACCTCTAGCAACCATTAATGGTAGAATCCATCAAAAATTACAAAGGACTACTGAGTCCTGACAAGAGTAATTTTTCCTCTGAAGAAAGGAGGATATACCTGAGAAAATGATCAAAATGAGAAACAGAGGATTACCTGAAGGTGAAGGGGGGAGGAGCACTGTGTAAGAGTTCTAGGTTTTATTTGTGGCTTTTTCTCACTAGATCCCCAGGGTCATGTTCTTTCACACATGCAACTAATATGTATTTAGCCTCATGCTGGACAAAGAGTAGTATCCTCTGCTTATGTGGTGATAATGTAGTGGGGGGGGGGGTAGAAGGTATTCAGTTAGAAAAATATACCAGGGAATCTTTTTTACTATAAAAAAAAAAATCAATGAGGCAGCTGAGAGGGAAAGAGGGACTGTAACATTTTCATAATTACAAAGCTCCTAAGGGATCATTGAGAATCCTCCTTTACAGAGATTTCAATACACCAAACCAAAAGGCTTAAACCATACCTTCTATGTCATCTCTAACTTAGTCTTTGGGAGCCCTCTCCTCATGTTTCAGACACTCAGGCTGGGCCACAAGGGCTCCTGAGCTCTCTCTGATGTGACCCATTTAGGAAATGTCTGGTCTAAACATAAATCTGAACATTCAATTTCACCTGACACACTTTGATCCTTATCTTTAGAAATATCCACACCATAATAGAAAATGATAGAAGACATTATTCTAACCAAGTCATTTTCCTCTTTGAAAAGATGTCTAATTGTAAAAAATTGCTGACCTGCCCCCTTGTAAATGATTGTGTGCTGGTATTAACTGGTAAACCCCGTGGTTAGCTCTTTTAATTTTCTTTTTTTGAAAGTGGGCATTTGTCCTGAATCTATGCACCTACAACTTTGCTCTCCTACCCTGTCTTTTCCCACAGGAGACTGACAGTCATGCTAAGTTGAGACCTAGCAGATGGCTTTGCAGTGCCGTGATCTAGCTTGGACCAGTGATCATATTTTACTCCAATCCATCCATCCCAGGTCTCCAAACATGTACATCTGCCCCATAACTCACCCAGTCAAATACTGACAGACCATTTTCTTTTTACCCCATGACACCATGTTCCATTCACACAGAGAGCCACATATAGGAAAGAAATAATTCACTTGATCTTTCTGCAAAATAACTCTGAGCCTCATAATGTTGGGTGAGCAACTGGCTGTTTTCCATTTCACCTGCCACTCTGATTCACTGGATTGGCCTCTGACAGCATGAGATGGCTTTGAGCTCTGTTCAGGTGTCTCTAACCTTACATCAGACAAGAGAAGCCCAGAGCTTCTAATTATGCAGATGGCACCAAAGTACCCTGGCTTCTTAAGAGAGACATCATGAATAATACCATTTAATTCTCCTTTTGAAATGATCACAGAATCCTTTAATTAGATACTAGCCTATTGTAGCTACAGAAAATCTAATTCCTCAGCAGTAACATAAGACTTCCAGAGGCTGAAGAAATTCTCATCAGCATTTTCATCAACTGGCATCCTGAAGAGTCCCCATAAGGCTGCCCTTGCTGAAGGGCTCCATAATAGGAGGAGCAAAGCCACAGCAAAGTCCTTCTGGCACTTAAAGGAAGAAACTGCTTTCACTGCTCTGGATGGATCTGCCTTACACAAAATTTTGTGCTATAGTAAGGCTTCTGTGTGTTTAATGATGTGTTTGTAGTGCACTGACCAATTAGGAAGGAAATAACATATAGAAAGGAAAAGGACCCCTGCTTGGCTCTTTAAGTGCTTATTGTATGACACATAAAAAAAATGGGCATACAGAAAACAAACTACTGAGACAAACCCTGTGATATTCTAACCTTCTTTTTGAGGTTTGTAGCAACTTTCCTTGATTCTATGCTATGTATTTTTCAATTGTTTTTAAGAACATTCAAAAATGGACTTGAATGTACATGCATATTACATAAAACCTTAATATACATTCATATCCTGATTTAGCTGGGGATGTGTGTGTACATATGTGTGCATGCTTAATTGTACATTCCCAGGACTGTGCCCATCTCAGATCATCAGCTCTAGTGAGACTGGCTTTGTAAAGCTAAGAATCTTAGCACCACAATTGAGATTGAACAGCAGTTATATACTTAATGTCTGTCTTTGTATTCTTGAGATGTTGGACATGTTATAAAGGATACAAGTAAAGTTGAAGCAAATATAATAGTAGCAAAGCATTTGGATGCTAAACTGCTATATTGCTTCTAATTTTAAAATTAGGATATGGTAGTCTCCATTTACATTTTTAAACCAAAATCATACAATTATCCATTTTTAATATATAAATCTTGCAACTGGTTGAGAATGCATCACATATTTTCAGAGACACAGTCAAGTGTACTAGTCAGGAATATGAGAGTGGGCGTCAGATATAGACCAGTTAGAATCCTAGGTCGGCAATTTAGCAATCTGTGAACTGGGGCAAGTTATTTAACCTTGTTGGACCCCATCTTTCTCATTTTTAAAATGATAATAATAGCATCTGCCCCATAAGTGTTGTGAGGACTGAAAAGGAGAACATATAAGCCACTTAGCGTAGTGGCTGGCACTTATACATGCTTAAGAGAAAGACATAATTTGTGACATTCACTACATTTTTATAATTGTCCAGTAAGATTTCAAATATGTAGCTGACAAAAATTATTTTATTGACATTTATGGGCATTTATTAAGCACCTACTGTGTTCCAAGCACTATTCTAATTATGTGGATTATGAGGAAGAATGCAAGCGACTTCCCCCAATGAGGAATCACTGGGATTTATCATCTAAATAAAGGGCTCCTTGGATCATATCAAAAATGTTCCTACAAACTAAAGATAATGAGAAGATATGCATGACTGGCTTTCCTCCTCAAAACTTTCCATTTGAATAGTAATATATAAACCAAGAAAAATGAAGAGTTTTAATAGTTTTATAAACTATGAATAGTAACCAGTGGCCTTCTTGATATTAGCCAAATTCATGATGAAGTGCTAAGGCAGAAAGCAGGACCTTAAAGGAATGAAAGAGTAGAGGAAGAGATTCCATCCAACGGCCCCCACTGGATAGCTCTTTCTCTGCACAAAAGCTAGAGAAATAGTCTGTCCCCATGCAGGGACTTTGTAGGGTGACCAATGCCATTTCTCTTTTATTTCTACGGTCCTCATTATCTCTCCTACTCTTTTTCTTGCTATGTGCACTGTCTTTCTTAACTTTTTATCTTGGAATAATTTTAGATTTACAGAAGAGTTGCAAAAATAGTAAGAGAGTTCCTATATACCCTTCAACCAGCTTCCCCTACTTTAACATCTTACACAGTACAAGTATCGAAACTAAGAAATTAGCCTTGGTACAATACCATTAACTATACTATAGACTTTGTTAAGATTTCATCAGTTTTTCTACCAATGTTCTTTTTCTCTTTAAGGATTTAATTAATATTGCATTAAAATGCATCAAATTGATATTGCAACTCATATTGCATTTAGTTGTCATGTCTCCTTAGTTTCCGCTAATTAGCAGCAGTTCCTCAGTCTCTCTTCATCTTTCATGACCTTAACACTTTTGAAGAGTAATAGCCAGTAATTTTGTACTATTTTTCTCAGTTTGGGCTTGTCTGATGTTTTCTCATGAACAGATTGAGGTTATGCATTATTGGAACGGATGCCAGAGAGATGGTGTGCCCTTTGCAGTGAATCATGTTAAGATGTCCATATGTCTTAACTGGTGAAATTAACCTTGATCACTTGGTTGAGGTGGTGTCATCCAGGTTTCTCCACTGTAAAGTTACCATTTTCCCCATCGTATTTAATAAATATTTAGCTTGGTTCTCCCTTATTTCTCATATTATAAATCCCTCTTTTTCTCCAGTACTTCCAGGTGCATTTTACACTGAAGCTCAAACATTCCCCAGGTCACTGGGGATTTATGGAAGACACAAGTGCCTCACAATGAGATGAAGGCATGCAAGTATTGTCTGACCCTTTCAAATGCAAGTTACCAAAGCCCAGCTCAAAACTGCTTAAGCAACAGAGAGAATCCAACAGTGGATTTATTCGGGAATTGTAAAATCAAGTGGCACCATTAGGTTCTTTCTCTCTCTTCTTCTCTCAACTATTTCTTCTTTCTGTTCCTTTCATTCTGCAGACAATCTCTCCACATGAGGTGGAAGATGACTGGCCAACGAGCTTCACATTCACGCCCTTTCAACCTAGCACCACTGTGGATAATGGAATTTTCGTTTTTATGCAACCACATACCAATTCAGGAAATTATTCTATTTGGCTACTGAACCTTTGCAGGCTTACTGCTGAACCAATCTCTGTAGCCTGTGGAATGGTATACTCAGTTGATTTTTGTTATTTAAACATAATTGATTATACATATTTGTAGAGTACAGAGTTGGCTGTTGGTATTTGAGTACAATACATGATGATCAAATCAGCATAATTAGCATACTCATCATTGCAAAATGAAATCATTCTTTGTGTCCTTTAAGCTATTAGTTGATTTTTATTTGGTTTTTCCTGGGACTTCCTGATCTTTTACAATACACATGCATTACTCTTGAAATACATTTTTGTTAAGAGGTAATTAAATATATTTTAAATTTTCATTACTAAATCTTATCAGTGCTTTGAACTTCTCATCTAGTGCTTCTCAGAGAGTCTCCTCAGCTGTTAGATAGTCTCTGAGGAGGTAAGAGAGTCTGTTAGGAGTTCCTATTGCTGTGATCTTCTCCTACTGGGAACCAACGTGGCCACCACTGGCAGAGTCCCTGCAAGATGATGGTGAATGTCAGCACTTGTAACAGGACTCACTTGTTATCTGAGCTCCCTCTCGGCTCTTCATATCTTGGTTCTCTGAGGCTTCCATCCCTCTCCTCCATCCCAGTGTGACTTACCCTCAAGAGAAAACAAGTATTAAAATTTCAATGTCCACTCAACAATTATTTATGGGCAAAGACCACTGATTTTTGGTAATACTCCTCGTAAAAGAGAAAGAGTAGCGATTACTTACCAGAAAATCTAATAAGAAACTTGGGGATCCAGGAAATCTAGGTGGAAACTTGGATCAGTCACAAACCTTCTTGTAACTATTACCCAGCTGGGAGGGTCATCTAGGGAGAAAATGCTTACTTAACCTGAACAGACTAAAATTAGCTTATAGGCACACCACTTGGAAAATGTGGGGATACTGTACCTTAAGAACCATTGACATATGATTCACTGGGAACTCTCCCAAGAAACAGAATAATATATCCTAGCAAGAGCAAAACCAAGAAGCCATTAAGAGGAGATTTTTAACAAGCACTACCAATGCACAGGGAAGACTGTATATACATTAGCTTGTGTATCCAGAGGCTTTTATTAAATCAAGAACAGGATGGTAGCAATGCCAGACCTGTATATTTCAGTTTAAGTTATATCTCCAAATTTAAGTTATATAGATCTTTTGTAAAGTCAGCCAGAGTCCCTAAAGCATCTGGTAAATTTGAATAATGCATGGACAGAAAAGGATAATTTAGACTTTAGAAACATCAACAGCACTGACTGTTAGACCTTTAATCATCATTTCCTTCTCCAAAATAATCCTACATTAAAAGAAATAAAATCTAATACTATCTCACATGTTATATTTTTTGAAAGCACAGTAGTTTACCCTGTGACATCATGTGTATAACTTTATTCATTATTAGTAGTAGTTTTGTGTAATCAAAATAATAACATAGGCTTTATTTCATATTTTTTCCTATGCACACATATGGAGAATTTTTGCATCTTTGCAAACTAGTATATTTGATCCTGAGAGGCCAAATATGTCTGCATTATGGTTCATTCAAATTCCCCTAGCTAATTCCATAATTACTTTAATTAAACATAATTAACTATTACTTAAAATAACTTTAATTAAGCTACCATAATTAGCTAAAAGGGTACTGTCATTTTTAAGGGTTTCATAACAAATCTTTTGTTCTCACATCTATCTCCTTGGACGCAGCAGATACACATTTCTTTATTTCTGAACTCTTCCTCTCTTCAGGAAAACAAACGGGACTAAGTTAATCACCATCATAAACCAACATTGAATTAACTTTCTTTTTGTTACCCTAATTATCTAGATGTTAAATTGCAAGTGATTTCTGGAATATTGAGTTTATTGACTTTTATGAACTGTCATAAAACTTGTACAGTAAATAAAACTCCAAATGCAGAGGACAGATAATTAAAGCACAAAACTGTTTTCTTACACAGGGATTTTGTGGCAGTGATTCTGAGGTTTTCTCTGGTAAGCATCTTAGTTAGGTAAGAAAAAATAGAGGAAGATATCATAAAAATAATCAAATTATTCTTCTCATTCCAGACATGCGGTGCCATAGAAAAAGCATAAGGCTTCAAAAAAAGATAATTCTGGGTTCACGTCCTGGCTCTTCTTTTAACTTACTGAGCAAAGTTGGATAAGATTCTTTAGCTTTACTTTAATTTCATTTTTTAAAAAAAATAAAAATAATTATACTTTGATGATGTATTATCATAATTCAATGAAATAAAATTTTCCATGTACCTGGGGCTCTGTAGGCACGCAAGAAATGCTGGTACCTTTCCTTCTGACTTCTTCATTCTTCTTATTTCAGATATCAGTTCATGACTCAGAATGGCTTCCAAAATAGGTGGAGGAAAACCAGAGATGATCAAAGGACCTCAAATAAATGGACACCCAGAAAACTTTTCTCAGAAAAAAGTCAACCATTAACTACCATATTTTCCTTTGTTTCTAACTACATTCTACTATAACACTTTGTGGAGAGAGGTCCTTCTTAATCTAGGGTCTATGGACCACAGCGCACTTCAGGAATTCTATAGAGCCACATAATTTATATTTTAAATTATATACACAATGGGGGGGTGCAGTCTTGAGTGCACATGATTTTTCTGGGATAAAGTTCATAGATTTTATCAGATTCTCATAACCATTGATTTAGGAGAAAAAGTTTAAGCTTCTTAATGCAGCCAAAAAGCTCTCTGACCTCATCCCCTATGGCTCCATGCCTTTCTCTCACTCCATTACTGAACTACCGCCACAATCACACTCTGTCTCTCCTCTGTTCTGTGGGTCACACAATTCCCTCTATGTGTAGTACTCACTTCCTTTCAGCTATCTCTAACTGGTAAGCTTTTTTTCACTGCTTACGATTCAAATGAACAGTCACCTTCTCCCAGAGGCCTCCTTCCCTGGCATAATCCTTAATGTCCCCAACTCCCACACAAAAAAGACCCAAATTAGGTGTCTCTGCACTGAGCCACCATTATGGAGATATGCACAAGTCCTGCACATACCTGCATGTGATGGTCCTGAATACATATCCGTGGTTGCTTTACCAAATCTCATTATCATTGCTGCTTACGTGTCTCTTTTCCCCACCGGAATGAATACCCCTAGGTTAAAAGCTAGGTGATTTTTATTTTTGTTTTCACATTATCTACTATAATGCAGGCATAGAGAAGACACTCAATAAATACTTTTTAATTGAATGAATGGCAATATACTACAGGGGTTAAGAACACTTAGCTTTGGAGGCACAAATATTTGGGTGCCCATCCCACTCCACTACCCATTGTGTGGCTTTGGGAAAATCACCTTTACGAGTCTCAATTTCTTCTTTAAAAATGGGAATGATATGATACTACACACCTTATAGGATTGCTGGCAAGATTATAGGTGATGACACATGCAAAGCATGTAAAGTGCTTAACATACTCAAAAATAGCAGGGGGAAGGTGGAAGAGTGCGTGAGGATGTGTGTACGTGTGTGTGTGTGTGTGTGTGTGTGTGTGTGTGTGTGTGTGTGTACTTTTATGCTCTAACAATAGATCAAAGGCTAAAGATGTTAGTTTGGGCATCGACACTTTCTCATTATGTCACAGAATCGATTGCCATTTCCTAGGAGACACAGTACAGCTATATGATCCCTGGAGCTCTTTGATCTTTGCAGTGAGAAACAGCTTTCCTTAGTTAAGAAGGAATCCATATAGTCTTGTGTTATGGATAAGAGTCAGTGTGGAAGAGAAACCTGGGCTTTGAAATCAGATAAAGCACGTTTCAGTCATGAATCCACTTCTTTCTAGCTGAGAATCTTGACAAATCACTAAACTTTTCTGAACCTCAGTTTTCTCAATTAAATAAGAATACCTAATGTCCATGGGTTAATTGAGATGTTGCACCCTACAGCACCCAGTGTGGTGCTCACACCCAGCAGGCAATGAGTAAGTTTGAGCTGCCCTCCTATTCCTCTCCTTGAATTCAACGGTAACCACACTGCACACATTCTGCATGGACACAACTTGCCTGCAAAGGCTGCTGGAGCAGAGAGGAAATGAGAGGAGCCTGAGGCAAAGTCTGAGGTCCCAAGATACTGACTGCAGAAAATTCCAGCCAATCTATTTTGTCACTCTTGTTCTATCCAAGGTATTATGTGGCAGTAAGAGGATGTTTAAAGGAAGAATAATGGAACAGGACTCAATAAAATCGTGGATGGAAACAGAAATGGTAGGAAAGTCTGTGATTTGTTTCCCATAATTTCATGATTTGCTCTCATGCAATGACCACAAAGCACATAATAGCCTTCAAATCAGCCCATAACCCCTTTATGGCATATACGCAATGCTTTCTCCACATTTCTTGATTCCTTGACTTAGTTTCAAAACAGCTTAGCTTCAAAATCTCTTTGAAATATTTTCCCCCTCCAGGTTTTAATAAGTGAACTTTCATCCTCAGCTTATGAAGTATAAGAAGACAGTTCCCTGTTTGTTCATCATAATTTCTCCCTGCTTCTTTTTATATATAGTGACCAGCCGGAGAAAAACATGTCCTAGAGCAACGTGTTTGCTAAGGACCCTCTCTCCCTGTGACACCCACCCCATCTATTGCCAGCTGCCTGGCTTGGAGTTGGAGTATGAAACATGGGGAGCTCGATGTCAAATGTCTGCTCTTTGTCTCTTCCTGGTCTACTGTGTCTGCTTTCCTACTTTGGTGAAGTGGGCTGGACAACTGCAACTGCTCCCTCATTTACTGTTTAAAAAATAAAAATTGGCAGTAGAAACATAATGGCAAGCAAAAGCTGACACAATATCTGCTCGTAAGTAGCTCAGAGTCTAGTAGAAAAGACAGATGTTAACCAGAGAGTCACACTAAAAAATGTGTAGTAATTTGATGTCACTTTGGCCATGGAAAAAGGAAAAGTGTGTGCTTGATGTAGCATGAGGTGCTTCAGCCTCAGTCATTGCTGAGAATCAGGACAAAGAAAAAGAGGAGTCAATGATGCTACCTACCTATGAATTTTAATTTTGTGTGTCAACTTGGCCAGGCTATCATGCTCAATTATTTAATCAAACACTAGTCTAGGTGTTGCTGTGAAGGTCTTCTTTAGATGTGATTAGGGGAAACACTTCAGGAAATAGGACTGGGCACAGACTTCATGAATACGACCCCAAAAGCACGGGCAACCAAAGGAAAAATAAACAAATGGGATTATATCAAACTAAAAAGCTTCTGCACAGCAAAAGAAACAATTAAAAGAGTTAAAAGACAACCAACAGAGTGGGAGAAAATATTTGCAAAATATACATCTGACAAAGGATTAATATCCAGAATATATAAGGAACTCAAACAACTTTACAAGAAGAAAACAAGCAACCCAATTAAAAAATGGGCAAAAGAGCTAAGTAGGCATTTCTCTAAGGAAGATATCCAAATGGCCAACAGACATATGAAAAAATGCTCAAGATCACTCAGCATCCGGGAAATGCAAATCAAAACCACATTGAGATACCATCTAACCCCAGTTAGGATGGCTAAAATCCAAAAGACTATGAACGATAAATGCTGGCGAGGCTGCGGAGAAAAAGGAACTCTCATACATTGTTGGTGGGACTGCAAAATGGTGCAGCCTCTATGGAAAATGGTATGGAGGTTCCTTAAACAATTGCAAATAGATCTACCATACGACCCAGCCATCCCACTGTTGGGAATATACCCAGAGGAATGGAAATCATCAAGTCGAAGGTATACCTGTTCCCCAATGTTCATCGCAGCACTCTTTACAATAGCCAAGAGTTGGAACCAGCCCAAATGCCCATCATCAGATGAGTGGATACGGAAAATGTGGTACATCTACACAATGGACTACTACTCAGCTATAAAAACGAATGAAATACTGCCATTTGCAACAACATGGATGGACCTTGAGAGAATTATATTAAGTGAAACAAGTCAGGCACAGAAAGAGAAATACCACATGTTCTCACTTATTGGAGGGAGCTAAAAATTAATATATAAATTCACACACACACATACACACACACACACACAAACCGGGGGGGGGGGGAAGAAGATATAACAACCACAATTATTTGAAGTTGATACAACAAACAAACAGAAAGGACATTGTTGGGGGGGAGGGGGGGAGGGAGAAGGGAGGGAGGTTTTGGTGATGGGGAGCAATAATCAGCTACAATGTATATCGACAAAATAAAATTAAAAAAAATAAAAATAAAAATAAAAATAAATAAATAAAAAATAAAAAAATAAAAATAAAAAAACAACAACAACAACAACAAAAAAAAATAGATGTGATTAAAATTCACAATCAGTGACTAAGTAAAACAGAGAACCATCCATAATTTGGGTGAGGCTCATCCAATCAGTTGAAATACTTAAAAGACTGAGGTTTCCAAAAATAAGAAGGAATTATGCCTCCAAACTGCAACATAGAAATCCTGCCTGAGTTTCCAGCCTGCTGGCTGGCCTATGGATTTGAGACTTAAGACTTCGATACCCACTCTAACCTGAATTTCCAGCCTACTGGCCTGCCCTAGGATTTAGGAGTTGCCAGCCCCCACAATTACATGTGCCAATTTCAGAACAGGGTTCTACTTCTCTGGAGAACCCTAATATGCTGCCCTTCCCCCTAACACTCATACATGTACACTTGCACAAATGTGCACACACACACACGCACACGCACACGCACACGCACACGCACACGCACACACACACACACACCCAGGCCTACAAACCAAAAGCCTGAAGCCTAAATACCAAAATGCTCTCTATGAAGTGGTGACTTGACTCTGATCCCAGAAATTAATGTTGACTTCTTTAAATGATAGATACTGAACTAACCTGGGAAAGTATCATGGCATATGTAACTATGCAAAGTACTGAGTGGAAAACTTTCCTGTTGACTCAGAGGTTTAGTTGAAGCCCTAAAGCTAAGGATAGAGGTTGTAAAGTACTCTAAAGAGATACCCAAAACACCTGTGTATAATATACTAAAGCTGGCCTAAAGCTAGTTAAGCAAGCTTTTACTCATCCCCCACCTCCACACCACATAAAGAAAAAGTCTTTAGGAGACAGATGAGCAAAGACTGCTGAGTCAAGAATACTTTATGGAGAGCTGTAGAAGGTGCTGTGCATTGGGGACTTTCACTCCCACTGCTACCTCAAGCCAAATGAAAGGACCTCCAAGGGAACCATTCAGAGAGCCTGGCATGTAAGCCTGGAATTTGAAAGGCACAGGGAATGGTGCCTAAAAAGACCAAAGGTGAGCAGGTACCCAGAGCAAAGACAGAGGCGGATGCGGAGGAACTGGTCTGCACTTCCAAAATTCGGTGGGTCAAGGGGGCCAAATTCACCCCATGAGTTAAATGAGCGTTGCAGCAGGTGTCAGGAATGAGTCGTTTCAAATGATTTTGACAAAGGAATCTACCTGCAATATTGCAGGGTCTTACACAGCAAGAAGCTGTGTAGGGTTTACAGCAAGAAATAGGGTTTGAAGAAGATGAATCAAGAAAAATGTAGTATTGTAAGGGATCAACCTAGAATTCAGAGAAGTGACCCAGAATAGAAAGAGCCAGCTTTGGGACATTGTCTCACAGAGGGCACCTATGCCAGATCATACACCATGAGTTGAATAAGCCTTTGTCTTTTTCTCCAGTTCCCGCTCCTCTTTCTCTCTGACCCTGAAGGACCCGGAAACAACAGAATGAGTGGGGAGGGATTAGGACAAAGTTACTTACCCGGTCCCTTCCCCACTGCAGGCTTCTGTGCCTGGGAAGAGGAGAAACTTTAAATTAGACAAATGGAACTGGACCTATTAATACATAAAACTGACTGCGAAGTGATTAATTTGCCACATACTCAAAAAAATGGTTTAAAAAGAACCATACCCAAGATTTTAGCTAAAAGAAAGGTCTTTCCCTCTTTGTGTCAAGTTTTGCTCCAAGAAAATGCAGCTTCATTTACTATTCCTTTTCCTCTACTTAACATGTGTTCCAAATTCCCATCTTACGCAGACTTTCTAGACCAAATGATTTCCAGTTATAATTCCCTTGCACTCACATAACATTATTTTAAAGCACATTTAAATAAAATATACTACCATTTCGAAGTAGAGATACAAAATTATTTTTCTGCATACTAGCAATAATGTCAAATAACTAGGACCAGTAATAAAAATAAAAAGACAAGATATTTTTCATATATTTAACCAGGAAACAGATTTAAAAATATGTAAAAATGATCATTTACTTAAATTCTTAAAAATAAATGCATTCTATCACCTGTATTTAATAAATAATAATGCTTATCAACACTTTCCTAACAGCGTCAGACTTAAGACCAATCAGGAAAAAGAAAATAGTTACAGAATCACACAAATTGATAATTAACAGTGTTCTTGTATTATTCATGCAACAACAACAATAGGAGGAATGGATGGATAGACTATGGATGGATGGATGGATGGATGGATGGATGGATGGATGGATGGATGGATGGAGTGAGACAGCTATCAGGGCACTACTTTGTACTGTGAGAGATTCAAAATTCTAAAAACATGAAGATATTTGAAATAATGGTAAAATGAGTAGAAATTGTGAATTTATGTAATGAGCAGTGATTCTTCCAGTTAAAATATAATAATTACTTATTTTGCATAGCTCTTTAAATGTTTCACCTTAAGATTATTAGACAATGAACCAGATAATCTGATAATCTTGGCTCTTCCGTTTTCTATTTAGGACACTTTAGACAAACTACTTAATCTCTCTGGGTCACTCACCATTTTACTCATGAGTGAATTATCTTAGACAATCTTTAAAATTACATCTAAATATAACACTCCACAAGTCAATTTCATTCCTCTCCCATTCCCTTCTTAAAGTTAAATCCCATTTCTCTTAACCCTCCTTCCTTCTTGCTATGGTAAGGTACGTTGCATGATGGCAGAGACAGGAAGCAAGAAGGCTTGCAAAGAATGGATATGGAATCTTGACATCACCTTTCTCCTAAATGTACTGGTTTGCACTGATTTATTCTTTTTCCAAGTCTTCATTTAATCTCTTAATGGGGTGCCTGACCAGAAAATAAACTTGCTTGGTTGTTCTCCCTTTTGTACAGAGTAGTTGCCAGAAAGTCTACAGAGCTGACTTCCTCTGATGCACTAAGGGCAGCTTGTCTCCTCTGATTCACTAAAGCATGGACATATGGCTCTTTGAATGTAAGACACGAGGTTGGTCCTAAGAGGGTGAGTAGGAAATAAAGAGCAATCAGACCCATTTTCTCTGCAGTTTGAAAGAGAAATCTATAAATTCAATACAATTTCAGAGACAATCTCAGTAGGTTTGTCTTGATTTGGATCTTGGCAAACTGATTCTAAAATTTGTATTAAAGAGCAAAAAGACAATTTTGAAGTAAGAGAAGAAGAGAGGAGTCACTCTACCATATAGTAAGTTTTATTACAAACTATATTATTTAAGGCAGTAAAATATTGACGCAAACAATAGGAAGCCCAGAAACAGCATATTTGGTATCTCAATATGGAGAGGAGTATCATTGCAGATCAGTCAAGAAAACATAGATAGTCCAATAGATGGTGCTCAGACAATTGGTTAGACACATGGGAAAAAATTGGATTCCCTGACCCACTCCATAAACAAATTCCAGGTGATTTAAAGAACCTCAATATGAACATCAAAACATTAGAACATTTACAGGAAAATTATAATAAAACATTGCTTTTTAAAAGACCAAGAACTGAATCCTAAAGGAAATGATTAATAAGTTAGACTACATTAAATTTAGGAATTTCTGTGTATCAAATGGTAATATTAGAAGAGAAGACAAGCCTTAGATCGAAAGAACACTGTAACCTATTTAATGTTGAAGAGAGCAATATCCAGGACAAACAAACCAATAGAAAAACATGGGCATGATATTAGAAGGTAATTCAAGGAAGAGAAAACTCAATGATCAATAAACATATGAGATTTTTCATATGAAAAGTTTGTCTAAAACAGACCATACAACTGGAGAAGTTCATTGGTAAATATTAAGAAAAGGAATTGCTTTTAATACCATAATACCATAATTTCCCTGTTGCTGATTTTTACTTTCTTTAATGAAACTTTCCTCTTATGATAAACCTTCAGCCTTTTTGTCAACAGGCATTTTTGACATAAGAATTACATAAGAAAAATGTGCCTTGTTATTACTTAGATATTTTTCACTGTCCAGAGGTCTACACAGCTCTTAAGAGAATAACCCATAGAAAAAATAAATCAGTGCTAAAGAAATGTGAGTGCAATAAAAGTAATATACTCATATTCCCACACCAACCCCATCTTGTAAATGAATCAAGCACCTTTGCTATGATTTAATATTCTTCACAGATGTCTGTAACCAAAAGAAATTTCCATAATCTAATCCCCAAAATAGTAAAATTTTGTTTATTATAGATTATCGCTTAATAAAACATTATACTGTAGTACTTACTATTCTTATTTTTAGTCTTAAAAACAAAAGGACTCAGTGTGTATAATGTGATATTTTACAATTCCGGTGTATTAACAATTCTTCTGAGACTAATCTTATAGCAAGTGTCAAGTAGACTAGTATAAGGAATGACTGAAATAGTTATTTTCTACATTGTTTATTTCCTTTGCTTCTTTTCTTACAGTATCTGAAACTAAAAGAATAGCTGAATTTTTTTCTCCAAATTTATCATAAATAAGTATCCCATTTACTAAAATTCTGTTTTCTAATTTCTACATAATACTAAAAGATATAATTGATTTGTTTTCTTCTCTAATGTACCACTGAGAAATATATAAAAAACATCAGCTTTTGTATGAACATCTAAAAAGTTACATACACTTTAAGCAAAATATAACTGGTATCACTAAAATAGTGTTTTTGTTTAAAATATTTATTAGTCTCACTTTAGTACTACCTTCTAGCATTTTAATACTATATTATTTGAGAAGTTTTTTTACTTCGCTACAATAAGAACTTCTGAACTTGGAAAAGATTGTCAAAGTTGGTACCATGAATTTGAGGTATAATTCCAATATGTACTTCCTTTTTCTGTTCTTGCTTCACCCAAATGGCACTGGCAAACAAATCCAGATGCTAGATCTCTGGATGCGCTCTCTGTTTTCAGAAGATGATCTTTTTCAACAACATATAAAATTACAGAACTAATATAAAACCACTTTCTCCAAACACAGCAGGGGCTAGGTTTAGGTACTGTCAATATTTTGTCCAAACCCTCCTCACAAAATGAACCAGATAGAAAAATGGAGCCCACATGGGGAACCATCAGGCCGTTCCATGTATAATCTTTGGCATGACTATTGTTATCATCACAAAATATATAGAATGCTAGCACCGCTAAGGAACACAAAGAAAAGGCTGAATTTTGGTTTCAATTTTGTAACATTTTTCTCCATTATTCTTCTTGACCTATAACTAGTTTGTTTCTGCTGCTATTATAGCAGGAGGGAAAAAACCCCAAAACTCATGGCCCATATGAATGTAGGAGTACCTATTCTCTCTTTTTCTTTCTTTCCCATGTCTCTTGAATACCTACTTTAGAAAATCACAGGATGACTTATTCACACAAATATTTTCCCATAAAACCAGCCTGTGCTGAGACCCTAGAAAAACGAGAGTAAAAGTATTAGAATCACATTTAAATTCATTTTAAAAATTTATCAAAAAATAAATTTGCAAGACCATTACCTTTCAAAATTGCCAACACAATTCTAAGTAAGAAGGGGCCTTTATTTAGGCTTTCTAATTTCTGACCATGAAATCTGATCCATCAGTGTCATTTTGATAAGAAAATATTATTTACATGGGAAGGGATCACATCTCTGGAATTGGAAGTAACTATATAAGTAAATTTTCACTATTAAAGAACTTCATTTTTCTTCAGGGGAAAAAATATTTTCTAAAGGAAATTAGTTTACTTTGCTAATATTCTCAATTACTTTCTAGATAAAAGGAAAACAACATATTTTGGCATGTCAGCATTAAATAAAGAACATTAACATTTAGTTTTCTGGGTTTTTTACTTGCTAAAGAGCTTATAATTATTATATTAACATATCAATAGAATACATAAATATAATATTAACTTACACCTATCTATATCAATTACTACTAGCAGAGGATTTTAACACACTAAGGATTTACAAAACTTTTAGATCTACTCATTCTATGCCTTCTGTGTTTTTCAGAAAAGGACCTCTGACTAGAACTTCTGTGTGTAGAAAATAATTTTTAATTGCTAACAGGCAAGAAGTGTGCCTTGAGTTGTGCTAGTCCATATTCTCCAGCCATGTCTCCATGAGCTCATCATAAACTGGATTCTGATCACAGCCTTCATTTCCTATAGATGAAGCCTTCATTTCCTTCATTTTCTCCATTCATCTTGCATCCCTGAAATCTCCTTTAAGATAGAAAAGTTATAATTTCTCTCTTTCTAAAAGCAATTCATGACCCTAACTTAATATATTTTAATGGAGGGCAAAACATTCAGATGATGCACCAGGTTTACAGGAGCCAGCCTTTGCTCTCCGGGGTACATTTAAAGCAGCTTCATAAGCTATGAATTAATTCCAGCACACTGTCAGGAAGAAACAAATAATTAAGTACCCATTGAAGCAAAACAAATACTCCAATATTAATACACCACATAAAACACCATAACTTGTCAGGTAATTTAGCATGTTGGAATTCTTTCAATATAACTAACAGTAGCAGGCCCAATTCTCCAGGTAACCTGGAAATTTTATCATGTATTGAAATGCAATTCCATTTAAATGTTGAATCCTGCGCATTTTAACAGCAGTTATTTTCATAGCCTCATATATATTCCCATTTATTCTGCTGTCAGCAACAAACTAGAGCTTGGAGAAAGGACCAAAGAAATATAGGCACAGTATTCCCTGTGCCTTTAGAAAGGAGCCTAACTGAAACCACTTAATATTCATAAAGGGCTAAAATTACAAAAGCAAACAACAGTAGGATTTTACTGACTTACATGACAACTACATATAAAGATGTTATGATTTCCATCATGTACCAAAAACAAACAAGAATTAATGAGTAGAAGCAGTAAGGGTTAGAAGTAGCCTGAAGTTTTGGGGTCTCTCTTTTTTACTGAGTTATCCCCAGTGCCTGGGACAGTGTTTACACATAGTGGGCATTTGTTGAATAAAAGAACAAATGAATGAATAAGTATGTTTGACTCCTATATTGGTCTCAGCTCCACAACTAATCTGCAATTGCTTTTCTTAGCTTGGAAATGAAATGGGTAAAACGTGCCCTCTTTCGTGCCATATCCTTAGCAACTTAGGACCCAAAATAATTACTTTCTCCTCTGCCAATCTTCCCCCTCTCTTTAATTCAGTTATTAGGTTTGGCCTATATGTGCTTGGATGAAATTATATACCTTATTAGTTAGAAAATCCCCAGCTGCTGTAACAAATAAAAACAGAAATTTCTTAGACTCAATATAACCATGGGGCTTGTAAATTCATCCTGGCGGTCATCTCCATACCAACTAGCTAGAGGGAAAGCAGAGCCTGGGGAAAGAGTATGATAGAAAGCTCTCATGAGTCAGGCCTGAAAGGGACGTGCATCACTTTTAATCACATTCCGTTTGCTAATATCCAATCAATGGATCATCTAATTAGGAGGCAGTCCTGGAAATGTGTTCCCTAGCTGAGCAACCACTTCCCACCAACAGCTCTACAACGTATAAGGTGAGAGGTACCAGGGGTGGGGGGGGGCACAAACATTTTATTGACAGTTTGATGTCTGTGCTACACGTTTCTTCATAAGGAAGCCTGGGACCAGGGTTGGCTGCTGCCTAATGCTGCCATCCAAGAATCACAATTCAGTTGACAACACAAGTTGCCTGTTCCATGTGACCACTAGTTCAAATGCCTAGGAAATAGGAAACTAGGAAAGGGTCGAAGGAAACAACTTTTTATCTCCTGGAGAGGGAGATGTGATTTTCATAGCATTTCCACTTTAAATCAGTGAAGTAGGTCCAGAATTGCCTCTAATGCAGTCATAAATCTCATACTTAGAACAGCTGTGTACCGTAAACATGATCTTACTTTCTCCCCCACAAAAATTCCGATTATGGTCATAGCAGCAACTCCAGTTTTAGAACTCAAATTCAAAGAGTTTGACAAAGGTATTTTTTCAAGGTATTAATGACATCAACCTCTACCTCTGGCCCTGGTCTTTCTACTGGCAATGACAAAAGGATTGAATGGATCCAATGAAATAATTTGAATTCTTCAAAGTGGTCAAATTAATCCAGAGGAAATGCATTAGTTAGAAATAATAAGTTCCTAAGCTATTTCAAAAAGACTGAGTGGAGCACTAAGTCATAACTTTCAAATATAAGTTATAACTAATTCTATCTACATTTAATGAAAATTATCTGCCATGAAAACAATACAGATACCACACAGCTGTCTCTATTACTGAACAAAGCTGAAGGATAGAGTAACTTCCAAGAGAGTCATTTGGAGGTAAATCGTAAAAATAACTAAGATTTAACCTTTTCTAGAAACAGATTCAAAGTTATAATCATTGAAATGTATCTGTCATACCACATCTCTCCCATTTCAGACAGAATGCAAAGATACAGGAAACCTCTCACTTCTCCATACAACACACATCACTAACTGCCTCTGCAATATCTTCTACCCACTCACCTGAATTATGTG
The DNA here is from genome assembly GCF_027409185.1 of Cynocephalus volans. Taxonomy (NCBI): domain Eukaryota; kingdom Metazoa; phylum Chordata; class Mammalia; order Dermoptera; family Cynocephalidae; genus Cynocephalus; species Cynocephalus volans. Next base: position 51,205,592 of record NC_084466.1, read on the forward strand.
AATGTCCTCGCAGAGTAATTGTCTCTCTGAAATTCACAACAGCAAGAGATTTACATATGAACTCTAATTTTATGTGAATTTAATTTAACAGTGATTTGGTTAAGCATAATTAAGGGTACCACAATTGGAGAAAGAAAAAAGTGTGTTAACAGAGCTGACAATATGTTGTGCATAGCAACTTCGTCCAATTTAACTTTTGATCAATAGTGGTTCTTGGGAGTAAAGAGAAAATAGATTGGGCATATCAATTAAAAATCAGTCTGCAATAACAGGAGCCACTTCAGATGAACCTCAACTAAATGTGACGTTCAAAAACACCAGAACAACTCCTGGCTACTCCCTACAGATTCTACTTTTATGTCAGATTTAGAAAACTGGAGACCTCGTGCTGCTATGCACAAAATATAATACTTGCCATTTTGCATTTTGAGATTTGAAATACTCTGGTTCTCCTCTGAGATGAACTACACAGTGAATGACAAGTACTCCCAGGCAGATACCACATGCTGTGGATTTATTTTCACTTATAAGGCTGCTCCAACATGTGCTGTGACTAAGTTTCCAAGGTAATCTCACAGGGACTCTCCAACCAGCTTCTCAGCAACCTTGCCTGCCCCTCTCAACATAACACATTATGGTAACAACAGAAGCAGATCCCCATGAGATAGCAGCAATATAAACCCAGAAACCTGTTTCTTCTCTCTATATTAATAATTTTGTTCCCTGGGCTAGCATGGCATGACACTTCTTCTTGTTAGACTCTCAGGGACCAAAAAAAAAAAAAAAAAAACCATCCCATAATGTTGCTCTGGTCTGCTTTTTATTTCATGTATAAACACCAGGCCCAGTCAGCCCCAAGGAGCGGGCAATCCATAAGCAAGAACATATTCTCGCTCCAAATCACTCGATGCTATTTTCACTGGAAGGACTTTAATTTTCCAATGTGAATTATTATTAAATATTTTACATAAACTAATTATTAAAACCAACAATCTTAGTAAGGTAATTCAGTATCTTTGTTACCCTGAAAAACCTCCACACAATAGATATATGATACTTCACACATAAACTCTAATTACACTAATTACAATGCAGGAGAAAACAAGCTTTGTTTTGTAAATGCCTAATAAAACTGAGCATCAGAGCATTGCAAGTGAATACATCAGGCATTGGTTAAGCAACAAGTCTCTTTGTCAGGATATTTACAGGAGCCAAGAGAAACAGCCTTCCTCAGATATTTCCTTTGGCCATAACTCTCCTACCTCACTCGAAACTTTTAATGACTAAACCTAAAATTTAAACTGGGAGAGAAAGCAGAACAAATTGATGTCTTTATTTATAGACCCAACTAATTTTGTTTAATTATCTTTGGCAAGACTAATCAAATAAAGTCACTATTTTATATCATGAGGCATCTTACCCATCAGTATAAAGACAGGCTGAGGTTGAGTTAGGAAGAAGCACATGGACATCAGTATTTCTTTATAAGCTGGCTCCAAGAAAGCTGCAAAGACTGAAAGGTGTGTATAATACCCTGAAAGCAGTAGGGCACTATCTACAAAAAGAGAGAATATAGAAAGTGAAAATGAAAGAAAGGTAATCAATGGCATATAACAGTAATATGACTGATGATGACTCTGAGATTTTTAAAAAATCATGTAAAAAAATCAGGTGAAAATCAGAGTCATCATCAGTCATATTACTATCATAAGTCAACTAATAGTGTTATCATTCACGCTATGATTACACATCAATGGAACATGAGTTGTATTAGTCATAAAACTAACTAGTGGACTCACACAAAAGATCTAAAATGCCTAGAAGTAAAGAAAACTTAATGGGACTATTTCTCTTCCTATTCTCACTCCAACAGGAAAAAAAAAAAAATTCTGGGAAGATGGTGGTCGTATAGTTTTTGAATTTCCCTAAATCCTTACACAGTTAGATAGCAAAGGAAAAAATCATGAATAGCATTTATAACAAGCTAAGTGACTAGGCATGTCCACAAATCCTAAATCATAAAACAAGTAGAGACTAATCACTAACAACCACAAGATCTATATGTTTGTGCAGAAGAAAGCAGAGGGGAACGATGGAATGTCTGATGGTCCTGAGCATGAGAGACACCAATCATAGCCAACATATGCTCACTAGAAATCATGAAACTGGGAGGGATTGTGTCCAATCAAACAGTGGGAGATTACAAGAAAACCGCACTAAGAATGGAAGGAGCTAAAGAAGTCTAGAGCCTAGAGCAATCTAGACCTTATGAAACTGACCAGACAGGGTTTTCTACTAAGACGGAAACCCATGCTGAAAAGAAACTACTAGAAATTGAATCAAAAATGATTGGCACAAGGAAAATAGAGATGAAGGAAAGTCAATGTCCAGATGAAAGTAAAGGAAGGAAACAGATGAAGGAAACCTCAGAAAGCAAGCCACCTGTATTAGTCCATTTTGTGTTGCTATTACAGAAATACCTGAGACTGGGTAATGTATAAAGAACAGGTTTATTTGGCTTACAGTTCTGGGACAGCTGCATCTGGTATGGGCCTCAGGCTGCTTCTACTCATGGCAGAAAGCGGCAGGTAGCCAGCGGGTACAAGCAGATCACATGGTGAGAGGAAGCAAGAGAGAGAGAGGAGGTGCCAGGGTCTTTTAAACAACTAGCTCTCGTGGGAACTAATAGAGCGAGAACTCACTCATTAATCTCCCCTCCCCCAAGGAGAGCATTGATCCATTCATGAGGGATCTGCCCCCATGACTCAGTCAGTTTCCAACACTGACACATTGAGGATCAAATTTCCACATCAGTTTTGGAGGGGACAACACATCCAAACTCCATCCCCACCAGTTTTTGAATACTACTTGTGTTAGTCTGTTTGGGCTGCTATTACAAAATGCCATAAACTAGGTGGCTTATCAACAATAAAATTTATTTCTCACAGTTCTGGAGGCTGGAAAGTTCAAGGCCAAGACAGATGTGACATCTGAAGAGGACCCACTTCCTGATTCATAGAAAGCCGTCTTCCAGCTGTGTCTTCCCATGGTAGAAGGGGTAAGGAGCTCTCTGGGGCCTCTTCTCTAAGGGCACTAATCCCATTTATGAAAGCTCCACCTCATGAATGATTAGGGTGACCTAATCATCTTCCAAGGCCCCACCTCCTGATACCCTGACCTTGGGAGATGTGATTTTAACATGTGATTCTGAGGTGGGGGGACACAAATATTTAGTCCACCGCACTATTGAAAAACAAATGGAGAACTTTGATATTAAAAAAGCATTATCAGCAACAAGACTGTGGTTGAATTGCTTTTTCCTATTAAAGAAACAAGGGCCTCTAGGAGAAATGGCTGATTCCATGTCTGGGGCAGTATATGTACAAAACAAGACTGAAATGTCTAGTCAAAAAAGAAGCTAAGACTACTAGAAACATGTCGATAAGACAACTTCATGAAGTTTCCACTGGCGAAAGATGGGACAATTTAACATCAATAAGGAAAATAATTATCCATGTACTGAAATCAACAAATATGTATAAATCTATTAATTCATAAAATTTAATTATTAAAAATTAGTTGATCACCTTCAGAGGAGGGCAAATAGACAGAAAAAAAATCAAGCATTTATTCTACCTTTTCTACATGACTATATCACTGGAAAAACCAAGTAACAGATGAAAGAAAGTGTCTATTTATAAAAGCATTCCAGATAATACTTCTTTTAAATAATTGAATATCACTATTGCAACTGCCCCCCCATTCAATGAATTAATGGATCTGCATATTGGCTATTAATGTCTGCTAACAAAAACAGAGACAATCATACATCATGTGCCTCCTATAGTCTTGCGCAAATGTCAAACATGAGTCTGATCAACCCTCTGGATTCTGCTGCCTTTTTTTTAGGAAGTAGAGAGGAAAGAGGAACTGGAGAATTTAGCTAAGAATACAGTTAACAAAATCCAGACAATAGGAAACTTAACAGTTCAGATCATTTGAGTCCTTGAACACATAAATTGTAAGGAAAAGAAAGGTATGAGATTTGGGGAGGGGGGGGTGACTGAAAATTAAAGGAGAATCTAGAGATATCAAATTTTTTAATGGGAAATACTAAGCTATAATATGTAAGGATGCACTCAGGTGGCAAAATTGTAAAATAAAATGCAAGGACATTATTACTACAAAAGTCAGGATAGTTGTTATTCTTATGGGAGTGTTCATAATGAGAACAGGCCTCACCAAGGCATTTCTGGGATGGCTGGCAAAGTTCTGTCTCTTGGCCTGGGTGATAGTTACAGAGGTGTTTTCTTTGAAATAGTTCACTAGCTAAAAACAACATTTTTAAGAAAAGGAAAAATGGGTTTAGATCCCTGTACTAGCCAGCCACCCCCCCCCCCCAAAAAAATGAAAGAAAATAAAAGTAACATCAGAACCATGACAGTTGAAAGATGGTAGGAGCAGTGTATAGGTTCTGCCTAAGCCCTCAGAAGGGAACTGAATTAAGACTCAAATCATTACCTTCCACCTCCAGAGAAGCCCTAAATGATACTGAGGTGAAGACCAGCAGCAGGCCTTAAGGAGAAGGTGCCCTGTTTCACTCAGATCTCTGTTCAGATTTCTTGTCACAGCATTTTTGAAGGACAAGGTTATAGCAGTCACCATAGGTCCCGTGATCAAGAAAGAGAAAAACTATCCTAGGAAATTTATACTTTAAATTGACATGAGGAAAAAAAATGGCCTCAATATTCCATCATCTCATGTAAAAAACAAGGAGCTAGGATTGGAATGTTTCAGAGAATTTTATTTTACTTTATTATATTGGGGTTTTTTCCTTATCTATTTCTAACTTCAATAACAGTAAAATAGCTTTGGCATGGTGATGTATCATTATATATCCTATAACAATATACGAAAGTATAATTTGATGAAATGACAATTGTAACGCCTGAAGGATCTGCAAATGCTTAACATAAGATAGAGGAAAAGGAAAGAGGCGGCGGCTGATTTCATGAGTTGAATCAAAAACCCTGCTGTGGTTGTCAGTCTGCTGCTGGTCCCCCACGGCAGAGTTTTACCCGGGCACTGAACCTTTTATTGAGGAAGGGAGCAGTGGCATAGCCATCCAAATGGTCTGTCTACCACAGTCTCATGGGGTCCCATAGAGGTCTTTTCACCGTCCTACCTTCCACTCTGAGGAAATCTAGACATCAGTTGGAGAAGGGGAAGAAAAGGGCATCTACCACTGATTTAGGCCAGGAAGCACACATACGGAATCTGAAGAAATGTTCAGTTGGTTATTGACTGCAGATTCAAGCAATACAGACTCCACATGGGGAGCACAGGTCTAGGAGGTTTGTTGCACAGAAGCCATGGTCCTACTTACGGCATGGGGCCTCATCACTAGCTCTTGGAGGACAGCCCGCAAGCTCCCCTTGACCAGAAGGGACTCTCTCCTCCAGACCCCTCCACACACTCTCGCCCACTCCCCAGTCATTTGCTGAGTCACCGCCTGTCCCTCATGTTCTCCTCTAGAGGGCCACCAGAGAGGGTTTTCAGTCAGTGCCTTCTCTCTCCTGCTTAGACAGAAGAAGAAGTGCTTTGGATTCTCCATGTTGGTCTGGGCCTTCAAGGGAAATACCCAAACAATCCACTAGTGGGAAAGATAACCTTCTGCTCAGTGTGATTTTGCTAAAGGAGCAGCATTTTCGTCCCCAGCTTTGAGTTATATTACAAAATCACCATCCAGAGCTCTGGGAAAGGAGGCAGAGCAGCCACAGAGCTAATGCAAGGAGAGCCCATGTATATGTGATTAATATGAGTTTCAGACTTATACCATAGCTTATCTACATTTTCATACATAAGCCTACCACACCTTTTATGTCAGTTGCTTGAAAATCATAATGGAAATCCCCAGGACAATGATGTCAAAAGGAGGGGATTATAAAGGGTGAGGATGAGTCTGCTGTGAAGTAAGACAGGGTTGGGTTTTCAAAAGCTGAGCTTTCAGAGGCCTAATTTTACCCCAATACTGAGCTGACAGGGGCACAGAATCTACCTGGAGACTTATTGACCCACAAATTTTCAGAGATAGGCCTGGGGTTCTATAGTAAGTCAAAGATAGAACCAGGATTAAATTCCAGGACTCCTGGTGTTTAGCCTAATCTTAAGATTGTCCCAATTAGAAAAAAAAAAAAAAAATGCTTTTATGAAAGATATTTTAAAAAGAAGGCAGGGAGTTGGAGGGGAGCATTTGTTTATTCTTTCACAGAACCAACATGTTTGGAGAACCTCCTGTATACAAGGCACAATGGTGGGCACTGGGGATATTAAGATCCGTAAGACGTGGTCACCACCCTCAAGGTACCAGAAGGCACGGGAGGAGGAAAGTTTGCAAGTGCTGGGAGAGAGGAATGCACAGATGAGAGAACCAAAGAGAAGCACCCAAACAATTAGGGAATAAAGAGAGAGAGCTTGCTGGAGAAAATGAATTGTGAGCTGGGTGATAATGGGAGAGAGGAAAACAGGTATGGCAGCGAGGGAGCCAAATTTACAAGCATGAAAGACATTTTGTGTGCTCAGGAAAACTTTGGGCATTTGGTATTTCTAGAGCATTCCAGCAAGATTTCAGGCTGGAGAGTTAACAGGTTTAACCAAAGAAAGCCTCGAGGCCGCCCTAACAAGCTCTAACTCCTATGTAAGCGAACATGTCATCAGATTTGCAGTATATTGCTCTGGTGGTAGCATGGAGAACGGCTTTAAGGATAAGACTAGAGCCCGAGAGACTATTTTACAGGCTATTGTAGCAACCCAGACCAGGTTAGTCTATGGGCCAGGATTATGAAAGTAATAATATGGATGGACAGAGGAAAGATACAAAAGAAGAAATGATACAAAGTAAAGGATCAAAATTGGCATAACTATTTTTGTCCTTTTTTTCTTTCTTTGAAGCTATAGTTAAAACCTTGCTATAAACTGAAACTTAAATGTAAAGTACATTTTATGCGTTTTATATTAAAGTGTGTTACAGAAAAACATTCAATTAATCGATGAATGTGGAAGTCTAAGAGTAAATTTTGCAGTTAAAAGAGCTTATGTTTTCAAATAAGTAAGTTTCTGAAGCTTTTCTTTTACTATAGTAACATATATAAACCTTGGTGTTCGGCTGTAGAGTAGGGGAGCCTGGATTTAAATGTTGGCTTATTTTTTAAGCTCTCCTAGAAATACATTCCACGTTTATGAAAGTAGTATAATTATTCTTCTGTTAAGGGAGATTTGGAGGATCCGATGAGTTGGTGAATGAGAATATAGTCTCCCTTGACAAAAGAAAATGTGTCTTATTCATCTTTATATTAATAAAAACAGAAGATTCTATTTAAACATTTCCCAAGTATAAAAGGAAAGAATCAAAATTCTTTTTCTGAAGCAAGGAAAATTTCTATTCTACTATCTCATTAAGAATAATGGGTAAATTGATTAAGCACTATTTCATGAATTATCTTTAATCCTCACAGTAACAGGGATTAAGTGGCGGGGCTGAGATTCAAAACTAGGTAGTCTGGCCCCGGCCCCTGGGGTCTTACCCATCGTACTCACAGCCTCTTATCAATAATTATTATAAAGTGATTGGGAAGAAAATTTATGTACAAAAATGAGCAGCCATTTTATATAAAAATAGCAAGCAATTAGAAACTATAAGTAAAAGAATAAGAAAGAAAACAAACAAAAAGGTAAAATGCCTTATAAGCTTAAAAAGAAATTTAGATGATGAAAACTTGTAAATGCAACTGAAAAAACTAAAGGGAAGACCCAAATAAATTAAAAGATATAACATATTCTTGAGTGAAAAAGGTTCAGTTCTTCCTGTGTTTCTTTATAAATGTATGTGATCTCTTGAAAAATTTTTAAAAGTCTTCTTTATTATTATTTATAACTTCTGAAGCTGATTTTTAAAGTACATATGAATAAACAGGAAAATCAGAGCCAAGAAAATTCTAATAGGGTGTCTCCAATAAGATATTGAAGCATATTTAAATCTATTATAAATAAAAATGTGCAGTAGTAGAATGCAGATAGCAGATCAATGGACTATCCAGAAATAAAACCAAGTGCATATAGGAACTCAGCATGTCAAAAGCTGACATTTTATAAGAATGGGGAAAAATGAGATATTCACTAAATGATGTTGGGAGAATTGGACAGCCATAAGGCAAACTAGAATTAAATATCTTACCCCTTACAACACAATAAATTTCAGATGACACAAAAATGTAGCTGTAAAAGAAAAAAGAAGAAAACACAGAAAAAGTTTCATATCTCACAGTGAAAAGAAAACTTTTTCTAAACCTGACCCCCAAGGGAAAAAAAAAAGATTTTTAAAGGAATGATAAATCAACACATTTTTAAAATTAAATGCATAGAAAAAAATCACCTTAATTAAAATCAAAAGACAAATGAAAAATTGGCCAAAACAAAGGTGCAACATTAGTATACATAAATGATTAATTTCCTTAATATGCAAAGATCTTTACTAAATCAACAAAAACATAACTAATAACATCCCCCCAAAATAGTAAGCAAAAGATAGGAACCACCACTAAAAAGAAATAAAAATACACTTAAATATATCTAGAGACATTAATACTATCAAGACTGAGCTGAGCTGCCGGGTGTCAGAACAGCCAATTAAAACAAGAAGCAAAAATGAAAGTTACAGTCAAGCCTTCAAGCATTTACTGCAATAGTATAAGCAAGAGACGAAACTGGAGAAAGTGTTGACTCCTCCTGCTCCATTTTCCCCCATGGAATAGTTTCCATGGAGGACAGTGGATTAGCACAGAGGAAGCCCCAAACAAAAGCTCCTGTTGGTTTTATGGACCCAGGGAAAGGCAATGGAGAAGTACAGAAAGTACTGAGTACTGAAAGCTGAGTGGAGAAAAGTGTCTTTAAATCCACCCCATACCCAACTTGCCCAAAAAGAGATCTCAACGAGGACACTTGAAAAGGTTTCAGCCAAAAGCCCCAGATGGCTTCTGAATGCAAGACCCTGGGCTAGGAATGCAGATATACATAAGAGTATCACCAGCCAGGGTGGCCTGAGTCCCTGACCGCAGCTCCCCTCAGAGACTGCTGTGCCCTGGCCGTGCACCAAGTCTGCAGTGGGGAGGGCAGCTGTCCCCTGTGAGCCTGCCAGAGAAAGCCTTTGTCATTGTCTATGGTCAGGCCTGAGAATCACACAAGGGTTTTTCACTAGGAGCCAAACTCTTCAAACATCTACTGTATTAAGAGAATGAAAATATTAAATAAAAAAGAAAAGAAAAGAAAGAATTAAAACTATCAAATACTATTTTTACTTATAATTTAGCAAAGATCAAAAAAGTTGAAAACCTTTATGTGGTGTGAGTGCGGGGAAATATTTACTCATATACTTTGTTCCTGGGAGTATAAATTGCATTTTTTTAAATAAAAAAAATTATCTCACATTAGGGAAATTTGGAAATGTCTATCAAAAGTCAGTATACATATACCATTTTGCCAGGCAATTTTACTTTTAGGAATCCTTCTCCATCTACTCGGACATGTGTGAAACTACAGACTTTTAAGGATATTCATTATATCACCCTTTGTAATGAGGGAAAGATGGAAACAAAATAATTCTCATAATGACAGTAGTTAAATTATGATTTATTCAGACAATAGAGTAATATGTAGCTGTTTAAAAAAAGTCTTGTATGTACTAAGATTGAATAATCTCTAGTGTTAAAAGAAAAACTTTAGACAAGTTAAAGTTGACAGTTTAATTTGGCAAAGAAAAATTTGCAAATCAGGCAGCCCCCAAAATCAGAACAGATTCAGAGTAACTCCACCACTGCCACATGGTCAGTTAAGATTTATAGGCAGAAAAAAAGGAAGTGACACACAAAAAATGGAAATGCGGTACAGAACAGTTGCTGCCTGTCATTGGCTGAGACTTGGCTACTTGTTTCAAGAATAGGTTACCGTCTGCTTGCACATCAAGTTAGGTTACAAGAGTAGGTTAGTCTATTTACACATCAAGTTAGGTTACAGTTTACGAAATGGGAAGTAATCTTTAGGCCAAACTCGATTTAACGCTACTAAATATTCTTAAGCAGAAAAAAAAAATAACAAAGTGGTGCAGAGTGTGTAGAACATAGTACATCGTATAAATGCTAAAGAATGGATGCCCCCCCAACTCTATTGAAGTTTAATCCCCATTGAAACTGCTGAGGGTGGGAAATCCTATTATGGTAATTGGAAGGTGGGGCCTTGAGGAGGTGATTAGATTGTAGGACCGTGCCATAGTGAATGGATTAATAATGCTGGTCAGGGGCATGGTTCCAAAGGCTTCAAAAGGAGAATGAATGAGGAGGGTAGTCTCCCTCTCTACTCCACCATTTTCACAATGTGATACTCTGCCTTCACTGTCACCACCACCAAGACCCTCACCAGGTGTGTTCCCTGGACTTTGGACTTCCCAGCCTTGGAAACTGTAAGCAATAATTTCATTGTCTTATAAATCACCCAGTTCTGTGTTTTTGTTATAAGCAACAGAAATGGGCTAATACAGTGAAGAAAGGAATATAACAGGGTGCTTAAGCCCAGCACTGGTGCCAGACTACTCTGGTTCACTTCCAGGCTCTGCCACTTCCAAGCTGATCTTCAGCAAATAAATTAACTTTTTTGGTTACTCAGTTTACCCATCTGTCAAGTGGGTATAATAGTGGTCCCTAGTCATAGAGCTATTGCAAGGGTTAATGAATTAACATGTGAGTAAGGCAGAGACTGCTAGCTGTCTTCTTCCTGGCACACACTGGTCCATGTTTGCCAGCCTCCTTTGCAGTAAAACATGGGCATGTGATTGAATCTTAGCCGACGATAGCAGACGTGGCCCATAAAAGCCTCTCACGTGCCATCCTCTATGCCATTTCTCCTTTTTCCAGCTAGATGTCGATGACCAGGGCAGTCTTAAAGCCACATACTGAGAACGGCAAGGCTGTTCAAATTCACCAGATGATTGATGGAAAATATCACAAATAAGAAAAATTAGAGCTTAGGACTTTTTTAGTCATTATATCTTATACTGTATCATAAGTGTTTGATGTGTGCTATTTTAATTCCTCTGTTAAAGAGTTGAGGAAGCTCACCTCTCAGCACTCCAAATGAGTAAGTTAAGCTGGAATCAGATGTTTTTGCTGGCAGTTTTCTCAGGTACAAAAAGGAAGGCAGGTCACTCAAAAGAGAGAAACAGAGACCAAGTTATTTTGACAACTCTTTCTGCCGAACTCTCTCAGGTCTTTGAAAATAGGAGGCAAGAGGTAATGAATCTCTGCTTGGATAGAAACCTCATCAAAGAGCTAAGAACCAGGAAGGTTACTTGCTATTTACTGACTTCTTAATATTAACTTCAATTTAAAGAAAAGGTTTTGGGCTGAAAAATCCTTGTAATTGATTTTTGCCTTTTCATTTGCTAACTCATTTTTTTATAACTATTTATTAATTTGGATCCTGTCAATAAAAGACAGAGGATAGAGCATTTCCTCATCTTAAGGTCAAGAATTCTTTTGAAATAATGTATAACTTATTCAAAAAAATTAATTAGTTATTTTTTAAATGAACACACTAGGTGAAAACTAAATATTGATTGCTGGATCCTACTTTGCTCTTTCTCCCTCCAGCAGGCATTTACTGCCCTTCTCTTCTGCATTTCCCTGCCCTCTTATAGTAGGCAGGGCCAAGTGACTAGTCCTTGCCTAAGGGCTATAAGCAGAAGTAAAGTGTGTCATTTCCAGACCAAAGCATTTGAGAGCCAGTGCACAGCTCTCTCTTTTCCTGCCATGGTGACTTGGAAGCCTCCTGTTTTAGATGACAGAGCTGCAAGATGCCAAAGACCTGGATCTTGGAGTCACCATTTGGAAATAAAGCTGCTCTAGAGAGTCATCAGATCTGTGGAGCATTTTGCATGACTGATTCATAAACCTTTATGTGTTAAGCCACTGACATTTAGAGGTTTGTTTCTTACCACAACATAGCCTAGCCTAAACTAACTACTTCCAATTGTCTAACACATCTGAATCAGAACCTATTCCAGTGTTATTCAATTAACAATACATATTAAATATCTACTATGTATAAGTAGGAGAGGTAGGTAGATGACAAATACTTGCCTGCATAAAGTAGGTACTCAATAGAAATATTAAAAGTCAGATATAGATATAAGAAGAAAATAAATAAAGCATTATATCTCCACAAGTTTCCAAACTAATTTTAACATACCTTTCTTTTATTTCAATAAACATTTACTGAATGTCTGTTATGTAAAAAGTATCTACTGGGAAAAAGGCTGCAAAGATGAAGACAAATCCCTGCTCTTGAAGGTCTATCCGATCAGTGAAGAAGACAGAGAAGTTTCCAGGTGATCACAGGACCATGTGCAGGATCAAGGCAGAAGAAAGTATCAGTTGCTGTGGGGGCACAGAGGCTGTCTAGCTCAGACTAGGAGAACCACAGAAGGCTTCCCCAAGGAAGTGATCCCGGAAGAGCAATAGTTAGGTGCATTCTAGTTCTCTGCTTTTCACAGAGAAGGACAGCTATCAAATCTAGATGTTGCTTTTCAAATCAGCATGTGTGTAAAGTAGTTGGTTCTTGAAGAAACTGGGAGCAAAATACTGACTTCACAGTTCTTGGCATTTGTTTGCTACAGGCAATCCAGGATAGACATAAAACTCTTCCCAACTCTCACTATGAAACCCCAAATATGCATTTACCCTAAACATAATCTCCCTCTGCACATCTATATAATATGCTTCTAAAGCACATACCTATATGCTATATTTCTATTCTTTTCTATTGATTATATGCCTATATCAACATGGCTTAGAATGTCAGTGGTATTTAGGATGTGTGGCCTCATGGTTTCATATAGTAGCCAAGAACTTGGGTTTTGAAACTAAATTTCCAAATCCTAGATCTGGCCATAACTAGCTGAGTGACCATAGACAGGTTACTAAATGCAGCATGCTTCTGTTTCCTACCAGTGCCGAGGAGATTATAATGGAACTTACCTCAAAGAACTGTTATGAGAATTAAATAAGTTGATACATATAATCCACCTAGAAGAGTAAATGTTGGGTGAATTAGCTAGTGTGAATATTACTGTTGTTTTATTTTTGTTGTTAACTCTGCGGAGGTGTTCTTATTTGGAATTTATAGTTATCCTAAAATTGGATATTTCATTTTGTATGATATTAAGGCAATAAAAATAACAAAGTTAAATGTTTGAAAAATTGTAAGACTTTAAAGACAGTGATTATTTAATACATTAAGGAACTAAAAATAATAATTCCCCAACAGTTTTATGAAAGAAGGAATTAAGAATGGAATTGAGTAGCTATAGTACTAAACGAGGGCAATTCACTTAGTGGTCCTGTGTCTCCTTCATAAAAGAAATTCACTACTTTGCCTATTTAACTAAAAAGTTCTGTCAAGAAGAATATGAACCTCAACATCTTATTAATTTCATGTCTCTGAGAGGTGCCATCTCTGAAACATTTTTTATACATGAATAAGAAGTATCAATTGAAAAATCCTAAAGTCTAGAAGTCATTTGGAGCAGTCTCATAACTTTAGTCAACTTAATTTTAATTGTTTCGTTTCATAAGTAATTCAACTGAATTCCAGAAATATTAGTGTTAACTGAAACTAAGAATTATAGCTGAAATTAGAACTCAAAATTTCTGACTCTTAGTCAAATAGGATCACTGGACTTTCACTTCAACCATACAGTGGTTATCATTACAAACTCTAATACCCCAGAAAACTGAAGGAGAAAATAGATAAGGTGAGTGACTATAATCTTGGAAATCAATAAATCTGAATTTTAAACACTGTTCTGGCACTCACTTGCTCTATGTTAACCTCTGAGTCATTTATCATTTTAGGATTTCTCATAGTCTAACAACAGAAAACCAAACCATTTTATAAGAATATTAATCCTACCCGCTTCCTGGGGATGCAATAATAATCGTAAAGTTCTTTGAAATGGCAAGTACAAGAATGAAAAAATACCTGATTCAATGTTCTATTCCTTTTTCAACATCAAAGCCCAATGCTGCAAGTTAAGGACAGAATGAAATCACTTGAAATCAAATGGTTGATGAAATTTCCCAAAACTCAGAACTGTATCTCATTATATCAGATCCTTTAGTTACTAGGGTATGCAACTGTTACAAAAAAAAGATTATATTATCTGTTCAGAAGGTAGGCTGACATTCTTCCCTTCACTTTGCATTACGTGGTACATTTGGTTCTGAACATTCCAAACCTTCTTGGATTTAATGATGTGTGTGTGTTTGTGTGTGTGTGTCTGTGTGTACAATGTTCAAAGCAAGGTGGGAGCTCACAGAATGTGAAAACCCACCCTTCTTTTTACAGCAGGAATTGGTCCTTTTAAAACATATTTTTCAAAAAGATTCTTCTGCTTCACTTAAACAAAAATGAAAATCTGATACAGGATGGTCGGTATTACAATAACAGAAGGTGAGCAATAACAAGCATTTCAAAGCAAAGTCCTTCATTTGAAGGACTGATCAGCCCAATTGTTAAGCATTCACTGCTATGCCACTGCAGAATCTGGAGGCTTGCACAGTCCCTCTGCAGGTACCAGCCACAAAGGTTCCATGAGTTTATAGGAATTTTATCTTCTAGTCTGTGACCTAATGAAATGGCACCAGCTACTATCTGCAGAAATACAGAAGCCAACACCATCAGCCTCAGGTTTCTCTGTGATTTCATGTCAAATTCATCAACTAAGTATAGAATTGACAATGGAATTAATTCATTATTTCAAACATAGCCAGAATAACACAGGGGAAAACTGACAATAGGGCAGTGAACAATTTAAGACTCACATACATGCTCTTGAATTTGACAAGCAGCCACACCTTGCTTTGAGTACTCCAATTAATTCAGACCTGTCAGAGCACACAGAATAGGAGATGGAAGTTTATGAAAAGAGAGTCTGAACAGGAGACTGTGCACATTGTAAGAGTCAGCTCTTGAAAAATGTGAATGCATGTAAATGAGTTTAAACTTTAATCTGCTGAATATTTTGATCAACATAATAAGGTATGCATTTTAGGAACAGAAATTATGCATTGGAGCCAGAAAGATTAGTTAGGGGCTAATATGTTAATTTGGGAGAAGTTAGTAAAGCCTGAATCAGATCAATGACAATGGAAATGAAGAGAAAAGGAAGAATTCAAGAGATAGTCCAGAGGTAGATTTGATAGGGTGAAAGTGAGAGGAAAGACAAAAGAATCTCAAATTCCTGGAAATTTGGTTTCAGTTAACTATGAGATTGGGGAACGTATTGGAGAGTGATGCCATTTGGAGAGAGCATAATTACACTGATGAGGATAAAGAACATGCATTGAGCACCTACTATGTGCCAGGCAGTGTTTTAGGAGCTAGTATTACAATGTTGAATAAAACTGCACCTTCAGTAGGTGAATGGATAAAGAAACTGTGGTACACCCAGATAATTCATTAAGCACTAGAAAGAAGTGAGTTATCAAGCCATGAAAAGACATGGAGAAACCTTAAATGCATATTGCTAAGCGAAAGAAGCCAATATGAAAAGGCTACATACTGTGTGCTTCTAACCATATGACATTCTTGAAAAGGCAGAACTGTGGAGATCAGTGGTAGGGGATATGTGAGAAATCTCTGCACCTTCTGTTCAATTTTTTGTGTGTGTGAACTTACGACTTCTCTGAAAAAGAAAGTCTATTTTAAAAAATGCATTCCCAACTTAAAAAACAAGATCAATATTTGTCAAGGTTTTGGGGAGGGTGGGGTAAAGAGGCAGAGCACAGAGGAATTTTAGGGCAGTAAAACTGTTCTTCATAGTACCATTGTGGACATTATACACTTGTCAAAACCCATAGAAGGTATAACACCAAGAGAGAATCATAATGTATGCTGTGGACTTGGGGTGATTATGATGTGTCGGTGTAGGTTCATTGACTATAACAAATGTACCACTTTTGTGCCAGATGTTGATAGTGGGGGAGGTTTGGGGGTCAGGGGGTAGGGTATATATGGAAACTCTGTACTTTCTGCTCAATTTTACTGTGAACCTGAAACTGCTCTAAAAATTAAAATCTATTTAAAAAAAAAAGTCATGCCCTCTGGGGGGAGGGGGAGCTGCACACATTCTAGGAGGGAGAACTTCCATTTTAGTAGAAAAACAAATTATAAATAAAGGCAGATTATCATCTGGTTTCCAATGAACCAGCGGGGGATGGGGGGTGGGGAGTGGTTACTGTACTGGGGTGATTGATCCTGACTGTCAAGAAAATAGCTATTACATAATTGGGCAGGAGAAGAGTATGTGTGGAATGCGGGAGAAACTTGGGGGGCACTTTTGGTATTTCCATGTTCTATGAAAATAATATAATATTGACTATATTGTAAATAATATATAATGGAATATATATATATTAAACACACATACATACATTCTATGGAAGAAATATATATGTATACAGTAGGAGGAAAAGAGGTTAGGAAACTGCAGGGAGGAGTGAGATTGCTCTTTAAACAGGGTGGTCATGGAAGGCCTCATTGATTCAGTGACATGTGATCAGAGACCTGAAGGAGGGGCAGTGGACAGTGCTGATATCTGGGAAAGAGCATTCCAAGAAGACGGCACACACATATGAAGTCCCTGAAGCAAAAGCAAGCCTAGCATGTTCAAGAAATGGCAGAAAGGCCTGTGTGGCTCGCGTGGGATGAGCCAGGGGGTTTAAGACAGGCAAGTGGACAAAAGTAGATCATTCAGGTGATCACAGGACTGTGTAAGGATTTTGGTGCTTACTCTGAATGAGATGAGAAGCCACTGGAAAAGCTAGAGCACAAGAATGGCTGGATCAAACTTGCATCCCTGGCTTTCCCTGGCTGCTACCTTTAAAATGCATCAGAAAAGAAAGAAGAACAGAACCAGAAAGAATAATTAGGAGTTGATGGCAATTATCTGGGTAAGATATGGTGGCAGATTCTAGAAGTGGAGAGAAGGGATTATACTCTGTGTGTATTTTGAAAGTTAGAGTCGACACAATTTGCTGATGCCTTGGAGATGGCTTGTGAAAGAGAGAAGTCAAAGTTCACTCTAATTTTTTATGTAAGTATCTGAAAGTCTGAAGTGTTCTTTACTGAAGAGAGAAAGGCTATGGAAGAAAGGGGTTTGGGGATGGAAGGGAAGATCAGTAATTTGGCTTTAGACATGCAAATTTAAGCTCTTGTTAGACATCCAAATGAAGATGTCAAGTGGGTTCTTAGAGAAAAGGATTCTGGAGACCAAGGTTGAGGCCAGAGCTGGAGGATTAAATTTTGGCATCATCAGCACACAGAAAGTAAATAAGGCATGACTAGATGTACTTACTTAAGAAGTAGGGGTAAAAAGAGAAGGAAAAAAGTACAACTGAAGCCTGGGGCACTCCACCAATAAAAATTTGGAAAGAAGAAGAATAAACAGAAAAGGAGATTGAGAAGAAACAGTCAACACATTACACAAAGAGAGAGAGAGAGGGAGGGAGGGAGGGAGAGAGAGAGAAAGAGAGAGAGAGAACCCTTGGCCAAGCGAAGAAAGAGCTGAAAGGAGGAACAAATTATCAACTGACAAGTGAAGTAAGATGAAGAATTAAAATTAACTGTCGAAATGAACAATGGGGAAGCTCTTGGAGAACCTGAGAAGAACAGTTTCAGTGCAAAGTGATGGGGAGAAACCTGACTGAAATGGTTTCAAAAGAGAAAAGGAAGGCTAAGAATTGGACACATCGATGATAGACAATTGTCTTAAGGAGTTTTACTATAGCTGGAAGCACATAAATATGGTTGTAGCTAAAAGCAGATGTGAGATTAAGAGAGTTTGTTTAAATTGAAGAAAACTATACCTTGTTTATTGTTGGGAATGATCTGCTAAAGATGAGATAATATATAATGCAGAAGAGAGAGGGGATAATTGCAATGTCAATGTCCTTGAGTAAGATCATCATTCACAGTTAGTAAAGCAGAGACACAATGACTAATATGGAACAGGAATTTATTATAGAAATTTGAACTTATGTAGGAGATGCTGAGGAAGTGAAGGGCTTTAAGAAGAATCTGCAGGGCCAGAGTAAGAGTGAGGGTTACTAATCACTCTGCATAGTGAACCTGGGTAGATAATGTGAAGCTTACAGGAAAATCCAAGAAGCCACACATTTCTACTCACCAAACTAGGAGCACAAACAGGGAGCTCATGGAGAGATCTATGGGAGGTTGTTGTTTCTGTCTAGCTGCCACCTGAGCAAGTTCCCAGACAAGCATCTGGTTGTTGGTCAACCTGGCCAGCAGTCAGGAAGACGAGCTAGACCTGGAGCAGAGGAGAGCAAGGCCCAGCTATGACTCAGCAGACACCTCTGCATCTGACCGTCACAGTATCTGAGCACTACAACTTCCAAATGCAACGGCCACTGATTCACTCGCTTCCTAAATCTTGTGCATGTTCCTCTTTTGGCCACTTCTAACCTAACCATACAAGGGCTCCTAGAAAATGTAGTTCCTAAGTTGACATTAACACAATCCAGGACTTTTCAATCCTTTCAACTCAGCATCCACACAGACCTCGTTTAACCATATTTAATTTTCAAATAAAAATAAAGGCAAAAGGATGTTTATACTTAATATGATGCAACTACCACAAACCAAAAACTGCTAATTCTATCCCAGAAAGAGGATACATATACTAACGCACACTCAGGTGATATTCATTCCTCTTCTCCCTGAGGCAAAGTCTCACTTGGATATCTTATAACATAAATAATGAGATATAAAATAAACCATTATTAATCTTATATTAGTAAGAGACAAGAAAAGGCAAAAGGAATTTAAAAATTGGTTAATGTATATACAAATGTATTCATATAAAAGCAAGGAAGAAAAACATATGAATACTACGAAGTTTGCAATTGGTTCCATAGTCATAGTGGTATTATCAGAAATTCTTTCTTCTCCTGGTTCTAGCCTGCTGCTTAAGCTATTGGTTGTGTTTTTTATTTCACTGAGTGAATTTTTCAGCTCCATGAGTTCTGCTACATTCTTTTTTAAGGTATTAATTTCTTTGTAAATTTTCTCCTTCATATCCTGGAAATTTTTTCTCATTTCATTATGTTGTCTAAATAAGTCTTCTCATATCTCAGTGAGTTTCCTTAAGATTATTGCTCAGAATTTCTTTTCAGTCATTTCAAGGGTTTCCTGCTCTAGACAATCTGGTATTTGAGAATTACAGAATTATTTCTGTGGTGTCATATTTTGGGGGGCTTTTGTATTTCTTATATTTCTACATTCATGTCTGGTCATCTATAGAACAGTTGCTTCTTCCGTTACTCTGGAGTGGGCTTTGAGGGGATAGATGTCCTCTTCTTTTTCCAGTCTCTGCTGGTGACACTCCTTGTGTCAATGCAGTCAAGTCTCTGGTGGTCTGTCTGCATAGTGGCTGTGGCTACTGCTATGACATCAAGCACTTTTGTAGCAGTTATGGCTGTGGCAGTGACTGTGGTGAGCCACCCACATGGAAGTGTGCTTTCAATGTGGTCTCTTGCCTGCTTCCAGGTGGAGGGGGCTGCCCTTGGCTCCTGCCTAGGGCCCAGGACATTGCTCTCTTCTCTGCTTACAGGAGGAGGGGGACAGGTCCTCATAGTGCATTCTTATCACCTCAAGCACCATCAAATGGATCTGTTGGCTCATACAGCTTACTGTTGGATCAGTTTTCATGGCAGGTTTGACTAGCTCTGGGATGCCTCAAAACTGACAGCTTTTCAGGTTATTTGCTCAAGGGGTCTTAAGTAGCATGCTGAAATGGGGAATATGTTGCTTCCCAAATCCAAAGAGGCTTGTTAGGTGCTATGCCACTATCATTGTTGTAGAAGGGTTCACATGCAGCAACTTTATCATTCAATTTGGAAGGGATATGTCAATGTACCATGAGATGCCTAAACATTTCACAAGGTGGAAGACCTCTAAACTTGGGGGGGTGTTATTTCCTAATCTTTGTTTTGCATGAGTTTTACCAAGATGTCCAGAGTAGTTGCTACTGTCTGCTCCCTGGTCCAATTAGCACAAGGTCATCAAATTAGTGGAGCAGCATGATGTCTTCTGGAATCATAAGAGGTAATCAAGGCCCCTATAGACAAGATTATGACAGAAACTTGGAGAGGAATTTTAACCCTGAAGTAGGATACTGATGGAGTATTGATGGCTTTGCCTATTAAAAGCAAACTGTTTCTGATGATGTTTATTAACAAGTATACAGAAAAAGCATTCACCACATTAATCACTGTATTAGTCAACCAGTGAAACAGAACCAGTAGGAAATATATACTAAGAGATGGCAAGAAACTGGCTTATGGGATTGACCACCAGCTTGCAACTCCAGCTTGGGAAAGCTGTAGGCATAAAATTCCAACCTGTGAGAGCTGCTGGGTAGATTGAGCTCAGCAAAGCCATAAAGGTGGGGCTGCCTGAAGCTTTGAGGGCCCAAAGTCCACCCTAGTATGGCCAGGATTGAGGACTTGGAGTCAAAGGAGATTATTCTGGAGCTTTAAGACAATGTTATTTTCCATTTTGGGTTTTTGGACTTACTTGGGACCAGTTACCCCTTTCTACTTTCCTGTTCCTCCCTTTTGGAGTAGGAATGTCTATCCTATGCCTGCCTGTCCCACCACTGTATTTTGGAAGCACAGAACTTGTTAAGTTCACAAGCTCACAGCTGGAGAGGAATTTCCCTCAGGATGAATCCTTGCCTCGAGTCTGACTACATCTGATTTAGATGAGACTCTGGACATTGAACTTTTGAGTTGATACTGGAACAAGTTAAAACTTTTGGTGCTATTAGGATAGAATAAGTCCATTTTGCATCGTGAGAAGGACAAGAACTTGGGGGGCCAGGGGTGGAAAGAATATGTCTCCAAAAGTTTGTGTGCTAGAAATGTAACCCTCAATGCAACAGTGTTGGGAGGTGGGGCCTGATAAGAGGTAATCATGTCATTAGGGAAGGAGTTAGGTTGTCACAGAAGTGGCCTTGTTATAAAAGCAAATTCAGCCCCCTTTTGCTCTCCTGACATCTCCTGCGTTCTCATCCCCTTCCACCTTCCACCATGTTATGACACAGCAGGAAGGCCTTCACCAGATGCTGGCACTTGATATTGGTCTTCCCAGACTCAGAGCTGTGAGGAATAAATTTTTCATCATAAATTACCCAGTCTGTGGTATTCTGCTATAGCAACACAGAATGGACTAAGACACGAACCCACTGGGCCACTTTGATATGAACACAAGCCAAAATTGTATTACTTATCTAATTTCATTAAGCCCCTAATTTTACAGGTGAAATGTAAGGATGTTTTCAGTCTCCAACAATTAGTATCAGCTCAGAGCCAAAAAGTCTAATTAGTTCTCCTTCTCCAGTGCATAGACACCAGGTAAGTAACCACAGGTTCCTATAAAGAAAGTAGGGGAAAAGATTGACAGTCAGTATAATTTTTGGCAGTGTAGTAGGATTCTTCCTCAAAGGGACCCAGTCTCTCCGTCATTTAAGGGACTCTCGATCTGCCAGCTGCCTCAATCTGGAAAGCAGCTGAAGGGCTGCAACTCTCTTTTGTGGTGACTATAGTGAGACTACTACTCACAAGACCTAGAGCTCTTCCACTTACTCAAATTGAGGAAAATTTTAGTATACTTCCCATCTACTTCTGCACTAAGGACATCATGACCAATTAGCCAACGCTGAAATTATCTATGCATCACACCATTCTGATAACTCTTTTAGCCCTGCTGTTCATTTCCATAATCACGTGTCCACTTTGTCTCATCTTAGCACCATGTGACCCCTGCCCATTACCTCCATTAAATTCCCATTATCTCCACTGACCTCTGAATGGGCTCCCTAAACTCTTATTATTCCTACTTACTTCAGGGAGCTTATTTTAATGGAAGCATTTTCCACTCTCTTTTCTGACCTACAGTAAATAACTACCACAGAGCTCTTCAGAGATGATTGTGCACTCCTTTCTAATGTATTCTCAATGCCTTGGGGTCTTAGTCAGTTCAGGCTGCTGTAACAAATTACCACAGGCTGAGTGGCTTAAACAACAAACATTTATTTCTTATAGTTCTGGAGATTGAAAGGTCTAAGTTCAGGGCGCCAGCATGGTCAGGTTCTGGTGAGGACTCTCTTCCAAGATGCAGGCAGCTGACTCTCCTTGTAGCCTCACATGGCAAAAAGAGAGCTAGCTCACTATCAGGCCTTTTATAAAGTCACTAATCCCATTCATGAGGGTTCCACCTTCTAACCTAATTTGGGGACTCCCAAAGTCCCCACCCCTGAATACCATCCTATGAGGATTAGGGTTTCAACATATGGATTCAGTTCATAACAGTTGGTAAATGTAGTGCCTTCCACCCTCTGCCAGGTGGATTTTTGAAAGATAGGGGAGCAAGTCTTCACGATACATCCATAATATAGATATTTTCCTCCATTTTACAGATGGAGAAATTGGGGGATGTTTTTACTCAAGGTCATTCAATTAATTAATGGATTCAAAATTTGAACACTAACTCTATTTAACCCTAAACTCATGCTTCTCATCCTAATTAGACCCTTAGCCACGCAAATTATGAGTTTACTCCAGTTACTCAGTGAAGACCAAATGGTGCTAAATCAGAATCCACTGTACACTTTTACATGTCTTTATATAATAAACATAGTTATTTTTTCCGTACTCTCAACTCACACATTCTTGGAAAGTTCTTTATTGTCCCAACAAAGTCACATGAATAAGAATGTTTTCCGATATTGTTGCAGACACTTTGCTGAACTGGGCAGAACCTGCCTGTTAGAATCACTGTCTTGGTGTACACGACAGGCAAATCAGAGAAGCAGCACCGTGTACAGAACTCGGCCTGAAAGAGCTTTGTTTCTGTCTGTGCACGCTACGTGCTAAACTGTCCCCTTTATTCCTCTGGGCTTTTGCACATGTTGTTCCCTATTCTCACACTGCTGCTCCTCTTTTTCTACCTGAAAGAATACCTGCTCATCTTTTAATACTTTAAGCAACACATCTCTCTTCTATTAGGTCCTACTGGACTCTACTGAGAACTGGCTTTTCCTTCCTTCTTATACGGCCACTATCCCCATCATGAGGGCTCCACCCTCACAACTTTACCTCCCAAAGGCCCCACTTCCTATTGAAATCACGTTGGGGGTTAGGATTACAACATATGAACTTGAGAAAGACACAAACATTTCATTTATAACAGCATCCAAGATTTGGAGGAACAAAAAAAAATCTTACTCTCTTGTTTTGGGGGGGCAAAAAATTCTACTCTTTTTGTATAAAGCACAAATGTACATAAACAGATATATGGTATATGTGCAGTATTAAAACTTAAAGAGAGGGGAGGGATTAGGAAAAAAAAATCTAAAAACTCTCCTTTAGGGGGTGATAATGGGGAAAAAAGTTTGAGAAACACTGCTCCAAGCCACCAGTGTATCTGTACACAACTGAATTCCAATCTTTCTAATGCTGTATTGTATTTGTTCATTTATATGCCTCTATTCCTCACTACTCTATAAAAACTTGAGGACAAGATCCAGGTTTTATTATTTATAGCCCTGCCAAAAACACAGCAGATGCTTAAATGAACATCAAATAAATTAGTGAACAAATCATATGAATGACTATTTACAAACTCAGGATCAGATGTTTGTCTGTCTGGGAAACCATCCCCACCCTACACTTTTCTTCAGTTTAGAGAGTAGCAATTCCAGGTCCCAGAAGGCTCCCACTGTCTGCACCAAATCCTTCTTTCTCTTTCTCACAGGATGTTTTGGGTGGGGAGCACCTGGGGAAGGAATATCTTCATGAAATTAGCATTCCTTAGTACCTTATGTATGTGGAGAGTCCCCAAGGAAAGCATATGAACTAATTACTTTTCTCCTTTCTTTTCCCCATCCTATACAGGTGTCAGTTTGGGTCATTTTTAAGACAGGACTGCTTATAAGTGTAGTTATTCAAGTAATCACTAATAACAGTGCAGGGCCCCATCTCAAATTACTTTCAAAGTGAAAAACAGCTGAGGTCCAAAGACCCTGATAGAATGTGTCCAAAAGAAAAAAGCAGAAACATTGCCATCAAATTGGATTTTCTGTGTCCCAAAGGCAGTGTTATTTTTGACAGGGTTCAATACAAAATACTTCCACAAATGAAAATGTATGATTCCTGGCAGTGCCTTTACCCACAGTCTGTGGGAGGACAACTGCAAAAAGCCACCGGGTGCTCATTAAAGGCTGCCCTTAGAAAAGAAGGAATCGTTCTCCACCAGCCCACAATAAATAGAAAGACCAAGCAATGTCTTCAAGGGTTTCAAAACAAGCAGTTATCCAGCCAGCCGCTCCTCACTGCCAACAGCAACCATCTCTCAAATGGGAATGTGCATTTAGCCTCAAATAAAGAGATTCTGTGTACTTGATGCAGCCCATGTCACTAGAGATGAAATGAGGCTCTGATAGTGGATGTTTTACTTCCTCAGAGAAGCCAGGTTGCGGGTGTGCAGGCATAAAGCAATTAACCTTTTAATACAAACAAGGAGACTGGAGCTAGAATTGACCCAGGAAAGAGCTGATACTATTTCCTCGCAAAGATGAGAGAAGCCACTGAAGTGTCACTAGCTATTCTGTCCACATGAAAAGAAGAGCATCTCAGGACACACTGGGTGTCACATCACAGCCAGCCCAGCTCAACCTCAGTCCCCACATGTCCACAGCAGCTCGGGGCATGCATGCAACAGGTACAGGTGGAAATAGGAGGGCAGGGGAGAGGAGATGAATCAGTCCTCAGCAGCTCTGTGGTAAGTGGGACAAGGGCTCCCGCTCCACGGAAATCACAGCTTTTCTGGGTTGAAAAAGGAAGTGACAGTACTGAAGTAAGTCACCCAAATGGGGCACAGATAATAGAAAAGATTCACTCCTTTGTTCAATCAATTCCCATATATCAAAGACTATGATTGGCATTAGGAACATAATGGGGGTGGGGGGAGTGGGTTGGATAAAAAAGACATGGTGCTTGCCTTCAGGGGCCTTACAGTCCAGGTTCAGAGATAGAAAATAAACAATTGAACTAACAAACAAGGTTGTTTCAAATCAAGGAAAGAATAAAGAAAACAAGAAATAAAGAAATCAATAAAAAAAAAAAAAAAAAAAAACAAGATTTACAGTTGAGAATAAGGCCCTGAGCTCATAGGTAATTTGTTTCCACCCTCTTTCAAAAAGTTTGGCTTCAGGGCCTAAGACTACCTTTTCTTGTGACCTAATTTCCTTGGAAAGGGTCTATGAGGATGAGGTCTCCCCCAGGTCCCAGAGGGAGAAAATGAATATGGGTGACAAGGAGGAGTGTGCTTCCTGCTAGAGCCCAGAGACTCGCCGCTGCACCCTGACAAGAGGGTGCTACAGGCAGAAGCTAAGAATCTCGGCTTCTTACAATGTGAGTGCCATTGCTTGGGTACTTGGGTGCCACATTACAAGAGAGAGAGATTCAGAGTAGGGAGGGGGGCTAGACCCCTTCCGTGTGGAACCAGTGTGTCTGTGACACAGTGAGCAGCCAGAGCATGCAGCACCCTGGCACTCCACTGGCAGCTGTGCCCAGAGGGCAGCACCCAGGGAGCTAGAGGGAAAGGACACAGGAGGGCTGGCGCAGGCTTCGGTAAGACACCTCGTGTTCTCCCAGCTGTGGACCCATCAGGTGTGATTTTGACAGGAGGATGATTACAATATGAGACGATATACATAAGGGAGATTCAAATTTAACACATAATTACCATTATTTTGTACCTGGCCTATATCAGACACTGTGGTAGACTTTCGCACATGTATTAACCTTCAAAACAACTCTATAATAGATATCAATGACCCCATGTTTTAGATAAGAAATCCGAGGTTCATGAAATCACTCTGTATCACAGAGCTATTAAGTGGCAAAACAAATATTCAAAATTGAACTTTCTGCCTTCAACTCTAGGGCGTAAAATAGTCTGCAAGTGTTTGAGAAAGTAGAAATATGGAGGAGTCATTAAAAGTTCTCCTCTACAAAGACCCATATTTCTAGCCTCTCTCAGCTCCCAACTTACAGCTCAAACATTCTAAACTAAATGATAGTGATTTGTTCATATATTTTCTTCCTCACTCTACCCTCCTCTGCATTCAGTGGGAATCAAGACCTTTGTCTGAGTCACCTTTTGTCCTAACTATCTTTGACAGGCTGGATCATTATAAAAAGTAGCAGATAGACAGGCCCATTCTCTGGTCTGGCTCTACTAAAGGGAAACCTGGGGTCCCAAGAAGCGACTTTTCACCAGATGGCCACATGATCTACCCCACAAAGACTACGCAGTTACTCTTTCCTTGTATGGAGTCCAAAGTTTCTACATGAATAAAATCTAGATTAAAAATTCTCAATTCTTTCGTTTCCTCACTCTCTTAGGATGATGTTTTACTGCTTGGCTTGTTTGCGTGGTATGTAGAGTGCCCTGTGTCATTTGTATGTTAATGTATTTAAGGTCTGAACTTGAGGTTAGGGATGGCATTAAGAATGCACTTCCTGCTCCAACATATTTGATATCCCTCTGATGAGTCTGAGGCCTAAAATACAAATGATTATAGACATTACCAAGTTTTTTTAAAAGATTGAATTTATACTATTCACAATATTTTTGCCAGGAAAGCACTTTACCATGCAGAGTCTGGAGATTACATAGAAATTGATATTACCAAAGGGTTGAACATTACCTAAGATGAAAATGCCAATTTGCAGTTGATTTTCAATAGTTTGTGTCATGCTTCTGCTCTTGATACCTGATACTTAAAATGCATTCTTTTGATACTGTGTAATAGATGTGTGAATGATGTTGATGATAGGGGAGGTAAACATCAAATTATTACTGAATTCCAGAGAGATAAAAGATTCTTGTCCAAGAATGAATATAAAGATTTAAGAACCAGGCAAATCCTTTGTCTTCAGGATAATATTGTTGAACCAACATACCAGGTCATCACCATTAAACACTGATTTGTCACACAAGAGATTCATTCTGAAATTAGCAATGTTTGCCTTTCTTTAAAAACTTGAAAATCAATTCAGAGGTCAGACTGAAACAATCTAGTAGCAGTTATGCACTTGCAGTAAGCTCTTGGAAAGGAAACATAGTATAAACAGAAATAGATTCAGTCATAGAACGAAAGCAGTCTGTTCAAGTCAGTCAACCCAAAAGCTCTCTGGCTCCCCTGCAACTTCTTGTGCCCTCTCCAGTAAATGTTTCACATGCCTCAATATGAGCACGACCCTGGTAGCTGATGTGTTGAGGCAAAAAATATGTCAACAACCTCAAGGTCCCAACAGCCCCCAAGCTAGAGCCTGACTGCAGCCGTCATTCAAGGCAATCAGCTCCTCTCCAGCCCTCATCTCTCATCTGCAGCCCCAAGGAACCTCATACCTGCCCTAGTCCATTAGCTTCTTTACCTTCTGTTTTCCAACCCATGGGTGTAAGGTTAGGCACAGGTCACTGCAGAATATACATAGACGAACATATTTATATACAGATAGTCCCCGACTTAACGATGGCTGGACATAGCAATTTTTTGATTTTGTGATGGTGCAAAAGCAAAACACATTCAATAGAAACCATACTTCAAGTACCCACACAACCATTAAGTTTTTCACTTTCGGTACAGTATTCAATAAGTTACATAAAATAATCAGCACTTTATTATAAAATAGGCTTTGTGTGAGATGATTTTGCCCAACTGTAGACTAATGTAAGTGTTCAGAGCACATTTTAAGGTAGTCTAGGCCAGCTATGATGTTCGGTAGGTCGGGTGTATTAACTGCATTTTTGACTTACAATATGTTCAACTTAACAGTGGGTTTATTGGGACATCACCCCATCATAAGTTGATGAGCATCTGTATATATATAACCATATAAAATGCATCTCATAAATAATACTTATATTTCATAAGAGACACCTATAAATATCAAAATATATGTTCTTCTAAAAGTATATTTTAGTATCTGATTAACATGTGCATAATTACTTATAATAGGTTGAGTCTAAAAAGCAGCTAATACAGTCATGTTCTTCTCAGAATGTCAGATATTAGCGAAGCCAGTAGTTCTGCAAACATGCTCTTAGTTTCTTGGCGACACCAACCTGTAGCACGGTGCCTGGCACAAAGTGAGAGTGCAACAAATACTGAATCAAAAGGAGCAGCACGGAGGAAATACTGGACTTCCAGATAGAATACCTACATTAAAGTTTGGACTAAATCACTTCAAATCGTTCTGAGTTATAAAATGGGAATAATATTTCTTGCTTGGCTCTGCCTTCCTCATAGTGATCTTTATCACAGTAATAGGAACAGTTTCAGTAGCAGTAATAATACTGGTAGAATTGGCTTCAGTAGCAGGAACAGTGGCAATAATAAGCTGAAATTACATTTACTATAAACAGAACACTGGAATGGATTCATTCATTCAATTGTACCAGGAATCACATAATTGGCTAGATATACAGAGAGAAGACAGAGTCCCTGCAGCAGAGGAGTCATCATCTAGTTAGTTGAGAGAAAAAAAATAGCACATGACAGTGGGATAAATGCTTATCCACACAGATTTACATGGATCTTTTCTCTGCCTTTCATGTCAGGGTGAAATGCTCCAGCATAATTCTCAGAGAAGGATAACTATCCTCTTCAATGTACCTTTTTTTTTCTTGCCATCTAAATTGAAACAGGTTTCTTATCCTAGGTAACCTTTGCTTCCTCTCCTATTAACCTAGTTCTTCTTTTAACAAACCATTCATTGATTTGCCTACTGTGTACCAGGCACTTTGCTAAACCTTGGATTTCAAAGATAAAAGAGTCCCTCCACGCAAGCAAAGTATTTCCTCATTTCCAGGAAAGCAATAAGAAATCTACAAAGGGACCACTGTGAAGATAGCTAAAAGCTCACCTGTGAATGAGATATCAAGGGGTAAGGCATCATATCTAAAATTTACCTTCAAATGCTACAGCAAAATTTATGTATGTCTACACAAAGATAGTAAGCAAATGTGGCAAAATGTTTACGACAGTTGAATGTTACAGATATAAGTTCATTGTATTATTACTTCTGCTTTGCTATACATTTGAAATATTTCATTAGAAAAAGTAGGGGTTGGAGGGGAGAAGAAAACCTTTGATGGAGTAAGCTCACCTTGGGTTGAGGTCTTGCTCCAAAGTAGACTGGAAGTATAAACTGGGGTAAGTTATTAACCTTTTTAGACCTCAGTCTTCTCATCTATACAATGAAGATAACCATTTTACATACCAAAATGAGTTGTTATGTGCATTAAGTTAGATAATACATCCAAAACACATAGCACAGTCCTGATACTTTTGAAAAATAAAGTAAATATTAGTTATTATTATTTTACTTTAAAAGAATACTTCTGTGAGATTATATAGTATTTAAAATATAGAGACCAGGACCATGGCATTCCCATGAATATTCCAGAGTGGATATCCAGAAAGTCCTTTTAGTACAGATCACCTAAAACTCATCTTTAAAGTCTTTATCCAGCCTTTAACTCCATGGCTGAACTAATAGCAAATTAAGGTAAATCTGCATATGCCAGAAAACAAGTAGAAAGTGTGTTTCCA
Organism: Cynocephalus volans; assembly: GCF_027409185.1. Lineage (NCBI taxonomy): Eukaryota > Metazoa > Chordata > Mammalia > Dermoptera > Cynocephalidae > Cynocephalus > Cynocephalus volans. The sequence continues at coordinate 51,235,401 of NC_084466.1, forward strand.
GAGAGGTAGGCAAACTCTCTAGAGCAGCACTGCTTTGAGGGCATGTGCCAATTTCTGGTGGTTCAGACCTTGAGTTTTAATGGGTCCCATGACTAGATGACAGGAAACAAAGCCTGGGGCCTGCAGAGTACAAAATTCTAGATCAGAGACAATTGAATGAAACTAGGACTTTCATAAGCCAACAACATCAGTAAGTGACCCAAAGGAAAGCCTTGTTAGACAAAGTAAGACAAGAAAGACACTTGCTTAAGTCTGTCTTACTTCTGAGTCAAGTGAGGCTCTGAGTGAAGCCCACATTCACAAGCATTTAGATCCAGAAGCTATATCCTTATATAATCCCAAATCCCCAAATTAAAATGTATTTGAAAATGGACTCAAGTTGGTAGTATCTTCTAGCACCAGGCAGAAGCAAACACAATTCTGCATGAGGGAAGGCACTTTAAACCCACATGTCTAAAAATTCCTAGAGAAAAGATTGAAGAAACATGAATTTACAATAGAAATTAATAAAACACATGTGGACCTGCCTTATAAGAAATGCTGAAGAGAATTCTTCAACTTGAAACACAAGGAACTAAACAGCAACACCACAGCATTAAAAAGTACATAACTTGTTGGTAAAAGCAATTACATAGACAAACACAGAATACTATGTTACTGTAATGGTAGTGGATAAATCACTTTTAATTTTAGTATGAAAGATAAAGACAAAAGTATTAAAAATAACTATAACTAAAAATATGTTAATGGACACACAATGTAAACAGATGTAAACTGAGACATAAATGGCATAAAGGGGACAATAAAATTGTAGACTTAGAGTATGCAATTGAATTTATGTTTCAATCCACTTAAAACAGCTATAAGATACAAGAAATTTTATATAATTCCCCTGGTAACAAAGAAAATACTTATAGAAGCAACACAAAAGAAAAAGAGAATTGAATCAAAGTATATCAAACCAAAAATCAACAAAATACAAAGGAAGGCATCACAAGAGGGAAAAGGTACAATAGACTAACAACAACAAAAAATAATAATAATAAATAAAAAAATAATGAACAAAATTTCAATAATAAGTTCATTCTATCAATAATTATTTTAAATGTAAATGGGTTAAACTCCCCAAAAGAAAGATATAGAGTAGCTGAATGGATTTAAAAAACAAAAAACAAGATTTGACTTTATCCTGTCTACAAGAGACTCACTTTAGATTTAAGGACACATACAGGATAAAAGTGAAGGGTTAGAAAAGATATTTCTTGCAAATAACCAAAATTGAGTGGGAGTAACTATACTAGCATCAGACAAAATATACACTAAGTCAAAAACAGACAAGGAAAAATACTGTATAATGATAAAAGGATCAATTCACCAGGAAGATAAAACAATTATAAATATATAAATATACATGCACCCAACATCAGAGCATTTAAATACATAAAGCAAACATTTACATAACTGAAGGGAGAAATAGCTAACAATACAATAATAGTGAAAGACTTCAATGCTCCACTCTCGATAATGAATAAAACATCCATACAAAAAACCAGCAAGACAGGAGCATACTAGAACTAAACTTTAGACCAAATGAATCTAACAGACATACAAAGGACATTCCACCGAACAGCAGCAGATGCACATTCTTCTCAAGAGTGTATGGATCTTTCCCCAGGAAAAATCATATGTTAGTTTACAAACAAATTTAAGAAAATTAAATTGAGACCAAGCATCTTTTCCAACCACAATGGATTAAAACTAGAAATTGATAGCAGAAGGAAAACTGGAAAATACACAAATATGTTGAAATAAAACAACATACACCTGAAGGGGTCAAAGAAGAAACCAAAGGAAAATTAGAAAATATCTTGAAACAAAAAAGAAATCATAACATACCAAAACCAATGGGATGCAACAAAAGCAGTGCTAAAAAAGAAGTTTATAGTGATAAATGCCTACATTAAAAAAGAAGAAGAATCTTAAATAAACAACCTAACTTTACATATCAGGAAACTAGAATAAGAACAAACTAAGAGAAAAGATAGCAAAAGGAAGAAAATAACAAAAATTACAGTACAAATAAATGAAATTGAGAATAGAAAAGCAATAGAATAAAATCAATGAAACCAGGAGTTAGTGATTTTAAAAGGAAAACAAAATTGACAAAATGTAGCTAGAATAAGAAAAAAGAGAAAAGAGTCAAATAAATAAAATAAGAAATGAAAGAGGAGACATTACAACTGATGTCACAGAAATAAAAAGGATTATAAGAGACTACTATAAACAATTATTTGCCAGCAAACTGAATAATCTAAAAGAAATGGTAAATTCCTAGAAACATCAACCTATCAATATTGAATCATGAAGAAATAGAAAATCTGAACAGACCTATGATGAGTAAAGAGGTTGAATCAGCAATCAAAAACTTCACAAGAAACAAAAAGCCAAGGATCAAGAACAAGATAAGGATGCCCATTCTCAACACTTTCATTCAATAAAGTACTTGAAGTTCTAGCCAGAGCAATTAGGCAAAGAAAAAAGGAATAAAAGCCATCCAGATCAGAAGGGAGGAAATAAGATTGTCCCTATTTGCAGATGACATCATCTTATACATAGAAAATCCTAATGACTTCACAGACACACACACACACACACACACACACAAAATTGTTATAACTAATAAACAAATTTAGTAAAGTTACAGGATACAAAATTAACATACAAAAATCAGTTGTTTTACTATACACTAACAACAAACCATCTGAAAAGAAAATGAGAAAAACAATCCCATTTACAATAGCATCAAAAGAATAAAATAGTAATAAAGTAAACTAAGTTTAGTAATAAACTAAACTAAGAAGGTAAAAGACTTGTACACTGACAACTATAAGACATTGATGAAATAAATTAAAGAAGACACAAAGAAGTGGAAAGACATCTTGTCTTCACAGATTGTAAGACTTAATATTGTTAAAATGTCCATCCTACCCAAAACAATCTACAGACTCAATGTAATCACTATTAAAATCTCAAGAGCATTTTTTACACAAATATAAAAAAAAATTCTAAAATTCATATGGAACCACAAAAGAACCTGAATAGTCAAAACACTCTTGAAGAAAAAAAAAAAAGAATACAACTAGAGGCATCACACATCCTGCTTTTAAAATATATTACAAAGCTATGGTAATTAAAACAGTATGGTACTGGCATAAAGACAGAAACATAGACCAATGGAACAAAAGAGACAGCCCAGAAATAAATCCATGTATGTGTTGTCAACTGATCTTCAACAAGGGTACCAGCAATGGGGAAAGGATAGTCTCCTCAACAAAAGGAGCTGGGGAAACTGAATATCTACATGTGAAAGCACAAAATTGGACCTTTATCTCACATCATACACAAAAGTCAACTCCAAATAGATTAAAGACTTAAATGTAAGACCTGAAACTGTAAAGCTACTAGATGAAGTCAGGGGATATGATTCATGACATTGGTTTTTGGACATGATCCCAAAAGCACAGGCAACAAAGCAAAAATAGACAAATGAAATTATATCAGACTAAACAGCTTCTGCCCAGCAAAGGAAATAAATAACAAAGCGAAGACATAGCCTACAGAATGAGAGAAAATATTTGCAAACAATACATCTGATAAGGGTTAGTGTTCAAAATATATAAAGAACTCAAACTGCTCAATAGCAAGAAAATAAATAACCTGATCAAAAAATAGGCAAAGGACCTGATTAGTCATTTCTCAAAAGAAGACATACAAATGACCAATAAAGTTATATGAAAAAAAATGCTCAATATTACTAATCAACAGGAAAATGCAAATTAAAACCACAATGAGATATCACCTTACACTGTTAGGATGGCTATTATTGGGAACGTCAGAAAGATGGCCAATTAGAAGACCCTACCACTCATCTCTCTCACATAGACAGACAGAACAACAAATAAACAACTACATTTGGATGAAAATAACTAAAGGAGAGTGCCAGAGTACATCAGAGAAGTAACAAAAACCCTGGTAAGCACAGAAACTCAGGATAGCCACATGGAGAACTGAAGGAAATACCTGGCCTCCACCACCCCATCCTCCAGCCAGCATTAGCTAGGAACCAGGAAAAACTTCTCGTTAAGGTAAAAGGTAAGTGAGAGGGTCCCAGTTGCCCACATCAAAACATTGGACACCTATAGTCATCACCACTGGGGACCCCTGCAGTCCCCACAGGCACTAAGTAAGCTTAGATGGGGGAGTTGCCTGGACTCCACACCGTTGCGCTTCCCCCAGAGGAAGAGCCAACACTGTGCCCTACCCTCTGTGGCCCATACAGCTACTGCAGTACATGACCTGAGAACTGGAACTATTTCTGGGCATGTTTTGCCCCAGGGGTGAGTGGCAATCTTTTATCCTAGAGGCTAAGCTGCATTGAACCATCTCCACCCAGTGGCCCAACATCCCCATGCCAAGCTACAAGCAGATGTTACAACCAACCCTGAAAAGCTAAATGGCACTAGAACTGCTTCACTTGCTCCTCCCAGCTTTGCCCCTCCCCCTCAGGCCAGAGGGCAAGCTGTGTACTCCCTATGGGGGAATCTCCAACTACCCCTCCCAATCACAGATGCACCCCACTCCCTCAGACCTTAGCTGAAACAGTGCATCACCCCTGGGGAACTGGTGCCTTGGCCAAGCAACTGCTTGACTGAGCAGCTATGTATTCCAGAACTAAGCTGATATAGTACCCTACATCCCAGGGAAACAGTGCAGTGGCTGAGCTGAGACACCCCAGCCTACAGGTCAAACTCAAGTACCCTGCTTCCCTGGAGTTAGACCAGTCCCCTAGAGACTGAACTGCTGATATACTCCTTTCCCTAGGGAATGTCAAGACTGTGCTACTCCCTGCACCCCAGGGCCCATATGACAGCTTTGACTGGCCATTCTGGGGTTCTTGCTGCCACTGAACTTGGCCTCACAAAGTCTGGGATATTGCTGCATGCCACCATCCCAGGGTCTAGAGTAATCACTACACAGGGCCTTATCCCCTGGGGCCCAAGTGACTACTGAGTTCCATTTTCTCCCATTCCTAAACTGCAGCCATACCCTGCTCCCCAGGCCCAAACCTCCACAGCATCTTTTCTCCCCCATAGTAGACGATTGCTGTGCCCTTGCCCCAGGGTCAGAGTCACAGCGACAATCTGGCCCACTGGACCTGAGCTGCCAGGGAGTGCCTCAGAGTCACAGATACTGGCTCTATAGGCAATCTACATTCAACCCTGCCACAGACAGTGAAACTGCACTCCAAAACCTAGGTGCCACTATAGGTTCGTGAGACCCTAAGTCCCAGATGCTGGCTCCATAGCTGCTCCAATCACCTGCACTTAGAACCCAGCACCATGGCAGCTGCTTGTAGGTCATGCTAAACTGGACACCAAGAGGAATCACCTTGGCAAAGTCTCCTTATTGTGAAAAAAATGTGAATAGGAGAATCCCAAAAGCCTTTGCCATTGAAGACCTTTACAACATAGGCTCCCACTGCCAGCACCAAAAATTTCTACATATTAGATCACTGAGAAAACCACAGTTGTCACTGATGTTGATCACAACTGAAGAAGCTGCTGGAAGACTATACCACTGCATCTACATGGAAACAAAATCACAGCACACTTCCCAATCAACACACTAAGACCCATCTGCAGGCAAAAGACTCTCTCTATCAAAGCCACTCTCTGAAGTTTGGAGGAAGCAATTGTTCCACTAGATGCACAGACATCATCTCAAGGACATCAGAAACATGGAAAAGCAAGGAAACGTGATACCACCAAAGGAACACAATAACACTCCAGTGACCCCAAAGAAAAGAAAATCTATAAATGCCAGAAAAAAAAAATTCACAATAATAATCTTAAGAAAACTCAATGAGATACAAGGGAATAAAATAGACAATTCAACACAATCAGGAAAACAATTCATGCTGTGAATGAAAAATTTAACAGAGACAGATATGATTTAAAAAGAACCAAATGGAAACCCTGAAGCTGAAGAATTCAGTGAAAGAAATAAAAAATACAGTAGAGAATTTCAACAACAGAGTAAATCAGGCAGAAAAAAAAAAAATCTCTGAACTTGAAGATAGGTTGTTTGAAATTAAATAGTCAGAGAAATGAAATAAGAATTGAAAAGAGTGAAGAAAGTTTACAGGAATATGGGGACATGATTATGCAACTATTCACATTATGGAAGTTCCAGAAAAAAAAGAGAAGGGAAAAGGCATAGAGAGTCTAATTAATGAGATAATAGTTGAAAACTTCGCAAGTCTTGGGAGACATATGGACATTAGATCCAGAAAGCTCAAAAGTCCCCAAATAGATTCAACTCAAAATGGTTTTCTCTAAAGCACATTTTGTCAAAAGTCAAAGAAAAGACAAAGAGAATTCTAAAAACAGCAAGAGAAAAGCTTCAGCTCATATAAGGGAATCCCCATTAGAATAACAGCAGATTTCTCAGCAGAAACCTTACAGGCCAGGAGATAATAGGATGATACATTTAAAACGCTAAAAGTAAAAAAATTGCCAGCCAAAAATACTATACTAAGCAAAGCTATCCTTCAGGAATGAAGGAGAAATAAAATCTCACCAAGACAAACAAAAGCTGAGAGAATTCATCATCACTAGACCAGCCTTATTAGAAATGCTCAAGGGAGTCCTACATCTGGAAGTGAAAGGACAACAATTATTATCATGAAAACATGTGAAAGTATAAACCTCACTCATAAATCAGATACACATTTAGGAAAAAGAAAGGACGTCTATTATCAAAAAGATGAAAGATAAATGTTGATGGGGATATGGAGAAAAAGGAATCCCTACACACTTGTTAGTGGGAATGTAAAATAGTACAGTCATTATGTGTGGAGGTTTCTCAAAAAACTAAAATTAAAAGTACCATTTGACCCTTCAATCTCACTTCTGGGTAGACATTCAAAGGAAATGAAATCCGTATATCGAAGAGATATCTGTACTCTCATGTTCAGTGCAGCATTATTCACAATAGCCAAGATATGGAAGCAACGAAAATGTCCATCAACAAATGAATGGATACAGAAAATGTATATATACACAATGGAAAATTATTCAGTCTTAAAAAAGAAGAAAATCCTCTCATTTGTGACAACATGAATGAATCTGGAGGACATTATATTAAGTGAAATAATCCAGAGACAGAAAAACAAACACATGTTCTCACTTACCTGCAGAATCTAAAAAGTTGAAGTCACAGAAGCAGAGAGTAGAATGGTTGCTACTAGGGGCTGGAGTGAGGTGGGAGGGGTAGGAAAGATGTTGGTCATAGGACACAAAATCTCCTGTAGATAGAAGGAATCAGTTCAAGAGATTTACTATACAACATGGAGATCTACTGGACAACTTTAACTATAGATAATAAAAATGTATTAAATTTTTGAAAACTGCTGAGTAGATTTTAAGTGTTCTCACCATAAGAAAATGATAAATATGTGAGGTAATTCATATATTAATTAGTTTGATATAGCCATCCACAATGTACACATATTTCAAACATTATGTTTTACATGGTAAATATATACAATTTTATACAGAAAATGTGGTATATTTACACAATGGAATACTACTCAGCTATAAAAAAGAATGAAATACTGCCATTTGCAATGACATGGATGGACCTAGAGAGAATTATATTAAGTGAAACAAGTCAGACACAGAAAGAGAAATATCACATGTTCTCATTTATTTGTGGGAACTAAACATAAATAAATAAATACACAAAAAAACCGGTGGGGGCAGGAGGAGGGAAGAAGACATCACAATAAGAATTCCTTGAAGTTGATATGACAAGTGAACAGAAAGGACATTGCTGGGAGGGAGGGGGGGGAGGGAGGAGGGAGGGAGGTTTCGGTAATGGGCCACAATAATCAACCACATTGCATATAGAAAAAATAAAATTAAATTAAAAAATAAATAAATAAATAAATAAATGAAGTCGAGAAGGACAGAGAAGGAAAAAAATACAATAAAGACATACAAGAGCTCAAGAAATTACTAATAAGGTATAAACAGAGATCTGTGATAAAAACATGAAATGACAAAGCTGAGTCAAGAAGTGAAAAAAATGTAAAATTTGAGATATAAAGTCCATATTGAAATTGCCACTATGTGCTGAAAACAGTCACAGAGGACAGAATAAGAAAATTAAAATGAAATGGAAATAAAGAGGGAAAAAGAATGAGAAAATGATTAGGGACAGAAAACAAAAACAAATAAGGTATCAGAGTAATTAAAGATACAATTCAAGAAATTTTGCAGAAATAAAGTAAGATTTGACATGTGTATTGAAGAAAAAAGTGGCAAATAACTAAAAGTGATAGATTTATTCTATATCCTTTATCATCCCAAGAACACTGCACGCAGAGGGCTGTGTGTTGTCACAGAGGCATTGTTAATTCTAAAGTTACCTTATCACTAAAACAATGTGATACTGTCTATAAATGAGTGAAATAAAATTTTTTGTGAGCCTAAAATAAATAAATAAAAAAATAAATAATTTTTTTAAAAGAGAAAAAAAGAAATGTACTCATTCCAAAAACAAACAAACAAACACATGCAAGCCAATAATAAACACAAACTTCTGAATTGTAGTTACCCTGTGGAGGGGAGAGGAAGAGATGAGATTACAGGGAGATACAAGTTACTCAAAATTATCTTGTTCCATTATTAATGTATTTTATTTTTCATTTTGTTATTTTTAAGCTGTAAAATATATTAAATATTCTTCTGTGTGTATGGTCTATTTCTCTAAAATTAAAATGCAGAAAGGGGAACTCATACATTGTTGGTAGGAATGTAAATTAGTACAGCCACTTTGGAAAAGAGTATGGTGATTTCTCAAATAATTACCAGTAGAGCTACCACACAATCCTGCAATCCCACTACTGGGTATATATTCAAAGGAATGGAAATCAACAAGTCGAAGGGACACCTACATTCCCATGTTTATAGTGGCTCTATTCATAACAGCCATGAGTTGGAACCAACCTAAATGTCCTTCCACAGATGATAGGATAAAGAAAATGTGATGTATATACACAATGGAATACTACTCAGCCATAAAAAAAGAATGAAGTTCTGCCACTTGCAGCAACATGGCTGAGCTTGCATAAAATTATGTTAAGTGAAATAAGCCAGGCACAGAGAGAGAAATACCATATGTTCTCACTCATATGTGGAATCTCAAAAAATTGATCTCATAGAAGTAAAGAGTAGAATAGTGGTTACTAGAGATTGGTGGGGGGAAGGTGAAAAAGAGATGGAAAGAGGGTGATCAGTGAGTACAAAATATTAGAGAGTTAGGAAGGATGGGGTCTAGGGTTCTACAGTAAATTAGGGAGACTACAGTTAACAAGAAAGTGCTGTGTATATTTGACTAGCTAGTCAAGATGACGTTGAATATTCCTAACACAAAGAAGTGACAAAAGTTTGAGGTGATGGATATCTAAGCACACTGATATGATCACTGCACACAGTATGAATGTACCCAAATATCGTATTGCACTCTATAAATATATACAATTATCATGGGTCAATTAAGAAAAATAAAAAGAGAAGAAGAGAGAGAAAAACAGAGAGTAGAACAGTGGTTACCAGAGGCAGAGAAAGAAAGGAGGGAAAGGGTCCAGGGAAAGGTTGTTAGACTGTTACAAAGTTATAAAGCTGATAATATTGCATTGTATATTTCAAGATAGCCAGAAAAGAGAATCTTGCATGTTATAACCACAAAGAAATGACAAATGTTTAGGTAATAGATATGCTAACTATTCTGATTAGATCATTATACAATACATGCATGTTTTGAAACAACAAACTGTACCCTATAAACATATACAATGAAAAAAATAAATTAAAACCTAAAAAAAAATTAAAATGCAGACCATCTGAAAACATGTCCTATGTACTTTGTACTTTCCATGTGCATTATCTACGGTGTTTATAAAAACTACCTCAGATTTCAATATAAACAATTAAATTAAAATTTTAAAAATAAAATTATATATAAAAATTTATTCTCTGTCAAACACCCAAAACTTTGAAGAATTATTATGATCATTTTAGTACATTTTCAAATAGTTTGCATTGGACAATGTTTACCACAAGGGTAACAGAATGAAGATGGAGTTCTTTCACTGCAGTCACCCTCCATGGAGCAGGTGGCAGACAGAACTGGAACCAGTTGAAGCATAGAAGCCACATGATTCAATTTGTGTGCTTTAAAAGACTATTTTGGTTAATGGACACAAAGACTGAATACATTTTGCAATGATGAATATGCTAATTATCCTGATTTTGATCATCACATGCTGTATACAAATACCAATAGTCTACTCTGTACCCCACAAATATGTGTAATCACTTATGTTTCAATTAAAAAACAAAGTAAAAAATTTAAAAATTAAAAAAAAATTACAATTGGGATACCTGTAGAAATAGACTATGAGTCAGAGTTGTTATTACTTCAGAATAATGTATGATAACTATTTAGGGCTCTGTACTTTTGATAAGCATGTATGTTATAATTACTCAATAAAATCATAAGCATAATTTTTTAAATATTAAAGTTTTAAAAAAGACTACTTTGACTGCAATTTGGTGCATAGCAGAAACAGGGGGACAGTTACTGCTAGTTTAAGATTAGAAGAGAAACAAAGGGTAGAGCTAGAACTTTAGCAGTGCTAATGGTTATAAAGTGGACGGAGTTAGGGTGAATTTTGAAGGTAGAATTGACAAGATATTTTGATGAACTAGATGTGGAGAAAATCATACAAAACAGTAATATGTCAAAAATGTATATAGTTCTCATTTTCTAAAGATGCCTCAGTTATTTCAATTGATTTCTCTGTTATCTTTATAAAGTTCTATGGAAGTTAAAAAAGTAAAAATACATACCTTTTGATTATTCATAACACTGACTGCACTCCCCGCATCACTCCCATGCATATATCTTCCACCAGGGAAAAAGCATGGAACTACCAGAAACATGTCAAAACTGCCACAAACTCTTTCAATCATCCATATAAACTGAGAAACATGCTATTATGTTATTCTCTAACAGTCTCAAATTTTTACAAATACCAAATATTAAAGCCTTTTAATTTTTTGCTACCATAGCCAACCAATCTGTGACCCCATTTCCAAATACATTGGTTATATTCTGACCCTGCTTCCTAGAACAATACAATGGACTAACGCTCACTGAGTGCTTCCTAGATACCAGTCACTGTCTGTGACACTTGTAAGAATTAACTGGTTTAATTCTCACTCCAGCTTTAGGAGGGAGTTCCTCTTGTTATCCCCATCCACCATACATGAATTCAAACATGTTTATTTCTTCCCAAACTTTAGGTTTGCAAAGGAGTTTTGAGCCACACTAACACCAAACAGTGTGTTTTAAGCTCCCCAAGTTACGTTTGATAGATCTTAAGTGTCTTTACTGATTAATTTTTGTGAAAATACACAAGAAAGATTCACAAAAATTTAAGAATCATACATACACTGGGAAAATAAATCAATCTCTTCCCCAACAAAGACTGAGGATAAGTGATTTCTCTATCATAAAGAGACAAAGAGAAACTAAAAATGCAAGTAAATTTCGAAGCAAATAAACCCTGCCAAGTATTCCAAATGTTAGAGCGTATACAGAGTGAAACCAGCAAGAATCCAAAGATCCCACTTAAAGCTGGAAAAAGAGAGACTATAACAACTGGATACACAAAGCTTAGCTTTTGTTTGTTTGTTTGTTTGTTTTTCAACTGTCATACTCTAAAACAGATTAAATTTAAAACTTTCTCCAAAGCCACAACAACCACAAGAGTTGGTTGACAGAGGAGCCGCAGCCATTGGGGCGGAAGTCTCATTTGCACTTAAGTACTAAGCCTGTAATGAATAGTTTACAGTGCTGCTAAGTCTCTAATGCATAGTGTATAGTGGTTGTCAACCGTGGCTACACATCAAAATCACCCGAGGAGGTGCTTTCTTAAATACCTTTCCAACCCCAGAGAGTCTATTTAGCTGGTCTGGGGTGGATTCTGGGCACCAGTGGTTTTTTACAAATCCCTGGCTAGTGAGCAGCCAGAGCTTGAGAACCACTGATTTAGACCTGAGCCTTGAGGTTCTCACCACTGCAACAGAGCCATGCTCTTGGGCTGATCACCGCCTCCGAAGGTGAGAAAGTCAGCGAGAAGCAGAAGACAGCTTTCAGATTCCTGATAGGTAGACCAGCACCAGCACTGTGGTTAGACTTCTCCCTCCGCTTCCTGAGCACAGAGTAGGGTAGCTGGTGACCAGCAACACCCGCTGGGAAGTTTAGTTGTCAGGCTAGTCACTGTCCAGGACTTCATTCATACTTACTTGCTTCAATGTAACATGCGAACACTCTTTGAGCATCAATAAACAGTATAGCTTTCGTCATTGTAACTATGAACTAGGTAATTATGAACTAGCCAAGGAAAAGTCAGCAAGGGGAGAAATTAAGTACCTAATATGTGTTAGACATTATATTTATTTTGCTTTCCATCCTTACAACAACCCTATGAAGAGGGTATTCAAGGGTACTTGGAAAAGTTCGTGGAAAAATAGAAAGATATGAATTTTTACATAAACTTTTTCATGACCCTTTGTATTTTATTTGATTTTTCAGGAAACTGAGGCTCAGGGGGGATTATTAAGTGATTTCCCAAGGTCACAGGACTACTAAGAGGAACCACACTGAGGGTGGATACGATCTGTTTTTCACTATACCACACTGCCCCCTAGGGTTGCAGGAGTCTATGGCAAGTATCGGAATTTAAAAGAACTTGAAATACCAGAAGGCAGTGGGGTTAAAATCTTCCCTGGTAGACCTAATTGGCTGTGCTTGCTCTTTCATCCCAAGACTTACAGCCTTTTCTGTGGGTACCACTGGCTTGGCATAAAACTCTTACCGCCTTTTGTTAATTCCAAGTTCATGTGCTTTCAGCTAATTGCCATCACAAGCAAGCTCAGGCAGGGCAAAGACATTCCCAATATTTTTTAATCCACCTAAGAGCCTAAAATTGCCTTCGAGCAGTGCTTCTCAAACTTTCATGTATGTATGAATCACCTGTGGACTTTGTTAAAATGCAGATTCTAATTGAGTAGGTCTGGGTGAGGCCTGAGACCCTACACTTCTAATAAGCTGCCAGGAAATGCCGTGCTGCTGGTGAAAGGGTCCTATAGTGAGTAGTAAAGCACTGATTATTACAAATAAATGAGGTTTTTTTAAAACTATACTGAGGTACAAGCAGCTGGGGGTGTGCCTTGGGAAATTATATTTCACTACATATTTCAACGCTTAAAAAAAAGTGTCTCCATGCTATGTGCCGCAATTCTAACAAGACTGTCCAGTCATTCCTTTCTCACTCAATGAATCTTTGTAGATTAGTTGACAGGACATCTCAACATTAAAAGAAATGCCTAGAAAATACAGTTGAATTTTTTATGACTAATACAAGAGAACATTAACAGGTTGGTCAATGGCTTTTTAAAATTAAGGATAGTGGTCTACTCCTGCCCCCATTGCTCCTGTTAGCACTGGGATTCCTTCATGCGTGGCCATGTTGTCCTTGGGCTGCCAGAGTAATTGGGATGCTGCTGCTAGGACACCTGCAGGTAACCTCTGTTGATGTACTCTGGACTCAACACAGTCCTTAAGAACATCAGCCTCAGGATCAGCAGGCCTGAGGTCAAGCCCTTACTAACATTTTACTTCTCAAAGCTTCATTTCTTGTCCAGTATCACCCTAAAGCAAGACTTGGAGCTTTGACACAATCCAGAAACAGTCCAAACTCCAATTGATTAACAAGAAATATGTTTATACATACCGTAGAATAGCTTTTCTCATTTACAACGATGAGATATTTTACTATTGATTTTGTGGTGAAACACAAAAGAGGGTTTGCACTGCACTCGATACAATAAAAACTAATATATATTCCTTAAACATATACTGTGGTTTGGAAAAGGACATCTGTCTCCAACATTCACCTTTGTGCCCCCCCACACACACATACACACCTTGTCGTGATGGCACAGGGCTTTACACAGATGAGACTATATCCCTCAAACAGCCTCTTTTCTCCACTATAAAAGGGACGATAGAGTTTGGATGTGTTGTCCCCACCAAAACTCATGTGGAAATCTGATCCCCAACGTGGCAGTGTCAGAAGCTATTTGAGTTATGGGGGCAGATCCCTCATGAATGGATTAATGCTCTCTCTGGGGGTTGAAGGTCCTGAGTGAGTTCTTGCTCTATTAGTTCCCATGAGAGCTTGTTGTTTATAGGACCCTGGCACCTTCTCTCTCTCTCTTGCTTCCTCTCACCATGTGTTCTGCTTGTACCCACCGGCTGCCTGCCACTTTCCGCCATGAGCAGAAGCAGCCTGAGGCCTGTGCCAGATGCAACTGTCCCAGAATCATAAGCCAAATAAACCTCTGTTCTTTATAAATTACCCAGTCTCAGGTATTTTTGTTATAGCAACACAAAACAGACTAATACAGGGACTGAAAATAATTCCTTGGATGTCTCTACAAGGATTAAATTCATATCTCCCTCCAAAAGTCCCTGGCAACTGCGAGCCACCAAGTCTCTTCTTTTACCCACATGCACATACCCCCATCTTCTTATATCTCTTTTCTTTTTAGAGAATTTACCTGTCTCTTGGTTTTTCTAATCAGGATCCACCCTCTTTCAATGAAGGCAGGTAGTTAGAAATAACAAACAAATAAATAACTTCACACACACAGTCACTCCTCTATAAAAATTTGTTATGTAAATAAATGGTTAGTCAAGCACAGAGAATCCTCAGTACTTAGTTGTAGAAATATCTACTATTGGCAAAATTAGATGAGGATATATTTTTAAAATAGTAACTGTTTATGAAAAATTCATCTTAATTGGATTTATTCCAACCCCCCTTCACAAAATCAAAGATACCACCAATATTTAGATGACATTTGTGAAATAATGCAGTGTCCAAAACATCAGACTGTCAGAAACATGGTTTGACCAAATACACACACACACACACACACACACACACACAGAGTCACAAAGGTACTGTTGGAGGCGATGAACATGTATATTACCTTAATTGTGATGATTATAACATGAATGTATGCATATGTCCATACTTACCAAATTATATATGTTAATTATATTCAGTTTTTTGTATGTCAATTATATCTCAATAAAGCAGGAAAAGAAAAAAAAAGAAACACTGTTTGAGTCTGCTTGAAGCTCATATCTCCTTATGACAGTTTTTAAAATGTATGTAGAAACATGCAAGAAAATGCCCAGCCTCATGAACTTTGTGTGATCCACTTGATACACACTTAAGGTCCTTCATGAATGAACTGAGAATGTTACTACTTTGCATGGAGGTTTGTTATGAAGTGTAAAGGAAAAGGCACATATACTTCCTATTCCAGAAGTTAACACTTAGTAGATATTCAGTAAATGCCCCATTCCGCCCATCTGGGTAGCTCTTTCCATCCCAGAGACATGGAGAAGAGTAGCCAATGCTCAGTTGTCACGTTCACTGACATCCTAATCCTAGAAGGTGTTAGTTCCTCGTTCATTGTCTCTCTGTCTTTCCATCCTACCCATGTCACAAGATTTGATGATTTCAGTAACCATGTAGATGATATGTGAATATCTCTCCCAGATTTTTCTCTTTCAATGATTTTGTTCTCTAACCTACCTCGGATTGTGCTTCTCGTGGTCATAGTCTCGACCTTGCTATTACCAAATGCTATAACTCTTCCATAACTTCAACTGTTTCCTCTTGTATTTTCATCTCCAACAATTCTTAGACCCCCACTGCTTAATCACCGCAATATATTTATTTGTTCATCCAGTAAATATTTACCTTTCTACTCTGTGTCATGCTGTGGGCCAAGTGCTGAGAATACAGCATTAAGCAAACAGACCTAGGTATCTGCCTTTATGGGGCCAACACACTGTTGGGGGAGAGAGGCATTGAATATAATAAAATTTTTAAAAAAGAAAAAGAAAGAAAGCTCTGACCATTCCAAACATTTTAGACGGTAGGCAATATTAGCACTTGTACCCTTTCAAAATCTTATGAGAGAAGGTGTCAAATTCTAAAACATATAGTTGTCTACCTCCAGTGAAATTGCACTCTGTGGCAGGGGAAGAGGGAATGATAAAAACAAAACAATAATAGAAAGTCCCATCACTGCACACACACACAAAAAAAACCTTCCTAAGAAAAGACCAAATCACACCACCAAATAATGGGCACCCTAATAAATCAGTAGCATTAAAAAACCTATAAGAGAAAATTTGAAAGAAACCTTACCTAAGGAAAAGAGAGAAAAAGGAAACAATGATTATTAACTGGACAAAATTTAGCTTATAAATTTAAAAACAGGCATACAAGAGACTTTTATCAGACAGAAAATCTTATTAAAATAAAATTCATAAAGAAATTGACTAATTGAGTGAGAGTGATGACAAGCAAACAAAATCCATAGCAAGATGTCAGAGCTAAATGATTTTACAGTAAACTGAAAAAGGACAAGACAAAACAAGAAAAGAAAGAGTGCAAGGTATTTTACATTTTATACTTAATTAGCAATAAAATTACCTTTTATATTTTTCCCTGAAACTTTTGAGTATCCAACTGAAAATCTGTTCAATACTCTGTTAATTACGTTACACACAATAAAATGTAGGGGTGACAGTGAGCACATTCAAAGTGAATGTGCTCATTACAAAATCCTGTGACACATAATTACATTTTTGAGGCCACTAAGACAGCCCATGGGAATCAAGGTAATTTCCACATCTTTCTACATGTGTGGAAAATGTCACACTTCCTCCTCTCCCGGAGGTTTCTGAGGAATGTGTTTTATTCCATTTGCTGCCTGAGGCCTATTAGAACACCTCAGCCGGTGCGTGTCCTATACCTTTGTTCCCTCCTCATGGAGACATGGTGCTTTACAGATTTATATGAATGGTTATGCTCAGGAGTGTCTTCTGGTTTTGTTCTGGGTTTTGTGATTCAAAAACAAAACTTTGAAAAAAAAAGAAGCAAACATTAGCACTAGTAATGTAAGTCTAAAGCAATGCTTTGTCTACGTGAAACCAGAGTAAAAACTGAAGATATCTGTCCATCTCAAACCCAGCTCCTGAGTAAGGAGACAGAATTGTGCCCTTGAGTTCAGAAGAGATCTCATGTCTCCTCAGAAGAGTTAATCACCTCCATGGTAAATTTCAAAGGTTCCGGAAGAATCATCCATTGCAACCACATCTCATCCCCACATCCACTAACAATGCACTTTCTCCACCTCTTGGATGATGGTTGGAATTCCACTAGCTTCTTCGGTTGGCTTTAAGCTGCCCTCCACTGGTACTAATATTAGTATTAGATAGTATTAGATAGTAAAAGATAGTATTAGAAAGGTAAAACCTATGGCTCTATCAGTCACTTATACACTCCTGTGTTCTAAGTTATCTGCCCTCTCCTGAGAGCTGCTTTTGCAGGTGGCAGTGGCAGGAAGATTGAAGGAGGGTGTGAGGACAGATGCTTGGGAAGAGAACAGGAGCAGGAAGGGAGTGCTAAGGTCACTGATGTCAAGCTGACCTCCTTATAATTGTACCTAAGGCTCCAGCAGAGGAGACTTTGTACAAATGAAATTGTACATGGAATGAAAACATTGAAAATAGGTAAGCCCAGAGCTGCTTTACTGATGTTACAATTGGAGTCTGGACCTCTGCCCGCTGTCCTTGTCCTTCCATTCCCGAAACAGCTTGAGGGACTTAGAGTTCCAGAGAAGATGTTTTGAAAACCACTAGCCTATTGGACATTGTTACTGTGAAAAAGATCTCCTTGGATATAACAACCATTCCTTCTCTAAAACCTATAATCAAGAATTTATGATTGCAGATGTTAATTTCTGGATAGAGGTTGGGTGGATGAATGTAGGAAAGGAGGGAATGGTAGCGTATTGTCTTCCTAGGCTAGCTTAAGCCAAGAGCATAAGGGAGCCTCACAGATTTGTAGACAGGGACACAGCTTGAGAGATGCAGAAACCCGGACATTCCCTTCTCTCCATCTCCTATAGCAGCCCCTCTCTTGCTGCAGATGGGCTTCTGTTCAAGTCTACGTGAAGGCAATGGTCACAGTAATAACTTCTGATTTACATCTTCTTTGTTCATGAAACCACCAAACCAATTTCAAATCCAAGTTTTCTAGAAAGTACTTTGCTCATCCCGGCTTGAGTCATGTGCCTTTACCCCACCAGAATAATCCAGCTGAGAACTCTGCAGTGGGTAGGGCAGGTTTCAGAAAAAGAGATCAGGATTCTGGGCAACCTAGCAGCGGTTATCCAGCACCCCATTCCTGGAAGCTGATGCCCCTGATAGAGCAGTGAGGTGCCAGGGCCACCTTGTACCGGTTCATAAGAGCCCATTCTGACCATTATTTCCCAACTCCATATTCAGTGATGTCATATTCAAAGCATGAAATCATCCATGATAGCAGTATTGATAACATGAAAACTGGCAAATGCTGTACATCAAAGCTGTTTCTTTTTCAGACAGCTGATTATCCAGTACATCACATCACTGTCACATGTGTCTCCATGTTTTGTGATTGGACACAGCCACATTAACATCTACCAGCACACTGTAAAGTACTGCAGAATATAGACCTCTAGAAAAAAATCCAGTAGACCTGTCCACCCAGGTATGCTTATATTTTTAAGAAAGAAAATATAGAAAGACATGTATCCCCATGGGTCAAGTACACCACATCTCTGATTCAACACAAAGCATTTGCCCACTATATTCATTACAAGGTTAGACATAGGTTAGAAGGATCTTGAAAATTATCCATATTCACGGTAAAAATTAAAAACAATAGCAATTGAAGAAACCTAGCAGAGAAGGTAAAAAGAAATGGTGAAAAGAAGCTACAAAAGCCCTTACTGGTATACAGTAGGAGCTCATTAAATGTTTGAGAAAGGATGAAGAGAAGAAAGGAAGTGACAAAGAGAGAAGGAGATGTGAGGGCAAGAGGGAGGGAGGAAGAACGGAGAATATAAAGACAAATAATGAGACACCAACCAAAGGAGAAAACCCTCCACAGACAGTATAAGCAAAAGACATACTAACATAATAAACATAAAAGCATTCATTCATTTGACAAATTAAGTATCAAGTGTTGAACACATGGCAGGGGA
The DNA here is from genome assembly GCF_027409185.1 of Cynocephalus volans. Lineage (NCBI taxonomy): Eukaryota > Metazoa > Chordata > Mammalia > Dermoptera > Cynocephalidae > Cynocephalus > Cynocephalus volans. Next base: position 51,254,714 of record NC_084466.1, read on the forward strand.
TGGGCATAAAACAGTTAATAAGACATGATCCCTGCCTCAAGATCATATAGTTTAGCAGAGGAGAGACAAGTAAATTGTCATTTCAATATGGTCAACACTATGATTTAACTTCCAAGTGCTGAGGGAGACCACAGAAAGGCTTCTACCCCAAACTTAGGAGTCCCGAAAGGTAACATCCAAAAAAGGGAACATCTAAACCAAGGCCTGAAGAATAAAAACTCATGTGAACTTGGGGCGGCGGAGGGGGGAGGGCATTTCAGATGAAGGGGAAAATGTACAAAAAGGGTTTGATGGTGAATGGAAATAGGCAATCCCGGGTGGAAAGAAGTTCAGCTGGCTGAGAACAGTGTCTCAGAGAGGCAGCGGGGTTAAATAAGCCGGGCTGCAAAGGCCTTGCACACATTCTCAGATGCAGGACTTTGGGGGGTAAAGTGAGCCATCAGGGGGTTTAAAGATGATGTCACTATAGAAAATCACCAAGTCCTGTTCATTTTACCTCCTGACCAGCTCTCAAACTGGTCCACCTCTCTTCACCTCCACCAGTTTTCTCTCAGTGAGATCAACACTACAACCTGCAGCTGGTCTCCCGCCTCTGCTCCACAGAGAAGGAGGGAGACCAGCCGGAGGTCGTAGCAACAATCCTGTCCAGGTTAAGAGGACTCGGGAGATGAAGGAGGCAGAGGGGAGGGGTTCTTGGGTTCCTGACTCGGGAAATCGGGTGGGTGGTGGTGCTGGTGACTAGGAGAAGGAAATAAAAGAAACACAGGTTTAGCAGAGCAGATCAGGAGTTTAATTTTGAGCTTGAGGTGCAGTGGGACATCCTGGTAGCTTATTGGAAAAAACAAGAGATTACTGTGATTTATAATTTTTTATATGTAGAGTTTTGAGGGGGTCAATAAATATTATTGTTGTTCCCCATCCACTGGCAATCAAATTGGGCATGGGCATAAGCAGACAGAAGTAAAATATTGCCTTTGATGACTGGTACATATCATGTTTGAGAAACATAGGTTGCCAATGTTTCATTCCTGATTTAGAGAGAACATGCCAATCAGTTTCCAAGATGGCCCCTATTGATCCCTGCCACCTGCCACCCTGCCATTCATGTCCTTGGGTAGCCTTCCCCCATACTGAATAGATCTGACTTATACTACCAATAGAATGTTGTGAAAATGACAAATGACTTCTGAGGCTAGGTCATAAAAGACGCTACAACTTTGGTCTTGCCCTTGCGTGGATCTCTCACTCTGGGGCAAGCCAGCTGCTGTGTCATGAAGTTAGCCAAGCAGCCCTAAGGAGACACTCATGTGTTGAGGAACCAAGGCCTGTTGCCACCAGCTGTATGAGGGAGCCCTCTTGGAAGCAGACTCTCCAGGCCTAGTCAAGCCCCCAGATGACTGAAGCCCCAACCAACATCGTGACTGTAACCACATGAGAAACCTTGAGCAGAACCACCCAGCTGAGCTGCTTCTCAATTCTTGACTCATGGAAACTGTAAGGTAGTAAATGTTTACTGTTTTAAGCCACCAAATTATGGGAGCAACTTGCTACACAGCAACAGAAAAATAATACAGAAACTTATCTACCAGGTCATAGCATGTATGCTGGAGAATTGTAGGTGGGGTCCCATCCCTGTAAAACTTGACGCAGTGGTTCTCAAACTTCAGCATGCAACAGAATCACCTGAAGGGCTTATTAAAATACAGATTGCGGGGCCCCACCCAAGGGTTTCTCATTCTGTAGGTCTGGGGTAGAACCTGAAAATTTGCAATTCTGTAGTGAGTTCCAAGGGTTTGGGGGCTGAACAACAAAAAAGATGTGACTGCGAGATGGCAGTAACACACAGCGATCTTTATTTGGATGACTTTGACAAGTTTGCATGTGGGGGAAGTATCTCACAACATGAGACCATCCAGAGGCCAACATCTGGAAGGGGAGGAGGACAGGGGAACTCTGGGGGTAAAGGTGGATCAGAGACGGGAATTACATTTCTAGGAGGTGCCTCAGCAGCCCAGCAGGGAGTCTCTGGGTCAACAAGATCTCAAATGGCAGCAGCAGCTTGGAGTCTTACTGATAGCCACAAGGTTCCTCTTATCCATTGCTAACAGATGTTGGGTGCATTTTCACAGGGTATGCAGGGCAAACAGGCTCTAAATGACTACGAATCCACTTATCTGGGCTGTGTTTCAAACAATTGGATGTGTAAAAATTGAGCTTGGCACCATTGGGCTTTTGTGCTCACTGGTTCCAGCCTCCTGTGAGGAAGTGAACAACACGGGGACCATATGCAGAGGCCACCTTGGCTCCTGTGTGTAACAAAATTCTCACAAGCCTCCCGGGGATGCTGGTGCTGCTGGCCCAAGAACACACTTGAAGAACCACTGGCCTAGAGGAACAAACACCGTAGGCTCCTGTGGGCAGGATGGCACTGGAAACGGGGGAAAGGCTCAGCGTCTCCTCCCAAATTGACATATCAAATAAAACCTCTTCCCCTGGAGAGAAGTAAAAAGAGAGGCAGAGGGAAATTATTGTAACAGAAGTTCTATCCACATGGAAGGAAGCATTAGGATTAGGAATAATTGATCTCTCCTCCTAAACATATTATCCACAATGGTGATTCTACATCCTGAGAAAATATATTTTTCATAGGGACTTTGTTTTTTATTGTTGAAAAGAAGGAAAACCAATGAGGATTTTCTGGTTTCCTATAAACAGGAGTTTCATTACTCTCACAAACAATAGTACTTTGCCTGTGGGTGGTAGAAGCTGTTTGTATATCCTTCCCTTAATTAAGTCATCTCTAAGAATGATGATCTCACAAGTGTTCTCAACAGACTTTCTTTAAAAAATTCCAAGAAATATGTCTATTTTCAGTGTTACGAAAGGTGTATAAATTGAGGTCAAATATTGAAGCTTTTCTCAATTCTGCATTTAATTGCTTTATTTCTCCTTTGTAATGATCATGTCCCCATAATCATCCATTTCTTCAATCACTAATGTATTTATCTAGTCTTGATGACTATGTTCTATGCATTAAGAATGGCCCTGGGTGCTTTGAGATGGTAGAAGTTGAAGCCAGAGCTGAGAATAAAAAGCAAATAACTTTTACTAGTGAGAACCGATATAGAGAAAACTTGGTTACTAGGAGCTTTTGATATATTGGTCTCAGTTATTTAATTTTCCTTTCCTCTCCATTCACATTTAGGGAAATTAACACTAAATTAGCATGAAAAATCCAAGGGGGGAAAGACAACTGAGCCACCTTCCTAACAAAGAACAACCCCAGCTTGAGATTTAGTGAATAGGAATGTGCCACTGTACGGGTAGTTTTAATGACAGATGCAGAACCTTTTGTAGGTCTCGCACTTCTTCCCTCCTGGCTTTCATATCCGATTAGCCCAAAGAAGCTCCAGCCTCTTCATTCTGTCAGTGTTGATACCATTTGCGTAAGTACCTGTCATTATCCCCTACCAAGTGCCTCCTTTCCAACCTTGAACGTTTCTTCTTGATTCATTATAATTAAAGAGCTAATGTAGCCATTCAAGTTCACATTGTCAATGACCATGTAATCATCTTCCCTAGTGGCCAGAATTCCTTTTTTTTTATGATGTTACAATTAAATTCCTTCCAGCCATAAGGTCAAAAGAACCTGGAACACTTAGCCTTCCCAGTGACTAATTTCACACCTGTGACTCTGACACGTATAAAATAAGACCTCTTAAATAGATGGTGTCAAATTAAGAAATAATATACATTTGACTGCACCTCCGCTGAAGTCAATTAGACGTAAAAATTAAAGACTGTGGATTCTTTTCCTGTTACTGGAAGTGATGCTTGACACTCCACTTATCAATTTAAGACACATCTGTGTCCCTTAGAAATGTTAAAGTAATTTGTAATTTGGAAGAGAATTAAAATGGCCCAAAGCCTGGGAGAATCCTGTCCGGGAGATTAAGATAACGTGCTCATGTCTGTTCTGTATAACTTGTCTATTGCTTTATTTTCTTCCATTCCCATGATTTAATTTCTTCTGAAATGGATTTTGTAAAGGATGTAGATTACTAGGTCACTATGCATGGCTAAATGCCATAAGCAGATTTAGCTTCTGACTCCAAAGATATAGCACTGACCAGAGAAGCCTTCCTTTTTTTCTGTCATCTTGAAATCTGTTGCAGACCTTCCTCCTCACCTATAGCTTTCAGTGATTTCCAGTTGCATTCCGTACACCTCCCCCACCAACTCCCTATGCCTTTAACCTCCTTTCTCTTCCAAGATGGAGCTGCTTTCAGCAGTGAGGCTATTTACTGGAAGCTTTGCAAGTCTAACTTCAATTAGAAATGACTGTCACATCCTCTTCAGTGCATTTCGAGGGGATTTCAGTGAGGAGGCTGCCTATGGCAGCCACTGTGCTCCAGTTTTCATGGCTTAAAGGGCTCCTGGAAGGGTGAGGAGCGTCACCCACAGCCAGCAACCTCTAAACCCTGAAATTCAACCATCCTGAGATTCTGGAAAGTGTAAGTAAGCCCCTCATCGGAAACAAAGGCAGGTGACCTTTACTCAGAACATCTAAGTGATGACTCCATATCCTGAAGAGCAAACAAGATCCAATTCCTGCACTTCTTGAAGTTGTTGTTGGTACCTCTTTTCTCAAAAGAGAAATAGCTGCCATACTTTTGTGGTAGTTACTGCCACCCAGAATCCATTCGCTTTTCATTTGATATCAACACCTTGATCTCCCTCTGGATAACTGTGCTTTTCCCACTCTCAGCTCATATGCTTTGGATCATATTTTGCCTGCTGTGGGTTGCACACATCCAGCTGTGGAGACAATGGATTGAGCAAACTAAAGGCTGGCTCCACTGCTATAGCACAAAAAGAGAGATGCCTAGGAATAGGGCCAAACCAAAGAAAGCAGAGTCCAGCAGTGGAAAGAAAAAAGAGGTTATGATGATGTTGAGCCCTTTCATCAAGCCACACTTCAAACCAAGCTTTACTGATAATAGCTGAATTCATTAATTCATTTATTCAGAAATATTTATCAAGCACTTCTGTGTACCATCCTCTCTGCTAGAGCCGGAAGCACAATGAAATCATGGCTCTCAAAGGCTTCTCTGATCGTGTAAAAAGGCAGTGACCGTTCACTGTGATAAGTGTCATCACAGGGGCATGACCGAACTGCATGGAGAGCTCCCAGAACAGTAGCTAACTAAAAAGAGGTGTTCTGGGTCCTACAGAAGGAAGAGTTTGAGATATTCGGTTGAAGTTTTCAATAGATTCTGATTATTCTAAATAACATCAGTACCATGTAGATAAGTCATCCAGTTTCTGACATCTGCTTTTTTGTTTTGTTTTATTTTGTTTTAACTATTCCTGGATAGTAATTTTCTCCTCCAGGCCATCCTTTCTCATATCACACCATTAACTTAGCTTTTTTTTTTTTTTTTTTGACTGGTAAGGGGATCGCAACCCTTGGCACAGTGTTGTCTGCACCACGCTCAGCCAGTGAGCACACCACCCATCCCTATATAGGATCCGAACCCGTGGCCTCAGTGCTCCCAGCACCGCACTCACCCGAGTGAGCCATGGGGCCAGCCCCCATTAACATAGATTTTACCTGAAACCTCTGTACCTTTTAAATAAAGAGCCAAGTACCCCACTTTCTGACCGTGATATCAATTTTCCCATTTCTTTCACTCAACACTTCCTCCAGGTCATAGACCCCTCTACTCTCTATCTCCATGCTCTGTCTTCATACCTTTCCCTATCCTTACCAGTATCTTCCCTTTCTCCAATTATATATTATCTTAATTGTGTATCTTCCCTTTAAAAGTACAGCCTATAAGTTGACAAGAACTTCTTGATAATTCTTAGCTCCCCAGTGCCCAATATCATTGTGCCTGACAAATGGCAGACAGCTAAATTTATTCATCCATACATATCTTTTATGCATCTACTACAGGTGGACACTATGCTGGATACTTGGGATTTGATTGTCAGAAAATAAGAACTCAGCCCTGCACTCCAAGAGCTTTCTTTTATTGGCTGTGAGAGCCAAGGTGGTAGCAGCACCATACTGAGCAGGACACAGTCCGAGAATTCCATTCAGTAACCAACAGCAAAGACAGTTGTGTGCATTGTGGAAGAGTTGCAGAGGAACTTGCAATCCAGAGAATTTTAGCTGCCAAGTTAACAACTCACAGATGAACATGTGATAAATAACTTCTTTTGCAAATATATTGGGGAAGTTGCCCCTTGAAGACGGAGACTTTGACACTTGTTACACATATACTAAGAATTGACCAAAGATCATAAAAGGAAATAAGTCTTGGTGTGTTTCCTAGAGGACAGGGCAAAGGGAATTATACCAAACAAGGAAGTGATAACCCTTTAAAATGATTTTGCTAATCTGGAATCATTTTCAACAAGTTCTGCTGAATATATGCATTATACCTTGCTCTGGGATTTCCCTGGCATTGAGCCCCTCAAAGATCCATAAACACTGAACACCAGTCATGGAAAGGAACATATAACACATTTGAAGAAAATTTTAGATGATAATAAACTGAGATAATATGAAAAGGGTCCTCCCCTCAGAAGGACAGAAGACGTATTACAATGGCAAACATATAAATACAAATAAAAAAAATAACATTCAAATCATAAGCTTATGAGCTAGCATATATTATTAGGTAATAATTACAGTGGAGAAGAGAAAATAGTGGAATGAGAACTGCATAGTAAAAAAACCAAATTGGGTAGAATTTTAAAATATAAAAGGGTACATTTAAATTCCAGGAACCCAGAAAAAAAATGTTAAAAGGGATCCATCACCCAAACAGAATGAACTGGTAGGGTCCCAGGCAGAAAGAGTTTCTTGAATGTGAGTCTAGATGGAATTTACAGTTAAGTAAGGTAAAAATAAATAAATAAATGCTAGTTGATTTGTATGCAAAAAAAATCAGTGAAGAAGGGGTCAGAGAGTTTCTCTGAAATTCTAGGGAAAGCCAAAACTCCTTGTACCAACTTGGGAGTTCAACATAGAGGAATGTGGGCAAACCCACAAAACACAAGATAAACAAGATAAAGAATTAAGTAAATATGAAAGAATTAAAGGAGATGAATATTCATGATCTAGCCAGGATTCATATCAAGCCAAAAAGCTTGATTTTAAAAAATATAGAAAAAGACTCAAATATCAGAAAGAAAAGGAGAGAGAGGTTGACTGATTTAAGGAGTCAGCAGCAGTAGGAAGGATGTATCATCTTCTTTTCACTCCCTTCCTCCTTTCTCTCAGACTTCTATTTGAGCAGGACCCTACTGTCCTTACATACCATGTGTTGGTGCCATGCAAAAAGACAAAAGGAGGTGGGCCAGCACCACTCAGAGTGCTATAGATGAAAGACCACGAGCTTTGGGTAAGACCCATAACAGGTGGAAGCACAGGTCTTCTATTACTAGGTGTGCTCTTAGGCAAATCAATCAATTGTTCATACAAGATCAGGTTATAAATCCCAACATTACTGGATAGTTATGTTGTTTAAATAATCTGAATCATTTAGCATAGTGCTTGGCATGTAATAGGTCTTAATAAATGATTGTTCTATTCTCTATAACTCACAGAACAGATCAAATAATAGAAAATGCATTAATTGCAGTAATACAGAAGAGAGAGTCTAGGTTTTATCTCTATATAGGTGATTTACTAAAGTTTTGTGAGTGTTATACTTTGGGACAAGAAATAACAAGACTCATTAATTAAAGTTTTGTTATTATGTTTTTGCTTTATTAAAATAAATTAGAGAACATTTTGAACTGGCTCACATGACCTGGTCATAGAATGTTTTAATTCCCAGGTGTGTCCCCTAAGTAAGATAGAGATAAACAAGAGGTTTATCTATAAACAATTATAATTGAACCAATAATAATTATCACCGTCTCTGAGTGGGTCTTAGGAGAAACCAATTTAATGAGAGCAAAACCAGCACATCAGAAGTGACACTCTTCTCTGATGGACAGAAGCAGATGGTACATGATGTGTAGACCTGGTCTTGGGAAGGAGAATGTGTTTAGAGGGTGCTCTGAGCCCCAACTTGGTCCCTAGGACTTCCCCAGGTCAGAACAAGCTCCCGAAAATGCGGAGCCCAAGCTGGTCAATTGGGTGACATTGGTGGTGAGCCACATCCGTTCTGAGGAGAGATGCAGACTGACAGAATTTCCTGCTTTGGGAACAAATACAGAGGAGAGGGTGAGGTTAGTGAGGAAGAAGGGGCCAGGGGCAGGAGATCCATGCCATTTTTTTCTTTCCTTTTTTGTTTTCTCAGTAAGTGCATGGTTCTCAGGGTGCTCAAATCTATCAAAACATATGGATGAGAGTTCATAATAGGCTTCCTGAATTCTTTGCTCTTACTCCTAATGTCAGTGTGATGGCTCTTTTTATGATAGATAACCACAGCCATCCAGCACATCCTGTAACAAACAGAGAGCTAGTTGTGGGAAACCACCATGAGCCAAGAGCTGCTGGGGTACAGAGCTCTCTTATCAAAGGGACCTGTTGGAGTTGCCCAGTAATCTAAGGCAGACCAGCTGCCCATGTCGGATAGAGAGTTAAGCAGCAGCCAGCTTTGTCTTCAGCTTCCCTATGCCAGTCTCTCTAGCTGTGACCAACATTTCTCCATCTAGTTTAGGGGTAGCTCAGATAAGTCTTACTCCGATGAGGTTTCCTGTGATCTCTGGTCTTGGACAGCTAGAGTGACTAACTTTCAATTTACCCAGGACTTTCCAGGTTTTAGTTCTGAAGGTGCTGCATCCTGGGAAACCTCTTAGTCCCAGGCAAACTGGGATGGTTGGTCATATTATACAACATAGTGTGTTCTAGGACCTTCCGCTTAGATAAAGTGAGATCCCTGGGGCCTCATAAGTTGGGAAATGAGAGATGATTGGACTTGGCCACCGAAGAGTCACCAATCCCATTTTTTGCCTCTTTGTTGATGCAGCAAAGCCCGGTGTAGAAGAAACATTGCCTCCTAGAAGAGACTTCTGGACCAGGCTGTCCCATCTCCATGAGTGACTTGAGAGACTCCAGTCTCCCATGCCTCAAGCCCGATGAGCCAGTGAAGGTAGGTGGGGTGGGACTTCCAGTCCAGGCTAGTTTCTGCTGTCCAGAAGCAGCAGTCCCTTCAGGACCCAAGCCAGACATCAGGGCGAAATGAATGGACTGTGATACCCCCGGCCACAATGACAAAACACCAAAGGAAAGAAACCAGAAATATGAAAAATCAAGAAAGTACATTGCCATCAAAGGAAATTAATAACTTTCAAGCACTAGATCCTATAGAACAGGAAGTCTTTGAAATGACAGACAAGGAGTTTAGAGTAACTATTCTAAGGAAACTAAATGAGATACAAGAAAACACAATGAAATGAGAAAAAATATACAGGCTCTGAAAGAAGAAATGTACAAAGAAATCGATGCCTTTGAAAAGAATGTAGCTGAGCTTGTGGAGCTGAAAGATTCATTCAACAAAATAAAAAACACAACAGAGAGTTTAACCAGCAGACTTGAACAAGCAGAAGAGAGAATTTCTGACCTTAAAGACAGGCTGCTAGAATTATTACAGGCAGACAAGAAAAAAAAAAAGAATTAAAAAAATTGAAGAAAATTTAAGAGAAACAACTGACAACCTTAAGCACTCAAATATCCGAATCATGGGTATTCCAGAAGGGGAGGAAAAAAGAAATGGCATTGAAAACATATTCAATGAGATAATAGCAGAAAACTTCCCAGGCATAAGGAAAGTCACAGATCCCCAGATTCAGGAAGCCCAAAGATCACCAAACACTTTTAACCCAAAAAGGTCTTCTCCAAGACATGTGATAATCAAACTGACAAAATTCAAAGACAAAGAGAAAATCTTAAATGCTGCAAGAGAGAAGCGGCAAGTCACCTATAAGGGAGCCCCAATCAGAATAACATCAGACTTTTCATCAGAAACCCTAAAAGACAGAAAGGAATGGGATAATACATTCAACACTCTAAAGGACAAAAATTGCCAGCCAAGAATACTTTACCCAGCAAGGCTATCCTTCTGAAATGAAGGACAAATAGTATACTTCTCAGACAAACAAAAACTATGGGAGTTCACTACCACACAACCAGCCCTACAAGAAATTCTCCAGGAAGTACTGGGTTTGATGCCACAAAAACAATCATCACTGCCATGAAGACACAAGAATAATACCTACCTGCAAAACAAAAATTCTAACAAAAGGAAAAATTAGTGTATCTATCACCCCAAGAAACCAACAAATACAGAAGACAAACAGAAAATTTGAAAGAAAGGAACAAAAGATACTTAAGACATCTAAACAAAAGTCAATATAATGTTAGGAGTAAAACAAAAGATTTCAATAATAACTCTGAATGTAACAGGACTAAATTCCCCATTCAAAAGACATAGACTGACTGACTGGATTAAAAAGATGGACCCAACAATATGCTGTCTCCAAGAGACTCACTTTGACCTGTAAAGATACACATTGACTAAGAGTGAAAGGATGGAAAAAGATACATCATGCAAATAGAAATGAAAAAAGAGCTGAAGTAGCTATCCTTATATTGGACAAAATAGACTTTAAAGCAAAAACCATTAAAAGAGATAAAGATGGCCAATATATAATGATAAAAGGATCTATCCATCAAGAAGACATAACAATCATAAATATATATGCACCTAATGTCGGAGCAGCCAGATTTATAAAGCAAACACTATTAGATCTAAAGAAAGAAATAGACACTAACACCATAATAGCAGGGAACATGAACACCCCACTGTCATCATTGGACAGATTATCTAGGCTTAAAATCAACAGAGAAACACAAGATCTAAACAATACTATAGACCCATTGGATTTGGCAGATATCTACAGAACATTCCACCCAACAACCTCAGAATATTCATTCTTATCAGCACATAGAACGTTCTCCAGGATAGACCATGTTAGGTCACAAAGCATGTCTTCAAAAATTCAAAAATATTGGAATTATTCCATGTACTTTTCCTGATCACAATGGATTAAAATGAGAAATCAATAATAAATGAAACTCTGAAAACTATACAAACTCATGGTAATTAAACAACATTCTACTTAATGACATGTGTGTCTGAGAAGAAATTAAACAGGAAATCAAAAAATTTCTTGAAACTAGTGAAAATAATGACACATACCAAAACCTGTCAGATACTGCAAAAACAGTATTAAGGGAGAAATTTATTGCATTAAATGTTTACTTCAGAAGAATAGAAAGATGGCAAATAAATAACCTAACACTTCACCTTAAAGATCTAGAAAAACAAGAACAATCCAAACCTAAAGTTAGTAGATGGAAAGAAATAATTAAGATCAGAGCAGAACTTAATGAAATAGAAACACGAAAAACAATACAAAAGATTAAACAAAATGTTGGGTTTTTTTTAAAAGATTAATAAAATCAACAAACCTTTAGCAAGACTAAGAAAAGAAGAAAGAAGACCCAAATAACAAAAATTAGAAATGAAAAAGGTGATATTACAATTGACACCTCAGAAATACAAGGAATCATTAGAGACTACTATAAACATCTATATGCCAACAAATTTGAAAATCTGGAGGAAATGGATAAATTTCTGGATGCATACTAATTACCAAAATTGAGCCAAGAAGATATAGAATATCTAAACAGACCAATAATAATAAAAGAAATTGAAGCTGTTATCAGAAGGCTCCCAACAAAGAAAAGCCCAGGACTGGACAGTTTCAATGTAGAGTTCTACCAAATCTTCAAAGAGGAACTGATACCAATTCTCTACAAACTGTTCCAAAAGATTGAAACAGAGGCCATTCTCCCAAACTCATTCTATGAGGCAAATATCACCTGGATACCAAAACCAGACAAAGATGCAGCAAAAATAGAAAACTTCAGGCCAATATCCTTGATGAATGTAGATGCAAAAATCCTCAATAAAATACTGGCTAACAGAATCAGCAACACATACAGAAAATTATACACCATGATCAAGTGGGATTCATCCCAGGGATACAAGGTTGGTTCAACATATGCAAATCAATAAGTGTAATACATCATATTGATGAAAGCAAAGACAAAAACCACATGATCATCTCTATTGATGCTGAAAAAGCATTTGACAAAATTTAACATCCTTTCATGATAAAGACTCTCTACAAGTTAAGCATAGATGGAAAGTATCTGAACATAATTAAAGCCATATATGATAAGCCCACTGCCAATATCATCCTGAACGGGGAAAAGCTGAAAGCTTTTCCCTTAAAAACGGGAACTAGACAAGGATGCCCACTCTCACTACTCCTATTCAACACAGTGTTGGAAGTACTAGCCAGAGAAGAGAAGGAAATAAAGAGCATCCAGATTGGAAAGGATGAAGTCAAGCTGTCCCTTTTTGCAGATGATATGATCCTGTATATTGAACAGCCTAAAGCTTCTATAAAAAACTAGAGTTGATAAATGATTTCAACAAAGTTGCAGGGTACAAAATCAACACACAAAAATCAGTAGCATTTCTATACTCCACCAGTGAACATGCAGAAAAAGAAATCAAGAAAGCTAGCCCATTTACAATAGCCACCAAAAAAATAAAATATTTAGGAATAAAGCTGACCAAGGATGTGAAAAATCACTATGAAGAGAACTACAAACTGCTGTTGAGAGAAATTAAAGAGAACACAAGAAGATGGAAAGATAATCCATGCCTTTGGATTGGAAGAACTAACATTGTGAAAATGTCCATATTACCCAAAGGGATATACAGATTCAATGCAATCCCCATCAAAATTCCAATGACATTTTTCTCAGAAATGGAAAAATCCATCCAAACATTTATATGGAACAAGAACAGACCATGCATAGCCCAAGCAATCCTGAGCAAAAAAAAATAAATAAAGCTGGAGGTACAACACTACCTGATTTTAAACTATATTAGAAAGCTATAATACCCAAAACAGCATGGTACTGGCATAAAAATAGACACACAAACCAACGGAATAGAATAGAGAACCAGAAATCAATCCACACACCTACAGCCATCTGATCTTTGACAAAGGCAGCAAAGCTACATACTGGGGAAGAGACTGCCTTTTCAACAAGTGGTGCTGGGAAAACTAGATACTCATATGTAGGAGAATGAAACGAGACCCGTATCTTTCACCATAAACCAAAATCAACTCAAAATGGATTAAAGAATTAAATATACATCCTGAAACAATAAAACTCCTTAAAGACAACATCAGGGAAACACTCCAGGAAGTAGGAGTGGGTACAGAATTCATGAATAGAACCCAAAAAGCACAGGTAAAATAAACAAATGGGATTATATCAAACTAAAAACTTCTGCACAGCAAAAAAAGCAATCAACAGAGTAAAAAAACAACCAAGTGGGAGAAAATATTTGCAAAATTTACATCTGACAAAGGATTAATATCCAGAATAAACAAGGAACTCAAACAACTTTACAGCAAAAAAAAAAAAAAAAAAAAAAACAAATAACCCAATTAAAAAATGGGCAAAGGAGCTGAACAGGCATTTCTCAAAGGAAGATATATGAATAGCCAACAGACACATGAAAAAATGCTCAATATCATTCAACATCTGGGAAATGCAAATCAAAACCCCACTGAGATACCATCTCATTCCAGTTAGGATAGCTAACATCCAAAAGACTGAGAATGATAAGTGCTGGAGAGGTTGTGGAGAAAAAGGAACTCTCATCCACTGTTGGTGGGGCTGCAAAATGGTGCAGCCTTTATGGAAAATGATATGAAGGTTCCTCAAACAATTACAGATAGATCCACCATATGACCCAGCAATTCCAATGCTGGGAATATACCCAGAGGAATGGAAATCATCATGCCAAAGGGATACCTGTACTGCAGTGTTTATTGCAGCTCTATATACAATAGCCAAGAGCTGGAACCAGCCCAAATGTCCATCATCTGATGAGTGGATAAGGAAACTGTGGTACATCTACACAATGGAATACTACTCTGCTATAAAAAAGAATGAAATACTACTGTTCGCAACAACGTGGATGGACTTAGAGAAAATTATATTAAGTGAAACAAGTCAGGCACAGAAAGAGAAATACCACATGCTCTCACTTATTTGTGGGAGCTAGAAACTGATAAATAAATAAACACACAAACAAAGGGTGGGGTGGGGGGGAAGAAGACAGAATAACCACAAAAATTCCTTGGACTATTTAAGTCAAGTGAAGAGATATGATGTGGTGGGGGAGGGCAGGGGGTAGAGAGGAACAGGTAAAGGGGCATGAAAATTAAGTACAATGTATTTTGAGAAGTAACATTAAATTAAATTAAATTTTAAAAAAAAGATTTGCTGAGCTAGTGAGGACATGCTGTTTCTCCTTCTGGGGTTGGGTTTTGAATGGGATTATGAAATAAAAGGAGAAGACAGGGAAAGAATTTGTCCAGATACTGTCAGTTAATTAGACATCCATACCAATTTAATTTTGCAATGAAACAGGTATCTTTGTCAACTGAAAGGCAAGTGGGAGGCAAAGCATCTGCTTAACAGTAAACATAGCTGCAATTCTGACTTTAGTGTTTAAGACAAAAGGCAGCCACCTAGCCACAGAGAGTAATTCATTGACATTAAACAGGTCAGATTCCATTACAGTGAAATTTCACCAACACAGAAGAAATAAGATGGGCATTAGCTAAGCCTTTTTAATCACTCAGGTGTATGGAAAATTTTAACATGAAAGCATCTGTTGCTATGGGATCTGACTGGTCCCAATTACAGAGGACATGCAAGTGATGCTGACACATTGTTAATTTGTTTCTGAATGCCAAAGACATTGATGTCATGATGGAAGATTCTTTACCTAATAGGTGTATTTGTGTAAGGCAAAATAAAATTAATGGAGAAAATAGGCAAACAACCCACATAAACAAATAAATATTTCAAGAATCTTGAAACCTCTAGACTCCAATTTGTGTTACTTGCCTAGGGTCATGTTTATCCTGTAAAAATTAGTCAAAACAAAAGATTAATTTAGACCTGATATCACAAACTGGCAGTCCACAAGGCAAGGAGGCCCAGACAGTATGTAGTTGTTTTGTTTTGTTTTTAACTAGAATTAGAGTTAAATATGGCAGATGAAACGCATGTGTTTATCTCCACTCCCTCATGAAATGTCACTAATGTAATAGTAAAGAAATAAAAACAGCATGCACTCCCAGTGATGAAGAGGACAGGAAGAGATGTGGGAGGGTACAATGACAAAATTTTTGAAGTTGGGAGGTGAATTAAGGAGTGGTAACTAACTTAGTAAAGAACAAAGTGAAACTTAAGTACCTTCAGAAAGCAACAGTAACAAGAAGTGGTGAGATCTACTCTTTGGAACTGAATTCATAGAACTCAGAAGTTATGCAGAATTCAGAGTACACTTGAGGGCTAAATACCAGGAGGGGTGGAAAGCCTCTTTAAGGCACAGCTGGACCCTCGAGCCCCCTTTCCCAGTCTGTCTGATTAGGCAATTTCCCATATGCTCACCCCTGGGGAGACCAGATGTTTACCCTCAGAAGGAATTGAATCTGAACCACCCCAGACTCAGGGACATCCCCTAGAGGAGAGGGCTGAATCTACACAGAGAACTGTTGAGAAGCCCAAGCCCTGTTCTCCTCCCTAGCCCCTAGAGCACCAGCAGCCAGCCTCATGCAGCCAGAAAGTCTTTTCTAAAAACCTGAACCACACCAATGGAAAGACCTAATGATTTTGGTATCTGATAGCTCCAAAGAAAACATTGCTGCTGCCCAATAACCCCACAGCAAACCCTCCAGTCAGCCCAGCCCATGTATGTGGAGCTTACAAAAAGCTTTTCAGTGCCTTCTTTTATGTATCAATAGACGGCCGAGTAGCATCAGGTATTTGAGAAATCCTCTAACATGCAAAAGACCAAAACAAAAAGTATACATATAAATAAAAAAAATAAAGGACTCTGAAAAACAAATCCAACAGAAGAAGCAGAAGAAAACTTTAAAGAAACAGAGAAAGATGAGAAAGGTGAGATATTTCCATAAAAATAAAAATTCAGAGATTAATAAAGTTCAGAAGTTTTAAAATATGAGATGAAATTTTTTTAATCTACAGAAGAGGTAAAAAAGGAAGCCAGGAAATCTCTCAGAAAGAAGAACAAAAATATACAGAGACAGGCAATGGGAGAGAAATTATAAGAAAATCAGCAAATCAGGAAAGGGGATTCCACATTCAACCAATAGACGTTCCAGAAAATAAAAAACAGGATAAATTATTATCAAGGATTAATACAGGAAATTTTCCCATTCAAGAGTCTTTAGATGAACAGACCACCAAGTTATCAACATGATTTGTGAAAAAAGTCCTAAGTCCCAGACATTTCATTGTGAATTTTCAGAACATCCAGAACAAAATCATTCAAAGGATCAGGAATCTGAATTGCTTGGGAGTTCTCATAACAATATTGGATGCTAAAATCCAGTGGAGAAATGCCCTCAGAATTCTGAGTGAAATTATTTTTCACACTCAAGTTCTTTACCCAGCCAAACTATTAAATAAGTGTGAACGTAGAAATTTCCATCATGCAAAGACAAAAATTTTACCTCCCACACACTCTTTCTTTAGAGGCTGGTGGCAGCTGTATTTCAGCACAGCAAATGGGGAAAGCAGGAAGCAAACGGCGTCCAGGAGAGAGTGGTTCTAACAGAGGACAATGCCAAGGTCAATGCTAAGACAACAATATACAACAGACCTATTGATAGTGACCCACTTTAGGGAGTAGGATTCAGGAGTGGGAGAAAGTAAGGCAAGACATTCCTCTCTTTGATTATTAACTTTCTATGCCCTGTGATATTTTTAACCAGTATGTGTTACCTTCATTCAAAAATAAATATTTAAAATTTTTTAATTGATTGCAATATGTAAAAATTAGAAAATTTAAGACAAAAATCCAAATTGATGGTTTGCATCAGTCAAGATGGGCTATTTGAGGCACAAATGACCCCCAAACTCTCAACATTTAAAAAAAATGTATTTCTTACTCATACATATGTCCATAATGGGCTGAAAGAGCCTCTGCCTTGTTGTATCACTCAAGGAGACTGTCAGAGGCTCTATCCTAAAATATGTTCCCATAATTTGATAGGAAGAAAAAAGAACATACGGAACCAACCACTGTTTCTTAAAGCTTCTGCCCGGAAGCGGCATCTATCACACACCTGAGTCCATCACACTAGAATTATACAATTCATTTACAGGGGGGAACATCCACCGGGCCCACATTTATTTTTAGTGGAAATCTGCAGGAGCTGAGTAGCAATTATTTCTTTAAATACATATGTACACTCAATTTGCTAAAATCTTCACTGAATCCTAACATCTCCTTGACACCAAGACCAAATGTTAGTTGCCATTTATTATCATACTTGCAATTTTTTATAGTATAGTATTTTTAGCGATAGCAATAAAAATAAAATATTTCTCTATACCCATAGAGGAAAAATAAAAACAGAACTGGAGAACTGAGTGTTTCAAGAAAAATGGAATAAATCTTACATCATCATTGAAGTGCTGAATACTATGTATTTAGTCTGCAAAGTATACTTTCTTGCACACTCATTTGCTTTACCTCCCTTTTATGGTTTGAGTTGGGTCCCCCCAAAATACAAGTATATGTTGAAGTACTAATCCCCAGTACCTCGGAAAGTGACCTTACTTGGAAATTGTGTTCTTGCAGATGTGAGCAGTTAAGACGAGCTCGTACTGGAGTTAGGTGGATCCTTAATCCAATAGGACTAGTGTCTTTTATTAAAAGAGAAGAAAAAGAATGCCATGTGACCATGGAGGCAGAGATTGAATTTATGCTGTCACCAGCCAATGAATGCCTGAGGCTATGAGAAGCTGGAAGGATCTTTCCCTAGAGGCTTCAGAGAGAGCATGCCAACACCTCAGTTTAGGAATTCTAGCCTTTAGAACTGCGAGGGAATAAATTCCTATTGTTTAAAGACACTCAGATTGTGGTCCATTGTTACAGCAGCACTAGGAAAACTAATATGCTTTCTAACCCTTAAGGACCATGGCCTCCTACTCCCAGTTTCTGAACAACAGAGCCAGGCGAGAACCACAAACCTCCTTATTCAAGTTCTGCATTTGTCTATTTTAATAGAGACTTCCTTCTTTCATTACATATTTGATGGCGACACAACAGATTGCAGAAATCATTCTGATCTTGATAATGTTAGTCAGCAAGTCATGAACAATTGATTACCAGTTAGTTCAAGTGGGCATAGGACCACAAACTTTTCAGACCACGAAATGCTATACAAGCCACAATCCCATTGGGAAATTGGGTTCTCCAAGGGGGCATGTGAGCACCACATATCATAAGGACAAGCTAAGCTCAGAGTGGAGAGTTCTGAACAGTTAAGGAGGGAGCAAATTCCAGGTGAGCTAGCTGGGGTTAAAATCCAAGCAGAAGGGCATGAGCTAAAAGATCATTCCAGCAAGCAAGGACAGGAATGTGTTCTCAGACTCAGAACAAATAAATAAATGCACCTAGGGAGCACACTGAATGATGACATTTTATTCTAGGACAGAGATCAGCTGCCCTTTGCAAGGATGGATCTAGTAGGTCTGAGCTAAGAGTAGCTGACTCGACCAGGCCAGGTGGCTTTGTTTGGGGAGCACTAGAGAGCAAAACCAGCGGTGGTCTTCTTGCACTTGGCACCTCCCCTCAGTGCTGCCTCTGCGAAAGGTCACCCCAATCAAAGCGAGATGAGCAAATTTAAGTCAAGTACCTAAACAATGCTGATGCTGCACTGCCAACAGGAAGAAAGAGTATATTTTGCCTGTAAATTTCATGCTGTTTGGGAAGATGATGTTTTAATTGTCTATTAGTAGTCTAGCCTTGCTTTTTATCTCACAGTTCAGGACTTAATGCCATTTCTTTTGTGTTGTGTCAAAACTGTCCTCACTGCAGTGCATTTGTTATGCTTTCTCTATTTTTCACAGATCACATACTTTTTCATTAAGGGCTTACAACTTGTATCTTTATTTCCCATCATGTTCAATCAGTTATAAGTCCTCTAAATCATGTCTTTCTCCTAGATATACAAGGGCACATCAATACTGAGGGGCTAATTAATTTGGATTTTCATCCTGTGTTTGTTTCTTCCCTGTTCTTTTTAGTAAAATGACCAAAGCACATCATTTGCTACTCACTTTTGTAATAAGCACAAATTTTCACTCAAATAGTTGCTGATCTAAATAGCCAATCAGGGGTTCTGGTCAAGATGTTGGAATAGACAGTCCTCAGTGTCACTCTCTCCCACAAATCAACCAATTTACAACTATAAAAATGTAACATCAGCCAAGCTGGGGCTGCTGGAGCTCAGGGGAAGAGGAGAGACCTACAGAGTTCATGAAGGTGGAAGAAACCATGATGAGAGAAAGAAAAAACTGCTCGGAGCGTTTCAGGCCATGGCCACTTTAAGGCTAGAGCTGCTGAGCTCATGGAGCAGGAGCCAGCAGAAGCCGCAGCTGTGCCCTTCAGATGGAGTTACTTGGAGGCAGCAGGGGAGGAGAGGGCCTTGGTGGCTCCCAGGACAGCAAGACCACTAATAGGATTCCCATGGACCCACACAGGAGCGAGGAGCCAGAACAGCTGAAAAAGGGGAGCCACTCAGAGGCCAGTGAGTCATCACCAGGGCCTGTCCCATGGCAAGTGTTTGGAGCACGGGTGGTAGGGGAAATAGTCCCACCCAGAGAACACTGGGACACAGCAAGGACAGCTAATCTGCCCCCTAATCAGCACAGGACCACTCAGAGGAGACTGGTTGGGAATACAGAATTGCATGGGGTGCAGTTTGATGAAAAACTCAGGCCCAGATCAGAGTTTCTACACAACCCAGGTGCATCAGGTCTCTGGAGAGCAGGAAGTACCTATAAGGTCAACCATTAAACCCTGAGCTGCACAAAAAGCCTTCCCTAGGGAAACAGCAGCAAAAGAGCAATTTAGCTCAACCACACAGCTCAAGTACTGGTTCCCACAGGAAGCTCCCCCATTTAAGAAGTAAGCAAAGGACAAAAAGTTAGTTCCTGCCCAGGCACACCACCAGCACCTTGGGGCCCACCAGGGTACATGAGGCTCGCCAGGGGACATGAGGCTTGGAGCCAGGGACCGGACCCCACTCCCACATCCAAGCATACCACCAGCACCTCGGAGCCCACCCTGAGACCCGAGGCATGGAGAAGTGGACTGGACCCCCCTCCCACAAACAGGCACACCACACCAGCACCTCTGGGCCCACCTGGGGACCCAAAGCATGGAGAAGGGGACCAGAACCCCTCCCACAACCAGGCATACCACACCAGTGCCTCAGTGCCTGGCCGGGGACCTGAGGTACAGAGCCAGGGACTGGACTTCCCTCCCACACCCTGGCACACCATGCCAGCACCTTGGGGCCCGCCCAGGGTCCCAAGGTATGGAAGTGGGGACCAGACACTCCCCACAATCAGGCACACTGCCAGTGCCAAGGAGCATGTCAAAAACATCACCCCCACGTGGGTGGCCCTCCACAGCTACCATCATAACCATGGCTGCCACAAAAGCAGCTAGATGCCACAACCACCACAGATGGTCCACCAGCCACTGGAGTGCATTGACACAAGGAGAGTCACCAGCAGAGATAAAGAAAAGAAGAGGATGTCTCTCTCCACAAAGCCCATTTCAGAATGACAGAAGAAGCATCTGCTCTATGATAATATTGGGGGACCTGATCACACCTCTCAGCATTGGACAGATCATCTAGGCAACAAATCAACATAGTAACCATTACTCTTTCAGAAGGAGAGAAGAAATCTAGGGTAATTAGAGGGGGCGGGGGGAGGGACAGAGGGATGGGGAGAGATTGGACAAGGGGCATAAAGAATAAATATGATTTGTAATAATATATGCTAATAATATTGATTTGATCAACATATGTCAACTTTGAACCTCAAAAATATGTCTAATCAATTATGATTCAATAAAACATGAATTTTATAATAACAAAAAGACAAACTTCTTTTTAAAACGATTTTGGAAGATTAATGATATCCATATTACTCATTTTTGCCATACTACCTTAGAAGAACTCGTACTCACATTGAAAATTATTGAATAATGTTGCACAATAAAAAAGAATTAAAAAAATGAATCTTTACATTTGTATCTAGGTCCCAATGTTCACACCTAGCATGTGGCCTCTCAAGGAATATATACCAATAATAACACTGGAACTCAAGAGCAAAGTCTGCAAACTGTTTCTTAAAGGGCCAGCTGGTAAACACTTTAGGCTTTGAAGGCCACTGTCTCTGTTGCAACTACTCAACTCTACTGTTGGAGAACCAAAACAGCCAC
The DNA here is from genome assembly GCF_027409185.1 of Cynocephalus volans. Lineage (NCBI taxonomy): Eukaryota > Metazoa > Chordata > Mammalia > Dermoptera > Cynocephalidae > Cynocephalus > Cynocephalus volans. The sequence goes on from NC_084466.1 coordinate 51,276,181, forward strand.
AAACAATATATAAACACACAGGCGTGGCTGTGTTCCAAAAAAACTTTATTTATAAAAATAGCTGATAGTTTGCCGATCCCTGCTCCACAGCAATGCTTCTCTCATTTTACGTGCATATGAATCACCTGGAGATTTTGCTAAAAAGCAGATTCTGATCCAGTAGATGTACAGTGCAGTGGAGCCTAAGAGTCTGCATTTCTCCCAAGGTGATGCCATTGCTACTTGTAGGAAAAAACATAGTACATACAGTGTTTGGTACTATTCACAGTTTCAGGCATCCACTGGGAGTCTTAGAACATATTTTCCAAGGATAGGGAGAGACTAATGTATAGAATATGCCAACCACATTCCCACCACAGGACAATTGCTTCTGCCTGGAACCACTGCCCTCAGGTACCTGCTTAGCTAATTCCTTTGCCTACTTCAATTCTTTGTTCAGATTTCGCCTTCTTCCCCCACACCTACACTCCTAATCTGCTTATTCTGCTCTTCTTTGTTTTTATTTTATAGCATGTTTCACTTCCTAATATACTAAATATTTTAATTATATTTATTATTTATCATCACACACACATATGCACACACACACACACGCACGTGCACACACACACACACGCTTTGTGTAAGCTCCACTAGGGCAGGAATCTTTGCTTCATTCACAGCCCCAAAAAGTGTTGCTGGCACAGATTTAATCATGATTGAATCAATTCTATCCCATTGCCCAAATTAGGACCTTCTATACCCCCTCAAAGTCTTGCCCAGTGATTTGCGGGAGTCGCCAGGAGTGTCTCCCATGAGCTCATGAATAGCCCCCTCAGATCTTTGCCCTGCTGGTGCCAGCTCTTCACGATGATTCTTGAGGAAACCTCCCGCCCCCTCTGCTGCCAGACCCACAGCCACTATAACCCCTCCCTGCCTCTGCCAAGGACAGAGCCCCTGAAGCTCCAAAGCAGCAAAGCTGAGCTACATTTCCTGCAGCCCTCATTGAGCTGAAACGTTGTGTTCTGGAAGCAGTGGAGAGAGTGCTCATCTTTCCAATTTGTGACCACACTTTGTCACTAGTACACCACAACAGGCTTGTATACAAAAGCCTGTGGACCACTGACCCTACAGACTCCTTTGAAAGCCCAGAAATGCCCGAATTCCACCAATCGATACAACTTAGGAGCAAACAAGAATCCCTCCACCACAGGTTCAGCATTCTTCACTTCTAAACTGGTGCTTCCAAGTTGTGCTGATGACACGGTGGACAGTGCAAACTTGTTACTTTGCCAAGATGTCTCTTTAGTTATTAATTGCCACTTTTATAGGTTCAGATCCGTACTGTGGTCTCCAAAATGTTAAGTGAAAAAGCAAGTACCCAACAAGCCACCCCTAACGTAAAGTGTACAAGGTACTTAACAGTTCCTTGAAAGAAAGGCACTAAATGAATAAAGAAAACCTTTCTTGTTATACATTATTCAAAGGCAATTTGAATACGCATCTTGTTATACATTATTCAAATGCGACTTTTCACAATAACAAATAAATACTGTAAGATGCCCCAGTGCCGAAGGATGTATCAATATTGGACGAAGTTCATTCACCATATTTTATTTAGAAACAATTTAAGAGTCAGGGTCTTTCTATTACTTTTATAAATGTAAATTTGGTGGCTTTTTTCTTTATTGAATTATATTTAAATTCCCTTTTGCTCAAACTACTCCAGCTGGAGTATTTCTGTTTTCATCAGAGGCAGTATAAGTGCAATCAGACTGACTCTGGGAGCAGTGGGCTATTTGACAGTGGGCCCAGTTGCTTTTCCTAAATGTCTTATCTGTAAAATAAAGCAGTTAGATTAGATCATCTCCAATACCTTTTCCAGCAATACATTTTCATAATTCCATGTTTTAAGAAGAAACAGCCCAATTGTCAGGATTGAAAATCACTCACTGTATGTTCAAACATAAGATCAAGTAGTAAATTGCATATCAATTCATGTTTAAGAGCTCAAAAATAACTAGTATGGTTTAACATTTTCACATATATTATCTGACAATAGACTTTTGAAGCATGCTAAACTAACATAATTATTTCAGTTTCTCAGATTTATTCATTTGATCGGTTGGTCAGTCATCATTTTTTGAGCATCTACTATGTGCCAGGTATTATGACAAGCCCTGAGTATGCAAAGTTACAATGTGGTCTCTGCCTTTAAGCATTAGATGAATGAGATATAAAATAATGGCAATAAAAATTATGCAAATCTAGAGTAAAATTTATATAAGGTACAAAATGGATACTGTGGAATGTACTAACATTAATAAAGCAAATGTATTTCACAGGGCCTAGGCCCTGTAGTTTCAGGTATAGCCTAACTTTTTAAAATTACACATAGAAATGTTAAGCTTGTGAAAGACAAAAAACTTTCCCTGGGCTAAAGTCTCTGTTGTAGAAAAAGAATTGTAACACAGCAAAATTGCTGGCTCCGAGGGCAGATGTCCTTGATGCAGCTAAACCTAATGATTGTTGCCATGACAATTATCTTACTGTTCTTTTTGTAACCACCTACGTTCCTTTTCTGTAACTTTCTGGCCTGGAAAATAAATACTGAGAGAAAACCCCAGTGCAGTGTTATTTTTCTGAGGAATGCTTCTCTCTTCAGGGTTCCTGGAAAATCAGCCCCTTTGGGGCCTCTCACTGCTCGGAAGAAATGGGCTTTGAGTAATCCTTTGCGTCTCCGTCACCCCAGGGGAGAGGTGACAGATACAAAGGAAAGAAGCCTATCTGGAGGGATGGGCTAAGGAAGGTTTTCCCAAAGGAAATGGGCTTGACCTGAGACTTGGAAAGGGGGTAGGTGTTCTACAGCTGGGTGGGGAATGAAGAACGAAGGTATCCTGGGTAAGGAAGATTCACCTCAAAGAGAGTAAAGTATGAACCAGGGTGTCACCTTTGGGGAATGCAAGTAATTCACTACAGCTGGGGCATAGGTGTGAGGAGAGTCAGGTGAGAGGAGATAAGGGAGGACGTAGTACCTCGTGCTCAGGAGTTAGGCTTTATCCAGCAGCAATGAGGAGTTGCATAACAATTTTAATCAGGAGAATAACTTGATTAGATGTGCAGCTTTGAAAGCTTCCTCTAACACTCTTTTTAGTGAATCAGACCATGGCAAGGAAGGCAGGGAGATGGTATATTAACAAGGTACCACAGACTGGGTGGTTTAAACAACAGAAATTTATTTTCTCACATTTCTGGAGGCAGAAGTCTGAGATGGAGGAGACAGCAGGTGTATTTCTTCTGCGGCCTGTCTCCCTGGCCTATAGAGGCCATCTTCTCCTCTGCCTTCACACCTTCTTCCCTCTGTGTCCTGACATCCCCTTCCTAGAAGGACACTGGTCATATTGGATTAGGGCCCACCTATATGACCTCATTTTACCTTAATTCCCTTTTTAAATGCCCCATCTCCAGATACAGTCACATTCTGAGGTGCTGGGGGTTAGGGTTTCAATATACGAATTTGGAGGACACAGTTCAGCCCATAAGAGATGGGTTAGGTAGTGGCAGCTGCAACGGTCCAGGTGAGAGAGGATGAAGGACAGGAAGCGGTGCAGGAGCAGTGGGGTGCAGGGGCAGTGCTGAGCACAGGACATGTTACGGGGAACCTGGTCACCACCCAGATCTGGGAGGAAAGGGCAAGAAGAGGGAGGGGAACACCCAGGTGCCTGGCGGATGGCGGCACTTCCTGAGAGGGGGTGGGGCACGTGTGAGGAGGTGATTTTGAGTTAAGTGTTAATGTGTTTTGATATATGTTTTTGTTTTTTAAAATTTTTTATCAACATATTATGCGTGCACATATTAAAGAGTCTTAAATCAAAAAAGAAACTATTGTTTCCCCCCCCACGTCTCCTATGCCTCCCCAGAAGCTCTTTCTACTCTTTAGCTCTTTGTTTTTTGGAGGGGGGACGGATATCATTCTGTCTCTATTTCCTCCACCTTATCTCACTGGTGAATTGAGGAGCAGGAGCTGGGCTGCAGGAGTGCCACACATCTGCCACGGTCATAAGAGAAGCTCCCAGGGTCATGTTCTGCTCGTAGCTTGTCCGCCTCTGTTGTGCCTGGGCAGGTGTAGTGGACTGATTTATGTCCCCCCAAAATTCACTCCAGCTTGAATTGTGTCCCCCAAGATCTATGTATTAGAAACTTAGCCCCCACTATGACTGTTAAGAGGGTGGGAAATCCCATTACGGCAATTGAAAGGTAGAGGCTTGAGGAGGTGCTTAGGTTGTAGGACCCTGCACTAGTGAATGGATTAAAAACTGGTGGTCATGGGCGTGGTTCTGAGGGCTTTAAGAGAGAGGAGAGTCCCTCTCTCTCTGCTCTCTCTGCTTCCACCATCTTGCAATGTGAGACACCTGAGTCACTGTTGCCACCACGAGATGGACTCTGGACTTCCCGGCTTCAGAAACTGTAAACAATCAATTTCATTTTCTTTATAAATCACTGAGTTCCATGTATTCTGTTATAGCAACACAGAAAGGACTAATACCACAGGTGAGGCTTAAATCAGAAAATGACTGCTTACCCCACACATCCCTTATGCCTGCCCAGAAGCAACTACTGTCAACTCTTTAGCTTTTTGTCTGGCTTTTTTTTTTTCTCCATGTTTCTAAATAATACTCATATTCCGTTGATGAGGCTCAAAATCACTCTTCTTTCCAAGTACAGAACTGATTGGGAGGCAGATGTGGGAATCACATAGCTGAAGATCAAAGTGTCGGCTTGGTTGTAGGCCAAAGGAGGTGGGGATTCTAAGAGTTCACCCAGGCATGGCAGACATGATCCTGGGATCTTCTCTTATGGCCGTGGCAGATGTGTGGGACTCCTGCAGCCCAGCTACCTCTGAAAGCAGCTCAGAAGGGTCTGACCATGCTTAGCTTCTGCTCCTCAATTCACCAGTGAGATAACGTGGAGGAAATAGAGACAAAATGATATCCATCCCCCCCCCAAAATGATCAAAGGGGTCAAAAATAAAATCAAGCAAGAATGAAGTTGACGATATTAAGGAATTGTTGTTAATTTGTATGTCCAATGATGGTAGTATGGTTATGCCTTTTTAAAGATTTCTTTTAGTAATACAAACTGACCTATGTATGGGTAAAATAACACAATGTCTGAGATTGCTTCAAATTAGTGAGTGGGCGGTGCATGAAGGCTTAGATGAAACAAGGTTGGCCATGAGTTGAAGCTGGGTGATGGGTGACTAGGTCTTTTTATTTTTTTCCCTATATTTAAATATGTTTAAATTTTTCCATAATAAAAAGTTTAAAAAGAAGGAAAAATAATTAAATTGTAAATACCAAAAGATGAGTGAGCTTCAAGGAGAAAGTGATCAAAAATAGCTTCATTCTATGTGAGAATGGGCACTGTTGATTATCGTATTCAATAATTGTTAATGTGGCTACTCTGAGACACAGGCTGTGCTTCCATCATGGTAAATGTATTACAGGGGTGACAGTGAGAGCTGCAACATTTTGCTAAGGTCATGACTGAAAATATATAACAAGAGAAAAATATTGACTTTTCAATATTAGAAACGAATAAAGAATAATATATTTTAGATCATTTGCCAAAATAATCAATGTGCTTTCTACAATTCAACTTCCAGGAAAAAAAAATGATCAAAAATGACAAAACTTTTTGCGGGGAGCAAGATGGCCAACTAGAATGAAACATTGCTCATCTCTCCCTTCAGAAGGACAGAGAATACACTGAGTGCACAGCTACACTTGGAAGAGAGGAACAGGAGAAGAAAGAAGGAATGCATTGAGGGAGTAGCAGAGACAATAGTGAGTGCAGACACTCAGGATAATCACAAAAGCCACAGAAAATTTCTCAGTGAACACTGCCCCATCCCCCACTCTGAAGTGGTGGGAACTCAGGAAGAGTTTATGACTGTGGGAAGGTGAGCAGGCCTGCAACCCAACCCATGGGAGAGTCTGCACTGCCCCTGTGGCTATGCATTTGGTGTAGGAACTGCTGCATTAGCCTTGGGAGGTACACACACCCCCACCAGACTGCTGTGGCAAGCCTGAGACCAGGATAGGCTCTTGGCTTCTGCCCTGTGCCCTGACAACAGTGCAGAGAGGGTGCCACTCTCAGGACAGAAGGGGTTGGTACATGCTCCTTGCAGATCCAGAAGGCATCTTAATCAGGCCTAGTGCAGACAGCATAGGAGGGATGCACATACAGTACTTAGGAGGGATGCACACACAGTACTCATAGCCATGAAATGTAGGGGGAGAACCCACATGCCTACCTCTGCAGACAGAGGCCTGGTGTTGGGAAATCCTGTAAGCACATGAGATTGAATTCACCCAGGGAAAGTCACTTACTAAATTGCCCACAGCCCCTGGGCCCTAAATCTCTGCAGCTGTTCCAGATTTGAGATGTGCCCCAGCACCTGAGACCATGTTGCTCTAGCCCCTGCAGAGGTCTCACTCCCCTGTGGCTGCATAATTGCACTGGGCAACGCACACCTGCAGCCATGTGGCATCCTGCACCCTGGGAACAGGCAGCCAAGTACAGCAAGGATGCCACCCTCAGGATGGAGGTGGTCAGTGTACACACATTCTGGAATCAGAAAACTGCCTAATTTGGGCATCTAGCCACTGCTGGCTACCCCATCTTCACTAGTGAGGCACCCTTGCATCCTGTGCGACCACAAAGAGGTAGTGGAGGACTCATATGCCTCTCTTGGGCAAAGACACAAGCCTGCAGCACCAGTGAGCCCACCCTGGGCTGCCTGCTCCAGCAAGGGGGCTACAGAGGAATCTGGCATCTCTCTTGGGGGCACAGCAGCCTGCCCACACTGCCCCAGTGACCCCATGCAGGATCAACCACTCCAGCTGAGGAAATCCAGAGTGTGCCAGTAATGCTTTTAGGATCATAGGGGCCTGTCCTTAACCATAGCAGCCTCGCCCAGAGTGACCACTCCGGCTGAACAGCTACAGAAGGCCCCAGCATCCCTCTTGGGGATGAAGGGTCCCACCCCAAACTGCTAACATCTCATTCAAAGTACCCCACTTAAACAGTGGTGCTGCAAACCACCCCAGTGTTCTTCCTGAGAATATAAGGCCCCACACACAAACCCAAGTACTCCACTGAGCATCTCCACCCTGTGAAGCCACAGAGTACCTCAATGCCTCCCCTGGGGGTACAGGGCTTTGCCTAGAGCCTCAGGGACATGATTGAGCCACCCACTCTAGCTGAGGGACTGCTAAGCACCCCCATTATCCCCCTCAAATCTGAAGGTCCTAATCCCAAACCCCAAGATTCCCACCCAGAGTTGTCCATTTAAGCTAAAGAACTTCAGATCACTCCAGAGCACCTATCAGGGTCATGGGTCACTAGCCAGGGTGCCAGCAAAACCACCCAGGGTCACTGACCTCAGCCAAAAAGTGGCAGGGCATACAGGAGCTTCTCCCCCTAAATCCAAGATCTTGCCCAAAACCTCAAAGAACCAACCTAGCATCACTCACTTCAGCAAGAAGCTACTGAGTGCCCCAGTGCCTAGGCCATGGAGGCACCCACAGACAACTTCAACACTGAATACAGTCAAAGTAACCATACAGAGACTACACTACTGCATCTACTCAGAACCAAAACTAAAACACCCTACCCAGCAGTCAATATAAAACATATCTACAGGAGGGAGTCTCTCTTCTCAAAAGCCACTCCTGCGAATTAGAAGAAGCAGCTGCTCTACCAGATGCCCAGACATCAAGGTAGGCATACTAGAAATATGAAAAAACAAGAAAATATAACACCCCCAAAGGGATAGAATAATTCTCTGGTACCAGATCCCAAACAACAGGAAAACTGTAAAAGAACTAAAAAGGAATTCTGAGCAACAATCCTAAAGAAACTCAATGAGATAACAGAAAACTCAGATAAACAACACAATGAAATAAGAAGAACAATCCAGGATATGAAGGAGGAACACTATTAGTACATATTAAAAGAAAATGTAGCAGAACTCATAGAACTGAAGGATTCATTCAGCAAAATAAAAAATGCAACTGAGAGCTTAAGCAACAGCTTAAAGCAAGTGGAAGAAGGAATTCTTGACCGCTAAGACAGCCCTTTTGAAATAACCCAGGCAGACAAAAATGAAAAAGGATTTTTTTTAAAATGAAGAAACATTTGAGAGCTGTGAGACAACCTCAAGCATACAAACATCTGAATTATGGGTATTTGGGAGGGGAAGAGAAAGGAAAAGGTATTGAAAATCTGTTCAACAAAATAACAGCAGAAAACGTCTCAGATATTGGGAGAGATATTGACTTCCAGATCCAAGAGGCTCAAAGATCCTCAATCAGATTCAATCCAAAAAGGTCCTCTCTAAGACAAATTACAGTTGAACTGTCAAAAGTCAAAGACAAAGAGAGGATCCTAAAAACAGCAAGAGAAAAGCATCAAGTCACTTAAGAGGACCCCCATTAGACTAATAATAGATTTCTCATCAGAAACCTTACAGGCCAGGAGAGAATGAGATTACGTATTTAAAGTACTGAAAGAAAACTACTGCCAGCCAAGAATACTATACCTGGCAAGGCTATTCTACAGAAATGAAGGAGAAATAGTGTATTTCTCAGGCAAACAAAAACTGTGGGAGTTCACCACCACACAACCAGCTTTACAAGAAATTCTCAAGGGAGTCTTACATCTGGAATCCAAAAAAACCCAATAATTACTACTATGAATACATGAAAAAGAGCAAAACCCACTTGGAGAGCAGATATGCAATCAAGAAAGAGAAAGAAACTATATCTTACCACTTCAAAAATCAACAAACACCAAAGAGAAAACAATGAAAGAGAAAGAAAGGAATAAAAGATATTTTTAAAACAATAAAAAATCAGTAAAATGCCAGGAGTAAGACAATACCTTTCAATAACAACCCTAAATGTAAATGGATTGAATTCCCCACTCAAAAGACATAGACTGGCTGAGTAGATTAAAAAACAAGACCAAACTATATGCTGTCTACAAGAAATTCACCTCATCTGGAAAGACTCACACTGACTACATAGGGATGGAAAAAGATACACCACACAAATGGAAACCAAAAATGAGCAGGAGTAGCTATTCTTATATCAGATAAAATAGACTTTAAAAATGATAAAAAGAGACAAAGAAGGTCATTATATAATGATAAAGGAATCTATCCTGCAAGAGGATATACCAATCATAAATATACATGCACCAACATCAGAGCACCTAGATATAAAAAACAAACACTATTAGAACTAAAGAGAGAGATAGATCCCATAACAATAAAAGTGGAGGACATTTACACCCCTCTCTTGACATTGGACAGATCATCTAGGCAACAAATCAACAGAGAAACACTGGATTTAAACTATACTGTAAAACAGCTGGACTAGGCAGACATCTACAGAACCTTTCATCCAATCACTACAGAATATACATTCTTCTCATCAGCACATGGGATATTCTCCAGGATAGACCACAAGTTCGGTCACAAATAAAGTCTCAACAAATTTTTTAAAAATTGAAATCATTTCAAGCTTCTTTTCAGACCACAATGGATAAAACTAAAAATCAATAACAAGCAAATTCTGGAAACTATATAAACACACGTTCCAGAATTAAACATGTTCCAGAGCAACCTATAGGTCAAAGAAGAAATTAAACAGGAAATGAAACTAATGACTATAAAGACACATTATACCAAAACCTGTGGGAGACTGCAAAAGCACTACTAAGAGGGAAGTTTGTGGCAATAAATGCTTACATCAAAAGAACAGAAAGACTCAAAATAAACAACCTAACATTACACCTCAAAGAACTAGAAAAACGAGAGTAACCCAACTCCAAAATTAGTAGATGGAAAAGAATAATTAAGATCAGAGCAGAGATAAATGAAATAAAAACCAAAAAAAATGATATGAAATATCAACAAAATAAAAGCTTGGTTTTTTGAGAAGGTAAACAAAATATACAAACCATTAGTTAGGCTAACTAAAAACAGAAGAGAGAAGACTCAAATAACAAAAATCAGAAATGAAAAAGAAGATTACAACTGATTCCACAGAAATACAAAGAATCATTAGAGAGTATTATGAATAACTTAACTTCAACAAATTTGAAAACCTAGAGGAAATGGATATATTTCTGGACACACAAAAACTACCAAGACTGAATCAAGAAGAAATAGAAAACCCAAACAGACCAATAATGAGCAACAAGACTGAAATAGTAATCAGCAGTCTCCCAACAAAGAAAAGCCCAGGACTGGATGTCTTCACTGCTAAATTTACCAAACCTATAAAGAAGGATTAATACCAATCCTTTTCAAACTATTCTGAAAAACTGGAACAGAGGCCATTCTCCCAAACTCATTCAATGAGGCCAACATCACACTGATACCAAAACCAGGTAATACAACAAAAAAAATAAAGAAAACTGCAGGCCAACATCCTTGTTGAATGCAAACACCAAAATCCTCAACAAAATATTAGCTAACAGAATACAACAGCACATCGAAAAGATTATACATCATGATCAAGTGCCATTCATGCCAGGGATGCAAGGACGGTTGAACATAAGCAAGCCAATAAATGTGATACACCACATGAACAAAATCAAGGACAATACCACATGATCATCTCAATAGATACAGAAAAATCATTTGACAAAATTTAACATGACTTCATGATAAAGATTCTCAACAAATCAGGTATAAAAGGAAAGTATCTCTACACAATAAAAGCCATATATGAGAAACCCACCTTCAACATCATCCTGAATGGAGAAAAGCTGAAAGCTTTTCCTTTAAGAACAGGAACAAGACAAGGGAGCCCCCTTTACCACTCAATTTAACACAGTATTTGCAGTACTAGCCAGAGTACCTAGACAAGAGAAACAAATAAAAGACATACAAACTGAAAAAGATGAAGTCAAATTGTCCCTGTTTGCAGATGACAAGATCCTATATATAGAAAAACCTAAGGACTCTACCAAAAAACTCCTAGAACTGATAAATGAATTCAGTAAAGTTGCAGAACACAAAATCAATACACAAAAATCAGTAGTGTTTTTAAATACAAACAACAAACTAGCAGAAAGAGAAATCAAGAAAGCAAGCACATTTACAATAGCTATCAAAAAAAATAAAATACTCAGGAATAAACTTGTCCAATGAGGTGAAAGACCTCTATGAGAACTATAAATAATGGCTGAAAGAAATTAAAGAGGACACAAAAAGATACAAAGACATTCCATGTTCATGGATTGGAAGAATCAGCAATGTAAAATTGTCCATACTACCCAAAGTGATCTACAGATTCAATGCAATCCCCATCAGAATATCAGTGACATTCTTTACAGAAATTAAAAAAAAAAAAAAAAAATCCTAACATTCATATGGAACAACCAAAGACTCCAAATAGCCAAAGCAATCTTGAACAAAAATAAATAAATAAAGCCAGAGGCATTATACCCCTACCTGACTCCAAATTATACTACAAAGTTATATAACCAAAACAGCATAGCACTGGCATAAAAATAGGTACACGGACCAATGGAACAGAATGGAGGACCCAGAAATCAATCCACATACTTACAGCCAACTGATCTTTGGCAAAGGCACCAAGAACATACAATGGGGAAAGGACAGCCCATTTGATAAATGGTGCTGGGAAAACTGGATATCCATATGTGAAAGAATGAAACTAGACCCATACTTCTAGCCATGTACCAAAATCAACACAAAGTGGACTAAAGATTTAACTATAAGACCTGAAACTACAAAACTGCTAGAAGAAAACATAGGGGAAACACTTCAGAATGCAGGTTTGGGCAAAGACTTTGTGAATAAGACCTCAAAAGCAAAGGCAACAAAAGAAAAAATAAATGGGATTATGTCATTCTAGATACCTTCTGTACAGCAAAGGAAACAATCAACAGAATGAAAAGACAACCTACAGAATGGGAAAAGATATTTGCAAACTATACATTTAACAAGGGATTAACATCCAGAATATACAAGGGATTCAAACAACTTAACAGTAAAAAAACAAATAATCCCATTTAAAAATGGGCAAAGGAGCTGAATAGACATTTCTCACAGGAAGACATTTAAATGATCAACATATACATGAAAAAAAATTGCTCAGCACCACTAAGCATCAGGGAAATGCAAATCAAAACCACACTGAGATATCATCTCACCCCGGTTAGACTGGTTAATATCAAAAAGACAGATACTAAAAAATCTTGGCAAGGATGAAGAGAAAAGGAAACCCTCTACACTGTTGGTGGGAATGTAAATTTGTACAGCCATTATGGAAAACAGAACGGATGTTTCTCAAACAACTACAGATAGAACCGACATACGATCCAGCAATCCCACTACTGGGTGTATGCCCAAAGGAATGAAATCATCATGCTGAAGGGACACCTGCACTCCCATGTTCATTGCAGCTCTATTTACAATAGCCAACATATGGAACCAACCCAAATGTCCATCAATGGATGACTGGATAAGGAAAATGTGGTATATATGCACAATGAAATACCACTAAGCCATAAAAAAGAATGAAATTCTCCCATTCACAGCAACAGAGAGAGAAAGATAACAATAATAAATTGAACTTTCAGAAGAGAACAGAACTGTGTTTACTAGAGGTGGGAAAGGGGAAGGGGAAGGCAGTTAAGGAGAAATTGGTTAATAGACATGGAGAATGTTTACATTTTGCAATGATGAATATACTAACTATCCAGATTTAATCCCCACATATTGTATACAAATACCAATAGTTAACACTGTACCCCACAAATATGTATAACCAACTATGTTTCAATTTTTTTTAAATGACAAAGCTACTGAGAAGTCAAGTAAGACAAGAAGTCAGAGTTTATTTGCTGTGGTGATTAAGAAGACATTTATTCATTTCTGGAACAAGTATGTGCTTGACACTACTCTGGGTAGTGGGCACACAGTGGTGAACAAAACAGACAAAATTCTTTCTCTCATAGGACTACCTTCCAGTGACACAGCATTCTTTGTCAGAACAGCTTCAGTGCAATGGCAGAGTGTAACCATCTAACAGCTGGAAGAGACAGTTACTGGGAGGTGAGGAAGTAAATGCAAAAAAAGCAGAGTAAATTTTTCAAGGGAAAAATACAATGCAGTAACTGAAGGAATTTTTTTGTTTGTTTTGTTTTGTTTCATTTTTTTAATATGAGAGAAATGTGAAAGCACACTAGGAAGTGGAGGCACTAGGGAGATAGAGACTTTAAAATAGAAAGAATAATCAATAAATTCCTGGAAGAGCTGGGAGGAAATTGAATTGCATCAGACCACACTGGAAAGATCTTCCTTGAATTAAAAAACAAACAAACAAACAAACAAAAAACACCTTTTCTAATTTTAAGAAAAAGGAGGTTAAGCTTTTCCTTCCATTCTGTAATTCATACCCTTACCATAAATTCTTTTTTACAATTTTTTTCTTTTTGACTGCACCAAAGAAACTTACCTAGTAAAAGTAGGCATTTAGTAATTATTTGTTGAATGACTGCTGTTTTAACTAAAGGCAAAATACAAACCACAGGATCTTGAAATCAAAATTGAAATAAGCAAGATTCCAGTTTTCAGTTTTAGCCAAACTTCTTGATTTCTGTTTTATTTTTGAAACTATACAATTGTTCCTCTTTGCCAATCTCTTCATCTTAAATGTCAATGATTATGTTTTCTCAGATGTCACTTAATCTTTCACTGTCTGCTGAGCCCCCTACGTTCTCTTATCTCATTTCCCTTGAAAGGCATCAGTTAGCTCTAGACAAGCACTTACCACCAGAATCTCTTTTTCACACCTGTCTTTGTGAGTTGTCAGAATGACAGTCTCTGAGGGATGTTCTATTACCACCTGCAATTCTGAATGCTACATTTTCTTTGACTTCAGGTTTGTGTCCTGGATTTATAATTTTGAGGTCATCTTTGAAAACCTTTTGTTCAAAGCCAGGTTGTCACTAAATGTTCCCAGAGCTTCTAATAGAGCCTGATAGAAGGTTAGAGACGAGGAACTTTGGAGACACGCTCTTCCAACTCCGTCTCTTTGTAGAAGAGGAGGGAGGCTCAGGGGTGTGACATGCCTGCTCAGAGGTCATGCACTCAGCTCTCAGCAGAGCCAGCATGAGCACCTGCTCTGAGCACTCCCGGCATTATTCTTTCCGCCGGACTACTTGGTTTTTTCAGCTTTTATATTTGTTCATTCTCCTCTAGAACCTCCCACACTATTTAAGATATTAAAGTACTTCCTTTTAAGTTCTCCACCTCCAGTCCCTTATTATTTTTTAACCTCGGATGTTCCAGGTAGAGTTCTCCAGGAAACAGACTCTGAGCCGGGATTTAGCACACAGAGTGTTTATTTAGGAGCTCCTTGAAACAAACACCTGTAGAAGTGAGGGCTGAAAATAGGAGAGAACAGAGAGAAAAGTCATATCGCAATGGAGGCCCCCAAGAGCCTCGGCCAAGCCCGCAGAGAAGCTCTGGAGCTAGCATGGCCCTTCAGAGTGGACCCCAGCCAGGTGGAGATGGCTGGCCCCAAGCATAGCCATGGACACCCCAAAGAGGGTGTGACTTTGGGCAGAGGCAACTCTACACAGCTGAGGCCACCCCTGGATGGGCTGAGAGCTGAAGCCTGTCCACTGACCGACCATCCTTCAAGTCCTTTCTTGAAGGGGGATCTGGAGTTGTGCATGGCCTGCCCATCACAGGCACTATTACCACCCCCACCGCCACCATACACACACACACACACACACGCATACACACACACACACGCACACACACACACACACACACACACACACACACTAACATGACTCAGCCTGCTCTATGGGAGGCACTGTCCTAGACATTTCTCACGGTACCTGCCCTTTAGGAGCTGACAGTCTAGTAGGAAAGACAGTTAATTAATCCTGATGGTAATGTGCAGTGCAAAATGATACACGTAAGGGTACACAGACACACGAGGAGGGTGTGATTATGTACAAAGACACAGCAGAGGGAGTGACTGACTCAGTACGGGGAGGACCCAGGGAGGCAGGGGAATGAAGGGGAAGGCTGAGCTTCAGCAGCAGGAATCAGCTCCCTTTACATTTCAGTCTTCATTCCTCCTTTCCTTTAACGTCTCTTCCCAATATCTTTAGTATGGATATAATACTGTTAATTTCATTTCTCACTCATTTCCCGCATTTTCCATATTTCTTCTAATGTCTACGAAGCCATTTTTTCTCTATCTAAGAAGCGAGTCCCTCAGCCTTAAAACCTAATTGTGCAACATTTCTGCACATTCACTGAAACAGCACACCTGGCAAATGGCATTTTCAAGGGTTCTATAGACTTAATGGGTTCAGGTTTCAAATATGTACATAATTAAATTTCTGCTCTTAATAAAAGACATTACAGACTGGATGCTAAGTAGAAATAAAATCATGGGAAGGGAGGGGAGTGGGAAATGGAGTTGGTTACCGGGTATTTTACTCCTTAGGAGATTTCTAACAGGTTATGCTGCCGTGTCTGAAAAGTTGGGTTGCAGAATTTACAAAAGGAATGTAATCGGGAAATGCAAAATTGGGACTTAACATTCTGCGGCCTAAAACAAAAAAAGAAAAGGCAAACAACGTGCCGCAGTCAGACTCGAGAACTGGAGGAAAGTAACACACCACAGCGCGTTTGAAAATAGTCGTGAGCCTCCTCCGGAGCCTGGCTGCTCCCATCGGCGGGCGGAGCTGGCCTCAGACACTCAGGGCGGCGAAGATCACGGGTAAGCCCAGCGTGCCAGGCCCTGCCCCGGGGCCCCGGGGCGCTTCCCACACAAGAGAAGTATGAGCGAGGACAAACGGCAAACCCACAGAGCACGGCGCTGGAACGCTCTCAAGCCAGGCTTTGAGTGCACATGGGCTGCCGCCTTTTGGCAAGTGACAAATGGAAAGCGCCCGGGGCATTTGTTCTCCGTGCCAGGGACAGCCTGTGCAGTCAGGCACCGCCCGGCTTCTGAGCCTGGAGGCTTGGCGGGGCGGGGGCGGGTGTTAGTGAGATCCAGTAATTACACTCAGAGTCCGCCCTCTCCTTTGAAAGTGGAGTCGAGCCCAAGCTGCATTTGATGGCCTGTAAGAATCTGTCATACTCATCACTAAAATTTGGGGAAGCGGAGGTGAAATTGCATCCGGTCGCTCAGCCTCACCTGGCGGGCTCGGTAGATGCCCTGGGACACAGAATCACTCTGTTAGATGCCAGGACAGTTGCCCGGCGGTCTGGCCTTTACATTTGGAATCCCTTTGCTCCAAAGATGAATTACAGCCTAATAGAGCAGGTGAAAGGTGTGGCAGCCTCTCTAAACCCATGGATTATGTGTGCTTCTGAGAGGAGGAAACGGAAGCTTATGGTTGGATTTAGGTTTGGCATTTGTCCCTATTGCCTCTGAGCTCAGAGAGTCATCCTGCAACCCCGAGGAGGGCTTTGTGACATAACCAAACCTCACCCACAAGCACTAGGTGCTGTCAGAATAACAGAGAACAAGTAGGTGTGTGTCTGTGTCTGGGTTCCTGGAAATGTGAACACGAAGCCATGAAACCAAATACCTAGCAGTCGCCAAAGACTGAAATGTTGGCATTTAAATACTCAACTTAAAAAGTTATTTAATTTTCTTAAAAAGAAAAAAAAAGGCAAACTATTTCTGAACATGGCTTCCGTGCAGGTCGCATTTGGTATACTTTATTTTTAAATTTAATCATCATTTGGGGGCATCTTCCATGTATCAGGCGCTGTGCCAGATGATGCGGGAGGATAAAAAGTAAATAAACGTAGGCTCAAAAGAGCTTATATTGTAGGGAATCCTGTGAAATTGTTGTGTTCACCAAGTCACAATGGTCATAATTAAACTTTGAGTGAAAACACAGTTGTTTCTGTCAGAGAGGTACTTCCTCTTTGAAGTGATCTTCCATAGAGAACATCCCAGCTGCTCATAGGACATGCCTGAGTATGATCAGTTCCCTCACTCTGTTCAAGGGGCAGCTGTGACTGGGGACCAAGAAGCAGCAGGTGTGAAGTTAGGACAGGAGGGAATATCAGACCCTCAAGTGCTGGTTCCTCTCCCTGCTCTAACAGATACACCTTTCCAAAGCAGTAATGTGCTAGGCAAGTAGGAGAACAGGTAACTGGAAGAACACATGGATAATAATAATAATGAGCTTTTTTATTTTTGCCATTATAAATGGAGCATGTTCTTCTAAAAAGAAAAACACCTATTTTAATGTCTGTAAGAATTCTTAGAGAACTAGTAACAGTAGCCAACATGTACTGAATATTTAACCAAACACCTGGTGCCAACCATAGAGTTCAGGGGGTTACTTTTTTTTTTTTTTCCCTCCACTTAAGAGTCACAAGTATCTGACGAAGTGCATGCAATTCTTATCCTCAGGTGAGAAAACTGAGGCTCATTGAGGCTAAATAACCTTCCCAGGGGCACACAGTTAGTAAAAGATGAAGCACAGATTTGGACCCAGGCTCTTGGACTTTGAGATTCTGCCTCCCACTATTGTCAACTGTTTGGACTTCCGCACCACTTTTCACTGGTGTCTAATAAATGGGAGGGTTTTTTTAAAGGATTGCTAAGACTGCTTGGTTGAAAAGTCTTCATAGAACATGTTTATGCAGTACCAGTTGCCAAGACAACCACAAATCTATACTTCCCGCATCCTCACCTTCCAGGGCAAAGGCAGTGCGTCCTCTCCCAGTCCCCTTGCAGCCTTCCCCTTTTCTATTACCCTATACTGAATCTATTTATTTACTGATCTTTCTTCTCTATTAAATCATTATACCCAGCAAGGATTTTGAGCTATTTATCTTTGTATCACCAGTACCTACCAGGCAGGTTGTATGTGTTCAATGAATTTTTAAATGAGTGAATAAATGAATGAACCAGAGACCCAGATATTAGAAAAAATAGATCAGAACTATTTTAGTCCTGAATTCTGAAATTAGGTGAAGGCAGTAGAACTGGAATTTATTGAATACCTACTATGTGCAAAGTACTGTGATTTACTTATTTTAATTCAATTAGTCCTCAGAAACGTGTGAGATAATATTATAACATCTCCCATTTTATTAGCAAGGAAATTAAAGCTTAGAGGGTTTAACCAATTTGTTCTGGGTCTCACAGCTAGTAAAGAGTAGCACCAGAACCAAAATCCAGGTGTTCTGCTTTCAAAGCCCATGATTTTTTAAAATCTTTTATTCCATTTTTTTAAAAGACAATCTCTATCTTCTCAAATACTACCTCCAAGTTCAAAGAAATCTCTTCCTCCTCAGCTATATCATGTCTCATCTTCTGTCTTAAGCTTAGTAAAGGGCAGTCTCATATGCTCATCTATCTAGAATCTAACAAATAATTAAAAGCAGGTGATGTAAAGTTTAAATTAGTGACTGACTAAATGAGTGAATAAAATGATGAATGGATGGATGGACTTATTAACACTTTTCTTATTCTTATAAATACAACAGTGGTAGTGGGAAAACTAGTAATTAAACATTTAGCTGTACAGCAAGGATTTTGGTCTCTATTTGCACAAATGTAATATCTGCAAGATTTTCATTAGTATTTTGAATTTAATTAATTTTACAAGAAGCATGAAAGTGATTATTTTTGTCTCTATATACCTTAAAATGTAATTAGGGAGTTTATAAGAAATTTAAATTGCACATTTAGCCACTTTAAAACAGTTCATTTAAAATGCCATAATTTTATATGAAATTACAACTGAGTTTAATGATTAAAACCAAAATTTTCATGTACTGTGCTGGAAAGTGCCATGTTAAATGCATTCTCAAAAGACAGTAAATTCTATTTTGTACCCAAAAAACCTTATAACTTTTGCCTTACTATTCATTAAATTGTAGTTTAGAATATACAATACTGAGAATTTTAATTTTGGCTTGTAAAGCAGTATGACGATTTTCCTCCTGTAATTTGTTCAGTGAATTTTATTAGGTCTTCCTCTGACCCTCCCTAGGGAGAAAATAAAGAATCCTCAGTGGGTAATGATACAGAGCCAGGAAGGTGTAGTCAACGATAGAAGAATGGACCATTCAGATAGCAAAGGACTGGGAGTGCGTAGCTAAAGGAGATTTCTTGGAGCATAAAGAATGACAGACAACTGATTTTAGGGGTGATAGTAAACCCAAGGTCCTTGAGTATGGGAAAGTTGTCACATATGGGGCACCACTGATATTAGACACGTGCGAGTAGCAGTTTAGAGTCCAGATTGCCAGGCACTGGATGACTAGTCTGGGCTCCTGTAAGAGCAGCTACCATCTGATAAGGATTAACAATATGTAGGGCCCAGACCAGAGGCTTTACATACACTGTCATTTAAACCTCATAACCACCCTCTCAGGTGGGTACAATCATTATTATGCTCTGTGAACTGAGGCTCACCAAGGTGAAGTAAATTGACCAAAGTCTCACTAGGGAGTGGCAGACATGAGATTCAAACTTTCAGCTGCTCCAAAGCTGCAGTCTGCCACTATGGTGTGTTCTACAAGTTCCACACAGCGTACACTAAAAGTTCTGCTACACCCGTTTCCACCATAACATAAAGTATCATCTACAAAGATCCACTG
Organism: Cynocephalus volans; assembly: GCF_027409185.1. Lineage (NCBI taxonomy): Eukaryota > Metazoa > Chordata > Mammalia > Dermoptera > Cynocephalidae > Cynocephalus > Cynocephalus volans. The sequence goes on from NC_084466.1 coordinate 51,295,871, forward strand.
TACTGTTAAGACTTACAGGTACACTGGATTTTCTTCTAGGTTGTCCAGACAGTTTACTGGAGTAGAAATGGAGATAAAGCAAAAGATCCTAGAAGGAAGACCTATCCAAGAATACATGCTGCAGATTTGTTCTACCCTCTTTTGTGCTCTTTCTGTAATACTGAGTGCAGCAATTACAGTAGAAATTATGAGGAATTATTCAACTGAAACATTTGATTGATAATATGTCCATATCTCATGTGGCAGAGCATGCAAAAGAAATTGCTCCTAATGTTTTGCAAAATTGCAGGGAAAATATTTACATTAATTTGTAAAAGGGCACGCACACAAAAATATTATTTGTCTTATAAATTACATAAAAATTTTCCCACATTCAAGAATAACGATGAAGTAATGTAGGTCCATAATCCTATATCTGAAGTATTATGGGCCAGATGCATTTTGAATTCAGAATTTTTTGGAGTTTAGTAAAGTAATAGGGTGCTATATTACATGCTATCCTCAAGTGGTATATAAAGCAGCACCCATAAGCAGATATTAATATTTCTCCTATGAAATATGAATACGTACCCTGAGCAGGATAAACAGGTTCTATGTAAAGCTTTTCATCATTCCAGCTGCGGTTTTTCTGCTAAATGACTTTGCCACAAATTTATCAATAAGCTTCAGATTTTTGGAGATTTTCTTTTTAATTTCAGAATTGTAAACAAAGGTTTGGGACTGGTATTTTCTTGAAAACTCTGCCCTGCTATTTGCCAAAAGAAGAGCAAATTCATATCACTGGTGTGAGTCTTCATAATATCCTAGTTACTCTAAAAGCATCCATTAGCGGCTTACAGCAAGCAAGATGAGTAACTTTTCTTCATTTTAGGAAGGGAGGGAAGGTGGAAGGAAGGATGGAAAGAAGGATGGAAGGAGACCAACTTGCCACGCTGGCAGGTCGGGTGGCCTGGTTGGGCCCCTGCGCATCCGGTTTCTGACACAGCATCTAACCTGCTCGTTCAATCCGATGACCCTCCTTGTGCTGAAAAGCAAAAGGCTTACTGTGCCATACTGAATTTCGGGCTTCGGTGGTGGGGAGACCTTCCAGCCATCCTGAAGTCACACTGCGTGGGTGTCCCCTGCCACACCCAGTCTCCACCCTACTAACAAGGAACACCGAGCCCAGGATGGAAGTAGCGTCCACAGCGAGCAGCCGACAGCGAGGGGGACGTGAAGGAGGAAAAGGAAGTCTGAACTGTGATGAGCCGCCTTCTAGCTTTTAATACCCACCGAGATACGAGTTTACAACACGTCAGCTGCACTAAGGCAAAGGCAAGAGGAAAAAGCAGAGGGAACCGTCAGAGAAGAGTCGTCCCGGAGTTCGCCTTGGCCGCGTGCTCTGGGGAAGCCGCTCCTCCGCCCCCTGGTGGCGGTGCCGGCACACAGCAGCCGCGGCGCAGGCGCCCCGCAGACCCGGAGCTCTGCGAACCGGTAACCTGGTATCTATCTGCACCGCGCAGCCAAGGCAAGCACTGGGCACACGTCAGAGGACGAGACCTGGGGTCCTAAGGGAACCCTTCCAGGCCGACCTCGTGGCCCTGGAGACGGCGGGATAAAGCCTCCCTGGAGCTGTAGATTCTCCGCTATGGTCAGGCTCTCTGCTAAGTCTTCTCTCAGCCCAGAAATCCTCTCCACAAAGGTAGTTATTGGGAAAACATAGGAAAATGGTCAGGGCCCCTCAGAAGTTCAGAATCTTGCCGAGCATTTGATGTAAATATGCACGTGTGCCCGGGTGTTCCTTGGTATTTGTCTAACGTAATTGCTCACGTGCAGCCAGGTGTCCTGGGTTATGACTTAAGTACATAAAGGACAAGCAGCTCTGATCCACAGAGCCCCCCGCCCCCCGGGGTGCCCGTGGGGGGCCTACGGGGAGGCCGCCACTGCTGCTGGACCTGTCAGCTGCTGGGGCCGCTGCTGAGGACTGAGTTCATGTCGTCTGTCAACGGCTCCTGGATCTTTCCCAGTTACCTAGCGTGGACCTGCGTGTGAGGGGTCTGGGGACCCAGCCTGCACAACGGGCTTGAAGGGTTCATGAACCTGTCAAGCTAGGGCTCACAGACCCCTCGAGTCTGTTGCACGGACTGGGTCACAAACCCTCCACACGCAGGTCTATGAACTAGGTAATAGGAAAAGGTCCTGGGAGCCGTGGGTAAAAAATCAATAGGCTTTATTCAGAGCTAGGAGCAGCCACCCTAGCGGCTTCCCGGAGTGTCCCAGAAGCTCAGAGTCGTTAGTCCTTTATACTTAAGTCCATAACCCAGGACACCCGGGTGCACACGCACAGTTACATTAGACAAGAAACAAGGGACACCTGGGCGCACGTCAATATCTACATCAGATGCTCGGCAAGATTCTGAACATCTGAGGGGCCCTGACCATTTTCCTATATTTTCCCAACGGAACCCTAAGCCCTAGCCCTGACAATACAAATGGGAACTTAGTATAACTAAAATAATAAAATGTTTTGGCTTTAGTTATGATTTGCCTAACCCAAGAAGTGGTGTAGTCATGCAGCTCTACAGTAGGAGAGGCCAAAAACTGCTTCATTATTGAATAAGTATTAACCCAGAGTGTGACACACATCATAGAAAACATCTCACCCTTTTAGAGAGCCAAACAAATTCAACCCATTCCATGCATGTTCTCGGGAAAAAACAATAACTAGTCCTCAAGAGGATTTGACAGCACCATTTGTCGATTCACCTGGTAACTGGAGTGATCATCTCTGTTAGTTTATTTGCTTTATCCAGAAAAAAACAAACTCCTCTTATCTTTATGACAGGAGGTAGTTTTGCAACTTGGAGCGAGGTGCCCATTGAAGTTAGGCACCTACTTTCAGACAGAAACTGGGAGATAGGGGGCTGCCTCCTTTGAAGGCTAAATTTCAGAGGATGGCTCCCAGCCCTTGAGAAAGACATTCTCAGGTCATTGAGCTGACAAAAGGCCTATTTCGTTTCCAAAAGGATTTTATTTTTATTTTTATTTTTTTTTGATACTATTAGCAAAGTTACTTTTATTTTTTTTTTTTTCTGGTTTACCCTAATTTCTTTTTTTTTTTTTTTTTTTCTTTTTTAATTTTATTTTGTCGATATACATTGTAGCTGATTAATGCTCCCCATCACCAAAACCTCCCTCCCTTCTCCCTCCCCCCCCTCCCCCCCAACAATGTCCTTTCTGTTTGCTTGTTGTATCAACTTCAAATAATTGTGGTTGTTATATCTTCTTCCCTCCCCCCCCCCCGATTTGTGTGTGTGTGTGTATGTGTGTGTGTGAATTTATATATTAATGTTTAGCTCCCTCCAATAAGTGAGAACATGTGGTATTTCTCTTTCTGTGCCTGACTTGTTTCACTTAATATAATTCTCTCAAGGTCCATCCATGTTGTTGCAAATGGCAGTATTTCATTCGTTTTTATAGCTGAGTAGTATTCCATTGTGTAGATGTACCACATTTTCCGTATCCACTCATCTGATGATGGGCATTTGGGCTGGTTCCAACTCTTGGCTATTGTAAAGAGTGCTGCGATGAACATTGGGGAACAGGTATACCTTCGACTTGATGATTTCCATTCCTCTGGGTATATTCCCAACAGTGGGATGGCTGGGTCGTATGGTAGATCTATTTGCAATTGTTTAAGGAACCTCCATACCATTTTCCATAGAGGCTGCACCATTTTGCAGTCCCACCAACAATGTATGAGAGTTCCTTTTTCTCCGCAGCCTCGCCAGCATTTATCGTTCATAGTCTTTTGGATTTTAGCCATCCTAACTGGGGTTAGATGGTATCTCAATGTGGTTTTGATTTGCATTTCCCGGATGCTGAGTGATGTTGAGCATTTTTTCATATGTCTGTTGGCCATTTGGATATCTTCCTTAGAGAAATGCCTACTTAGCTCTTTTGCCCATTTTTTAATTGGGTTGCTTGTTTTCTTCTTGTAAAGTTGTTTGAGTTCCTTATATATTCTGGATATTAATCCTTTGTCAGATGTATATTTTGCAAATATTTTCTCCCACTCTGTTGGTTGTCTTTTAACTCTTTTAATTGTTTCTTTTGCTGTGCAGAAGCTTTTTAGTTTGATATAATCCCATTTGTTTATTTTTCCTTTGGTTGCCCGTGCTTTTGGGGTCGTATTCATGAAGTCTGTGCCCAGTCCTATTTCCTGAAGTGTTTCCCCTATGTTTTCTTTAAGAAGTTTTATTGTCTCAGGGTGTATATTTAAATCCTTAATCCATTTTGAGTTGATTTTAGTATACGGTGAGAGGTATGGATCTAGTTTCATTCTCCTGCATATAATAACCAAAACAGTATGGTACTGGCATAAAAACAGACACACTGACCAATGGAATAGAATAGAGAATCCAGAAATCAACCCACACACTTACTGCCATCTGATCTTTGACAAAGGCACCAAGCCTATTCACTGGGGAAGGGACTGCCCCTTCAGCAAGTGGTGTTGGGATAACTGGATACCAAAAGGATTTTAAAGAGAGGAGAAAGTATTTATAATTATAGGTCTAAGAAAAAGGAGGTGAGGGGAATCTCTTGCCTTATTTTCAACAAGGAGAATTAACCTCTTATTTTTAATTTTTTAGTTATCCTTCTACACCTCACCCCTAATACTCTGATTCTTGATCTGTATTTTTAAAACTTTTCAGGAGATTCTGATAGTTCAGAACAATATTTCCAAACGCGGCAGCCAGCCGAGAGCATCAGAATCACCTGCAGAGGCTGGTTAAAATGCCTACTTCCAGCACCTGGGCAGAGCACTACTGGACCAGAACCGTGGGAGTGGACGGGCAAGTGCAGGTAAAGCAGCCCTCGGGTGGAGCCCAGTGCTCTCTGAAGTAGAGGAATCACTGCCGTAGACTTCGGCATGGATCTGCACAAGGCGATACCTATACACCTGGGGAGATGTGAAGGTTTTGCACAGGCCATACAGATGGGAATACTTGGAAAGAATCATTTTCCAGATCCCCAGATTTCGTTTTTACTCTTCCAAAAAACGGATCCGCCTGAGTGTTGCCTGTGGTCCTCTCGGCCACTTCTCTCTCTTCCTCCCATCTGTTCATGGGCCTCTTTCCCCCTGTTTAAAAAAAAGGAAAGGCATAAAAATGAGGGCTGAATTTTGACTGTTGGCCAACATCCTCACCCCAATCCAACAAGCTTTCACTGAAAATTATGTGCATTAAAAAGGAGGAGAAAATAATACCTCTTGACTACCATGAATCTTAAAATGGTGCCTTCCTCCTAGTTGGTGGGGATGGGGGGGCAGTGTGTGCAGTGTAGACTATTCAAGAAGAAGTGACTCCTGAGGGGAGCCCCGGAGCAGCCAAGCAAAGGGAATCTGGCCAAGGAGCACCAGAGGCTTCATCTTCCATCATGACAACACACACAGAGCAAGGTTCCACCTATCTTAGAATTCAAGTGTGAGATGACTGTGTAAAAGACGGGTTTTACTGTGTTTGACTTGGGGGTGGGGGGTAGTAAAGTTAGGTATTTTCTGACCCAAATGACCATACTTTTATTTGGCTGGCTGGTCTGACAATGAGGACTGCGTTTCCTATCCTTTGGAACATGGCAAACTTTATTCTAAATTGAATGAGTTAAATCTGCAGCTCTAATATTTTGAAGAAAATATGTAAATATATTAAAAGCTCAAATTCAACATGGCAGAAATTTTATATTTTGCATCTTATAAAATTCTGCTAAAAATTTTTCTATATGAAATTAAAAGTGTGCTAGAAGTTGTTTTGTTCTCTTTGAATGTTTAGACAGTGTGTGTCTAAAAATGTTTAGAAAGCATAGCCACAAAAGACTGGGTGGCTTGAGACCTTAGAACAACTTAGCCCCATGTAGGGCAAGACAGCTCACAAATGAGTGACGCCAAAAGCAGGAAGCACAACAGCCACCCCATGGCAGCAACAGCACCGGCACTTCTATATTTGGGGTGAAGGTAACAAGCTCTGCTAGACAAGCTCTCACTACACAGGAGGGCAGGTGAGATAAGGCTACAAGCTGGGCTTCTGTGGCACTGAGATCCTGGCTCTTGAGGTTAAAGACAAGCAGCACCTTGTCTTTGAAGGTGATAAGCTCTTGTCACCCTTACCAAGTGTCCTAATGAAACCTGAGAAAATCATGATGCAAAGCTCAGATGATCCTGAGTAGAAACTCAGAAAGAGACAAAAGCAGATCAATGCAGAAACCAGAGAACAAATGCCGAAGGAAATTTGTCCATAGTTAGATGGATTTGACCTTGTGCTGGAGGACTTTACAGGTAGTTCCAGCAAGTGGGCTTTCTTCAGCACCAGATATTGGCAAGAAGCAGGATAATTTTATGATTGGGTATCTTGATACTTACCTCAATGGTGGGTGAACTAAGCAGGGCTCGAGCTGTAGTGAGTAAAGAAGCAGCAGACATTCAAATTAGCCAGAAAAGAGAAAGAGATGGTCATTTCTGTGGCTTGCACAATATTATTCTTTTGGTTTGCGCTTTTTATTTTTCTTTCTTTCTTTCTTTCTTTCTTTTTTTTTTTTATTATTCGGACATGATCTTTTGTTTGGTCTCACTTCATCATGGTCACAGCAACCTTGTCTGATGCTGGTGTTCTGTGAACTTGATTACAGGCAAGAAGAGAGTTGAGTTGAGTGCCAGGCCAGCTTCTGGATGTCAGAGGCTTCTTCTCTCTCTCTCACTTAATCATCCTACAGTGTAAGGACTTTTATCCCTGTCTCCCAAATATGGAAAGCAAGACGTAGAAAGATTAAGCTACTAGACTAGGGTCACAAAGCCCAGAAGCAGTAGTGCCTTTTTTCCCCAGCTACTTCATGATTCCACTTCCTCTCTGCTTTAAATACTGCATGAACATAGTGTCCTTCTTCAACTATATGGCTGAAAATAGGGGGGGAAAGCAATGCTGAGAAAAGGGGGGCTGGATAAGAAATCCAAAAGACATTCATTATACTACAGATGTATTTAAATGAATTAGTAATTCCACTGGTTCATTGTTTGTAGTGTTATTCTGATCATATAAATAGCTTCCTTTTATTGGTGTCTAAAATCTAAATAAAGAATCAGGGGCTGACCCCATGGCCACTCAGGAGAGTGCAGCGCTGGGAGCGCAGCAGTGCTCCTGCCGCGGGTTCGGATCCTATATAGGGATGGCCGGTGTGCTCACTGGCTGAGCGCGGTGCGGCCGGTCACAAAAATGACAAAAAATAAATGAAAAATAAAGAAAGAAAGAATCAGATTCAAGGGTTAAAGCGAAAACACTTAAACCCAGGAAATTGTAACTGAGCAACTGGACATGACCTTGACATTTAAGTAGGAACTATTTGCATGAGGACTCCAGAATTAGGTTCCAAGAAGCAGTAAAAATGGCACCTGAAAGAAACAAGTCCTTTTGCATTAAGCCAGCTTCATATAAGAAGCTTATTTGAAACATATGGCACAATTTTCTTGGACTGAATTGATCAAGTTAATTCATGGAAAAAAATTAATTTAGGAGATGACTAAATTGTAATCTAGCCAACCCAAGATTTGTATTACCCATGCTGTCCTGAACAAGAAAATAACAAATGGCCTGAGTTCCTTGGGACTCGTCACTCAGCAGAACACAGAAATGACTTCCTAAACTTTTTAAAGGGATACAAATAACTTAGATGTAAGTAGTTGTATATAAAAGATATTGTTTTGTTAATACCATGAAGAAATGGAAAAATTACTATGGTTTGTGTCAGAATGGAGTGTTTCATATGAAATGGATATAAAAACCTTCAACTTTTTGATTATCACATGTATTTGGATACTTCTTGTGAGTTTATGAGTTTTCACCTGTTATAAATCCAAAGCAACAGGTTAAGAAAAAATGGACCAGTGTTCATGCACATAAGCCTGAGTACAAAGAACAGACAAGTTATAATCCTATGTAAATATGTCTGTGGATTACTTTAGCATTTTTATGTCATATAGATCTAAAGTGAAATAGGTGGAGGAGAAACTTCTTCATGTTTGACAAAAATGACATGTAAAGTTTCGAAGAATTCCGAACTATTAATCTATGAGCTGTTTTCCCAAGAGACTTACATCACTTATGAAATTTAAACAAGTACCTATTAAGTAGCAAACTAGGTACTAGAGTTATTTCAGTCAATACTTGAAAACTGCATAGTAAATACAAAGAAACAAACAAAGAGGGCTCAAATGGACAATTGCTTCCTACCAGAAAACCTAGTCCTTTTAAAGAAATGCCTGGGACTTCTGATAGATGAAAGTTTAACAATAGAAAATTTAGGCACACATACACACATATAAAACCCTGGGCCACAAAGAGAGTTGATCTGAAAGTCTAAGTTGCAGTAATACAATCAAAATAATAATTTTAACAATGTATCTGTCCTCTGACAATCAAGAGCTTTACAAATAACAGTAACAATTTAAAGACTACATATTTCTAAAATGATCATAAAGCTATTAGTATTTTTGATGTTAAATATTTCCTAACAAAGACAATTATAACTGTCAATACGTTCTTACCACAGCCCAGTGAAGAGTGGAAAGTTATAATGTGACTTTCTCATTGAATGCAGCAGTTATTTCCATTATTTCAGCAAATTACATCAGGAGCAAGAGCCCACCTAGGGTTAACAATTGCTTTTTTAAAAAGCAGTTTTATTGAGGAATAACTGACATACAGAAAAGTACACATGTTAAAAGAGTACATTTAGATAAATTTTAGCATATACAAGGGTACTTCAAAAAGTTCACAAAAAAATGTATGTTATCTTTCAATTCTATTTTTCCACGAACTTTTTGAAGTCCCCTCATGTATTATACTTGTGGAAGCATGACAACATCAAGATCATGAACAGACTGATGCCACAGTTTCCTCATGTGCTTTGGTAATTCCTCCCTCCCACTCCTCCCCCCCCCCCCCCGCTTCCCATCCTCAGGCAAACGCTCATTGATCTGTCACTGTGGATTATTTTGCATTTTCTATAGTTTTCTATAAATGTAATCATACAGTATGCCCTCGGAGTTCTGTCCTCTTTTACTCAGCATAATTATTTGGAGAGTCATCCATATAGTTGCACATATCAATTGTTCATTCCTTTTTTTTGCCAAGAGGTATTTCATGTATGGGTATATCAAATTTATTTATGCATTCCCATGTTAGTGGACATTGGGCTGTTTCCAGTTTAGGGCTATTAGAAATAAAGGTACTATGAAAATTCATGTATCATAATCATAATCTAAGTATGAACATATGCTTTCATTTATCATGGGTAAAGAACTAGGAGTGGAATTATAGGCATGTGTTTAACTTTTAAAGAATCTGTCAAATTGTTTTCCAAACAATTTGTACCATCCTATACTCCCACCAACAGTGTGTGAGCATTTCAGTTCCTCCACATCTTCACCAACCCTTGGTATGATAGATCTTTTCAATTGTGGTCATATTAATAGGTATATAGTGATTACCTCATTGGGTTTTAATTTGCATTTCCTTAATGACTAGTGATGTTAAGCATCTTTTCATGTGCTTATTTGCATCTTTATATTTTGTTTGTTCAAATGTGTTGGAATCTTTTGACTAATTTTTACTGGAGTTTTTTGTTTCTTATTGAGTTTGGTTTGTTTTGCTTTTGTTTTTGTTTTTTGGTGGCTGACTCTTACAGGGATCAAACCCTGGACCTTTGTGATATCAGCACCATACACTAACCTACTGAGCTTACCCGGTAGCCTCTTCTTACTGACTTTTGAGAATTTTTTATATGTTCTGTATACAAAAGTCCTTTATCACATATGCAAATATTTGCAAATACTTTCTCCCCAGTCTGTAGCTTGTCCTTGTATTCCCTTAACAGTGTCTTCAAGGAACAGAATTTCTTCATTTTAGGTGATTAGATTGTGCAAACTGTGCCCTTGTGAATGGACCGATCCATTCATGGAGTAATAGGGGTGGTTCTGATGGCTTTATAAGGAGAGCAAATGAGGAGGTTAAGTCTCTTGCTCTTGTCATCTCTCACCACGTAACACCCTGCATTGTTGTAGAGTCACCACCAAGAAGACAGCCCTCACCAGATGTGTTCTCTGGACCTTGGACTTTCCAACTTCCAAACTGTAAGAAATAAATTTCATTTCTTTATTTAAAAAACAAGTTCTTCATTGTGATTAAGCACAATTTATAAATTTATTCTTTTATGGATCATGTTTTGGTATTTTATCTGAGAACTGTTTACCTAATCCAGGGTCACAAAGAATTCTTATGTTTTCTCCCAGGTGTTTTATAGTTCTAGGAACTACATTTAGGTCTACAAGCCATTTCTCTGGTATTCTGCTACGCAAAATCTACTTATCTTGTCTTCCCGAAACCCCCACCTCCAACTCTCAGCTTAGAAACTGACAGGCACTGCCTGGGTTTCCCCTACCTGCATCATGACCACAAAACTTTCTCCAGGCAGTTATCTGTACCAATTGTAGGGCTCATTTAGTTTGCTTTCAAGAGTCACCGTACTTTGTTGCCTGGTGTTCAACGTCCTGAGTTCTAATATCTCATGTACTTTGTCCAGTTCAACTGTTTCAGGCAGAAAGGTAAATTCACTCCCTATTGTGCTATCCTAACCATACATGGATGTACTGTTAACTCTTCAACTTCAGCAAAATTGCCTTTCTTTAGTGGTGAAAGGGCAAGAGCTTGCTGCCTGAAGTTAGAATACGTCACCACGTTCCTCTGAATTGTGTTCTTTTCTATGAACCCCAAAGCATTTAACAGCCTGTGATAATTATGGATATTTGTCTCCCTAAAACCAGCTGAAATGAAAACAGGCATTAAAAAAAAGTTTTGCCTGTGCCTTCCCAAGGGTAATTTTCCTTACTACAGCTCTTCTAAATTTATAATTTTTAAAAAACACTATCTAGACTCTGCAAGATGAGTCTAAGTTCAATTTCTGAGTTGAATTAGTATATTACTTCATTTAAGCCCATGCCAATATGCAACTAAGTATGATGTCACCATAATTTTCTCAAGTTATAATGCTCACTACCCTGGATTATATAATGTGCACCTGACAATACCAGCAAGCAGTGCTTTGAGATTTTGACCTGCGTTGTCAGTTTAACAATGGTCATCAGAGACTTGTGTTTTTTGGAAAAATTAGCAAAGAAAAGAGGAAGGAGTAACCATGGTGCCAGAAAAATCCGTGCTGCTGTCCAGAGCCCATCCCCAGTGAATTGAAACTCAGGAGAAGTCTCTTAAGAGGTTCTACCACTAAGATTTCTTAGTGACCACTGGGTTCTTGGCACCCACTAGGCTCTAACAAGAGAAACAGTTTCCCCCTCTTGTGAGCAGATTCCCTAATATTTATAACAAGTATTTCTTTAAGCCCTGTATTCTCCAAATAGCAGCCCCAGCTCTTCTCTGTGCCTCTGTAGCCCAGGAGGATCCCAAGACTTTCATAGCAGGCAGTGTGCTCCTGGTGTGTTTCAAGCCTATGTTCTCAAAGACTGAGAGGAAAATAAATATCTGCCAAGTGTGTCTTTATCAACTTTGTCATTCCTCAGATTTTGAAACACTTAAGCATTAATTAGCTTTGCTTCTAGAATGGGGCCCCAAATATCCCTTTCTTGGGCATCTTTGACCAAGGCAGTTGATTGTGATCCTACTTTTTTGAGTAACGTGCCAGGTCCTCCTTCCACTCTGCTTGACAAAGCGGGCAAAGGAAAGGGAACTGAGAGGACTGAGCTCTTATGCGTGACCCCACCAAGCCTGAGGCCTGAAAACGTGGCTGCCTGGAGGTGAGCTCCAGACACGCCTGCATGTCTCCTGGTGCTGGACCCCACAGGGCATGGGGCCTCTTGTCATCATTTTGCCCAGACCAGGAGCTGCCACCCACTGTGTCATAAGGCATCCACCAGCACTGAGCAACAGAGGTTCTCCAGTCCAACCCAAACCCAGGGAGGAAAACCTGTTCTCAGGGTGTGGAATCTAATACTCTGGCTGAATACCTACTTCTCTTGACTGAACGTTCTCTTTCTCATCATATGTAAATTACATGACACAAAACTCAAGGTTTTCATTCTGTAGTTAACAAAAAAATAGAGTTAGCCCTGTTTTCTTTCCTATTTATATAAAACCACATTTTATATCTGTGGCCTTGTCTTTTCCTTCATGCAAACATACCATGTTGTCTTAGTGAATATTTTTATCTTCAGTATTTTACCTCAGAAGTGTTACTGGGGCTGGCCAGTTAGTTCAATTGGTTGGAGAGCAATGTTGATAAGGTCAAGGGTTCAGATCCACACACTGGCCAGCTGACCCCCCCAAAAAGTGTTACTGAAATGGGAGATAGGGAAGAAAGAATGATAGACATCCTAGCACACACTTTTTGCTTTTGAAAAACAGCATAAATACATCTATCCACCCTAGAAGGGAACAACAGGCGGGGCGTAGTAAAGGTTCTCCCTGCCATGCACTGACACCCTGACTCACTCATACACAGGCCTAGTTTTGTTTTCCTGTGTATGTCAGTCAAGGGTCAGTGCTGGCAAGCTGACTGCCACTCTGGCCTAGTCACCATGGGAGAGTACATCGTTCCACTGTCAGTCATGTTCTCCTTCATTCCTTCTGTGCTTATTCCTTGCAGTCAGTTGAACTAGGCATGGGCTTAGCCATGATACGTTAGTTAAGAGTCACAAAAAAAAGCATGTGAGAGATGCAACTACACCAAAATAGGAGAGAATCACATGAGGCTGGAGGTGTTGTCATTATGGCCTAAGCCTGTGAGGTCAAGTAAACTACAAATTCTTCATTTAACACGACAAAGACAGTCTAAGTCCTATGAAGCCAGAAGTGAACAATTAAAAAACAAAGAAGGAAGGGAGGGATGGAGGAAAAAGAGGAGAGAGAATATGAGAATCCTCTGGCCAAAATAATTGGCAAAATTTGATACTTTTCTTTGAGGGAGTGGGCTTTAGACATGAGAGCCTGTTAACTCTTAGTTTTCTTTGTTTATTAGCCCACAGTTGTTTCTAGACTATCTTAATAAATGGAAGGGCTAAAATTTGGAGACTCAACCTCAAGAGCTTCCCCTTACCTTGAGGACTTTCTTTAGAAAACTAATATCCATATCCATGACCCAGAAGTAAAAAATATTTTAAAATTAAAAACATTCTAAAACATAGAGGATAAAATGTAAAATAATAAAACTAAAAAACTTTTCAATAGTTTAGCAAAAATAAGTCAAAAATACATTAAAGAAATGAACCTTATAATAAATAAAAGAAATATGGAAAGGATAATATGCAGATACTGAAACAAATTGATTAAAGGAGCTAGATCATGAGCCCGTTGGAATCTGAAATGTTGGTCTTGATCACAGCATAGTGCCTAAAACACAGCACTCAGTAAATCATAACTGAATACACAAACATTAATTTTTGAACTGTAATAAAACCATTTTTTTCTTTGAATGTAGGAAACAGTAAGAACTTGAATGAAGAATATAAATATGGAAAGTCAAGGAAGGCGCAGGGGGCAGGGCATAGAGAGGAAGAGTCCATGAGGCGGTGGCTTCTGCCTGGAACTAGGAGGAAAAACAAGGGTAAACATCACAGTTCCGAGCAGGGGCAAACCTAAAACAAACCAAAGGTGTTAACTAATGTGATGGAATATATCCATAATAAAACCAAACCAAACCAAAACTAAAAATAGGAGGGAAAAAGAGGGAAGAGAGGAAGCTTCCCAGCTGGCAATCCTGACATGTGGGGTTCGGTCTTCCTGACAGGAACTTCTGCAGCCTTGTGACCCGGGGTAAGTGACAGAAACCTTCTGAAGGATGTCAGCTACTTCAGCTACAGAGCGGAGAGAGTAATGATTACTTCACAGAGCCGTGGTGAAGACAAAAAATAATGAATGAAAAATATTTAGCACGGTGTCAGGCACAAAGGAAAATCCTGGCAAATGCTAATGAGTATTTTATTATCACGCACCCCATCCACACATCCAGGCCTGCCGCTGCTCTCAGTAACAGAAAGCCACAGTAGAGCTTAGTTTCTGACAGCCAAGTATATCTTGCTGTATCAGAAATAGACTCTTAGGCAGATCCTAAGATGGCGGTGGCTGCGGCGGTTGGCACGGAGTAGCTCAGGTGGAAAAGGTGGCCACTGGGCCTTAGGCAGCCGGGAAACTTGTGGACCTTCCTCTTGCCGTCTCTTAAGGGAGGACCGCTGCTGGTGGCCGGTCGTGGGGGCTGACCGCCACTTTGCCCCCGGCAGGAGAGGCTGCCTCATTTACAGGCAACACCTTTGAAGTATGGAGCAGTAAAAGAACTATTTCTTAGCTGCAAAAGCGAGTCACTAAACAGGGAACACGGCACCAGGGCTGCTGTGGATGCAGACAGGATCCCGGAGGCCGGGGCCGCGCTGAAGGCGGCCAGCTGCCCTATTCAGGATTCAAGGTTTCAGGCCGGCATAAAAGAGGATTCCTGGGAGCACCCGAGCTGCGCTGTGGGACCGAGTGAGCAGCTCGAGGCGGCCGCAGCCAAGAATGGAGACGGTGATGACGCAGAGGCAGAGAGGGAGCCGCACGACCCGGCACAGCCCTGTGAGTGATCCCCGGCCTGGCCCTGCTTGGGGGGTGGATGCGCTCCCAGCTTCTGCCTGCCCCACCGGGCCACTCACCGCCCCCGGGGCTGCCTCCATTTTCTCAGGTGGTGGTGGCTCCAGCCTGGCCAAGCCTGTCCTCCTCGCCCACCTCGGCTCCTCACTGAGCCTACCCACTTGCTTGCCCCGGTGCGGGGCTTCCCAGGGCCTGCAGGGCGGCCTCCCCTCCCACTCCCTCCGCAGTTCTCTGGTGGGGCTGGTGGCGTGGGGTGTCCCAGGCCAGTGTCGGGAGGGCAAGGAAGTACGGGATCGGCCGACTGTCACTCCACTGCACCCTGGGCTCCAGCCCCCGGTAAACTTCCTCCTCCAGGTTACCGGGAGGCAGATACCATCTCTGCGGCCGCCAGTTCGGAAAAACGCCTAACCGATTTCTGGTTAGGAATAGTGTGGTTGGAGAGTTCCCGAGTTCACTTGAACCTGCCGGAGAGCTGACTGCGGGAGGGCACCGCAGTCAGTCCACGCCAGGGGGATTCAAAGGTGAACCGTGTGCTGCGGGCTCCTCCCCTGAGGAGCTCATGCTCTGGTGTGGGAGATAAGACAAGTACACAAAGAACCGCGATACCAGGAGGAAGGTGATAAGTCCCGAGAAAGATCTACACAGTGCTACAAAGGCACCCAGAGCAACCGGTCGTCTGTGCCTAGCAGAAACCTGGTAGACTTCCTGGGTGAGGTGGTGCGGAGCAGGGTCTTGAAGGCTCAGCTGATAGACGAGGGCTGCAGAAGACACGTCCCAGCCCAGCCCAGTGCGCACAGAGGGGGGAGACGTCTGGCTAGGGAGGCGGAGACTCGACAGAAACCACACACCCTGTGGGGTCACCACTGCGTGATCCAACAGCCTGGGCCAGAGCACATGGAACAAGGAGAAGTCCTGAACGGGAACTGAAAGCTCAGCAGAGACCACACACCCTGCGGTACCGCCCTGTGATCCAGCAGCCCAGCAGAGTCCAAGCTGACCAGAGAGGTGGCTCCCCAGAGAGGCCCAAGACCTGAGGCAACCACACACACAAGGCACTAGAGACCAACTGAGCAGTCATGGAGGTAGCCATACCAAATTGGCAACCACAGCAACATCTTAGTTAGTTAGTGGACTGTGAAACCCCCTGCCACAATGAATAAACATCAAAAAAAAGATACCAGAAATACAAAAAATCAAGAAAGTACACCACCAAAAGTTAATAAATCTCAAACTCTAGATCCTATAGAACAAGAAGCCCTTAATATGACTGACAAGGAATTTCGAGTGATAATTCTAAGGAAACTGAATGAGATACAAGAAAACTCAGCTAGATATCATGATGAAATTAGGAAAACTATACAGGACCTGAAAGAGGAAATGTACAAGGAAATCAATGTCCTCAAAAGAAATGAAGCGGAAACTGCCGAACTGAAGAAGTTATTCAGTGAAATAAAAAACACTATGGAGAGTTTAACCAGCAGGCTTGTCGAACTTGAAGAGAGAACCTCTGAACTTGAAGATGGGCTGTCTGAAATAACACAAGCAGATAAAAAAAAAAAGAAAAAAGAAAAAAGAATCAAAGACATGGAAGAAAATCTGAGAGAGATATAAGACAACCTTCAGCGCTCAAATATCCGAGTCATGGGTATCCCAGAAGGGGAGGAAAATGGAGATTCCATTGAAAACATATTCAGCAAAATAGTGGCAGAAAACTTCCCAGGTATAGGAAAAATCACAGATCTTCAGATCCAGGAAGCTCAACGATCTCCAAACGTATTCAACCCAAAAAGGCCTTCTCCAAGACATGTTATGTATAGTCAAATTGACAAAACTCAGAGACAAAGAGAGAATCTTAAAAGCTGCAAGAGAGAAGCGTCAAATCACCTATAAGGGAGCCCCAATCAGGCTAACATCAGACTTTTCATCACAAACCCTAAAAACTAGAAAGGAATGGGATGATATATTCAAAATACTAAAAGACAAAGATTGCCAGCCAAGAATACTCTTCCCTGCAAGGCTATCCTTCCGAAATGAAGGGCAAATAGTATATTTCTCAGACAAACAAAAACTGCGGGAGTTCACTACCACACGACCACCCTTACAAGAAATCCACAAGGGAGTACTGGGTTTGGTTCCTGAAAAATAACTACCACTGCCATAAAAACCCAAGAAAAATCAATACCCACTAGTATAATAAAAATGGCATTCATGAAGAGAAAACAAGCAAACAAAAACGCTATCTACAACCTAAGGAACCAACAAACACAGAAACCAAACAGTAAATCAGAAAGCAAGGAACAAAAGACACCTAAGACAACCAAACAACCAATAAAATGCTAGGAATAAATCAACACCTTTCAATAACAACTCAATGTAAAAGGCTTAAATTCCCCAGTCAAAAGACACAGACAGGCTGACTGGATCAAAAAGGAGGACCCAACTATATGCTGCCTACAAGAGACCCACCTCACCCATAAAGACTCACATAGACTAAGAGTGAAAGGATGGAAAAAGATTTACCATGCAAACAGAAAAGAAAAACGAGCTGGAGTAGCTATTCTTATATCGGACAAAATAGATTTTAAACTAAAAACCATAAAAAGAGACAATGAGGGACACTACTTAATGATAACAGGACTGATCCATCGAGAAGACATAACAATCATAAATATGTATGCACCCAATGTTGGAGCAGCCAGATTTATAAAACAAACTCTATTAGACCTAAAGAAGGAAATAGACACTAATACCATAATAGCAGGGGACCTGAACACCCCACTGTCAATAGTAGACAGATCATCTAGGCAAAGAATCAGTAGAGAAACACAAGATCTAAACAATACTCTGGACCAATTGGAATTGGCAGATTTCTACAGAACATTCCACCCAACAACCTCAGAATATTCATTCTTCTCATCAGCACATGGATCATTCTCCAGGATACATCACATATTAGGTCACAAATCAAGTCTCAATAAATTCAAAAAAATTGGAATTATCCCATGTATCTTCTCAGACCACAATGGATTAAAACTAGAAATTAATAACAAACGAAACTCTGGAAACTATACAAACACATGGAAATTAAACAGCATTCTACTTAATGACATATGGGTCCAAGAAGAAATCAAGCAGGAAATCAAAAAGTTTATTGAAACTAATGAAAACAATGATACATCATACCAAAACCTGTGGGATACTGCAAAAGCAGTATTGAGGGGAAAATTTATTGCATTAAATGCTCACTTCAGAAGAATGGAAAGATGGCAAGTGAACAATCTAACACTTCACCTTAAAGAACTAGAAAAACAAGAACAATCGAATCCTAAAGTTAGCAGACGGAAAGAAATCATTAAGATCAGAGCAGAACTGAATGAAATTGAAAACCAAAAAACAATTCAAAAGATCAACGAATCAAAAAGTTGGTTTTTTGAAAAGATAAATAAAATTGACAAACCATTAGCATGGCTAACAAAAAAAAGAAGAGAGAAGACTCAAATAACAAAAATTAGAAATGAAAAAGGCGATATTACAACTGATTCATCTGAAATACAAGGAATCATTCGAGACTACTATAAACAACTATACGCCAACAAATTTGAAAATCTGGAGGAAATGGATAAATTTCTGGACACACACAAGCTCCCAAAACTGAACCGTGAAGACGTAGAAAATCTGAACAGACCAATAACAATAAAGGAGATTGAAGCTGTTATCAGAAGGCTCCCAACAAAGAAAAGCCCAGGACCAGATGGATTCACAGCAGAATTTTACCAAACATTCAAAGAGGAATTGACACCGATTCTTTACAAACTATTCCAAAAGATTGAAACGGACGCAAATCTCCCAAACTCATTCTATGAAGCAAACATCATCCTGATACCAAAACCAGGTAAAGATATAACCAAAAAAGAAAACTACAGGCCGATATCCTTGATGAATATAGATGCAAAAATCCTCACTAAAATACTAGCAAACAGAATACAGCAACACATACGAAAAATTATTCATCACGGTCAAGTGGGATTCATCCCAGGGATGCAAGGTTGGTTCAACATACGCAAATCAATAAATGTGATACACCATATTAATAAACTCAAACACAAGGACCATATGATCATCTCTATAGATGCTGAAAAAGCATTTGATAAAGTTCAGCACTCATTCATGACAAAGACCCTCTATAAGTTAGGTATAGAGGGAAAGTATCTCAACATAATTAAAGCCATATATGACAAACCCACTGCCAATATCATCCTGAATGGGGAAAAGCTGAAAGCTTTTCCTTTAAGAACAGGCACTAGACAAGGATGCCCACTCTCACCACTCCTATTCAACATAGTGTTGGAAGTACTAGCCAGAGCAATCAGAGAAGAGAAGGAAATAAAGGGCATCCAGATTGGAAAAGATGAAGTCAAACTGTCCCTGTTTGCAGATGACATGATCCTATATATCGAACAGCCTAAAACCTCGACAAAAAAACTGTTGGAATTGATAAATGATTTCAGCACAGTAGCAGGATACAAAATCAACACACAAAAATCAGTAGCATTTCTTTTCTCCAATAGTGAACATGCAGAAGGAGAAATCAAGAAAGCCTGCCCATTTACAATAGCCACCAAAAAAATAAAATACTTAGGAATTGAGTTAACCAAGGAGGTGAAAAATCTCTATAATGAGAACTACAAACCACTGCTGAGAGAAATTAGAGAGGATACAAGAAGATGGAAAGATATTCCATGCTCTTGGATTGGAAGAATCAACATAGTGAAAATGTCCATACTACCCAAAGTGAAATACAAATTCAATGCAATCCCCATCAAAATTCCAAAGACATTTTTCTCAGAAATGGAAAAAACTATTCAGACATTTATATGGAACAATAAAAGACCACGAATAGCCAAAGCAATGCTCAGCAAAAAAAATAAAGCTGGAGGCATAACACTACCTGACTTTAAGCTATACTACAAAGCTATAATAACCAAAACAGTATGGTACTGGCATAAAAACAGACACACTGACCAATGGAATAGAATAGAGAATCCAGAAATCAACCCACACACTTACTGCCATCTGATCTTTGACAAAGGCACCAAGCCTATTCACTGGGGAAGGGACTGCCTCTTCAGCAAGTGGTGCTGGGATAACTGGATATCGATATGCAGGAGAATGAAACTAGATCCATACCTCTCACCGTATACTAAAATCAACTCAAAATGGATTAAGGATTTAAATATACACCCTGAGACAATAAAACTTCTTAAAGAAAACATAGGGGAAACACTTCAGGAAATAGGACTGGGCACAGACTTCATGAATACGACCCCAAAAGCACGGGCAACCAAAGGAAAAATAAACAAATGGGATTATATCAAACTAAAAAGCTTCTGCACAGCAAAAGAAACAATTAAAAGAGTTAAAAGACAACCAACAGAGTGGGAGAAAATATTTGCAAAATATACATCTGACAAAGGATTAATATCCAGAATATATAAGGAACTCAAACAACTTTACAAGAAGAAAACAAGCAACCCAATTAAAAAATGGGCAAAAGAGCTAAGTAGGCATTTCTCTAAGGAAGATATCCAAATGGCCAACAGACATATGAAAAAATGCTCAACATCACTCAGCATCCAGGAAATGCAAATCAAAACCACACTGAGATACCATCTAACCCCAGTTAGGATGGCTAAAATCCAAAAGACTATGAACGATAAATGCTGGCGAGGCTGCGGAGAAAAAGGAACTCTCATACATTGTTGGTGGGACTGCAAAATGGTGCAGCCTCTATGGAAAATGGTATGGAGGTTCCTTAAACAATTGCAAATAGATCTACCATACGACCCAGCCATCCCACTGTTGGGAATATACCCAGAGGAATGGAAATCATCAAGTCGAAGGTATACCTGTTCCCCAATGTTCATCGCAGCACTCTTTACAATAGCCAAGAGTTGGAACCAGCCCAAATGCCCATCATCAGATGAGTGGATACGGAAAATGTGGTACATCTACACAATGGAATACTACTCAGCTATAAAAACGAATGAAATACTGCCATTTGCAACAACATGGATGGACCTCGAGAGAATTATATTAAGTGAAACAAGTCAGGCACAGAAAGAGAAATACCACATGTTCTCACTTATTGGTGGGAGCTAAAAATTAATATATAAATTCACACACACACATACACACATACACACACAAACCGGGGGGGGGGGGGAAGAAGATATAACAACCACAATTATTTGAAGTTGATACAACAAACAAACAGAAAGGACATGGTCGGGGGGGGGGGAGGGAGAAGGGAGGGAGGTTTTGGTGATGGGGAGCATTAATCAGCTACAATGTATATCGACAAAATAAAATTTAAAATAAATAAATAAATAAATAAATAAAAACAAAGAGGAATTGACACCGATTCTTTACAAACTATTCCAAAAGATTGAAACGGACGCAAATCTCCCAAACTCATTCTATGAAGCAAACATCATCCTGATACCAAAACCAGGTAAAGATATAACCAAAAAAGAAAACTACAGGCTGATATCCTTGATGAATAGAGATGCAAAAATCCTCTCTAAAATACTAGCAAACAGAATACAGCAACACATACGTAAAATTATTCACCACGATCAAGTGGGATTCATCCCAGGGATGAAAGGTTGGTTCAACATACGCAAATCAATAAATGTGATACACCATATTAATAAAGTCAAACACAAGGACCATATGATCATCTCTATTGATGCTGAAAAAGCATTTGATAAAGTTCAGCACTCATTCATGACAAAGACCCTCTATAAGTTAGGTATAGAGGGAAAGTATCTCAACATAATTACAGCCATATATGACAAACCCACTGCCAATATCATCCTGAATGCGGAAAAGCTGAAAGCTTTTCCTTTAAGAATAGGAACTAGACAAGGATGCCTACTCTCACCACTCCTATTCAACATAGTGTTGGAAGTACTAGCCAGAGCAATCAGAGAAGAGAGGGAAATAAAGGGCATCCAGATTGGAAAAGATGAAGTCAAACTGTCCCTGTTTGCAGATGACATGATCCTATATATCGAACAGCCTAAAACCTCTACAAAAAAAACCTCTTGGAATTGATAAGTGATTTCAGCACAGTAGCAGGATACAAAATCAACACACAAAAATCAGTAGCATTTCTTTTCTCCAATAGTGAACATGCAGAAAGAGAAATCAAGAAAGCCTGCCCATTTACAATAGCCACCAAAAAAATAAAATACTTAGGAATTGAGTTAACCAAGGACGTGAAAAATCTCTATAATGAGAACTACAAACCACTGCTGAGAGAAATTAGAGAGGATACAAGAAGATGGAAAGATATCTCATGCTCTTGGATTGGAAGAATCAACATAGTGAAAATGTCCATACTACCCAAAGTGAAATACAAATTCAATGCAATCCCCATCAAAATTCCAAAGAGATTTTTCTCAGAAATGGAAAGAACTATCCAGATATTTACATGGAATAATAAAAGACCAGGCGTAGCCAAAGCAATACTGAGCAAAAAAAATAAAGCTGGAGGCATAACACTACCTGACTTTAGGCTATACTACAAAGCTATAATAACCAAAACAGTATGGTACTGGCATAAAAACAGACACACTGATCAATGTAATAGAATAGAGAATCCAGAAATCAACCCACACACTTACTGCCATCTGATCTTTGACAAAGGCACCAAGCCTATTCACTGCGGAAGGGACTGCCTCTTAAGGAAATGGTGATCGGATAACTGGATATCCATATGCAGGAGAATGAAACTAGACCTATACCTCTCACCGTATACTAAAATCAACTCAAAATGGATTAAAGATTTAAATATACACCCTGAAACAATAAAACTTCTTAAAGAAAACATAGGGGAAACACTTCAGGAAATAGGACTTGACACAGACTTCATGAATATGACCTCAAAAGCACAGGCAACTAAAGGAAAATAAACAAATGGGATTATATCAAACTAAAAAGCTTCTGCACAGCAATTAACAGAGTTAAAAGACAACCAACAGAGTGGGAGAAAATATTTGCAAAATATACATCTGACAAAGGATTAATATCCAGAATATATAAGGAACTCTAACAACTTTACAAGAAAAAAACAAGCAACCCAATTAAAAAATGGGCAAAAGAGCTAAGTAGGCATTTCTCTAAGGACGATATACAAATGGCCAACAGACATATGAAAAAATGCTCAACATCACTCAGCATCCGGGAAATGCAAATTAAAACCACACTGAGATACCATCTAACCCCAGTTAGGATGGCTAAAATCCAAAAGACTGAACGATAAATGCTGGCGAGGTTGCGGAGAAAAAGGAACTCTCATACATTGTTGGTGGGACTGCAAAATGGTGCAGCCTCTATGGAAAATGGTATGGAGGTTCCTCAAACAATTACAGATAGATCTACCATTATGACCCAGCTATCCCACTGCTGGGAATATACCGAGAGGAATGGAAATCATCAAGTCGAAGGTATACCTGTTCCCCAATGTTCATCGTAGCACTCTTTACAATAGCCAAGAGTTGGAACCAGCCCAAATGTCCATCATCGGATGAGTGGATACGGAAAATGTGGTACATCTACACAATGGAATACTACTCAGCTATAAAAACGAATGAAATACTGCCATTTGCAACAACATGGATGGACCTTGAGAGAATTATATTAAGTGAAACGAGTCAGGCACAGAAAGAGAAATACCACACGTTCTCACTTATTGGTGGGAGCTAAAAATTAATATATAAATTCACACACACACACCCAAAAATAAAAACCGGGGTGGGGCGAGAAGATATAACAACAACTATTACTTGAAGTTGATACAACAAGCAAACAGAAAGGACATTGTTGGGGGGGAGGGAGGAGAGGGAGGAGGGAGGGAGGTTTTGGTAAGGGGCAACAATAATCAACCACGATATATATCGACAAAATAAAAGTTAAAAAAAAAAAAAGAAATGGACTCTTACTCTTCAGTGCCCCAGCAGCCACCAGCAGTCAGTAAAACGAACAGGCTGGCCTCACATGCTGTCCAATCTAAACTTTTCTTCATGTCTTCAAGTCAAATCACACATGCACACGCGCACACACACACACCACCATACAGAACTGTTCTTAGGGGACTGCTGAGTAATAATAGTAACTTCTAGCCAACACTAGTGCCATCTATTGAGAGTCTGTATAGGCTTAACACTATATTAGGTATTATTGTCCCCATCTAACAAATAAGTGCAGAGAATCAGTACTTTAAACTACCCTCAGACTTGAGTTTCTTTCAGTTCTACTGCCTCTTCCCTTATTGGCTTATCTGCTGTCAAACTCTTCAAAACTATCATGGACATTCTTCTGGTTCTCAATCTAGGACACACATTAAAATCACTCAGAATCTTTTAAAAATACTAAGGCCCAGATCCACCCACTCCTAAGTGATTATGATGCACTGTAAAGGTTAAAAATAAAAACCCACTAAAAACAAAACACTGCTAGCTCAACCTAGCCTAGTGTCTACCCACAGGATAATAAAACGAAGAGTTAGTAGGCCCTGGCAGAATGCCTAAGGCCCTCTCCTTCAAAGTACTACATGTTGTCAATTACTTGGCTAGAGTATTCTCTTTTCCTTTCCTCTCTCCTTTTTTCTTTCTTTCTCCCTCCCTCCCTCCTTCTTCTCATTCTTTCTTTTTAATTAATTGTTCACTTCAGGCTTCATAGAACTGAGACTACAGGAAAAGTGTCTTTGTCCATTAAAGGAAGAGTCTATAACTCAGACAATTGGTTCACTATAAAGGACATTTCAGGTTGCTTCACCAACACCTCCCCCCTCTCTTCCTGGCAAGTATCCTGACTTTCAGACGCACATCCTCTGCCTCCAATCCACCTCCACAAACCACCCCCACTTCTAAGGCTGGGGCCCTTGGATCAGGCCTGAAGTAACCCACAGACCTTGCTGGAATTACTGTTTCATGGGTAGAAAAGTAGCACAATATAGGTAAATGTGTTCTAAGGAGAAAAGCTTTTCTCAGTGCACTTCAGGAAGTGGCCCCAGTCGTATCCCTGGATTTAATAGCTCAGGCAGTTGTTGGAAGCCATCTGTGGCCATGTCGGGCAGCCTGCCATAGAATAAAGGTGATCCCACAGAAAGCAGAAATGAGAAATGCAAAAAATCAGTCTTCCATTATATCTCTGAGTCACTGAATTATACCAATGCTGAAGTGAGCCAGTAAATTCCCTTTAATGTTTAAGCTGGCTAGAGGTGGGTTTTCTGTGACTTGCAACCAGACTTACCGTAAAAGATCCACTGCACATTTTATAAGGAAGGGAATATCTGTTTTTTAAATTTAATTACATTTTAAAAAGCTAGTAGAGTGCTATAAATATATTCAAGTTTTAAACACTTTTTGCTGTTATATTTAGCAGTTGTTACCACAACAAGAACCACGGTTTGGCTTCAGGTTGTTTTTGCAAGAAATATGGCGAGCTGAGTAAGTCAGTTTATTCTGTAATTATAGAGTGAGGCTTAACTATGCTGTAATTGCTATTCTATAGAAGGCAGTTAGTATGGGGTTAATACAGATGAACAAAAAAGATAACATTAGGCAAATATAATATACAGTAAAACGAAGTATATAATGGCACAATGGTTTTATTAATAGCAGAAGAAAAAAATTCTTCCTTTTACTTGTAAAAGGTATTATCTTTATTTAACTCAGTATTTCTTCCCATTGTGTAGACCGAATCTTTTTGTCTCCCTAAAATCTGCTTTTCCTTTCTTCAAATAATAACATCCACCATGGCTGCATCTTCTTCTGAAGATAAAGTAGGTCTATCAACAGGTTTTGGCCAGAATGTTTCAGCCAACAGCTCCTTTCTTCACAAGGCTCTATTTAAAAAAGGAAAGAAGAAAATAAAATTGACTCTCAAATTAACTTTTCCATACTTTGTCAAGATGCACTTCTGCTGAAACTTAACTGTAAGTGTAAAGTATATAAATATCCATAGATCTCAAGTAGAAAAAATTGGACTGCTGTCTAATTAACAAACTTAAACAACATACAATATAAAGCAAGATACAAAGAAAACAAAATTTAAAAAAATAATTTTTTATCTTAGAAATTGTTAAAGTACATCTCTGCCAGTGTTAGATTCTTTATTGCTAGCATGGTTTTTCAGGGATTTGGATTAACTGAACATTTTCTAACAGAGGATGACCCAAAAAAGATGAAGTCTACCAGTGACACACTTTTACCGCCATCCTACCCACCTCCACTTCCTTTTTGAACATCTCTGAATTGGGTTAGTCTACACAGGTAGTTTATTTTGGTCTGTCATCTCCCCCTGCCTGCTGCCCATCTTTAGCAGGTACCACTCTAGTTGAAACCACTTTGGGTGGGTGACGACAGAAAGAGCTGAGAAAAATGGTGACAGAGGACTTGTTTGTTACAGTCCTGTTTTGGCTTCACACATGAGAAAATGTTTGGGTGGGGACTGGAAGAGTCCTCATGACTGCTACAAATGGCTCCTAAGTCTTCCAAAGTCCAGTCTCCTGCTTAGAAAATAAAGAGCTTTGGGTACTATTATCCTCACATGATGCCTGTCCTGCTAGCATTACAGGGTTTTTTAACAGCTATCTTGACAGTGATCATTTCTCTGACCTTCACTTGAAAATTTTTGCAAAGGGATGCTGGCCCAGGTTATCAAAAAAAATTCAACATTTAAAAATACATCTTTCAGTAGCTAAAAATGGTGTTAAAAACTGAACTTTGAAAATAAACAAAGTCATGGTATTTATGTAGTAGTCTATGCTTAAATCATCAAACAAATAAGAAACTAGAAATGGAGTTCAAAGTGAGTCAACATTTATTAAACTGCTTTACATGCTGAGCTGTGACCACCACGGCACTGAAGAGCTTCTTGCTCGGTTGTCTCACAAATTCTTCAAAGGTCCCAAACTCTACACAGGTCTGCCATCTCTCTTTTCACAGCAGGACACGCAGCTATAACCACTCTTTGAGTGGACCAGGGCAATAATGTCTTAGGTTCTTTCCCTCCTGGTGCTGCAATCCATCGTACATCCAATAGCAATATTTCCTAAGCTTAATTTTGATCATATAACTCTTTTATTCAGATGTTTGTGGTAGCACCGAATATATCAAATTCAAACTCTTAATGTATCTGAGGCCATGCTGTCTGTCACCACTAATAAATATTTTTAACACCCATTATTTTGGTTCACACATGCTATTGTAGCCACTGAGAGCCACTTGCTATGGGCTCTGCTTCTTCCTCTTTTAAAGCTTTTCTCTGCCTTTACAATGTCTTCAAAGAACTCCATCCTACCATGAATGTGGAGCTTAAAATTCACTCCTTGATGGTTACCATAAGCTGGAAAGGGTAAGGGGAAGGGAGATAGTGAGAGGTTGGTTAGATACAAAAATTACAGCTAGATAGGTGAAATAAGATCCAGTGTTCTTCAGTACTGTAGGGTGACTATAATCAACAACTTACTGTACACTTTCAATTAACTAGAAGAGAAGATACTGAATGCTCCCAACACACAAAAAAAATGATAAATGTTTAAGTTAAGGGAAAAAAAAAACAATCAGTGATTGCCAGGGTTTCAGGGGAGGAGAGAGGGAGGGAGGGATGAATAGGTGGAACACGGAGGATTTTTAGCACAGTGAAAGTATTCTGTATGACACTGTAATGGTGAATTCATAATATTATGCATCTGGCAAAACCCTTGAACTGCACAACACAAAGAGGGAAACATAATGTAAAAATGAGTTAAAAATAATATATCAATATTGGTTCATAATTGAAACAAATGTACCACACTAATGTAAGATGTTAATAATAGGAGAAACTGTGCTGGGGAGGGGGAGGTAAGGGGGTATGGGAACTATCTGTACTTTCTGTGTAAACCGAAAACTGCTATAAAAATAAAGTTTACTACTTATAAAAACAAAACAGCAAAACAACAACAACAAAATCATTCCTAAGGACTGCTCCTACTAATTGGTACCTAGTTTCTAGGACTCCAATTATGTCAGAAACATTTTCAGACGCACAAAATTTTGGTCAATTTCACTGACTGAAGAACTGTGTACAATCTTTCTATTCTGTATCTGCTCCTATTTCCAAGTTGTCTGTAACAATTATAACATAGTCCAGGAACTAGAAGTCTGGAGTTTTAGGCTCTACCTCTCTTTAAGTCTCAGATCTGACTTCTCACCTCTTTTTTTTAGCCTTGAGCCTATTTCCCCACACTGTTCCCTGAGACATCCTTCTTTCACCTAGCCCTGACTCCCAGGTATTTCCTGCTTTGTTGGTCCCTGATGTTGTCCTTAGCACCAAGCTCAAGTGGAATCCAATTCTTTCTCCACATTGGAGAAGTACATGTGTGCACATGGGGGCTGGGGGTTGGGGGGGAGAAGAGAGTGTCCTTGAAAAAAACTCTTTAGGACAATCAAAGGATGTGCAAAACATACTGATTTGATTAACATTAATTGAACAAGCTACTATGTGTCATTCAATACCTAGGCATAGTACCCAAAACATACAAAGAAAGACTATGACTATGAAATTATGATTTTTTAAAGTGATAATAGAAAGTACCTTAAGTGTTTCTCACTATCCTGAATAATTTCAGGTAACAAAATCTTAGAAAAATTTTAGCATCTACTAGAATTCATGTTTATATTTACTTGAAGTCAAATGGCTGGCTAGAATGTATATCTTCTTTTTAGATGTTTAGGTTGATGGAAACCAGAAATGAGGAAATAAAAAGAAAATATCCTCTCCGAAGAAGAAAACAACATGTTCAATTGTATAACAAGAACAAAAATATAATTCTTATTATTGTTGAAACTCCCATTCAAAGACAGTACCTCAAAGAGATATTTCATTCTACTTCATAGTCTTTCATAACATATTTTGGGATTAAAATGCAAAAAATAAATAATCTTCTTCAACCAAGATCACATAGGTCTTGCTTATTTATTTTTTAGGGTGGATTGTAGTGAGAGGTTTATAACTAATACCATGATGGGACTACCTCCCCCAAATTAATTTTCTTACTGATGTCAGGAGCCCAAAATTTCTGTGTCACATATTCCCATTTTAACAGTACAATCCAAAGCAAACATCTGGTCAGGATGGAAGTTTTAACTCAGGGATCATGGAAAACCCGTAAGATTACGATGTTTTAAGTTGATTAGGAACTGTTTGCATTGTATTATTTGGTATGAATGAGCTACAGTTACCTCCAGGCTATGAATTACAATTTATTTTTAGGCAGTATACTCTTTTTCAAAGGAAATTTTCCATGGAACCCTAATAATATAAAACATATGAAAGAAACTACAGGAAGTTTGGGAGGACTGAGAGTATCCCCATCTTAGCTGCAAACTCACTCACTTTCCCTGCCTTCTGCCCAGTGCTAGCCCTGCTAGATCCTATCGCCTTCAACAGTCCCAAAGGCAGCCCTGAAGAAACCTAGAGCCCTAAAACCACTTTCAGACAATCACTTCCCTGGAGCAATCAGGAAGTTGACAACCTTTAGTCTCATTTAAAACCTTGTTTGAAGCAATTTAGAAGACCTCAGAAAGCTAAGAGAGAATTCTCAGTTTCATTTACTTTTAAAAGAGATTTAATTATAACCACACTGAGCTTATTTTTAAGTGTATATTCAATCTTCCTGCTGTGGATTGAATGTCTCCCCCAAACTCATTGAAGCTTGAACCCCACTGTAACAGGGTTAAAACGGTGGGAAATCAGACCATGGCAGTGTTGAAAGGTGAGGCCATTAAGAGGTGATTGGACGGTGAGGGCCCTGCCCTAATGAATGGGTTAATCCACTAATAGGTTATCAGGGAGTAGTTCTGATGGATTTATAAGGAGGGCAAGTGAGCATGTTAGCTCTCTTGCTATTGCTATCCTTGCCATGTGATACCCTGCATTGCCACGAGACTCTGTACAGAGCCCCCACCAAGAAAAAGGCTCTCACCAGATGCACTGCCTGGACCATGGGTGTCCCATCCTTCAAAACTGTAAGAAATAAATTTCATTTCTTTATATATTACCCAGTTTCAGGTATTGTTATAAGTGACAGAAAATGGACTAGTACACTCATACAATGCAAAGTTGCTAAAGTCCTCACATATACTTTGATTCTGCTTGAAAACGGTCATGGGCACTGAGGAACAAGTTCTTACAATGCTACATAAAAATGCCCAAAGTCGAGAAGGAGCTCTTCTATGATACTATGAACAGTAGGTCAGGACTGTTTACTTGATGGCTTTGTATTAAGCACACAAAAAAGCCAATGATTAATGGAAAAAAGTGCTTTTTTGGCTTACTTGGATAATTCAGAAGTCAATTAGCATTAGCTCTAGGCAGACTACCACATACAAAACTGATTAGAAAATAAATGAAAAAACTTCTTCCTTAGGATGACAAAACTAATTTTTAACCAATAAAAGAGCTCTGGGGGGCCAGCCCCGTGGCTTACTCAGCAGAGAGCAGCGCTGGTAGCGCTGAGGCCGCGGGTTTGAATCTGGGATGGCCGGTGTGCTCACTGGCTGAGCGTGGTGCAGACCACACCGTGCCGAGGGTTGCGATCCCCTTACCGGTCAAAAAAAAAAAAAGAAAAAAGAAAAAAGAAAAAAGAAAAAAAAAGAGCTCTGGGGAAACTGAAGATGTAAGGCTCTAGGACAGTGCTCTCCAGCAGAAATATCACATGAGACATAAATGTAATTTTTAATTTTCTAGTGGCCACATTTTAAAAAGGCAAAATAGGTGGAATTAATTTTAATAACACATCTTATTTAACTCAATATATTCAAAATATTATCATTCCAACATGTAACCAATATAAAATTATTAGTGAGTTGTTTTTTTTTTTTTAATAAGTCTTTGAAATTTGGTGTGTACTTTTCACTTATACCACATCTCCATTCAGACTAGCCGCATTTCAAGGGCTCAATAGCCATGGTTGGTTTGGAAAACTGAGTCACTCAGGAGAAAAATACAATGTGGATAACAGCCTTAGCAGAATGAATAGCTGAAATGAGGAATTGAGAACAATTTCTAAAAAATTCTCAGTGGTACTGCTCCTGAGAAGAGGAAACTGAGAAAAATGATATAGCTACGTCCAAAATAGTCTTTAGGGTGAGATACGCCAAAGGCTATAATGGAAAAACTGATTATTTTAAAAAATGTTCAAAAGCACTGGCATAATAAAAAAACAGAAGTGCTACCAAAGATGGCAAAAATATTTCCTTCCAAAAACGTTAAAAAATAAGGTCTTTGTTCACTGGCATGAGATGCCTTAGATTGGTCCCATAATTATCTGACTTTTTTGTTATATTTCTCTTCCTTCCTAGTGAAGATGATTTTCAAAGAGCAACTGTCTTTATGAAACTCTAAAATGAAAGCTTCTGGATCAATAGCATATGGCTCAAAAATTAAATTTCAATAAGTAATCGGGTTGTCTTCCTCCAATTCCTGAAGATATACTATGAAACATTTCCTCTTTCTTAAAAAGGATTGAAATTAATTAAGCAATAAAAAATAAACTCAATTATCCACGTTGGTGATTATCTAGTCCTTTGTTTTCTTTCATCTCCTTCCTGCTTTCAATCTTATGGTCATTTCACAGATTGTAATCACCTCCAATAGAAAAAAATAGGTATAGAGAAGAAAGGGGATTAGGAATAGAATTTGTGGGGAAAAGTTTGGTGGAAAGTAGTGTGTAACTATAGTATAATATTAAATACGTTATAATTGAAAGTAATTTTAAAGAATCATTTCTTTAAATGTATGGTATTATGAAATATCAGTAATTAGACCTACATATTTAACATGAATTGTATCTTTCTTATATGGAAACCACTTCACAATTTCAATTTTACCTTTTCATATTAGTTCCGAGCCCGGGGAGGTTGGTAAAACTGCTGGGTTGGCCGAGTGGATCGTCGTGGCTGGCCATCACCTCCTCTACGGAACTCAAGAGTTTGATCGTAGGTGCCTTCTTCCTCCTATTTGCAAATAGTAGTGATTTAACATGTTCAGAATAGCTCCATGGTTTCTAAATTAAATATTTATGGCCCCCACTTTAACATAACCTCTTAAGTTGCCCTGGGATTCACATCTGTCAACTTTTACAACAGAGGAAGGCAAGGGAAAGGGAAAAAAAAAAAAGGCCCCTAGGGACATTGTTAAAATTCTTTGGCCCTTGGTACTAGAAGAATGTAATTTATAGTGGTAAGATTAGAATCAAAGGAAACTATTTCCAAATAATAGCATAATTTTCTCATCACATGACTTAACACAATGTGGTGAAACACAAAAAAGCAAGCATTATAATAATAACTTTCTTAAATACTTGGGCTTCTAAATATTTCTAGGTATTTATCATGGAAAGGGGTTTTGGTAAGATATGGAAAAGGGGGTGAAGAGCCAGAGAACATTCACCAGTTGTTTGTCCTCATCTGATGAAATCTCCAAAATCGTTAAGAACCTTACATCTAGAGACAGGAAAAAAATAATGGATTGGAATGAAGGGGGTATATATAATTTACATATAAAGAAAGCTTCATGCAAGATAGAGAGATCACCACAGTAAGACTCAAACTACTTAATTCTCATTTGCTTTCTTAGTGTGGGGCAGATCTACCAGCTCAAAGAATAGCATGGGGAAATTAGAATAAGCAGATTAAATAGCAGAAAGACTACAGTTAATTATAATACTGGAAAAGAACTTAGAAGCAACAAAACATAGCCAAAAGCCACACTGGTTTCTTACTGAGTGCTGCCACCCTGTTATTTTAGTGTTTTTGAATTAATGTAGCTATGAAATATGTACCCTATTAGGAACAGAAAAATGAAATAGAGAGTTTAAATTCCAACTGAATTATCAGAGCACAATAATTTGCACGATTTTGGAAATTTATGATATTTCTTTTTTCTCCTCACTTTGAATCTTCTTTCCCAAAAGATTGCTTTCCTTTGATCTTATTAATAACATAGGAAAGTATATAAAAGACTGAGTTCTATTCTTTAAATTTTTACAGATCCAACTATTGCAATTTTACCTAATGGAAACAGAAAGATGGTGAGGTAATTTGATCAAATCCCATTATTTAGCAATGATATTTAATATTTGGCATGAATATAACTCCCATTATTAGGCATCCTCCATAGTACTCTACCATTATTTCCACTATATATAAAGGATACTAAAGCCCAGGAAAGGTTTGTGACTCTGCCCTAATATTTCTAAGACAAATTAGGTTTTGAATTTAGACACTACTGTCTAAATCTCTAGTTCTCACTCTGCATGTACAAGAAATAGCTGAAAATTAGTGGTCATCTTTAAGGTCCTTTCCTCACTGAAATAAGAAAATGGAGACATCTGACAATATAATACTACTTCAAAAAGTTTGGGGGAAAAACAAAATTGAAAGATATTATAAATCTTTCCATGAATTTTTTGACATGCCTTTGTATATCTGGTATAATTCAATAATTGCCTCTTAAAGACAAACTTCAGATGAGCTTTCCTTGCCCTATATCCCTTTCATCAACAATCAATCGCCAAATGGTTACAAGCATCAGATATTATGTATGTGATTTAGCAAAGCAATTAAAATGCAGGAATAAAAATATAAAAGTATTCAATAAAGGAGAGAGTTATGCTTTATTATTCTGGTCACTGTTGTGAATGATAATTGTTGAATATAATAGCTAAATTTGAAAAGGAGCTATTTGATTTTTTGACAAATGACAACATTTGAAGCTCTGCATATTAACTGAAAAGGATGAAAATGCATTTGGTACTAAAGTAATTATTTCAGGAATTGGAATGGAATGTTATTTTTCTCCACACCTGACTGAAGAACTGGCTAAGATCTAAAAATCTGTACTTTACCAATAAAGAACACCATTAGAAGTAGGGCACTACATTTGCTGAGTGAGTGAGCTGGATTTATATAACAAAAATGACATTGCTATTTGAAAAGTTA
Source organism: Cynocephalus volans (assembly GCF_027409185.1). Lineage (NCBI taxonomy): Eukaryota > Metazoa > Chordata > Mammalia > Dermoptera > Cynocephalidae > Cynocephalus > Cynocephalus volans. Next base: position 51,329,583 of record NC_084466.1, read on the forward strand.
TCTCTACCGTGTTTTAAAAAGTCACAGACTGTACTAAACAGAGCCAATTAAATGGCTTTACAAAGATGACTGACCATGAGAATTCTTTCACATAATTTGATGTCTTCACAATCTTTTCATACAAAGTGGAAGCCAAAAAAAAAGAGATTTTCACAGTTTGGTTTTCAGTTAATGTCAACAGCACAATCTGTGCTTTTTTAACGTTTAAATATTCCTCCTGCAGAGCAATCAAGGCAAGTCTGGTTACTCACAACAACCACTTCTTATAGTCTATAGCTAGTAATTTTTAGCACTGACTGGGGTACTCTTTCCACTTTATATTACACACAGCACAATTTAATAGATCAGTTTTTTGGGAGTCATCTTGGAATGAAATTTATATTAGTCTTCTTCTAGCCTATCTCCTTTAGGTTTCAGTACTCTGTAAAACAGATTGAAAACTCAAAAAAAAATTTAGTTTCATAGTTCATAAGCATATATTTTTTTAAATCTGACACTACGTTAGAGCTGGCACATTCCCGAAGGCCAACTAGTCCATCCCTCTAGATTTGACAGGCGAATCTGTAAGCCTAAAGAGGTAAAGTGATTTTCCCCAAGTCACAGAGCTCATCAGAGGAAGAGTCCAGACCAAGGCCATTTGGTTTCTAACTCTCAGACAAGATTCTTTAAAAGACTTGTAATAACTTTCATAAAATGGAACCATCCAATGACATCTTCACCTAAGCTTTTGAGATTTAGAACCATATTAATGGGATTCAGATTTTTGCTCACTTCAGCCATGTTATCAGATAAACCTGGTTTCAAAAACTAACTTTCTAAATAAGCCCTCTTTTCATGCAAATGTTCACTAGTTTATTGCTCCTCTTTAATGAGAAGATACAAAAATGCAGTAATCATCCTGACAGCAAGCATGAATGATGTGGTATTTTGAAAAAACAAAAAAACAATTCAAAAAAGAGGTACAATTCCACCCATACAATACATTTGACAAGTCACAACTCTATCTTTCCTGCATATCACCTTCAGTCTCTCATTAGTGCATACTGCACAAGCCACATACTCCCCAAATATTAATGAGCTCTGTTACAAAAATTCACTGTAAATCAGTCACTTAGAACCTGGAACATACTCCAATAGGAGGAGTGAAACACACTTACATAGAAGTCAGGTTCTTTGGTCCACAAATAGTAAGGTGCAGTTAAGCATAAAAACCAGTACTCTAAAAAAGGGGCTAGAGGGGCTGGCTGGTTAGCTCAGTTGGTTAGAGCATGGCCTTACAACAGCAAGGTCAAGGTTTAGGATCCCCACAATGGCCAGCTGCCAAAAAATTAAATAAGGGAGGGGCTACATCAGTGGTTCTCAACTAGGAGCTGTTTTGCCACCCAGGGAGCATTAGGCAATGCCTGGAGGGAGTTGTTACTGCATCCATTGGCAGGGATGCTGCCAAACATCTTATGATGCACAAAACAGCCCACACAATGGAGAATTATCCAGTCATAATGCCGACAGTGCTCAGAAACTCTGGGCTAGGCAAAGGAAACTTTGGGCTAGGCTGAGAAACTCTGGGCTAGGCAAAGGAAACTTCCCACTCCTAAGTGCCTGTAAGGCCTGGAATAGAATCTTGAAATACAGTAAGTATGGGGTGGCACCCTTTCCTCTTTTCTTTTTAGACATTTTCTTTTGGACGTTTCTTCCTCTGCATCTGCCCCTAAGTCTAAATGCTGAGTTAACTTTCTATAGGACATTTTTAGGGATGTTCTGTTTGCTCACAATACTTACTATGTTTTCCCCTGCTCCAGTTACATGTTCATACTTACTTTACCTGATGAATCACCTTATCTTAAAGTACCATTCCTTCAGCATTTTCCCAGTCACAAATTTGTAAGGAGACAATGATAGATTATTTGGTTGGTGGGGGTGGGGAGTGAGGATGGCAATTCCCTTCTTAAAAAAAAAAACTTTGGGGCCGAGCCCGTGGCGCACTCGGTAGAGTGCTGCGCTGGGAGCACAGCGACGCTCCCGCCACGGGTTCGGATCCTATATAGGAATGACCGGTGCACTCACTGGCTGAGTGCCGGTCACGAAAAAACGACAAAAAAAAAAAAAAAAAAAAAACAACTTTGCGCCGACCCCATGGCGCACTCGGGAGAGTGCGGCGCTGGGAGCGCAGCGACGCTCCCGCCGCGGGTTCGGATCCTATATAGGAATGGCCAGTGCACTCACTGGCTGAGTGCCGGTCACGAAAAAGGCAAAAAAAAAACTTTAAAAAACTTAATACTGTCACCTGTCCTTTAATAGCTATGTTGTGGGTAATTTAGTGAAGTTTCTTCTAGTTAGTTCCTTTTAAAAGAATTTGTACAGTGATCACAAAACATAAGGTTTCATGTAAAATTCAATGTACCCTCAACAATAATCTTCAAAAAAGGGGCTGGCTGGTTAGCTCAGTTGGTTAGAGCAAGGTGTTGTAACACCAAGGTGAAGGGTTTGAATCCCCATACCACTAGCTGACAAAAAGCAAAACAAAAATCCTTGAAATTCAGTATATTTTGAACAATGAAGTGTTATATGTACATATCTCTTTCAGTGATTCACATATGAACCGTTTACTCTATGAATTTCTGGGCCACCTTCTGCCTGCCTGATTAGCTTCTGTTTATGAAAATGCAAACCAATTTTAATATAAAACCTAAACAATCATCATCAAGATAAATCTGCTTTTCCATAATACTATGTAATGGACTCCAAAAGTAGACTTAAATTATTTGAAATGATCTATTTTTAGATTAATTATACTAATATTCTATTATATTACAGTAACTGAAAATTGAAAGTAAAAGCTGATCAGCTTTTATTTTTTGTGAAAATTATAGATAACCTTTGTGCTCACAAGGAGTTATGTATTATCAAACACTGACCCTTACTTTACCAACTATTTTTGTTTAAGAAATATGTTCTACTTTGATATTGATAGTTCTACCACAAAATACACCAGGATTGTAATAGCCTAAAACCATAGATTTTTTAGCCTAAACCCTTACAAAAATTGAAGAACAGTTATTCCAGCTAACTAAGAAGCTATTATTTGCTCAAGTAATTAGTGCCACAACCTGAGCTAGAACACAGGTCTGATTCACAGTCCTGGCTGCCCTGCACTATGCCACCGAGTAGTAAGGGTGAGGAATACAGACGTCATACATTTCAGAACTAGAGGGGGGGGGCCGAGCCCGTGGCGCAGTTGGTAGAGTGCTGCGCTGGGAGCGCGGCGACGCTCCCGCCGCGGGTTCGGATCCTATATAAGAATGACCAGTGCACTCACTGGCTGAGTGCCGGTCACGAAAAAACGACAAAAAAAAAAAAAAAAAAAAAGAACTAGAGGGGGAATCGGAGATAATCTAATGGAGCAGATTTTTTATTATTATTATTTGTTTTGGAGATAAATGTAGCACTTTCATTCCAAGTGACATTTTATGCAGAATTCCAACATAAGATAGATGGGCTCAGGTTACAGTAGGTGATGTTTCATGTGTGTAAGCAGTACCACCTTGGCTTTCTCTTCCTCAGTCCTTCCAAGCTCTATAACCCCCAAGGCACAAACATTAAAAACCCAACCTAGTTCAATCCTGCTGTACACTGGGAACCAACTGGGAGGAGTGAGTTTAATAAAGTAAAGTGAGCTAGTGGAGGAACAGGAAATGAAAAGCGGCATCTGCCTTGAGTTCAGAGCCCTTTGCCTTTGATCACAAAGAAATTCTAAACACCATTCTTGACTCATATAAATTAAATGTCTCATTTGATAATAAAAACTCACCTTATATACCTAAATGAAAAAAAACTCAGGCATCATTAAGATATTATAAAGTCATTATGATATACAACCAAATGTAGTAAATTTTATGATAATAGACTAATTTATCTCAGTTTTTGAGGTTTTGAATAAAATTAAATTCCATTTTAGAAGAAAACATAATGAGAATTAGTCTCCCTTTCTCCTAGAGCAGGTCTAAGATCATTTCTTTTTATATACTATGTCCAATAACACTTTATTTAAGGGGAAACATTTAGGGTAGAAAAGAAAAAAAGAAACATTAATTCAAGACAAAAAAACTCAGATTCAAAATGTAATTACTATACAACTACAGCAAAATGCATGGCTAACATAATATAATGTTTTTTTATTCCTGCATGATGCACAATTTCTAGAAGACAGTGGGACGTTTCACTGCAGTTGTGATCTTTTCTTTTTAAAGACTATATTTTCTGAAGTTATATTAAATTAAAATTGTTGCTGATTCTGTAGGATGTCACAAAATCATTTGAAGATATACAACTTGATGTTTTGATATACGTATATATTGTGAAATGATCACAGTCAAGCTAATTAACATACCCATTATCTCACCTACTATTTTTTTTTCTTTTTTTTGGTACTGAGAACACTTAAGATCTACCCTCTCGGCAAATTTCAAGTATACAATATAGTACTGTCACTTGTAGTCACAATGCCGTACACTAGATCTCTAGAACTCATTTATCTTGCCGAAGTAAAACTTTGTAATCTCTGACCAGCATCTCTCCATTTCCCCCTAACCCCTGCTCCCGGGCAACCACCATCTTCCCCTCTGCTTCTGTGATTTTGACTATTTTAGATTCCATATATAAGTGAGATCATGCCGTTTTTGTCTTTCTGTGTCTGGCTTATTTCACATAGCATAATATCCTTAGTTCTATGGTCAATTTAAAATAAATGGATGGCTTCAGCTCTGAAGCTAGTTATAAATACCATTTAACTGTCATCAGCTTTGTTGAGATACTATAGTGAAGACCAAAGAATGAATATTTCATTTGTAGAAATTTACACCTCCCTAAAATTCATTGCCTGTTCTAGCTAAAGGTTAAATAGATTCCAAAAACTTGTCCAAAGCTACAATGTATATCGACAAAATAAAATTAAAAAAAAAAAAAAAAAAAAATTAAAAAAAAAAAAAAAAAAAAAAAAAAAAAAAAAAACTTGTCCAAAAGTCAGAGTAGGGAGCATATTTCTGCTCTAAAGATGTCAATCTGCTCAAAGATTTCCTGGAGAGATATTATATCATGGCATTGGCATTTAAGAGCTCAGTCTCTTAAGTCAGATCTGAGTCTGGGTTTAGACTCCACCACATCCTAGGCATGTTAGTCAACTCCTGTACATCTCAGTTTCTCACATAAAAAACAGCAATGACCTCAGAGGTTTACTAGGAGAATTACATGAGATAATACCTATAAAGAGCTTATCAAATAAGCAATGTATGTTGGCTACTATTTTGAATTGAATAACTGTATGTTATAAGATATATATGCCCACTCCAATTAAACAATATAGACTCACAGATTTTCCTGAAAATCAGGAACTTGGCTTGTTATGAGTATTCCTCCAATTGTTTTGGCAGAAAAAGAAAATGGAAAAGCTTGCAGAAAATGAAAGAGCAAATGCAAGGAGAAATGTTCTTGCTACCTGTTTTCTCTTGATTTCTGCAGAGGTTCAAAAACTACACACAAAAACTAATAATTTCACATTATAATTCATTCTATTGTTAAAAACCACTGTTTTTGTTCTTTCTGGGCGGTGGTGTTTTTTTCTTCTTTTTTAATTACAGAGAAAAAAGGGCAAACAGAACAAAACGAGGGAGGAAATTATCAAAGAAGCATTACTGAAAATGATCAATCAAAAGTTAGATGCCATTTGCATAAAATCTGAATATCTTAAGACGAAGCTAAAAATAAATTAACATAATTAACCTCTTCAAACATCTTGCCTTTAGTCCATACCCTTAAGATTCTAGTAAATGCCATTTAAAAAAACAGTTAGAAATACTATTTTTAAAGTGGAAGTACATCAATGATAAATAATAATGAAAAATGCATATGCCCATCTATGCCTGTTGATATGTTTTCAGGTCAATACCCATAAATTATATTTGCAAAAACAAGTGCTTTCTCATACATGCTCATTGAGCAAATATATTTCAGAATATTTTATGGGTAAGACATATGAACACTAATCACAAGTGGCTAACCATTTCACTGTCTCTCACAATTTATATAATTTCACATCTTAAATTGGTAGGGAAATATAATATAATTTAAGATGGGTTAACTAATTCTTTCTCTGGTAATAACTACTACGTCATAATGCCAGACTGCTTTTTACTCTAAAACAGTCAGCCCAATGCATTTTATGCAACTGACCAATTGAGACAGATAGATACGAGATGCCACAGTGACCTGTAATATAGATATAAGAAACTGAACTAGGAAAAAAAAGAAAATCTCCATGTAAGATTGATGAAATACAGGCCAGATCATAGAGCCATTAAAAAGTACTGAGGGTTGGAGTGGGGAGGGAAGATATGACGTGAGATTCTTGATATAATTATAAGAAAAAATTTACAATACCAAATGATACAGAAAAACATTTGCTGATGTTCTCCCCACCCACCCCATGAGAGTTATTAAACATAAGACTGACAGGAAAAGAATGAAAAATTTAAAGTTTAAAGCAGGTAGAGCCCCAATGTAACAAACAACATTAACACATTTAACTCCCAATTTACACCCAGCAACCCATACTATCAATGCCTGCATAATGAACTATAATTATTTCTCCTTGGTGAGACATAACCCTTATCAATTACCAGGCTAGCTAATAAAGCTATAGTTTCAGAAATGTGAGGTACCCCAGGGGTCATGGATCTGATCTCTTTCTGTTGTACAAAATTTGTCCACTGCATCACACACAAATGGTGGTTCTGCCTCCTTCAAATAACTCTGGTGAAGGGAGCTCATGTTTCCTGGAACAGCCAACATCACTGCTCTGTATCCTTCACTAGAAAGTGTAAATATGTATTTCCAGAACTTCCATCTAGATCTTCTAGTTGAGTCTGCTTCCTTTGCCATGAAGAAATTTTAATTATTTAAAAACGTCTTATACCTCTCCTCATTTTATTGAGAATCATTTGTCAAATACCATTATTTCCAGAATCTCCATCACCTTGATCATCTTTTCCTTTATGCATTTTAATATTTACTATTCTACATAACCTAGTACTCAGAATATTATCCCAAGTATGGCTGGCCTGGAGCACAATACTATTATTTCTCATGATGAAGTTATTCTATTAGGCATTATATAAATCTACTTGGCAACCTAATCTTATTTTAATGTTTTTAGCAGTTGTTCAGTCACTGTTCCCTCAAATTGTGCTTGCCACCAAGTGAAATCCCTAGAACCTACTCCAAGATCTACTTTATTCTATATTCAAAAGAATTATTTTTCCAAACTAAATACAAAGTTTTAAATTTGCACAGTTAAAGTCCATGCACTAATGAAAGATATTATTTGGCATAGTATTATCATTGGGATATTCCAAATAACTACGCAATATTATGTCAGGTATTTCTGACAAGTTATTTTGGTGATTTGTTAGCCTTAATTTTTGCAGAGTGAGTGGAAATTAGAGGACTGCCAGCTAAAAGGGTATCATCTAGATGGGTAGCTATAATGTAGCTTAATCTTGAAACTAGATCCTATTGAAATTTAGATGATAAGAGAGTCTCAGTATAAGACTAAACTCTTTTGGCAATGAAATAGTAAGTTACAAGAAATGGGTTGGTTTTTTCCTACCCTATGTAAAATACCTTCTAGCCCCTTGAGAAATACCAGCTGATAATACTACCCACATATCTTCAGTTCTCTACCCAAAATTTCTGAGAACTGAGATTGAATGAACTAAATGGGTAAAGACACTTCATCAGAACAATTTATCACACATTGAGTACAAACTTACTGCTATGCTGAACACTTTTATATGCATTATTTCATTAAACTCACACAAAACTTCTCAGGTAGGTTGGTATCATTCACCTCTATTCACAGGTAAAGTGTAGGGTCATACTGTATGATGTCAGCAACTCCTAAATCTGTATATAAGCTCTGCAACTTACTAGCTCAAAGATTTTAGGCAAGTTACTTAATGGCTCTGAACCTATATCTGTAGTTCTCCTTCTGTGTAAATGGGGATACTAATATTTATTTCATAGGGATCTTGTGTATATTAAATCAGTTAATGTACATCAAGAGTTATATGTGGTGTGTCTGGCACACAATAAGTGTTCCAATGCTAACCATGTTTTGAACCATAGGAACTCTAATCCTCACATTCTCAACCATTATAATACTTAATTTCAATAAGTTAGAGAATACAGCATCTGGTTATCTAAATATATATTTCTCTCAGTATGCTTAAATTTATATTTTTTTTCTCACATTGAGATTTCAAAGTGTTCAATATATGAGGCATTAGCTTTCTTTAAAAAAATATTCTCTTTTCAAGCTTAGGAAATCCTCTCAATCATTTTTGATAGTTAGATGGCTGAAGGAAGAAAATGGTACCACAAAGATTTACTCCAAGAACGATAAAGAAGGCGTACTTATTTCTATCAACAAAGATAAAGAAAAATTAGACAGTATATATCATCTGATTCAATTAAGACTATTAAATACAATATATTTTGCTATAATGATTCTATTTCTAGGTTTATTGAAATTTAGAAACCATGTTTTCGTCCCCTGTAATTCCACATCTGAAACACCTGAGATGTTCAACAGAGGTTAGGGGAACAGATTATAATTTCATTGGAGAGTAATTTGCTTATTATCTTACACAGAGGAAGAACATAATAAATGTGTGGTCACATTAAGTATGTGTTACGCTCTTATTGTCCATGCATGAAGCTATTTCCCCTCTGCCATTCAGCCATGGCTGAAACGATGACAGCAAGGACAAGTTAGGAAAGCACGAAGTCTCTGTATTACAGAGTCAAAGGTTTTCTTGGGTTGTTCAAATATGAGTATTTAATATACATCTTCCTAAAAAGTATTAGGATAAAACAATAAACTTTTTATCCTAAATTCATCCATAAGATTATGTATAGTGCACACCTATGCGCAACTTTAAAATATAAGTTGTGTATTAAACCAAATATAAGTTGTGTATTAAAAAGCACAGCAAATAGATCCTCTGGACTAGAAGGTACAATGGGCTAATCAGTGATGTCTATACTGTATATTGTAGCAATTTGGCAAGACTGAAAATACTAATTAAGGCTCAGTGAGAAATCAAACAGACTAGGAAAGTTCACAGTATTCTAACAGTTTATAAATTCCTTTCTTCAAAGAGTAAAATATATGATACAATAGTCAAATTTCACTTTCATTATCTCTGAATAAGGGCATGGCAGTCTCTTAAAAGCTGCACTGAAGTGAGAAGGAAAAGTCTGTCCAGGGTTAAACACTTATTTATGCAAAACCCAGGTTTTGACAAGAATCCTGTCAATGTCAAGCAGCAAGTACACTGACAGCAGGACTGGATGAAAGGCTTTGTGTCAGAGCTAAAACGGGAGTCACCGACTTATGAAGGCTGTTACGAACCATAGGATTTCAAAAGTGTGAAGGAAAATGGTTTTTCATAAAGAAAAGAAGAAGAAAATCTTTATAACTTTGCAGCCAAAACTATTAGCTTAAAGAAGCATGGTTCTTTCATTTTGTGAGAAGAACTAGTTTTAAAAGATTTTTGTGTTTTTATTTTAGACTACATTTTAAGAGCCTTAATATAGAACTTCATTGTATTAGTCACATTCAAATCAAAAAGAAAATTTTAATAAGAAAAATAAAAGGAAAAGGAATTGCAAAGAAGCAGTTTGGGTTTCCTTCCATGAGAGGTAATTTGAGATGAATACCCAACTCCTGATTTGGAAGTTGCAATCAGTAGCTTCTGCTGCTATTCTGGGTCAACAAACATCACTTACAGGAGATGAACCATAAGAAAAGGTCCTTCCAAAGCCTTAAAGGAAAACTAAAGAAAGGGAACCGACATTAATTAAGAACCTATATGCCAGGCATTTCTGTCATCCAAAGACCTAACAAAATGTTTATCAAGCAGTTTCCATGTTCCTCACAACAACCCTATGAGATTGCATGTTTTTATTGCTATTTCTTCTGGGAAAAAGACAAAATTAAGGTTAAATAAGATTATATGTCTTGCCCAGTTTATGTTAGACTCTAAAGTCCATGATCTTTCCACATAACCCAGTGGATGCATAGGCTGAAGGAGGGAATTAGACTGATCATGTTAAACTCTTATAAGGTTTCTATAAATAGATCAAAACCAAATACTTTCCATCTCACTTGTATTTTAAATACATAATAAAATAAAACAAAGTGGACATATCATTTTGATGCCATAGTTCTTACTGTAAAATACAAATTATCCACAATGCTGTCTACTCTGAGTACCATCTACTCTGACTCAACTGAGAGAAAGAACTACCCTGAAATGGCTACACTATCCATAAGCAGTTACTTAAATAAATTAATACAAGCTTAGAATGATGTCTGGTACAAAGTTAAGTGTTCAATAAGGTAACTTATTATTATTATTTCATATTTGTAAAGTTCTATTCTTTATGATACCAGATACAGCATAAATAGTTCTTATACTGGTTTGAGTCAAGCAATTTGACTATTTTATCTCAGTGAGTTATAGAGGTTCAAAACAACACACCATGCTAAACTAGCTCTTATGTGGCACTTTACACTTACAAAGTGATTTTACAATATATTGGTATTAATAACCAATATAGTACCAAAGAGAGACTCAGAACCTGGTCAATTTGCAACACGTTCATTTTTCTTCCGATGAAGAAAGGAACCCACAGACAATCATTTTTACTGAGAAAAATCCTACCAGCTTATGAAATAGAGTAATCATCTTTATAAAATTCATCCAAGTTAAAGTTTTTCTCTCCCTTGGTATTTACAGACATGGAGTATTAAACTCCCCCAAGAACATGACTGCTGAGAAAAAAGGTACAATAAACCAGTAAAATTCACCAATACAAATATTTTCACACCAAATTCTTCACATTCACTACTGCACACTCGAAGAGGCTTAAATGAACCCTCAGAGGCTTAGATGAATACAAATAATTCTGTTTTATATACTTAATTTGCAAGTTCCTAAATTTACTTAAGAATTTGTCACTATAATACATTTTAAATAAGGGATGTTCATCAACTTCACAATTTGACAAACCTTATAGTTTTATGTTTCTCTGTTTAACGAGTGTTATAACATTCAGTGGCATGAACTCTGTGACAGACTATTTTTTTCTAAGCTTTCTCTGGGCTTAGTGAGAGACTATATAATCTGTTTAGGTTCTTTTTAGAAACATTACCAATATTTTGGCATGGTAGCAATCAGAAAGAGATCAAGTGTCCATGATGGGGTGTAACCTTCAATGCCACGGGATTATTCCATTGTAGTTTACAAATGAACTCTGTGATCATGAGAGCATGTGTTCTTAATAGGATTACCTAATTTCCTATTTGGATTTTGTTTTATAATCCACAGCTAGTGGTGGATAACCCTTTATAACTGTCATGCAAAAATTATAATGTACATTTTTTTAACAATGTCCTCATTTAAAACTGTTCCATGTCATGAAAGTCTCTCTCCATGAATGGGTCAATTATAGATGGGTAGGTCAATATATAGGTTAAGTCTCATGAAATTAAACAGCAGTTTTTAAAAATACTGTTCAACTTTCTTATTTTCCTTACTGAGATAAGCCCCCCACAGAAACAATTTAGTAAATATCCCAACTTCTTAAACATTGATCTCTCCCACACGCCTGCGAATGCAAGCATGTGTACATACACACACACACACAATATGTGTTAGAATGCACAAGTACCTAATTAATATTTTAATCTATTTAACGTATTAATACCTGACAAGAAGATGAGCTCAAGAAGGCTTGTAACGTTGTTAACATTCCTAGGATTGTGTTACTAGGAAGAGCCTAAAACCAGCTTCAGAGGGCATTTCCAATACTGAATTTTGCTAATGTCCTAGGGCAATAATACAGCCACCATGACTATGTAGACTCTCAAACATGAGGTTCTTAGTGAGAACCTGTACTGAAAATTGGCTGAGTGGTCAACTGTTAGTTTGTGCTTAATAAACACAGGAAGGTCTCTTCACTTGCGCATCTATCTAACAAAGTTTTCTTGCAGCTACTAAAAGATTAGAAACTGAGAATGAACTGTCACAGAATGCTTCTTACTCATTTTATTTTACTTGCTTTTACTCTTTCAAATTAAAAATATTATGCAAAATTATACAAAGTTTATAAAATTGAATGCAAACATGCAGAGGCTGCACATAATTTTACTACTCTAAAACAACCACTACTTTGAGTGTATTCTCATTCAAGCCTACAAACTTCTTTTATTCACTTCTCGTAAATATTTCCCATGATATTACAGCCTTCCTAATGGTCTTTTATCACAGTATAATATTTTATAATTATAATACTGTATAATATTTCATCATTATAATATTGTATAATATTTCATCCAGTAGATGGGTGATAATTTACCACTCTCTTATTGCTGGACATTTAAGGAGCTTTTAGTTTTTTATTATTACAATAATGCTGCAATGATAATCTCCCAGCGATTAGCTTTTATCCTTTACTATTTCCCTAGGAGACATTAATAACTGTGGGATTACTGGCTTAAAGCTTAAAAACTCTTTTTTAAGTATTGGAAAAAAATCAAAAGGTCCATACTAATATACTCTGCCATCAGCAACGTATAAGTGTAGCTGTATCACTGCATCCTAGCCAGCACAAGAGTTACCAATTTAATTTTTTTCATTAATTGATAAATTTAAAACTGTACTTGTTTTAATTTGCATTTGATTACAACCAGAGTTCAATATTTCCTCTAATTTTTAGTTATGAAAGATGACACTGCTACTTCAGCAAGAAACCATACTGAGCATAAGTCAATGTTTAAGACAAAAAAATAAAAATAAAATCTTTAATAAAGTTTATCTAATCATGACATGAATAACTGTTGTTGTGCTCCATGGAAAACAGGCATTAATGGCAAGCAGTTCATGTAAGTGGCTATTATTACTATTATTTACACATAGCCAGACCCAGCATCCTTAGATTGTGGATGAAGGTTGGACCAAGTAGATCTACAAGCTCTTCTTAAATCCTCATAAAGATCACTTGATCCCAACCCAGACGTGATCCAAAAGGGAAGTTTTCTTTCTTCCTTAGATACATGAACCCTCTATAAACTGGGCACCCAAAAAAGACAGGCACTGTAAATTTAGTCTGGCTGAGAGTGGGCCAGCACTTACTTTACTAAGATGAGGCCAAGTCAGATATGACTCAAGGAAACAGACACCAAATCTTTTACCTCTTTGCTCTGATTATTCCTTGAGTTAAGGATCTAAGTTTTCAGTGAGACCTCTGAAGAACTTTTAACTCTGAACTAGTTCCATCTCCTTTCCCACAGAGAACATGTAAGGATTTATATTCCCATTTTCCTAGTAAACCTTACTAACTAATGGAGGACAGAGCTGGGAAACAAGATATAAGAGACTTCCCTCTCACATAATCTTTCTCTCCAACACTGTCTGAATTTCCATGTGTTAGAGATTCTCTGATGTTTCTAAGCACACAATTCTGGAAAGATTAAAGAAGAAAGGCAAGAGTGGGAAGGGTAAGAAGAGGTAATAATAATCCACCCTCTGTTGTGAAGATTAATTTAATTAACCTGGTTGTACATTCTCAGAATAATTAACTCTGAAGCATGCAGAGGATAGGAGTAACAGTTCCAATATGGAGAGGATATAAGGAAAAGCAAAAGCAGTTAAGTCACTGTGGATTGCTTTAAAAATGCATAGCTGAGGACAATAGACTAGGGGAGGAGGCCAAACCTGTGATAATAAAAATCTATGTTTCTATGGACCTTGGGAGGTTACAAAGCACATTTACATAGATCATATTACTTAATCCTCATAACACCCTATACTGAAACTGAGACCCAGAGATATTAAGTAACTTACCCAAAGTCACATAGGAAGTAAGTGGCAGAGCCGGGACTCGAACCCAGGTCTTCTGATTCCTCCTGTGTATTTCCAGCTCCCCTGGAGCTGAAGCAGGGGCAAAAAGGGAGGTGGAAGTAATTTGCCCAAGACCAGCCTTGCCCTCTCCCCTTCTTTCATAGGCCAAGCAGAGCAGACATTTAACTCTCTCAGTGACCCCTTTTCACCAAATCCTTTCTGGATAAAAGCACACAGAATCTGAAAAAGTTTCTCAGCCTTGGGTCCAAGAATGGCAATAAGCATTAAACAATGTTAGAAGTTATTTTTGGCTATATTTTGCCATTTATGTGAAATTCACTGGAACCTCAAAGAATAGCAATTCTAATTTCAGAAAGTAAAACTTCTTTTTATAATGAAAATTACTTACAGCAGTTTTCTTAAAAGTTTCTGTTTAGCAGTTTCAGTCAAATCTTTTAAATTACACCATTATAAAAATTATTTTGAAAACTGGCTAAGAACCAAGACACCATATCTACCTGTTACTTACTCTGTCGTCACTTTTTTCCTATCTTAATCATCTTCTCCAAGTGATTATTTTCATTAAACCAACTATAATCATTAGAATGGACAGAAAATTTTCATAGCCAACTTTGTTTTCAACAAATAGAAAAAAGTTTGCATCATCTTATTAAAATTTAAATCTTATATTCATTTCTAAATTATATCTAAAATGTTTTTAATCTAGCTTTTTATAATTAAGTTTCTATAACAAAATTCAGACTTTCCAGTCTCTATTTTCTGGGATGGTTCCTTAATTCTTTTAAAGGAATCTTATGTTTGGGCCGACCCCATGGCGCACTCGGGAGAGTGTGGTGCTGGGAGCGCAGTGGCGCTCCCGCCGCGGGTTCGGATCCTATATAGGGATGGCCAGTGTGCTCACTGGCTGAGCACGGTGCGGCCGGTCACAAAAAAAAAAAAGGAATCTTATGTTTTAATTTCCCATCTTAACTATTTATATTTCAAACAAGTTTTAAACACATTCATTGAGAAATTTTATGTCCTTTCCTAATTTCCTAAGAATACAGGATACAATTTAAATGGACTAGGCATAAGACCAATGTTTTTTAAAATATCATTCCTAGATCTTCTTGTAATAAGCTTCAATCCATCTAGTATCTAAAAGTCTTTCATTTTATGAGAACTACTATCAGTAGGACCAAGTGCAAAATAAGCATTTACACTGACCAGGGCATACAAAAAAATAAACCAGGGACATCAATGTATTTCTGCCCAAAGCTTTTAAAGGCTTTCTGAACTTTAAATGATGCTCTGGTTAACCAGACTTCATTTGAGCACCAGTACTGTCTGGGTTGGAAAATACCTAACCTCATAGTTAAAAGCTACTTGACACCTTTAAGATGAATAAAAAGGAAAATACACACAAAACAAAGCAAAATAAAAAAGAAAGAAGATGAGGAGGAGGAGCTTGGACAAAGAGGAAAAGGAGAAGAAGAGAAGGGGAATTTTAAAAAGGAAAAGAGAAAAAAAGGTTCACCTAAAATAGATTTTAAAAACTTAGAATAAGCACTAATACTCTAGACTTGTTGATATGTCTCTCTTTTCCCTTTGCTCTAAGACTTCAATTTCATATTTTAAAAATCTGATTAAGTCTAACATTCTTGTGGGTACTGATGGCCAAATTCAGGATTTCCTAATATTAATAGAATTTATATTAACTGATCACCTCATGAGAAGGAAAAAAAAATACATTAGTATACTTTTTCCACATTATTTTAAGATTTATTTCTTTTCAAGATAAAATGCTCATTAGTAGTTCTTTAATTAGTACCAAAAAATTCTTACCAACACTTAAGAAAATTATATATCTACAAATTTTAGAATACGAACCACACAGAACTAAAACTAAACTGACTTTTAATATCTTGCTTTACATAATAAACTCTTTGTTAATCACAACCAAGAGGGTTGATACTAATTTCCTAATCACACAATCTGGGAAAAGCAAGCATATTCAGGCATGATAAAAAAAAAAAAAAAAAAGCAAATAAAAGATGTTAAAATTAATAGGAGTTTTAAAAAGTCAATGTTGGGCTTCCTAAATTACTTCCTTCACACTATCCCATTCATTAACATGCATAACAAAATTGTAATTAAGAACCATGCCAACAATGGTTCCTAGACTGGTACCATCTCAGTTTGATGGCTTGAGGGTAGAAAATACGTCTTCTGCTTCTCTTACATCCTTTTAATCTCTTGAGCATATAAGCCAATCTATTTTCCAAAGTAGTTTTGGTACAAAAAGAACTCAAAGAATATTTAGTGAAAAATGATTAGATTAAACTATCATGTTCATGCTTGATGTCTGAGAAAGGACTCTTCAGTAGTAAAGGTGACCACCAGGACTACATCAATCATTAAACAAATAATTATTGACCTTCCACTGTTTCAGCTATCAACCCAGTTCATGTACTAACTTAAAATTCTGATACTATCAAGCTCTAAAAGAGATGGTACTTACAGTATACATCTACTATTTATAGAGGTCCTCTGCACCTCCACTAGTTATTATTCAACAGTAAATTCTGCCCTCATTTATAATTGTAAGTGCCTGGAAAGGGGATGTATCTTGAAATAAGAATATTTCCCCCTTCGGATCTCTCAAGTGAGCTCTGGAATTAGAGCCAAGATAAGCAGTTCATCAGATTTAACAACTGTTATCAGGAAAATAACAATGGAAGATCAACAGAGTTAAGCATAAGAGTTGTCTGTTTTCTAGGAGGCTTTGAATAACAAGCTTTTAACTAATTAAAACAATACTGTTCAAAGGCTTTAGAGGCAACACACTAACCTATTAGAAACAGAGCAAATACAAATGTTGATACAAAGCATCAATTTTGGTCTTTTAGGAGTCCTCTTCTCCATTTCAGAATGTCCATATACCCAATGGAATTAACGTGCTTTGACACCTTTTTGGATTTAGTAGCTAATGCCAGCTTAACAATTAAAAAAAAAAAATTCTGATTTTGCCTTAGACTAGATTACTGGAGAATAACAAATACAAACCCCAAAGAAAGTACTAAAATATCTTACTGCAGGAACATAAACAATCATGTGGGTTATTAGGCGAGAATTACAGAAAAAGAAATATAATGAAAGCTACAATGGGAGTCTCAAAAATAGCAACTTCTGAAATTTAATACATAAAAGTTTCCAGAATTAGAGTTAAAATAAAATTAAAAGATCAGTGAGTTGTGTATAATTACATGTGAAATAAAATCTTTATTTTTATGTAGTAAAACACTATTACCAATGGTGTAAGTACTTAAAAGGGACATAAAATTTCAGGAATATATTTTGTCCTCTATTAACAAAAAGGTAAAGAGTCATGGAACATGTTTGAGGAGAAACTGCTTTTTATATACTTAGTCTCTATTTATAATATAAAAATACCATATTAGTGGAAAATCTAAAACAATATTTTCTAAACATAAATCTTAACCCATTTTATGGATGAAAAATTTGAAAACTAGAAAGATAAGAAAATAGTCAAGATGTTTTCCAAGTACCTCCTGTAGACTTCCCATAACAGGTTCTGTACAGGGGGGAAATAAAGAGTTTTGTGAGCAACTAAGTTTGTGAAGCACTTTACACTATACATTTCTCTCTTGGAGATTTAAAATACATATCAAACTGTTACAGACTCAAAGAAATCCTGTAACCAAAATGTGTACTTACTTTTTTTAACCTAGCATTTTCTAAATCTGTTTAACCATGAAGCAGAACTAATGTTCTCAGAACACACTTTAAACAACCCCAAGCTAGACAGATGAGGCATGAAGAAATATGCACAAAAAAATGACTTGTTTTCTTATTCTGTTCTAAGCTGGTTTACTAGAACCTCTTCATTATGTTTACTCAATAAACTATATGAGTTTTTTTGTTTGTTTTTAAGGCAAATAAAATGTACTCACTGTTGCAGTACTTCCTTTCCCTTCTGAATGGAGCTCTTGGCCCATGACAGGCCACTAAGGGAGTTATTTCAAGCGGAGGTGTAAAACTCTTGCCAGTAGTTCCCAAATTTAATGGAACTGGAAGCTCTATAACACCAGAGCATTTCCTACAACGAGATACATCAACTCCGCTTTTACTAGAGGTGGGATGGTGACACCTATTGCATGATTTACAGTACAGATCCAGTAAAGTTCAGGAAACTGGGATCAGTAGGAAGGGTAGTCCATACACATCAAAAGATACCACCTCCAAGAGGCAAAAAGAAGTTAAAAAAAGAAAACAGAATGAAAATAGAGAGAGATGACTAGTAAGATGATAAAAGAATACAGAGAATTAGTAGTAAGTAGAGATACACAGATGAACATGTAAGATTTAAAAGGAGAATGCATAGCTGATGACTCATTATTGTATGCAATCAAATATGTATAAGTCCACCTTTAGCCCATCAGCATCAAGGTTCACCGTCACTGACTGTAGCAGAGAAAAGCTACACTAAAGGAGTTCCATCTGAAAGGGAATAAAGTCTATGGTGCAACAAGCAACATTATTTTTCTGATTTTTTTTAGATGCAGATGAAGGAGGCTCAGAAATTCACCATAAACTAAAACAGAATTGTCTATATTCTTTTCATTTATTTATTTATTTAATTCAAAAAGGAGGCCTCTTCAGATTTATAAAAATCTTTAAAATATACTGACATGAGTGTCAAGGCACATGCCCAATATAAGACTGAAGTATTTGGGAACACAAATAAAACAAAGCAAAAATATCCTTCAGATTCATTTATTTTACTACTTTATTTCCTATGCAATGAATATATTAGCAAGTCTTATTCATATATTTGCAAAGAAATGGTAAAATTTAGTGCAGTCTGAAAATACAGCATTAAAAGTCCCTATAATTAAGTGAATGAAAAGACAAAATTTACACTTAGTAGAGAACAAGCCTTGGGTCTACTGAATCTTTAAAAGTGTCAAAGGAATAAATGATTTCACCTGACAATCCCAGTCCCCTTCAGCTGTGGCTCTCACCCATGATGCCTCCTTAAGACTACTTCAAAGGAAAAATCAAAATTATATAATATTCAATATAAAGGTAAAGCATAATGAATTTAGCTCTTAATTAACCAACAACAGTCAGAAGTCCATACTTTAAGTTGCCATTAATTAGAGGAAGACTTAGGTGATAAAAGATTAATGTAATATCTCCTGGTATCATTCATGTATACCAAAAAAGAATGCTGTGCATTTTTCAAACAGTTATGCTAACTTGATACATAATAATATTTAAATAATTTGAGGCTTAAATTGTTTTATGAACTGTAATTGAAGTTAGAAACAGATCAGAGTAGTATCAGCAAAATAACCTTAAGAGAAAGACAGCATGCCTTAGGCACCCTGTCATGCTATTCCACTTTGGAAATAATTTCACATTCAGAAAAAAGGATCAAATATTATTATAATCTGTACTTTCATTACTCAATAAAGGAAAACGCAGATTAACCAAAAACCTTTTAAAGATGTTTTTATATAGTTTCTTTGAATAGCTCACAATATATTGTTGCCAAATATCAAAATTCAAACAATACTTTTGTACAGGTTTTTAAAATAGCATATTATTCTCTTCATGTAAATTTAAATGGTAAAATAAAATTTCATTGAATAGTATAAATAAATATAATATTAAATATAATATTAAATAAAATATTATTGAATAGTATAGCCGGGTCAAAACTAAATCTCAAGATTTTCATAACATTTCATTGGGTTTAGCTATCACAAACCGGATTTGGGTTTCAGGGTTTAGATAGGAACAATTTTTAAGGTGACATACTTATGCATATGGAGTGCATTTATGAGCGAACCATCTCTCTCTCTCTGTCAGCAGCTTTCATATCTCCAGAAAAGTGCTTTTGTATAATCTACAACCTCCTGTAGGAATCATAAGATGCTGGCTAACAGATGAAGAAGAAATAAATAAAGCACATCTAATACAAGACAACTTTATTAAAAGAAAGCTTAAAGATACCGCATGGAATCCCCAAGTTCCATAGCCCATGATTTGAAAATTATGTTCTTAAATTACGTTCTTAAGCTAGCCATACAGTTTCATTCTTACTTACTCTGTGTTTATATTCCAAAAGAAAATAAGCACTGCCCACATGGCAATCTTTGAAAGAATAATTTCCCAAAATATGTATGGTGGAAGAAAACATATTTCAGTATTTCTATGACCTTAAATAAATTTTGCTTTTAGTGCAGAAATTTAAGTATGGTAAATTATATCCACTAATTTATTTAAGAATTTATCAGCAAAAATGAAAAACCTCTGGACTATGATAAAATAGATGCTTGCACTTTTTACTAAATACTAATTGGCAGAAACTCACTGTTACATAATTCTATTCTTCCTTTGAAGTTAATGGTTTCTATGACAATTGTCCTCTTTTTAATATCTACTATGATCTTTTGATATCAAATACAAACTAAATATAGCCTAATTTTATCACTATGCCATTAAAATTACTAACATGACCTTGTTCTAATACATTTAAGATTCATTTTTAACTCAGTTTATATATCACAAATCTCCATCTCCCTCCTCATTAAATAGGTTAGGGTTTTGGGGGGTTTTTTGGTTATATGTTTCTTTTTAATATTTTTATTAGTGGTAGAATAATTTATGGCTTTTTATGAATGTTATTTGAATTTGAAAAGATAACTTAATAATGTGCTTCCCAGTATGCCATTATAAAATAAATTTTGAACAAAGTTACTTCAAAACTAAAACTTGAAATTGATAGTCCTTTTTTTAAAGTGTGCTAACATGGAAAAATATGCATATAATTATTATAAAAAACAGAACTCAAACCCTTCTGAAAACAAATTTTACTCTTTAAATAGATAAATAGATACGAGCTTATTAAATTGGTAAAAATTTATTTTTATACTTTCTTCTTCTTCCACATTACTTTTTTCTTCAAATTAAGGTGGAATAAAATAAAGACCTATATATTACTTAAATTAAAACTTCAGTAAACAAGAAGATTTTCAGGCTGACCAGTTAGCTCAATTAGTGGTGTTATAACACCAAGGCCAAGGGTTCAGATCCCTGTACTGGCCAGCCACCAAAAAATAAAGAAAACAAATAAAAAATAAAAACAAGAGGATTTTCTCCACTAATATTTTATTTTAAAGCTTCAAGAAGTAAGAATAAAGACCCTAATGAGATATTTGTTTATATCATGGAAACTGTGTTTTGTGGACTTATGCGAGTATATACTCCCTTACCTAGAATGGTGCCTGGTACCTAATGCATAGATGTATAATGAATATTTATTGAATAAATGAATATTCTACAGGAAATCACTTTAGAATGAAAGATTGTTACTAATTAGATTGTTACTAAAAGACAGTAACAATCCACCTATTACTTTCCAGAATTACTGCCCAAGATGATGTGTATGTTAAGGTCTTAGAACTTATCCATTATCTATACAATCATAATTCTTCTAATTGGAACAACAGCTAAACAGTGACCATTTTCTGATAACAAGAAGCAGATACTATGAACTTTTAAAAAGAAAGTTTAGATACCATCACATTCTAAAACATTTCTTGGGATATAAAACTCTCAATAGAACCAGACTATGAATATATTTGGAAGATCAGGACTTGAGAGTGTCTTCCCAGGTTTACAACAGTAATTCAGAAGCACCAACCACAAAAGATTTGCCTGTGCAGGAGCACCAGGGTATTTTACAGTGTTTCCAAATTGTCTGTAGCATCATTTTCCTGCAACCAATTTGGAAAGGGCCAGCAAGGAACACCAATGGCAGGTTTTCTTTACCCCTAATGATTTCTCATACAGTGGTAAGAAATACAAAATAGTATTATGGTTTTTTCCATATATAATTTTTAAAGTAATACACGAGACTCCATAATGCTTCATTCACTTTTCTAAAATAAGAAAAACCCTGGAATGTTCAAAGAACCCATTCTTTGGGGGGAAAAAAACAAAAACAAAACAAATTAAAGCATTTATCCAGTTAAGAATAAGCTGTGACTCTCACATTATGTATGATAATTAGAAAGTTCATTACAATAAAGACAATAGAATTAAGACAGACTATCTTATGATAGCCAAAAGAACCAGGTGAAACCTTGCTGGAACAAAGAATTCAAGAGTGACTTATCAAAAAAGTTTAATAAATTATTTTGGAGGAAATAAGGTATTTAATCATAAACGTATTTTGGCCATCTAAAATATCATCATTGAGTATGTTCTGAAAGTAAAAAGGTGTATTCTGACGGAAAGAGGAAATAGATATTTGACTTACAGACAGATTTAAGGCAAATAATTCCTAAACCTCATGAGATAAACACTAACACTTAAAGTATTAACTTAATTTTTATTTTAATCTTCCATACAACAGACTATTAGTCATTGGGTCTCTTAATATTTCATGCTTTTTATTTCAATGATTTATCCTCTCATCTTTAAGAGACAATACAAGCAACTGATTTCTATAAAGTCTTCTGGTTTATATCCAGGCTTTTTTGTTTTTGTTTCTGTTTTCTCTAACTACTTAAAAATTTTTCACTAAATTATCACTCCTACATTTAGGAAAACAGGTAGTTTTCCAAAATCTTGCGCCAATAACAAACATTAAATCTTACTAAAAGATACAATGTCATTTCAAACTAAAAAATAGTAATGCACATATGTAGTACAAGAGTTTAATTAAAAATTCCACAATCTATAGCATTAGTGAATAATTGCGCTAAGGCCTCTAATAACTTCCCTGCACACCTTTACAGCCCTTTAATTTTTCTAGTAAGAATTACCAATTAGAGTTACCTTATTGATACAGTGAATGTTTTGCTGTTGATAATTTTGTACATCTTTACATTAAAACTTACTACAATTCCCTAGTTACAAAAAGTACTCATAGATCCCAACATCAATACTCTCAGAGGTAAGAGAACTCTACCCTAACTCTACATTACATGTACTGACAGCCACATAGATTCTATTTCTTCAGGGGCTTTTTATGTACATATGCACACATGTACTTTTTAAAAATGAATTGATGTTAAGCTGGTGGCCTCTACATTTCAAGAAGGAGCCGTTTCTCTCAACTAAGTTAATTATTCAAGCAGATAAAGAAAAAAGACTGATCTTTTCCTCAAAACTGATGTGTATGATCCGAAATCTTTACATTAATTTATGCAAAATCATAAAATATCATCACTTGATTATTTATAGGTAGGAGAAAAGAAATACCAGAATCTCCAAAAGACTTAGTGATTCTATCCTGCTTCTTTCTGTGAAATATTTCAAGCATTTTACAAAAGATTTTTAAGTTGACTGCAGAAAAAGAAAATAGGTTAAAAAAAAAAAGGAAAAGAAAATAGTACAATAAAGCATAGATGAGTATTCACAAATGGGTAGTAGGAAGAATATGAAAGTATCGCTGTAGTTCACAACAGAATCACTAAATGAGCTACAACATCTGATCAATTTATTGTCCAGCTAAGTTTCCATAGACCTAAAATTAAGAATAAATTAATGAGGACTATTAAGGGGGAGAAAGGAAAAGTCACTGACTATAGAAAGAAAATTATCACTTCCAGACCAAACACCTCTGAGTGGGAGACCTACTGTGAAGAATAACAAATGTGCTCATCAGTTATGGCCACCCTTAAACAGCAAAAGGAAGGAGAGAAGAAATGAAGTAAAAAAGCTAAATTTTTCTTTAGGGAAAAAAGAATAAAATTAATCACATTAAATCTAAAAAAATAAAAACTTAGTAACATAAATCTATTTCAAATCTTTGCTATGGCTAAAAACAATTAATTGGGAGCAAGTAATGAATAGCAAACTAGGACTCAACTTCTAGAAATACAGACTCAATAAATAGTTACTTTCAGCAAAACTAGCTTAAAATGTGAGTATTAATGGAAAAAACAGAATGAAGATAGCCATCATATGAGAACCAAAAGAATAAAAATATGGTTATGTCAAGTATCTCCAAGAAAAGAAAGACATAAATTAGATACTGATGGTATTCCAATCTTTTAGGGAAAAATCAGTTAACTTTAGAGAATGAGAATATAGTAAAGAACCTCTTACGTAAACATATGAACCATTAGTAATGTTACACTGTAAAATATGAAATGATAAATTATCTAGAAAATGATAGTTTTTCTAAAATTAAAGACCTATGGCCCAAATCATGACGACTACTAGGTTTTTCTGTTGTTCTATTTATCGGGTTTTGGGGGGTTTTTTTGAGGGGGCTAGAGGGGTATCATTGAAGGCATGACAGAAAAATTTTAAAAGACCAAAACCAAAAGCAGCTCATGAGAAAACAACGTATGCTTCAATGATGAAGGCTACTGTTTGGATAATATAATATTCTAGCATATTTTGACATTTTAGGGAAATAGCAACAAATTAGGCTTCTAATAAGTTTATTAACAGCTACTCACAAATTGAAAAATAAGAAAAAATTTATGAAATTAATTCTAATGTGTCCTATACTCTTGTTTTCTCCTAAATGTAGTTGAGAACCTTTCTATATACAGTCACATAAGTCCTCTATAAAATAGACTCTAGGAAGCCAATAAGTTCTAAATTACATCATAAAAGTTATCACACAATTTTGACCTAACATTTGGCAACAAAACTAACCAAATGATTATTAAACAGAGATATTTATATTAATCTATACATATATATATAATTGTGTGCAGGAAATTCAGTGTGAATTCACATATAATTTAAAGTGTCTTTCCGAATTTTACATGTAACTAAAATAATAAACAATATACATGTATCCAACAGAGATTTAAATTTGATAAATACTGGACATAATTTAGTCAAACTTAAAGTAACAAATTGGGAAAGAACAAAAATATGCATAAAAATCCATTTTACACATAAAAAATTCTTAGCAAACATGTAAATAAGGGCACCTATTTCCAAAGCATAATACAACAAAGCGTTACACAAGAAAAGTAATTCCAATCCATTCACTTTTATTGTAGTTCAGTGTAATTATTAAATTAAAATTTTACTTTGGAGACAGCCAGTTTTAAGCAAATTCAAAATATTTTTCCACCTGCAAAATTTATATGACTGTGACTGATCTTTTAGTTAGTTATGTATTTTCTTCAAAATAGCTTATGTCTTTATACAGAATTTGGATCACGTACCCATGCCTCTGTTTGAATGGGCTTGATATTGCTTAGTAGCACCTCTTCATAGTTTCCATAATCAATGAATTTAACAACTGCTGTCATACCCGAAGAATGAAGAGCTTCAACTTCTGCTCGGTAAAACTGAGAAGGCAAAAAGGTATTTTAAATGTAACAAATAATATTCTCTAAGAAGGGCAATATTTAATGGAAATTTAAATCCTAAAAGTGTTACAATGTGAAATATATTTAAGAAAGAAAACTTACCTTTGGATAACCCTCTAACATTGTTGGGAAGACAACTCTTATATACTAATCAGATTATATAAATATGAAGTTATTTATTTCAAAAATACAAATATATCACAAAAATAAATGGCAAAGAAGAAGAAGGCTCACTGCTTCAGTCATCACAGGTGGCTGGAGTGAGGTAGGGATGTCAGGTAAGGAGTAAAGACATTACTTAGATCTAGGATTTATAGGATTTGAGACACTCCAAGACTAGAAATTTTTATCAGTTTACCCCGTGTCACTTGGCTCTGAGATCTGATGTATATAAACAAACTCACAAGAAACTGATTTACACAATAACTGCAATTTTAAAATTTACCTGGGAGGAGGCCATCTAATTGGAAGAGCCCACTAATATAGGCCAACCCATTCAGGACCCAAATTATAGGTTTGAATGTTGCTTACTGAACAAGAAATGGAAACAGAAAACAATTTGCTCTTAAGGAATATTTTCCTCAAGCTAGGGTAGTTGGATGCTCTATTATAACGCTGTCTATTCTAACAGTATTTCTTAATAGATTCACCAGAATCGGAAAATCCTAAAGGCAGCAAAAATTTGTATTCTCCAAATTCTTCTGAAAAAGGTGGTACCCCACAGTACATCAGGAAAGAGTTGATTTTTAACTAGTATATTAACTAGTATATTTAACTAGTATACTTAACTCGTAACTTGTGTATTTCATATTACAAAGGAATTAAGTGAATCCAAGGTGTTTCCTTCCTGGGTCTGGATGCTAGCAAGTTTAGAGAGACTGTGCTGGAATTTTCCTTATCTCAGGATTCTTGGTATACATTCCTCTCTCTCCTCTCTGCCTTTACTTCTTAGACTCATACTTTTGTGTTCTGTGGATTGTTTTGAGTATTTCTGGACATATGCTCCAACTGTAAGCTTCTCAAATTATGTCAGTTTAGGTAAGTTCAACAAACACTGAGTCATGCTATATGCCAGGAAAACAAACAAGGTGATGCCCTTGTAAGAATTTATAGTTTAATCTTTGTCCCTTGGGATGCTGTGGGATTACCAAAGGAGAGCAGTATCTCACTTGTCTGCCTTACATCTTCAGCTCTCCAAAATATAGCCTGACAGTGAATTTTTAAAAGCCGCACTTAAGAAACCTTGCCCCCAAATAAAGACATGTGTATAATTCCTTTTAAAAAAACACAAACATAAAAAAAAAAAAAAAAAAAAACCCCTCACTGTTTAATAAAGACAATCCATTTAAAAAATAACCTCTAGGTAATGTGGAATGTAAATATAATAAAGCTGTAGTGATATTGGCAATTAAGCTGAGGAGCTCAGGAAGAGCTTCCTGGAGTGTATTACAATGGATTCAAGGATAAAGAGGGGCTAGCCAAGTAAAGAGCTGAGAAAGGTGTTCCAGGGAAAGTTACACAGATACAAAACATGAAGATGAGTGTAGAAAACTAAAAGCTGTTTGAAATTAATTATGGTATAATATGAGAAGAAGGTTCATCCAACAGGAAATTAGACAGGATAAGTAAATAAGGGACAGATGATGGAGAGCAGAAGCATGCTAGAGTCTGTATTTATTCTACAGGCAAAAGATTTTAACTAGGAAGAATGACATGATCTAAGATTAGGATCATAGTCACAGCAGTATTGAAGACAAATTTCAGAGAAATAAGGTTTAAGGAAAGGAAAACAATTTGGAGGTTATTACAATATTCCAGTTGAGAGGGGAAAAAGAGCTGAACTAGTTTTGGTACTCTAGAGGAAAAAGGAGAACTGCCCCCAAATTCTTAAATCCTTCTATGGAAATAAAGCTAGAGAGAAGGCAAGTATTGTGAGGAATGTTTTAAACAACAGATTATACTATTTGATTAAATATCTCCAAAACAACATTACAATAAAATTAAGAGGACTAATTCCTTTTCTTAAAACTTTACCCTGGTCTTGCGCAAGAAAACTGGAAAGTTGCCTCTTCTTGACAAAACATTTAAATGTTACCTCTTAAGTTAGGTGGTTTCAGAAGATAACTACTTCCATGTCTTTCACAAGGTAAATATTGTTTACCTTATTCCCAATGCTTAATGGTGTAATCTATTTAGAGGCCAGTCCCTCACACTAAACTGGAAGTATACATCCAATTTAAGTCAAAGTAGTCACCTTAGAAGATCACCCAATTACTCTAAAAATATCGAACAGCTGAAACATTTTGGGAATTGTTAGGTACTGTCTTTTAGATGCTATACGACATTATTTTTAATATATCCAACAGAGGCAATAGATGAATTCAGTATTATTGGTTTTTTGAGACAATTAAAATTAAGATTAAAGCTTTATTAATAATCTTATCAGGAATTTGGAAGCATCTGGGTAATAGCACAGCTAGAACTATCTGATATATCCCAAGCACCTGGCACTTGGCTACTCAATTATGGTTGATTGAATACTCAATTAATATTTGTCAAAGGAACTTGTCTGCTAAGTCCAATTATTTGAATACCTGCAGATCTGTTCTCTGTTGCTTCATTTGTTTCTGGCCAAGCATTCATATTTATTCATATTCACTCATTCTCTCCCTCCCCCTCTCTTTCTTTTTAACCACGGCTCATAATTTTTATAAGATGCCAGACACTGCAGATGAAATATTGAAGAGATTCTAGAAAATGTTATTTTTCTCAAAAAAAAAGTACTATATTTTCTTTGGGCAGGCAGACAGAGTAAAAGCAGATATCCTTGATCCTAAAGAGGTTGGTTTTAGCTTTGTAAGGGCTGTCTGTTTTAGCTTTGCCTTTACTACTTAGGGCATGGTCTTTGTGGGATTTCAATGGAAAGGTCATTTACCAAGCCTCTCAAACATTACTGAGTTTGAACTCCAATGTCTTACTTCTCCTGCTCTTGTCAAAGTCACCAACAACCCCACACTGTCCAATACAGAAAATACTTTTCCATCCTTTATGCAACCTCTCACAGAAACATACAACCAGAGGCCATTCCCTCTAAGGTAGACACTGTTAGCTCAATAAACACTAACTTCCAACTATTTCACTTTTTCTTGTCTGTATCATGAAGGAGAAACTGCTAAATATAAGGAATCCCCCACCACCCAAATCAAATAATAGTTTCTGAATTTTGGAAAGTAACTGGTCTGAGTTGAGAGAGTAAGAGCCTGGATACTGAAGAACACCTGCATCTGCTTTCCAAGCCTCAGCCTCCCCAATAGCCAGAGAGTGGCCATGTGAAATAGTTCCAACCAATGAGATTTAATTAAAAGTCTGTTGGTATTCCAGGCAAGGCATACGAGTAGTGCTGTCTCCTTCCCTCCTTCTGGTCTTGAATAAAGACTTGACAGCTATGGATCCTGCTCTTAAGCAAATATCCCACATTCATACAAAAATCTTAAAGGCCTATGTCATCTGATATACCACCCTGTACACTTCTTGCTGTTATTATCAGGTAATGCCTAACACCCTGCTTATACCTCAGCATTCACTGAACACAACGGGGCCTGGTTCCTGATCCCAAGTCTTATCGCTTCCTTATAAAAGATCCATCCAAATTCTCTGGTCTGAATCTCAGTTTCTTGAAATCTTCAGTTACCTTTATTTCTGCCACTCCCTTTAGCCATACTCTCTCATGGGCACACCCTTACCTTATCAACTATAACTACTCTATGAAATATTTCAAATATTTTTTCCTTGACTTGATCCTCACATCCACCTGATCTTTCACTCTGTAACTCCCTTACATCTATTTTTATCATTTTGCTAATATCTCCAGTCCCCTCACCACTCTATTTTCCCATGAAAATGCCCCCTCCAGAATTAACTAACTAACAGAGTCAACAAATAATTATAAAATCCCTACACTGTGGGAGGAAGCAGGACTACAGACGAAAACCAGACAGACATGGTCCTGCCTTCAAGGAAGTTGATATCATGGTAGGGGGGAAAGATACAATCCAGGAATAAAAACCAAAAATATTTACAAATTGTGGTAAGTTTTAAAAAGTGAACAAGGCACTGATAGAGAAACAGAATAATGTAGAAGGGAGGAGAGGGCAGGTCAAAAAAGGCTTCTTCTAGGAGGTGATATTTGAGCCAAGCCCTTAAAGTGGTAGAAGAGCATGTTGGACAGAAGGCAAAACATGTACAAAGGCCCTTCTCTCTGAGGGTCCCTCTGTCCTCTAAACCTTACTATTCTCACTGTACTGGTTGTCTACCTCTCAGCCAGGCTCTTACTTGGTCCACATCTTCTGGTCTTTTCCTTTCCCCCATGATTTCTCTTTTTCCTTTTAGTGAGCATATAATTAGAACTAAAGAGTGTTTAAAGTATTGATTTAATAATTATTTATTAATTATAAGGTCAGTAATTAACTTATATGCTCTTAATTCTTTAAAAAAAAGTAGGCTAAATGTGTATATTTTCTTTAAATGAGAATCTGCAGAATTTGATTTTGTACCACTCAACTGACTTTCTTCCTTGTGAATCAGTACAATTTTAATATAAAGAAAAGTAAATATTTATAATTCAGCTGATGATAAGTGAAATAAAGTTCATCTTCACTTAATCACTTTTACAATACTTTTCTGATACGTACGCTAAAACTAAGCCTAACCTAACCAAATCTTATGGGATAGATTCTAAGCATCCATAAAAAAAATTAAATGTTTTATTTTTCTTCTCTTTCATAAATTATATATCTATAAATCTGTTAAAAAAAAAAACTTTAAACAGGTACAATTGTAGAACAAAACTCATAGTCCAAAATGATGACTTTCTAGAAGTCTCACTACAATGTGACATTTAGTAACATTAATATATAACATCTTTATAGAATCCATACCTTGTTGTCTTCCCAATAAAGTGCAAAACATTCATCTCCAGGTTTCCACATTTTTGCATACTCCATAGGAATAGATGATTCTGGTACTTTTTCTGGTTTAATTGGTCCAGATCTTCTTTTGGGCCCACTATTGTAAAATACTTTATCATCATAGTGCATGGCTGTAATGGGTCCTGCTGGCTTAATAGGTCCTACTCGTCTTCCTTTCATTTGCATTTCTGTCTCTCCATTTGGAACACCAGTGAAGCTATTACTTCGGACAGGATTCTGGTAATCGGTATTTACATTAAAATATTTTTCAATTTTTACACCACTGAAAGCTTCATTATTTATTGTTCGTGATTTCCTGTCATAAAAATGATCAGGATTAGCTGTTTGGTTTTCTCTTTTCCCACGTTTTTGATTATTATAATCTAAAGATTCTTGAGAAAGTGGATTTTCTTTTGCCTCTGTATACAATGGACCTCTTCCTGATCTGCTTTGCATAGAGTTATCTCTTTTTTTAAAAGTACCATCACTGTGCTGAGAACTTAAAGGATATGAAGTATCTTTAGTTCTGTCATATCTAGAATACGGTCTATCACACTTGATTCTTTCTTCAGCCCATACTTCAGATCCTGAAGAAGTACTTGGTCTCTCAGAAACTCTATTTCTAGGTAATCCACTGCCTTCTAAAACTGACTTTGAATTTTGGGTGTCTCTCTGAAAACGAGGAGGTTTTTCATTTCTTGGTTGCCTGGTATCATTTCGAGGAAGATGTCTTGGTTGATGATTATCTTTTACTCCATTTTGTTCAGTATTTGACAATCTCTGTTGTCCTTGATGAAGCTGCTGCAGCTGTGACTTAGGTTCTGAAAGGTAAAAGTATATCATATACACAATAAAATGAAGACTCTGAATGTATAATTATCTTAAAATTCCTAAAAGCTATTATTTCAATACAAAATTACCAGACTACTATTTTAACATCTTCCTACTTCATTATCTTAATCCCTCTCTGCTTCCTTAGAGTCTTGTATTTCTAATCTAGTTTTAGCCACATTAGTGAAGTAAAGCAATGATATGAACCATGAAAAAACAGAGGATAATCAAAACTCATTTGTCTTTGTCACTGAATGCTTGCATTCTTATAATATAGATATCTATATGTGTTATTGTGGTAATTCATTTCCCAAAATATTAATGAAACAGAACTGCAAATTGCTAACTCAGAAACTGCTATGAAACTGTGCAAGTACAACTCTTGTTCAACTCCTCTTGGAATCCCACTCTAATTTAGAAATGTTTAGCTATTATAGTCAGTCAACTTTTTGTATTACAAACAGATATCCTAATATAGAGAAGAGTTAATAATTTTCCTGATCTATCAAAGTAATTAAGAAAGACAGGTACTACTTGGAAATACAGAAAAAAGTGTCAAAAATGTTACTAAGCATAATAGTGTAAATAACGTCTTACTTGAAACCAAAAGAAGTAACATGGTATATATTCACAGCAGATAATTTTTAATGATTATATTTCACACAGTGATTTTTATTCCATTTTTTTGTGTCATGTCATTTACACATTTTCCCCCATTGTTTCACACAGCATGTCTATAACACTACCAAAACATATTGATTGGTCTTTTGTGTACACATCTTGTTTCTCTTGTCATACATGCTAATCAGCATACAGGTCATAATTACTCTTATATTTCCCTATGGTCACAATATTTCCAAAGAGGGGAACTATTGACATTTTGGGTGAGACTGTTACTTGCATTGAAAGAAAATTAACCTCACTGGACTGCAGACACTAAATGCCAAAAGCACCCTCCCCCAGCATCTCCAGTCACTGAGACTACCAAAACTGTCTCCATACGTTTCCGAATACCCACCGGAGGCAAAAAGGTATCAGGTAAATTGTTTAAAACTACAGGAATAAAAATAGACCTTTAAAGGTTCTTGAGTGACAAAACAGGTCGCAGACTAACGTCAAGTCTCAAGAAGGCAAGAAAATCTTCTTAAGAAAACCACTAGAATTTAGAAATCAATCTAATAGGCTTTAAATACCTTTAAGAGTAAGGAAAAATTATTTTCTAAGTAAAATTCTGTACCCAGTGAAACCATCCATTAATTGTGACAAAGAATAGATTTTTCAAATATGCAAGATTTCAAACACTAGCCCAAAACCATTTAAAGAGAAATCTTTTAAAAAATCACTTTTCCCAAGAATATTTGCCTTATAAACATAACTCAAATGTCTTATTTTAACAATTGTAGTCAATACTAAATTTTTCTTTAGAGAGAAGAAAAATGGTCACCTTTAGTTTCTACTGGCATTGTTTACTGCCCAAGAGTAAAGATTCAGGGAAGCAAGAACAGAAGAAACCATAAGCAGGACAGAAATGAGCATTTGCAGCAGAAAGCATGTATTGGTATTTGCTCCAGAAATCATTAGGAAATAAAACCAGCACTTGTCTCTTTTTGATTATCTGCTATGTATTAGGTACCCCACACTAGCACCTTATGCACATTATCAATAGTCCCCACAGTAATTTTATGATATAGATGTTATGAGGCTTATTTAACAGATAAGGTCCCTTGTATACTAAATTGAAGAAGTTTTTCAGTTCCCAAAACAAATCAAATAGAAAGCTATTTTATTTGCTGTCAGCTAGGTTTGAATAGATGTTTGGGGAGTAAGCTTTCCAGATCTGTGTTTAGGGACTTATTTTCTTAAATTATTCCAGTTGAACCACCAATATCTCTGATGGTCAGGAGATATAACTAAATTAGGTCATCATGACAGTAACTAAATGTCCCAGACTATAGATGGACTATATAGAATAAAGGTTCAACTAAGCTTTGTAGATGTGGAATTTGATTCTAAAAGGAAAAAAAATGAAAGATTTCCTAATCTATAAATTAGGATAAAGGGGAACTCTGAGTCAATGAAGCTATACTGGAGAGGTATATTAACAGGAAAACATCAAATTTTATTTTTATTCCAGTACTTAGCAATTACAGAATCAGGCAAACAAGTGACAGTAAATATTTGCTGAAAGATAGAAATACTGAAAACATTGGGAATGAAATGAGCCTCCACGTTCAAAATTACTTCATGTTTAACTCTATCACCTGAGTTTAGCTAAGGGTGCAACACAAACAGAAAACGTACTCTTCTATTTTGCCTTCTGTAAGAGGTTTGCATCAAAGCACACTGGGGTGGATTTAGATTGAGTTCAAATGATTACAGAAAAAAGACTGCACAACACACAAAAAGTAAGCTTATAAAAAGCCATCTCTGATTTGCTCTAGACAACACTGAGCTTGAGACCAAATAAATTGTTTCTCTTGATTCTAAGTAATCCATTTCTGACAAAATCACAAAGAAGCCAGTTTCCTCATTTGTAAAGTGTGGATAATGATACTTATTACAGGTTCTGGTAAAGATTCGATTGAAAACATATGTAAAATTCCTTTCTTATGGGTCCATATAGAGTCTTTGGCACTAGAATGACCATTGGAATTAAATCCCAGTCCTATCACTGAGTAGCTGTGTGATCTTGCAAAACTGGGATAATGCTACTTACCTCTTTCCTTCATATAGTTACTCATTATAGTTACTGAGCGCTGAGTACAGATAGCATCAGTATTGTCCTAATCACTATAAATGAAGTGGCAGGTGAGACCCACATCCCTCTAATCATAACAGGAAGAGGCAGACAACAAATAAGTAAACAGAATAATGTGGCTTAAAAATGTGAGGAAATCTATGAAAAATAAATATTCTTGTAATAAAACTGGGAGGAGTGGGGTACACCAATATAAGGGGAAAACTTCTCTGAAGAAGTGGTGTTTCAGTTGAGCCTAAACAATGAGAAGAAATGCAATGAAAGTAGGGAAGAGTAATCCAAGAGGGAACAACACTCACAAAGGTCCTAAGCTACAAACCTGCTTTATGAAGGTAAATTTTAAGTATTAATGTAATCACCATTAATTATTAATTTAAAAGGGAAAAATATGTATTCCAATATTCTCAAATTGATCCCATTATGCTAGATAAGAACACTAAATCCCAGGAAAAATGGTCACAAGAATTAACATTAGTTTTTTGGTTTTTTTTTTTTTAAATTAAGATTAGTTTTAATCTGAGATGGCAGTTTGCTTTCATTAATTACTCAGATATACAGTTGTTTTTAATCATCTTTCATAGCCATGACACACATTTAACTGAAGACTATGCTCAAAGTAAACATATTTATGATA
Organism: Cynocephalus volans; assembly: GCF_027409185.1. Classification (NCBI taxonomy): domain Eukaryota; kingdom Metazoa; phylum Chordata; class Mammalia; order Dermoptera; family Cynocephalidae; genus Cynocephalus; species Cynocephalus volans. The sequence continues at coordinate 51,364,115 of NC_084466.1, forward strand.
CTCAGTGTTCATAGAATTTTTTATTGTCTCCAACCCCCTTTAAAGAAAAAAGTCAATTTAAAGCAAAAGATGATTGCTGCTATAAATGAAAAAATCATGAGAACTCTGAGAAACAGTGTAACACACACCAACAACACAACTGCAAAGATGCCCCTGTTCAAGCATACTCAAAATGCATGCAAGTCCTTACAAATACCATCCCCACTGCCCAAAAGTCTAGTTCAGTAAAATGTCTCATACAGTTAAAAAACCAAATGAGCATACCTCAGGGTACAGTTATAGTAATATCCTGATTTTATAGATAAGGAAGCTGAAGAGGCTTGACCAAGGCCTAGAACAGGGTGGAGCTGAGACTATCCATGCAACAGATTCCAGATCCAACTTTTAACCTCCCTGCTATACCTTCTCAACAAAATTACCATTATGCTACTAGCGTTAAATCATTTAATAACCATGAGTTTTTTTCAGTATTTCCTCAAGGTACTCAGGATAGGATTACCATAAAAATATTTTTTTGCAAGGGGTAATAAAAGCACTGCTTGGGCAAATTGATCCATTAAATGAGAATACATCTGTTTGAGTAACTTAGCTGATTCTCCTCCTTGTCCTTCCATACAAACAAATTGCAGGAATATGGTTACATTACAAATTTCATACCTAAAACATGCTAGTTCAACTAGATAAATTTTAATTTCTCTTCCACCTCTAAAAACATTCTGTATGTCCTCTTCAGAGAGCTTTTCTAGCAACAGTTTTGCCTTTTCTTCATCAGTTACTAACAGTCACCCTAAAGCAGAGTTTTGTTTTCTGGTGAAAGTGATGTCTTGTTCTGAGCATTTTCAATTTATTATGATCACACGTACATCCATGCCTGAACAGAACCTGAACACATCCCAGGCATCTTCCCTCTGCCTCCTCCTCAGGTTTCAGCTTAGATTTCACTTTTTCTGGGAGGTCCTTCTTCCCCAAATCCCATCAACACTGAGTCAGGCACCCTTCCTATATGCCACAGTAACCTGCACGGCAGCAGCCTGGAACAGAACTGCTTAAATCTCTCTCCCTTCTTAGACTTTAAGATCCTAACCTATGTTTTGTTTACTAATACATCTCCTCTAACACAGTGCCTGGCACTTAGTAAGTCTCAAATTAATATTGTAGTATAAGTAAGTGACCGCTACTCTCCAGTAACTCCCAAAATGAACATACATGGCTTTTCTAAAGAAAAACAATTTTAAAAAATAAAGCTTACTTGTAATTATTGTCACTCATACCGCCATGGTGGTAAAATCTCTTATAATCCTTATTCTCTGTGTTTTCCTAACCACTTCAAGAGAAAAATATTATCTGTGTCACCCCTCTATAGGTATAATGATTTTTTTCTCCTATCAGGGAGATTTAAAGCAGGAGATGAGGAAATTGGGCATGGTGACACTGCTTTGTGGAGCCTATCATGTTCTTTGTAGCAGCTACATCTTAGCTGAGTTATTAAAACTCTTAATCCTGAATGCTCTAAAATCCTAAAATATAAAGGACCGCTCCTTATTTCTTTCCTTCCAACCTACCCTAATATATAAGTAAGCACTGCCAGTCACACTTCTCTGTTTCTTATAAAACTCTTCTCAAGTTGGATCATTTTCATCTTTCTAAAACATCTTGGACATAAAATAACACAGGAATTGTTTAACCAAAAATAACACTGCAGTCTTACTATCATTCCCACTCTCCTCACTATCATTAATGCCTTCTGCTCAACTGCACAGTGGTGGACTTGGGTAAGTCAGGTAAGGCTCCCTTGTTGATATATAGGGCATTTGCAGATGAGGCACTAGACTTGTGGGTCAAAAACCATTTAAAAACAATATGTTATTTTTATGTTATTTTGCCTTGAATTCAAATATTAATGTTTATTGAAGAAAATATACTGGAAAATTAGTAACTAAATATATAGCATTGTCATTTGTTATCAAACTTGTAAAAACTGAAGGAATGATGTGTCAGAACAACTAAAACTGTCATATAGGAGGCATCAGTCCGTCAAGTGCAAAAAACTAAATTTAATTTCTGTGATCTTTTCTTCCAAGTTGATTAACATTTTCCAGGATTATGAATATGATATTTTAGATTCAATATTATCTCTGCAACACATGTTCTTATAAATTTCGCACTAAAATTTAGCAAAACAAAAATGAAAACTCTTACAATTTTGAAGCCAAAACATGCTAGTGAAATTTCAAGCCACTTTACTTTAAGGGGCATGAAAATGAAAATAAAGAGCATTGCTAAAAAGAAAAGCCAAAGGAATGTCCACCTATGGGCTAGAATACTATTCTTAAAAAGTCATAGTACTACAATACAAAGGTTATCCACTGATGTAAAAGCTGATTCAAGGAGAATAGCCAAAATAACAGCTGAATAATCCTTCACTAGGTAAAGCGCAGCAAAAACAAATTATTAAATATATTTGTTATGAAAAAATGGTATAACTGATTAGTACATGAATTCACATTATAGCAGAAGCATAACACTTTCTAATATTCCTATGCCTGTTATACATAATTTTTTTCACCTCAAAATTCTCACCTAATTTTCTCAATTATACAAATCAGTCCTTTTTGTGGAAAATATCTTAAGACACTGAAGATATTCTGTAATGATCACAAAACTCTTTGGCTATAAAAATTTGTCAGCTCAAAATTTACATACAGTGTTTCTCTATAAAATATTATTTTCTCTATAAATTTATTCTGTATAAATTCTGACTTAGATTACAAAGCATAAGACCAAGGACTATTTCTCATTCCTGGAAGGTAGATATAAACATAAGTACTTATTAAATGATTATGTTTTCCATTTGTTATAAAAATAAAGCAAAAGCTTTTAAAAATATTTTGGAGTAGGCAAGAAGAGAAATAACCCATCACCCCAAACCCATAGCATAAAATTTACACGCTATATTAAGTATGTTCATTTTTACCACTCTCCTGAAAATAATCATTTTAATGTTTATATAGCATTTCATCTATTGGAGATCCTCCAGCTTTTCTTCTAACCTCACCACTTCACCGACACTACCTTTGTCAAAGTCTCTAATCAGTGGTGTGCTGGACCCAGCTTGAACATTTTACAAGCGTGTTTTATTAAATTTTCAGAAAATGTGCAAGCTAATTTTTAAGCTGTAGTCAGCCAGAAATCAGCCATAGTGGGAATATTTACACCACAGAAATCAGCTTAAAAAGCTAAAAATCTGGGCATCCTTCCTCCCGCCACTTCTACTCCCAGAACCAGCTGTTAAGCATTCACCAGCATGCTATCAATGCTATATAAACCCATTGAGCACTTTCTATCCCTACTGCTCAGCGTTCTCTTCACACTCCTCCTACCTCTTTGGCAGGTGCTTTCTTGGTCTCCTTTGCTGGCTCCTCTACCTCTACTTGATCTCCAAATTCAACTGCCTGCTTGATACCACTCCTTGGTTTTTGAAACTTAACATATCTTAAAACTGAACTCTTGATTGCTCTTTCCTCCCAAAATTTATAGGTGCTTAGAAATGCAACATGGTAGAAAGGGTTCTGAGCTAGGGAAAAGATAGATAAGGGTTTAAATCTCTTTTCTTTAGTTCTTATGGATAAGATGTTTTCTTCTTATCTGTCAAATGGAAATAACAACATATATTTTACATTTGCAGATGATTAAATGAATAGAATGCAAAGCACCCAGCAGTCCCTGGCACATAACAGATGCTCCATAAATGACATCTATTATTTTATTTTATTGTTAATAAATGTTTAAATGAATGGACAATTAATTGAGGAGAAGAAAAAAAGAATAATGGCAAAAATGAAAAAGAGGCTAGTGTGTTCTAGCATTCTGAGAAAAATTACAACCATCTTCTACAGATCTAAGTACCCAAGAAAATGAATTATATATCATATGCCATAAAATAAAACAAACTAAGTTAAAATGCTGTAGATTTAACATACAGTCCCTACAGCAGAGGTAATCTTCAAATTACTAATACACAATTATATCAGCTGTAACATCTACCCAGAAAATTTCAAAAATTCAGAGCAAAGTATATTTGGACTATTTGAATTTATGAGTGTCTCTAATAACATTCTAATGAAACTGGGATAAAAGGAACTTGCAGAATTCACATAGCCTAATTCATGGCATTTTATATAAACTAATTCTGAAAAACTAAGTCCTTTGCATTTGTCATCCCCTAGTAAACTCTGGAGATGTCTGTAGCTTAGAACTGGATACATTACTAGTCTAAGAAAATAACCACATATATAATACATTCAGAATAATTTAAGCTTCCTAAAAGATGCAGTCTAGAAATCACACCTACCTAGGCAATTAAGTATGACACTAAAATCATTAACTACCTTTTTAAATGTAATGACAAAGTTTAAATATAATAGTGACTTGTGAAGCAACACATCAACAGCAGGACAAGGTTTTTTCATTTTCTTACAAAGTACCCAGTTCCGAGTATTTTGTTACAAGCAACAGAAAGACTAATACAGAAAATTGGTGCCAGAGAAGTGGGGTGTTGCTTGTAACAAATACCTGAGAATGTTGAAGTGGCTTTGGAACTGGGTGTTGAGGAGAGTCTGGAAGAATTTGAAGGAGCAGGCTAGAAAAAGTATAGCTGCTAGTGGGAGTTTAAAAGACAAGAAAACCAGGGAAAGTTTGGAACTTCTTAGAGACTGGTTAAATAGCGGTGAGCAGAACTGATAGAAGTATGGACAGTAATGGCTATTCTGAGAAGATCTCAGACAGAAATAAGGAGCTTTTTGGAAACCGAAGTAAAGATCATACTTGCTATGAACTGGCTGCCTTCTGTTCATGACTAAAACTTTTATGGGATGTGGAACTTCAAGGTGCTCACCCAGGGTATTGGGTGGAAGAAATTTCTAAGCAGAAAAGCATTAAGGAAGCTACCTGGCTACCTGCAATAGCCTATGCTGAGTTATGGCAGAAAAGGCATGATGTAAGGTAGAATATATAATTAAAAGGGAAGCAGAGTGTAAAGATTTGGAAAATTTACAGCCTGGCAATGTGGTAGAGCAGCAGAGAGCATCTTCAGGAGAAATATGCAGTGGTGCAGCCCAGTGTTCCATTTGCTAAGGAGATTAGTACAGAAGAAAGGAATTATCAAGAGAAGGGAAAAAAGACCTTGAAGCTATTTCAGAGGCTGCCTCTTCCATTACAGGCCCAGAAACCTAAGGAGACAGAACGGTCTCAGGGAACAGGCCTCAGGTGTCCTCCATGCCCAGGACTACCTTGGGAAGCTGCTTTCTGCACCAGCACCCCGGCTGCTTTGGCTTCTCCAGCCATGGCTAAATTGGCACCAGGTGTGGCCAGACCTGCAGTTTTGAAAGATACAAGCTAGAAGCCTCCGCAACATCCACGTGGTCTTAAGTCTGCAGGCTCGAAGAATGCCAGAGCTGTGGAGGCTTGGAAGCCTCCACCCTGATTTCAAAGGTGTATTTAAAAACCTGTGGGCCCAGGAAGAGATCTGTCACAGAGGCAGATTCACCACACAGAGTCTTCACCAGAACGATGCAAAGAGGAAATGTGGGGTCAGAGCTGCAGCAGAGAAACCTCACCAATGCCATGTCTAATGGAGCCGGGGGGCAGGATCGCCATGGAGACCCCAGAACTGTAGAGCTACCAGCATATGACACCAGCCTGCGAGAGCTAAAGCATCACCTAAGTCCAGGAAAGCCATAGAAGTGGAGCTGCCTGAGGACTTGGAGGCCTGGTCTCCAAACCAGCTTGCAGAGAACATCAAACATGGAGTCAAGGTACATGATTCGCCAGCTGAGATTTAATGTCTGCCCTGTTGGGTTTCGGACTTGAGACCTAGCACACCTTTCTTTTGGCCTATTTCTCCCTTTTTGAATGGGAATATTTATTTACCTTATGTTTATCCCACCATTGTATCCCGGCAGTAGATAACTTTTTTTGATTTCACAGATGGGACTTTGGACTTTTGAGTTGAAACAAGTTAAGACTTTGGGGATGAAATGAATGTATTTACCTGTGAGAAGGACAAACTAGGGAGGCCTGGGCAGAATGATATAGATTAAAGTGTGCCCCCCAAGTTTTGTGTAATAGAGGTTTAGTACCCACTGTGACAGTATTAAGAAAGTGGGAAATCCTATTATGGTAATTGAAAGGTGGGACGTTGAAGAGGTGATTAGATTTGAGGAAAAAGCCCTAATGAATGGATTAATAATGGTTGTCATGGATGTGGTTCTGAGGGCTTTAAAAGGAGAGCATGTGAGCATCTCTCTCTCACTCTGCTCTGCCATTCTACCATGTGAAACTCCTGGGTCACTGTCACTACCAAGGCATTCACCAGATGTGTTCCCTGGACTTTGGACTTCCCAACCTACAAAACTGTAAGCAATAAATTTCATTTTCTTACAAAGTACCCAGTTCCAAGTATTCTGTGATAAGCAACAGAAACAGACTAATACAACCAGACATTAAGTAGCACTGGCATAGACTTCACTGTTAAGGGTAACAAATTGTTCACAAACATAGTTGGAAACGATTCAAGTTAAGCTTAAAGTAATTTGTACTTAAAGAATAGAATGGGAATGGGAGAAAGGAATAGGCTTTATAAGAAGAAAAAGTCAAGGGCTGTGAAAGCCATAGAGTTGGGTAAACAGAGAGAGAAAGTGACAGCTATCCATTCCTTCTGCTTTCTGCTATGTTCACAGCTTATAACTTTACTCACATAGCAACCACTTATCTCTGGCTTCCAGACAGGCACTCTACCATCAATTTCAATCAATGCAGAGTAACGCTGTTTGTGGCAATTCGATGTAAATATACACAATAGTCCATACATGGGTAAACCTTTCTTGAGGAAACCCTTCACAAGGACATCTAGACTAACACATTGATATTCTCTCTTCTTGACCTAGTTTCCTGCCTTCCCAATTAGGCTATTATCATTGTATCACACGTCCTTCGTGCAGTCCCTATTCTTCAGTCTTCAAAATTCATGCTGTATATCTACAAGCCAAACTACTTAAACTTCAAACTTGATTAAAAGAAAATTTAAAAAACACACTTGTACCAACTATCAAAGACTTGTAACTTGATGTGAAGTACGCATCACCCATTAATATTATCTTTACATCCACTAACATCTAAATATATAATTTGCATCTGGATATTATGTAGCATTTGGAATTATGTAGTCCTGTTAACCAAGATAAAATGCTACTTATCACAAAATCCACAGAAAATAGAATAATGGAACACCATGAAAACAGTAATATGTAGTGTAGTCTGAATTTTATCCTGTCAATGGGAATACTCAATGGAGCATTTTAAGCAAAGGGGTAGTGAGATCAAATATACATTTTAAAAGATCACTGACCACAATTATGGAGGAAGGTATGATAACATTCTTCAAAGAACAGTGGAGGGTTGATGAGGACCTAAGGTAGGACAGTGGGGTTGGAGATTGTAACAGACTATGAGTGAAAGATGCAGTTGCCACTGCTGTTGCTAATCATGATGGTGGTTGTGGTGGTGGTGGTGGTGGTGGTGGTGGTGGTGGTGGTGGTGGTGGTGGTGGTGGTGGTGGTGGTGGTGGTGATGATGATGATGATGATGGCATGAACTACCATATATGTGGAGGTCTATGTGTCAAGCACTGTGCTTACCACTTTATATGCATAATCTAACTGGATCTCCCCAACAACTCTATAACCCTATGATAGGTGCTGTTATTATTTCCCCATTTTCTAATGAAGAAATTAAGGCTTATGATTTATATAACTTGCCCAAAGACGTACAACTAGTACATATAAGAGTTATGAGTTTAGTGGTGGAATCAGTTGTATTTATCTCCAGCACCATCCCCTTCTTTTGGTAACAGAATCCTGCACTAAAGTACAGTGGTGTGAACTACTCCTTCCCCTTTATATATAATCCTGATGGAATCAATGAAGATGTCCTGTGCTCTCCTGTCTAAAAAGGGGCAGATAAAAATATAGGAGATGGAAGCTCTTTTTCTGTCTACTGTCCCAAGTATAAAGACCATTTTCTCATTTTTGAAAAATATTTTTATTACTTTTTACCCTATATCATGAATGGAGGTTTTATATCAGCAACTGTAGTGCTCTTTTCTCTGAGTCTCTTTGGCCTCTATTCCAGCCACTCCCCACACCGATACCAACATCCCCAGCAGGACTCAACTGAGCTTGGGAATCAATAATAATGCAAAAGGTATTTATCTTTTCCCAAAGAAATTTGCTTGCCAAATTGAAATGTCTTTTTACCTGCATATCTTTATATTTCATTATGCTGCCTTGTATGTTGGTCTTACAGTACACCTAGAGCTACCTGGCCAGTAGAGATAGTCTGTCAACACAAAAAAGTAGAATTCAGAGATGGAAAAAGATTTTCCAGTTATATGAGCCGTAAATTCTTCTTTTATTTGGATTTCTGTTGCTTACATGTTATAAAGCAAATTAACATAGAAATTGATGCCAGGAAATAAGGTGATACATGTGACAGAACCTAAAATGTAAAACTTATTTAGCAGAGGCAGGATGCAAGGCAGTGAAAGTCCTCTCATCCCCTAACCGGAATCCTCTTGCACACAGTAACCTATAGTTTACTGTCTTAGAACTGAGACCACCCTAATTAATGCAGCTGATGCTTTAGAAAACTTGGTATAAAAATGTCAGGACAATGGAAAGTAATGGTTACTACAGTTACAAGAAAAACAGGCTGGCAAGTTTGAAAACAGACAGGACAAGGACACAGCTAGCTACGAAGTGCTCTTTTCAACTATTACCAGAAAACCGAAAAGATTAAGAATGACATAATTATGTTTCTAGAGGGATTACAGAGTTCTTTGAACCAAGGATCAAAAGAGGAAAAGCAGGAAACACAATAGGAGATGAGACTGGGTCCTGGAAAGGGGAAGCTTGATCACTAATGACCATGTTCAACATTTATGAATATTGGATGAGTTCTTAGTTCCTACATTTGTTTAATTTAAATCTTATTTTCATTTAAAAAAAAATCTCCATTTGAACTCTTTATTTCTCTAAGTGTTTGTCCTTTTCATAACTAGATCATACTCTCTATTCTACCTCCCAAAATTTTGACACAAAATAAAACTGTAAAACACAAACACAAATAAAACTAATGCACATGTAATTAAAAAATAAGCTACACAACAAGTGGATAGTAGAGGAGTATGAATTTAAGAGTTACTCTGTCCACTTTTTTCACAATGCTCCTTGATATCCATTTGGAACACCTGTAGAAAGCAAATTAAGTTTGTCCTGGCCTTATTCAGATGTAGAAAGTTAAAATAATAAAGGTACTGTCTCAAAGCATTCCTTTTACCTATCTCTGGCCAATGCAGTCATCTCCATGGCAATGTTAAGAACAAATCTACTCCTTCTGTCCCAGGTTGAAACTTAAGATACATATTCCCATTGTTCATTGTTTCAATGGCAATTATGTATCACTGAAGTGACACTATTGATAAACTTAAGGTATAAAATGACATAAAAACAGCCTTTTGAGAGTTAGCCTGATAATCTAGCTATAAATTATAATATCTAGTCTATAATATCAAATTTGAAAAATCTATAGAGGCCCCGCCCCTGTGCCCTGAACCAGCATCATGCAGGTGGGCATGCCAGTACCACCAGCAGAACCCCGGCTCCACATGGCTCCCTCACCCCTCCACTTTGGACCCAGGCAGATGGGGAGCTACATGCCCCACCCCCACGCCATGAACCGTCACCATGCAGGTGAGCCCACCAGGGGTGGCTGGCAGCAACACCAGCCAGTGGAACCACGCAGCTCCATGCAGCCCCTCATCCCGCCTTAGACCCAGGGGGGAGCACCAGGCTACAGTTCCAACCCACCGAGTTTGGCCCAGCAGAACTCCACACGCTAGGGGCTCATTCTATGACCAAAGAGACTAGAATGGGAACCAAGGTTGTTTAACATAACCACCACCACACCTACTGTCAAGCAAAGACAATTCAACCCCCACGGTGGCAACCAAGGCCACTCCACAGCCAACCTCAGTGTAATAGAAGAAGCAAACCCACTAGCAAATGACCAAGCATCAGTGAAAAAGCACTAGAAGCACCAACAATCAAGAAGAAATGACACCACTGAAAGGATACAGTAATGCCCCAAAGTCAGACTCCATGGACCAGGGAATCCTTGAAATGTCTGAAAAAGAATTTCGAGGAATTAGGAAAACTGGAAGAAATAAAGGAAGACTCATTTAGAGAACATGATGAAACAAGAAAAAACATCCAGAATATGAAGGAGGAAATCTACAAAGAGATTAATACCATAAAAAAGAATGTAGCAGAACTTGTAGAAATGAAAGACTCACTCAATGAAATAAAAAACACAACTGAGAGCTTGAGCAGCAGGATAGAGCAAGCAGAAGAAAGAATTTCAGATCTTGAAGACGGTCTTTTTGAAATAAGTCAGGAAGACAAAAAAAAGGGAAAAAGAGTTTAAAATAATGAGGAAAACCTATGAGAGATAGCAGACAACCTCAAGGGCTCTAACATCCAAATTGTGGGTATTCCTGAAGGGCAGGAGAAAGGAAAAGGTATCGAAAACCTACTCAAGGAAATAGTAATGGAAAACTTCCCAGGTATAGGGTGAGATACAGATATTCAGATCCAGGAAGCCCAAAGGTCCCCAAACAGATTCAACCCAAAAAGATCCTCCCCAAGACATATTACAGTTAAATTCGCAAGCTCAAAGACAAAGAGAGAATTCTACAAGCAGCAAGAGAAAAGCATCAGGTCACTTATAGGGAAATCAACATCACACTAACAGCAGAGTTCTCACCTGAAACCCTACAGGCAAGAAGAAAGTGGAATGATAAATTAAAAATACTAAAAGAAAAAAACTGCCAGCCAAGAGATCTTTACCCAGCAAGGATCTCCTTCAGAAATGAGGGAGAAATAGTGTATTTCCCAGATAAACAAAAGTTGTTGGAATTCACCACCACACAACCAGCCCTACAAGAAATTCTCAACGGAGTCATTCATCTGGAATCTGAATAATGGTGACCATCATCACGAATACACAAGCAAGAGTAAAACCAACAGTTAAAACAAAAACACCAGCAAGAAAGAGAAAGAAGCTAAATCACTCCACCTTAAATTCCCAACTCACATTGAAGAAGAGAAATAAAAGGGGAAACAATGGTCAAAAGATATTTAAACCAACTAAATAAATAGCAATTAAATGACAGGAATTAAACAACACTTCTCAATAACTAATCTGAATGTGAATGGACTAAACTCCCCAATCAAACACAGACTAACTGACTGGATTAAAAAGCTAGACCTAAGTATATGCTGTCTTCAAGAGACCCACCTCACCTGTAAAGACACTCATAAGACTAAGAGTGAAGGGAAAGAAAAAGATATACCATGCAAATGGAAACCAAAAATAAGCAGGAGTAGCTATTCTTATATCAGACAAAATAGACTTTAAACCAAAAAACATTAAAAAAGACAAAGAAGGCCATGATATAATGATAAAGGGAACTATCCAGCTAGAAGACATAACAATCATAAACATGTATGCACCCAATACTGGAGCACCCGGATATATTAAGCAAACACTCTTAAACCTAAAGAAGGAGATAGGACCTAATACATTAATAGTGGGTGAGCTGAACAATCCTCTCTCAGTATGGGACAGCACTTCCAGGCAACAAGTCAACAAAGAGACACAGGATTTAATCTACACCCTAGACCAAATGGACTTGGCAGATATATACACAACGTTTCACCCAACAGCAAAAGAATACACTTTCTTCTCATCAGCTCATGGTACACTCTCCAGGATAGATCCCATTTTAGGTCACAAATCTAGTCTCAGCAAATTTTAAAAAACTGAAATCATTCCAACAATCTTTTCAGACCACAATGGACTAAAACTGGAGATAAACAATAAGCAAATTGCTGGAAGCTATACAAATACATGGAAAATAAATAATAGGCTCCTGAATGACCTATGGGTCCAAGAAGAAATTAAATGGGAAATCAAAAACTGTCTAGAAACTAATGAAAATAAAGATACTTCATACTAAAACTTGTGGGATACTGAAAAGCAGTACTAAGAGGAAAATTTATTGCAGTCAATGCTTATTATCAAAAAAATGTAAAGACTCCAAATAAACAACCTAACACTACACCTCAAAGAACTTGAAAAATAACAACAATCCAAACCTCAAGGCAGTAGACAGAAAGAAATAATTAAGATCAGAGCAGAACTAAATGAAATAGAGACCCAAAAAACAATAGAAAAGATCAACAAAACTAAAAGTTGGTTTTTTGAGAAGATAAACAAAAAGACACACCATTAGCTAGATTAACAAAAAAGGAGAGACAAGATCCAAATAACAAAAATCAGAAATGAAAAGGGAGACATTACAACTGACACCACAGAAATACAAAGAATCATTAGAGACTATTACAAACAACTGTATGACAACAAATTTGAAAATCTGGAAGATACGGATAAGTTTTTAGACACATATAAATTACCAAGACTGAATCAAGAAGAGATAGAAAACCTGAACAGACCAATAACAAGCAAAGATATTGAAGTAGTAATTAGCAATCTTTCAAGAAAAAAAGTTGGGATCTGGATGGCTTTACAGCTGAATTCTATCAAACTTTTAAAGAGGAGTTAACACCAATTCTCATGAAACTGTTCCAAACAACTGAAACAGATGCTACTCTCCCAAACTCATTGTATGAAGCCAACATAACTCTGATACCAAAACCAGATAAAGACACAACAAAAAAAGAAAATTCCAGGCCAATATCCTTGATGAACCTAGATGCCAAAATCCTCAACAAAATATTAGCAATTAGAATACAACAACATATTAAAAAAATTATACACTATGATCAAGTGGGATTCATTCCAGGTATGCAAGGATGGTTCAACATATGAAAGTCAATAAATGTGATACATCAAATCAACAAGCTCAAGGACAAAGACTACATGATCATCTCAACACAGACATCACTCCTCAGGCTTATAGCCATCTGATGATATTAGACAAAGGCAACTACGCTGGGGAAAAGATTGCCTCTTCAACAAGTGGTGCTGGGAAAACTGGATATCCATATGCAGAAGAATGAAACTAGATATGCATCTCTCACCATACACTAAAATCAACTCAAAATGGATTAAAGACCTAGGTATCAGACCCAAAACTATAAAATTACTAAGGAAAATATAGGTGAAACACTTCAGCAGTTAGGTCTGGGCACAGGCTTTATGAACATGAGCCCAAAAGCATAAGCAGCAAAAGAAAAAATAAACACATGGAACTATATCAAACTAAAAAATTTCTGCACATCAAAACAAACAATCAACAGAGTGAAAAGACAACCTACAGAGTGGGAGATAATTCTGCCAACTATGCATCTGACAAGGGGCTAATATCCAGAATATACACAGAACCAAAGCAATTATACAGTAAAAACATAAATGACCCAATTAAAAAATGGGCAAAGGAGCTGAATAGACATTTTTCAAAGGAAGACATAAAAATGGCCAACAGATACATGAAAAAATGTTCAACATCACAAGTCATCAGGGAAATGCAAATTAAAACCACACTGAGATACCACCTCACTCCAGTTAGACTGGCTATAATCAAAAAGATGGTGAATAACAAATGCTGGCGAGGGTGTGCAGAGAAGGGAACACTACTGCACTATTGGAGGGACTGTATATTAGTACAACCACTTTGGAAAACAATTTGGAGGTTTCTCAAACAACTATAGATATATCTTCCATATGATCCAGCAAACCATCTTCTGGGTATATATCCAGAGGAATGGAAATCATCATGTCGAAGAGATACCTGCACTCCCATGTTTACTGCAGCTCTGTTTACAATAGCCAAGATATGGAACCAACCTAAATGTCCATCAATAGATGATTGGATAGGGAAACTGTGGTATATATACACTATGGAATACTACTCTGCCATAAAAAAGAATGAAATACTCCCATTTGCAACAACATGGATAAACCTGGAGAAACTTATGTTGAGTAAAACAAGCAAAGCACAGATGGATAAATACCACATGTGCTCACTCATATGTGGGAGCTAAGAGAGAAAGGAAGGCAGGAAAGAAAGACCATAGTAGTGCTGTGATCCAGCAGAGGGAGGGAACACTCCTAAGGGCTACACATTGGAGTTGAGGGGAGAGGGGGAAGGGGAAGGAGGTAGGGAGACAATTGGGAGGGGACGAAGGGTACAAAAGTAATTTCTGGTAATGGATATGCTCCCAGTACGAATCTGGCCCCCACATCATGGGCAGGAGGGGGGACAATCAGCTTTGTATCTCATGAATATTTGTAATAAATAAATAAATAATTAAATAGAAATGAAAAATCTATATATAAAAAAAGTCCTTTTGGAACACAACCAACCCTATCACAAACTGATCAAACAAATCTTCCCATGTTGACATCAAAGCATCACACAACACATAAAACATTTTAATGATTACTCTAAGAAAACAATGTAATCAAACCTCATTTTTTTTCAGAGTAATAGTAATGTCAAACAGTTATTTTTGATTCCAATTTAAAGACAAAACAACCAAAAGTTAATGCTAAGAGAAAAATTCTAAGAAAAGTAGATGTGATGATCAATTATTTCTGATGGAATTTTTAAAAATCAGAATAAAGAAATGATAGCACCCTCTGCTCTTTTAGAGAAAATTACATAATGTGATATGAAAGTGAATACTAACCTGCATTAAATTTGTCAGAAGGAATCTCATCCTTAAAGGATGTTTGCTTTTCTTCCCCACGAGCCTGACACATTATACAGAATCTGGTATGACATGACAAGACCATCCAGGCCAAGGCTTACTCAGCTAATCTTGACTCCTAGGGGTACTAAACTAAACAAAAACCTCTGACAGCTTATACTGATATAAAACACAGAAGCAAAAAAGGTTTGATTATTGAACTTTATTAGAAACAAACATTTTTTAAACCCCAAATAGACACATCGCTGAATCAGGATTACTTCTTTATAATGTCAGTTCGGGTCTGTAGCTGAACCAAATAATGATGCTGATGATATGAACATAAATAAAATTATAAGATCATAACTCTCTTCATTAGCTGTTCATAAGGCATTTAACGATTAAACATTATCAGGACTCTATCCTGAAAAGCTTTGTAGATTTTCCTTAGAAAAAAGTTCAACATTTTTACCATCAATAAAGAGTTAATTTTAGAACGTAAGATTTATGGATCAATGACCAAATTATAAGGAAAGACCAAAGCAGAGATTCAATCTTACAGAAGTAAAAGTTTATTCTGTGCTTTAATTCCACTTAAAAAGAAACATGAAATCTTAAAATGAGTGGAAAAACAATTCAGTAGCTTGACTCAACTGTTTTTGTTTTGTTTTGTTTTAACTACGAACCCCAGCTCACCTAACAATACCATCACTTAGTAGCATGAGTGGATTAACAAGAGAATGTGCAAAAGAATATCTACAAACAATACGCAAGGGAGTATTTACACACCGAGCTTTCCCATCAATCCTGTTACCTTCATTGCACCCATAAAGACAGAACCAAGAGATAGAAGAAACATCTACAAGCACAATAATGTTCCATCTACACACACATCAGTTTATTGTGTAGCTGTTTGTACTTGTGTGTGTTATCATG
Organism: Cynocephalus volans; assembly: GCF_027409185.1. NCBI lineage: Eukaryota > Metazoa > Chordata > Mammalia > Dermoptera > Cynocephalidae > Cynocephalus > Cynocephalus volans. The sequence continues at coordinate 51,379,879 of NC_084466.1, forward strand.
AATCTCTTCCGTGTGATGTCAATATCATTGAAGAGAGCTCAGGTTCAGAAAAGCAGCTACTGATGGAATCAATCCCTGGTCAGACAAATATTTAGAACAGTGAAACAGCAAACCAAGTAGTATTTTCAAGCCTATCGGATTAAAGTATTTCTTAGGCATGCAAAACAACTAGTTGGTCTTCTTTTGGCAATAAAACTTTGAAATAAAGGACTAAATATTATTATAGGTTACAAATTTGCCAGATCATGTCTGATTACTATACTCAAAATAATTTCTGATAAGCCCTTATACTTTGTTCCGTATTCTTCTAGCTTACCCTAAGTAAATGATAAAATCCTTTTTAATAAGCATTCCAATGTTCCTTTAGTTTGAGGTTTGTTTGTCTCACAAACTAGACAGTAAGCCTCTTTGGGACAAGAGCTACAAAATCAATCTATTTCCCTGAACTTTTTGAATGAAGTTATTTTTTATACTTTGTTTCCCGACCACTTACCACAGGCCTGGTACAAATAAATACAAAATAAAATACTATATTTATAGAATGAATAATTCCTTACAAAACATACAAGAGTACTTCAAAAAGTTCATGGAAAAATAGAATTAAAAGATAATACAAATCTTTCCATAAACATTTTTGAAGTACCTTCGTACAATTGTAGCCTGACTTCAATCTCAACCCCATTTTACCCCATTTTCCTTGCAGACAGAAAGTTTTTTCTTAAAAGACCAAAATAAACCTCATTACTCTCATGCCAAAAACCCTCTCATGGCTGGATAAAATAAAAACTCCTTAGGATGAAATTGTCTTGATGTGGCTCCAGCCTACCAATTCCATCTCCCTGACACCCCCCCCCCATCCCTACCTCTCTCTCACCCTTGCCAGCACAGTGAATGGGTGTTCTAATGCTTCCAAGCCTGTATACATAGAGCTTCCTCTACTTTGCCCTTTCCTCAACATGCCTCCTCAGACTTGGCTAAATGCCATCTCTTCTATGAAGCCTTCTGCCTATCTCCCATCTTGGTTAGCTAGTCTCCTAACACAGTACATTTAAGAAGGAAAGAATAAAAAATTTGCTTCCTTGAGAATAGTGATCACCAAGTATGGCAGACACTCTAATGTAAATTGAAATGGGGGGTGGATAATTTCTGGTATTATAATGATCACAAGAACATATGAATTTGAATAAAATTTAAGAGCCTGTACAAATATTTCCAACTTTGTGAGTTTGGGAATTTATGAAGATCATAGGCTATATTCCTTGTGAAAATTAAGGGTCTAGAAAATACTATAATTTCTACATTTTTCTCACATTCTAGCTGACTCTGTGTCATATTAATAATAGTGATGTAAATACAACATATTCTACTAAAATAATATCCTGTTTTAACAGATATGTTCACAAACTTCCATCCCCTCAGAAGTAAATCTCTCTAACACTGATTTTAGGTTCCAAGTACAGTATTCATCTCATGTATCTTAATTAAATTTGATACCTTTTTCCAAGTGGAATGCTAGTATTACTTCATTTTGTTAATATACGATTGCACTCTGAGAACTGAAGCATTACAGGCACACAGGTCATAGACAAGTTACTGTTTTCAGTCTCGAACAGTAGAAAATATAATGATTTAGAAGATACTATAGGATTATGATTTAGGAGATACTAATAGGAGTCAGAGACAAATGTAGGGGAGCGGGAAGATGGAAGGAAATCAAAAGAGCTCTGAGTGGGATAGTATAAAGTGAAGTTGGGACAAGAATATCAAGAAGTCAGAGTGGGGAAGAAGTCAGAGAGAGCTGAAGCAACAGCAGAGATTCTCCTGCTGGCCTTGCAGAAGCAAACAACATGCTGTAAATTGCCTGTGGAGTGGGCTCTGTGGCAATGACCTGAGGGCAGCTTCTAAAGAAGCTGAAAGCAGTCCCCAGCCAACATCAAGCAAGAAAATGGAACTTCAGTCCTACATCCACAAGGAACTGAATTCTGCCAACAACCTGTGAGCCTGTAAGAGGACCTTGAGTCTCAGGCAAGATCACAGCCCCAGCCGAAATGTTGATTTCAACATGTGAGACCTTGAGCAGAGGCCCCAATGATGCTGCGCCTGGGCTCCTGACACACAGAGACTATGAGATAATAAATTTGCATTGCTTTAAGCCATTGCCTTTGTGGTAATTTGTTTATCTGTTGCTGTTTTTTCCTGAGGCTTGGATTAACAAATTACTCTTCTTAAAAAAGCTTCTAATAACTCTCCATTGCCAATAGAACAGTTTCCTACACAGCAAGAGAAAACTAATACATTATGCTTTACAATCAAGAACATACTGCTCTTTCATGTTATTGTTTACAAATCCTGATCAAGAAAATAGTGCTCTTACATGTTATTGTTTACAAATCCTATCTACATCAAACATTTGTTTTCTCAAACAATACATTGCCTTTTTTATATAATCTAGCAAATAAGCTTCCATTTTCATGAAATCTGGACATTTCAAATTTGTTATAAAAGCGTTTTATCTCTGAGCTTATTTGGTTAGATTCAAAACATATCTAAAAGAGAAAACTAAAATTAAGAGTATATTTCCTTAACCTTTTGGAACCTTTTCAAGATACGATTCCAAAAACTTACCAATTTAGAAAATATTCACCATATATTTCATGTTTAGAAAAAAGATACATACTTAACATACTTATTTTTCTCTTTTGAGTATTAATGTTTATCACTAAGGTATGTCGTATTAAGAAATACATCACGTTGTGAAAGCATACCCACTGTGTGAACATTTTCATATGATAGGTAATATGTGGAGAAAGAATACAGACCAATTTCACAATCAAAATAAATTATACATCTGTGGATTCAACTAACCACGGATTGAAAATATTCAAAAACAAGAATTGCACCTTTACCAAACACATACAGACTTTTTTTCCTTGTCATTATTCCATAAAGAATATAGTGTAACAACTATTTACATATCATTTACATTGTATTAGGTATTACAAGTAATCTAGAGATGATTTAATGTATAAAGGAGGATTTGCATAGGTTACATGCAAATACTACACCATTATATATTAGGGACCTGAGCATCCATGGATTTTGGAATCCATGAGAGGTCCTGGAACCAATCCCCCACAGATACCATGGGATGACTGTATATAATAATAAATTTTCCAACACAACAATCTGTTTACATAGCTAAATCTGTCACCTAAGTAGGAGTAAAGTTAAGGAAAGTAGTTAGGTGATGTAACTTGTTATACAGTTAGGGGGCAAAATAAGCTGCCATTTGTTTTCAGAATGTAACAATTAAAATTTTCTTCTACATTTTTAATAAACAGGAAACTTTTAATTAAATAAATTTATAAACAAACACCCAGAATATAGGTTCATAAAATCAGTTGCTTTATAAACCTTTTTTTGTTCAATTCCAAATTAACTTTGGCCTTTTAAAAAGAAATCTATCAAAAAAAAAAAAAAGAAAAGAAATCTACTTCAAGTTGGCCTACCTTCCACATTCAAAGTCCCCATTTTAGATTCCAAGAAATCAAATAATGTACTTGGGGCTGATGGCCTTGCATTTCCTAGGTCCTCTTCATCTTCACATCTTATTCGCCCCCGGCCCTTTCCTCTACCTTGAGATTTAAAAGCAAAACATATATATTGTATATGCAAAAATAAAAAGAGAAAATACACTAAAATGTAAACAGCAATCACTTTAAGTGGGATTTTGTATGTATGTCTTTTCATATTTTTTGTATATTCTACATCTTTATAATAACTTTTCAAATGATTATGTTAAACAGCACCTTTAATCCTCCTAATGATCTATGAAGAAATTTGACTTTGTTCATATAAACTATCTTTTAAGGAAATAAATCATTTTTATAAAAATTTTTCTTTAGCCACAGATTTTTCAAAAACAAATATGAGATTTGGGACTTAAAAAATCACACTACACATTTGCCCATGCAATGACTAAAGAATAACATCAGGTAAATTTATGTTCTTGTTAATTTTAAAAGTTTACAGACTGTTTAGTCATTTGTACAAGTGGCATAATTCTATAAATAATTAATAGAACTAGTCACTGCATATCATATTTTCTCTATTACTAATAACAATCCTGTTAAATAAGGCATTGATAGGCCCAGTTTACATAAAGATGAAGACAATGAGACTCAAAGTAACCTACAAACATCTCTGTGGTTCCAAAACGGATATTCCTTCCACTTACTACAATCTTAAATAAAGTTATAGTCCTGACAGCAATAAAAATCCAGCCTCTGTCAGTAACATACATTCCTTTAAAATGCAAACAATACTATCTGGTACATTGCTTAATAAATTATACCTCTCAGAGGGGGACCCATAACAGGTTTCTGTTTATTGCTGCTAAGAAGTACATTCAGTGCTGCTTCTAAGTTGTTGCCATTATCCATAAGAGCTTGCCTTGATGCTTCCTTACTGAAGCCCATTTCTGTTATATGCTTCAGAGCCTTCTCATCGACCTGTAAGAAATGAAGAGAAAAGTTTTGCTGATAGCCCATAAATAAAGCAAGGTATAAGTTTTCACTTATTTACTGTCTTTTAACTAAAAATTATATTCCATACTTATGGAAAAAAATGTCATACTAATACGGCATTCACTTGCTGTTGTTTCATACCAATAGTTAAGGAAGAACATGTATGCTATGTGGGGTTGTGCCTTGAGTACACTCTGACTTCACCAATGCCACTGAAAATGCAAAACAAAAAAAGGAAATTTTATTATATGTAAGAATAAAGCCTTTGAAAACAATACAGATGGTGAAGAAAAAACTACCTAATGAAAATTTTTCACAGTAAAAAATGAAAAAATTTTGATACCTCTTCATCCTAGAAAGAAAATATAATTTATATAGCACCTCTCCAAAAATACAAAGTATAAATTGAAGCTAGGAAAATAGTATCACCTTAGTAGCTTTGTTTTTTAATTCTCTATTGCCTCAGTATTCTTCTCTATATTCATTAATAATGCTATCTATGACGTTTTGACAGCTGTCCCCAAATGGGAAAGTCCACTTTACAAAAGCCAGAATCCAAATCTCCTTTAAAAATCTAGATCTGAATAGAATTCAAGAACTGCTTAAGTAGTAGAATTATGCAGCATGAAGAAATTTCTTGAACCAAAGCCAGTGGAGAAAAACAGACTTTAATTTTTATAAATCTAATAGTTAACATGGATAGGCTTTAAGTTAGCATAAATGGCATGTATGCTGCAGACACCTATTCTGACGCCCACGCAAACACTGATAAAGCAAGAGTAATGATTTCCAAACCATGTGTCAAAAAATCCTTCTAAATTTAGTAGCTACTATCAACAGATTAGAGTTGACACATGAAAGAAAAATAACTTACCGTCCCTGCAGCAGATACACTAAAGTAAATGCAAAAATACCTGGATATCAAAACCATAATTCATCTTTATTCAAAAACTAATATGAACATAAAAATATAACCAAACCTTCCCAAACATGTCCCTCTCTAAATTATCTCCCAAGTAAATATCTAATTAAGAATATTGTTCCATACATAGAAGGTCACCAAAAAAATACTTTAAATGATCCATTAATACTCAACCTGCTCCTTGGTATAACTTATTTTTGCTTTTCTTGTTAACCTGATTTGCAGTTAACCAAATTCCCAATATGTGTTGGCAGGGCCAAGCTCTCTGATGGTCCTAGGGGAGAATCCTTCCTTGCCTCTTCTAGTTTCTGCATATGCTGGCAATCCTTGGCATGTAGACTCTAGTCACATGGCCATCTTCTCCCTGTGTGTCTTCAGTTGGTCTTCCCTCTGTATACATGTCAGTCTTGTGTCCAAATTTTGCCTTTAAATAAGGAGACCAGTCACAGCTAATTAGGGAGCACCCTAATGACCTCCCTTTAAGTTGATTACCTCTGTAAAGACCCTGGTCCCAAATAAAGTCACATTCTAAAGTACTGGGAGTTAGAAATTCAACACATCTTTTTTTTTGGGGGGGGGGGCACAATTCAATCCATAAAACTACCTATTATCATGAATTTTTTTTCCGACCTATCAGCTGACATCCCAATTGTTTCCCTTTAAATGCTGAAAACAAAAAATTGAAACCATCCAACAAGCAAAAGAATTTGCTATCCAATCATTCCTTTATATTCAAACATCAATATTTCAAACTGTCCTTTGGATGGTCTCCTCCATTTCTGAATGATGATATAGAATCCTTGGTTGACAAGTTTTTTTCTGTCAGTACTTTTAATGTATCATTCCACTGCCTTCTGACCTCCATTATTTCTGATGAGAAATTGTCTTACTGAGAATCCCTTATACTTGAAGTCACTTCTCTCCTTCAAGATTTCTCTTGAAACAATTTGATTATGATGTATCTTGATGTGACTCTCAGTTTATCCTAGCTGGAGTTCATTGAGCCTCTTGGATTTGTAGATTCATGAGTTTCATCAAATTTGGGAATTGGAAGCCATTACTACTTCAAATATTTTTTCTGCCCCTTTCTTTCTCTTTTCCCACTGGGCATTCCATAGTGCATGTATTGGTACATTTAATGGTATCCCATAGGTCTCTTGGACTCTGTGGATTTTTCTTCATTCTTTTCTCTTATTGACATTCAGACCAGGTAATTTCAACTGCCTTATATTCAAGTTTGCTTATTCTTTCTTCTGCCAGATTGGGTGGATCTAAGCTGTTGATGAACCTATCTAGTGAATTTTTTATTTCAGTTATTGTACCTTTTAGTCCCAGTATTTCTATTTGGTTTCTTTTTATAATTTCTATCTCTTTATTGATATTCCCTACTTTTTCACAAATTATTCTCCTGATTTCCTCTAGTTGTTTGTCAATGATTTCCTTCAGACCCTTGAACATATTTACAACAGTTAATTTAAAGTTTTGTCTAGTAAGTCCAATGTCTGGGCTTTTTCAAGGATGGTTTCTGTGGATTCCTTTTTTTTTCCTGCGAATAGGGCAAACTTCCATCTCTTTGTATTTTTTGTGAGTTTTCTTGAGAATGGGACATTTTGAATACAGTAATGTAGTAACTGGAAATTAGATTCTCCCTCCTCCCCAAGGATTGCTGTTGTTACTTGATGAAGGTTACATTATCAGTTGTTTAGTGACTTTTCCAAACTTTTTCTTTGCAAGAAATACATTCCTTGTGATGTGAGACCAATGAAGTCTCCATTCCATTATCTCCATGGTCAGCCAACGACCAGCCTCTTTCTTCATCATTTACATTCCCAGATGCTACAAGTGTTTGACTAGGCTACAATGTTCTAAAATAGTTTCTTCAGACTGTACTTGCCAGTTCAACATTGCTTCAGTGGAGGGGCTGATTCTTGGAGCTTTTTACCCCACCATCTTTGTGATATCACTCCCTTCATATGTTTTTAATTATTGCAACAACCCCAATCTGCTAATCTTCTTTGGTATTCTTTGTTAAGACATCCTCACAAAAGTATATTCAATTTACTCAAGTTTAAGAGGTTCTTGACTAGGGACCGTGTCTTACTCAGCTCACCGTATCTACTCTCCCTTGCTATTTAAACCCCAATTTATTTTTATTTTTATTATTATTATTTTAAGAATCAGATGCCCATATGTTCAAGGAAGAGGCAGCCTGACCCATAGTTATAAACCCATTTCCTTTAACCAAGGATTGATTTAGGAGTAGGCATATGACCTAGTTCTAGTCAATGAAACATAAATGGAAATCTGTTTCAGATTTCAGAAAAGATTTTCTTCTCAGATAAAATAGACACACACACACAGAAATTCCCCCTTTTCTGTCTTGCCTTTAAACTTTTTGTGTGAAGATTTAGTATATGAAGAATCTTGTAACTCTGGGGAGAAAGCCAAGAAATTATGAGATACTTACCTAAGCTCTAACACTGTTATACTGCTAAATTTATCGACCTTTGTAACCATCTACCTCTGGACTTCTTGTTACATGAGATAATAAACCCCCATAGTTTAAGCAAGGGCTTGGTTATTCTGTACCCTACAGACAAAATCAACTGTAGTCATTCAACTTCTAAAGGCAAAGGAAAATGAATTCCTGCCAGCTTCCTTAGATTTGAGGACACAAAGCAACATACCAGAAATATCTTTGACTCCTCTCATTTATCTTAAAAATCCAGGCATATTTTGCATTTGAGTCCATAATATACATATACTTGTTTCAATATACTTTTCCCAAAGAGCAGAGCAAAATAAAACAAAATTGATTTAGACAAAATTTGAGAAAAGATGTGGGAAAGGGTGAGAAGGTATATTAGTCCGTTTGTGTTGCTTATAACGGAATACCTGAAATTGGGTAATTTATAAAGAAACAAAATTTACTTCTTATAGTTTGGAGGCTGGAAAGTCCAAGGTCTAGGAAACACATCTGGTAAAGGCCTTTTTCTTGGTGGGAACTCTACACAAAGTCTCATGATGACCAGTTATCACATGGCAAGAACAGGCTGAGCAGAAGAGCTAACCTTCTCACTTGCTCTCCTTTTAAAGCCATCAGAACCACACCCATTACCCATGAATAGATCAATCCATTCACCAGGGCACAGTCCTCACAATCTAATCACCTCTTAAAGGCTCCACCTTTCAAATACCATAATTGGATTTCCCACCCCCTTAACACTATTACAATGAAAGTCAAGTTTCCAGTACATGAATTTCAGGGGGACACACACAACCCATAGCAGAAGGGCAGATAACTATATGTTTTCGATGCATTATCTTTTAAAATATAATTTCCATTGAGAATATTTTATTTAATTTGATGGCTTTTTATCAATTAATTCCAAAAGACATTATTCAGAAATAAGTAATTTAAGTGAAATGGAAGTTTTAACTAAATTACTTTTCAAACCATTCAAATTTTTCATGAATTAACTGTAGTCCTTAATGAAAGCCTGCTTAGAGTCATAACATTTATCCACAATACATTGAACAAAGCCAGTGATTGTGAGAAAGAATAAAAGAATCATTGAGACTATTAAAAGAAAGAATGCATTAACTTTGTGGTTGATTCTTCAGCCTTACCAGTTCTCTATAGACACCTTCATGTTTCCCCTCTAATTTGGTTGACTTTTCTTTCTGTAAAACATCTCTGTTTCGGTTACCAGCAGCACTCATATTGAGATTACTTCTAGCACCACCACCACCTCCTCCAAAGGTCTTGGTCTTTAGATAACAGAAAAATAAAAGATATATAAGTAGACAGCATTTAAAAATAGCTCTAAAAACTAAGGTACAACTAAAAACATCAAGCAAAACTGAAGTAATTAAGTTTCCTAATTATGTTTTACATGAAAAAATGAAATGTTACCTTATTCTTTTTAAACAGCACAAATATCTACTAGCCATAATCTCTTCCTTTCACAAGTCCAGGACAGGCAGTAAAAAAAATTACATAATTATAATCTTAAGGTCTCTCCAAGGCAAGTCATCAAAATAAACCTAAGTCCACAACAATACAGAAAAAAATAAAATAATACAAGCACTAAGGAGAGTAGGTGTCAAAGTGATTCCAGGGTAAAATACTTAACTGATATCTTAAGACTTGGGTTCTACATCAAGCTATGAGGCAAAGCTATCTTTAGCAAGGCTCTAAACCTGTCTAAGAATCAGTTAAATTATGTCCATGGTCCAGTAATGTGATCCTATAATCTTAGAAAGTAACCAAATAATATAAACTTAAACAATGGATAAAAACTCTCATTATTCATTTTTTATTTACATTAATCATGTAATATGCCATTTCTTACGAATTGCATATAAAAGCTTTTAAGTCTTTATTTCTTATTCTGCCTGTCTTATTTGAATACCTATATGTGTAATTAAATTTGAAAATTTGATCTCATTTTTGTTTTTTCAAAAGTATTGTGAAAAGGCTAAAACATTAAGAGCATTGCTTTGGAAAGATACAAATTCATGACTGAAAAGCATCCCACAGTTGTTAATTTGTACAATACCAAATTAAACATTTGGTTTTATAATATTTTTATAGTTCTAATAGATCTAATAAAGAGGAAGAAGTTAAAATTTGATTTTTATTAGAGATAATGACCAATATTTTTAAATGTGTTTTAAATGGTTATAGTAAGACATCTTAGATATATATTTATATAACACTGAAAAATTATTTTGAATCAGATCAAGAAGTAGAACCTGAGAAATAGAAAAATGGTGTTAGATGAGCATTAATGGATAACATATTAAATATCTCTATTAGGTAGCTGATACACCACAATATTTAATTTTAATTCAAATCAGAATTTAAAACCACATCTCCAAAGACCAAAGACTCATTACTGGATTCATTCAATCTTTGGTTTATGGAATCTCTCTTGATAGTCATTACTTGTATACCTATAAAGGAAAATGTGTTTATATTAATGTGACACAAAGGTTATTAGACAGAGCGACAATGCAGCATAGTTAAGAACACAGGCTTTTGAGCTAGACAATTGGGACTAATCTTGACTCAGCTACTTACTAACTCACTTAATTTCTACCTTCCACTGAGCCTTAGATTTTTCATCCTTAAAGTGGGGATGAGACAACCTATATCACTGAGACATTGTGAGGATTAAATGACTTCATCGATATGAAGTAATTATTTCTGACATATGGCAGATAAGACATTGTAATTTTACCTGAAAAATCTGGAGCCTGACCTGTCCCAAATTAAATATATTTCTGGAATTTACATTCCATAACTCCAAAAGTGCTTTTTCTTTTGGTGTCAGTGAAATAGTCTCATCTTCTGGATACATTTCATTATTATTTCTTTTCCATTTTATTGATTAAGGAATAGGATAAACAACATTTTCAGAATTGCTTTTCATGGCTTTAAAACAGTTGTTATTTAGGAAATGTATAAATACCCAGAACCATCACAACTATACATTTCCCATAAGGTAAACTGGTATTGCCCTTTATAAGCCATACCATCTAGTTCATATGTGAATTAGGCACCTGTGAGATCATCACGACCATGAAACTCAAGTGGGCCCTTTATCTAGCAATGTCACTGTATTTCCCTAGCCCATAGACCCTCCCAGTCTTCTAGACCATTTTTTCACATGTTCTCCTCACTTTTCCAAAGTCCAACACCTTCTCCCCCCATTGTCTCTGTCAACCTTGCTTACTCCCTTACTGAAAAAAACTGAAATAATCATTAAAGAACTTGCACAGATTTCTCACCACATCAAGAATGTAAAGGAAATGTATGACCTCCCCAATTCTATATGAATTCTCAGTCCTCATCTTACATGACTTTTCAACTGCCTTTAATAAGTTTGGCACTCCCTCCTCCATGATACACTTTCTACATTCTCTTGTTTTTGTTCTACATTACTGGTCCTATATTACCTTGGCTGGTTCAACTTCCACCATCCAACTCTCTAAGGTTAAAATGCTACAGGGTTCATTCCTTACCTTTTTCTCTTCTCTAAGAATACTTATTCCTTTGGCGATCTCATTTGGCCTCATGATTTTTCTTTTAAGCCAGTCAAATTTAGCAGTGGGGGGCTGTATACCAACTTTAGTGACACTAATGTTCATAAGTTATGATAACCCACTACCAGCTGACCATCTTGGCATCATGATTAAATACCATGTATATGCCTACAACTCTCAGATGCATATATTTATTCCAAAGCTCAATCTTCAACTACAGTCTTCTGACTCACTGCCTATTAAACATTACTACATGCATTTCTAATAGGCACCTCAATATTCGTATGTTCAAAACAAAGCATCAGATCTTCCTCCCCTCACACCTGCTCCACTTCAGTCTCATCCACCTCAAGGTAAGCAACTCTAACCTGCCAATTTCTCAGGGTAAAATCTTTGGAGTCATTCTTGATACCTCATCTTCTCTCACACCCCATATCCAACCTCTCAAAATACTGATGACCCTACTTTCAAAATTCCAGAATCTGACAACTTTGTATCTCCTACACAGCTGCTATCTTTATCCAAGCTACCATCATTTTTTCCCCTGTATTACTTCAATAATCTTCTAACTTAACTGATTCCAATCTTCCTTCTCTACAATCTAGTCTGAACACAGCAGAATTAGCCTTTTAAAATGTAGGTCAGCTATTGTTATTGCTATACCCAAAACCCTCCAGTGGCTCCCCATTTTTCTCTGAATAAAGACCAATGTCTTTAAAATGGCTTACAGGGCCCTATATAAACTGACCTCCATTATCTCTCTTGACTCAATATCTTTTACTTGTCCCTTTGCTCTCTCTGCTTCCACTGGCCACCTTGCTGTTCCTTGAACATATGCTCCTGCTTTAGAGCCTCTGCAATGCCTTTCCTTCTCTCTGAAACATCTCCTCAGATAAACATGTAGCTAATTCTCTTACCTCCTCCCCCAAGTCTTGGTTCTAATATCACTATCTTGAAGCCTAATCAGACTACGACATTTAAAATTGCAATCTGCAGTTTCCTTATTTAGTATGTTTCTATTATTTATGATATAGATCTTCTATTATATTACATATAGATTTAGTACTAGAATTATCATTGGGTAACCTTGGGCAAGTCCCAAGTTTGTTAGTTTTCAACTCTCATATGAGGATACTTGAAGAAATCTGTGGAAAAGTGGAATTAAAAGAGATCCAATTGGTAAAGGGCCAAGAAAATCAATTACATTGTATAATGATCAACAACAACAAAAAAAAATGTTTAAAATAGGAGATTAAAAAGAGAGAGATATAAATCTTTCCATGATCTTTTTAAAGACCATTCATATATAAATTGAGAAGTTTTAACATCTGTGTCCATTCTAAAAAATTAAGATTCTTTAATTATGAAATATTTATAGGGAAATGTAATGTGATCAATTAAGACTTTTAAAAAACAAAGCATATTACAATATGTTAACTATCCTTCAATAGAGACAGCTGTAACCACGTCAAACAAAATCCTTAGGATAAAATTTGTTTGAGATAAATCAAAAGAACAACTTCCTTATGCTCATTATGTAATATATATATACTCTCAATATATTCTTCTGAAATGCCATAATTTTAATATCTTTTTGGGAAAGAATAAATACATTTCCTGTAAATGATATAAAGTGCATTAATTTAAGAAATGTCAAAAATGATTTTCTAAAAATGTGACTTAGAATAGAGGAAGTACTGAACAATAGCAACAGTTGTGTTAATTGAGAGCTTTAAGCAAAAGAGAATCGTGATCCGTGCCAGGTAATAGTGGTATTAATTCTAAATTTTTAAAGACTGTAAATTTCAATTCTCACAGCAACCATATGAAGTAGGTACATTATTGCCCCTGAATTTCACAAATGAAGAAAAATGGGGTACAAAAAGCTAAGTAACCTATCCAAGGTTGTCAGCAGAACATGCTTCCAGGCTGTTCAATTCCAGAGCTTGTGGTTTTGGCCACTTTACTAGACTGGTGATAGAAAGACACTGCAGGAAGAACAACCAAAATTCAAGAAGTTTCCTACTTAAACTTAGAAATTAACTAGGAAAGCAGTTGTTAGCTAAGCTTCATTTAAAAGTTCTCAATAAGGGAAACTATTTCAATCTCACTGGTTAAGAAATGTCTGTCTAAGCAATTAATTTCATAAGCTAAAATTTCTTATCAAAGTCTAAAAATCAGTAAACAACTATAAAAAAACACCTATTCCAAATAAGCAAGAAATACAAAACAATTAAAAGAAAACCTTTTGCTATCCACAGATAGCAGAGGGTTTGTGCACGTATAATATGCATATAATCCAAAGATAAAAATTACTTTTTACTACACACTAAATAGGATTAAGAATGAAAACTGACAAGGTAAGGTAAGTTAATCCTGAGCCACTGATTTATCCTCTGATTTTTACCTGTATTCCTCAAAAGTTGCTATTATAAGGAAAAATTATCCCAAAAACGTGGCAACTAGTTTAACTAAAGAGGAAACCTCCTGCCACAATAAAAAGTGCTGTGTTCAGTTGTTATATTGTTAAGAAGAAAAGAAAGATGGAGAAAAGAAAGGTGATTTGCTAGCAAGAGTAACTTACTGGAACTGAGAAGGAAATTTGGAAAAAGAACACAGAAAAAAATGCAGACCCCATAAAGTAGCAGGGCATTTTCTAGCTATGGAGTATGCAAGAATAACATCAAGGGTTTGTTGAATTATTTATCTTATGTGAAAAGACAATAGTGATCATGAGTAATCTAAATAGAACATAATGATAAGAGAAATTTGTGATGATTTAATTTCTTACTTCTTTGCTCTTTGCAACTTCTGCAATGGCAGCAATTCTTTGCTTTTCAAATTCATCATTATCATTTGAAGGTTTGACAGGCATTGTAACTTGCAATGTCTTTCGTCGATCAAGTTCTCTGCTATCCACTTGGACATAAGATACACACTTCTAATAAAATAAACAAAAATAAGTCAATTCAGTAATTACAAAAGCGATTCATGTTTTCATTAGAAAGTAACACTTCTTCAAAAGAAAGGTTTGTGGGCTGGCTGGTTAGCTTCAGTTGGTTAGAGTGTGGTGCTAATAACAGCAAGGTCGAGGGTTCAATGCCGGTACTGACCAGCTACCCCCCTCAAAAGAAAGAAAAAAAAAAGTTTGTGTCTCTTTCAATAGCTCAGAGCCCACAAAACTACAATTCTATGACACAGATTTAAACATAAATGTAGAAAACTGATTAAAGTAACTTTTAAATAAATGTAACTAGTACATAAAAGTAAAAGCTATACAAAAATGTGGTCATCTAAACCAGGTCACATATTTTAAACACATATTGGACCAAGAGCTCTAAGTTTCATTTTAGGATAATAACATAAAATAATTTTACATTTCAAACAGTGTAGACTAATGCACAAGAAGATGTAAATTCAATTTTTTAATTAAGAGCTTAACTACTGTATTATGCCATAATATCCATATACGGGTAGGTCAGTACAATCACTTTAAAATATAAAAAGATGTCTCTGCACTTATAAACCAAAAGCTAAAAACATACCCTCTCACTCCAATCAGGCTGCAAAGTTTTTGATTTTTAGTCTTATAAAATAAGTTATGAAAATAAATAAAAATAAATTAAGAAAAGCATCATTGCCTAAAAATAAGTCCTGAATTCTGGTCTCTATTCTAATACTACTAGTAAAAATTCTATAAAATGAACCTCTTCTCAACTCATTAATAAAAAGATGAAGGAGGAGAAGGAGGAGGAGCAGAAGACCCTCTCGAATGTTAAATAAATACAGTAAATTTTCAGCAATATAAATATATCCTATTGGTGCCAACACATAGCCAGCATTATCTGTCTTGAACCCATATACAACAATGTGATATGCTGCTTTTGAATTTTTCAGAATGATCTTTATAAACAAATAATATTATTGAAACTATACCTTTTATTACACTTCCTAAGAACCCCCCAAAAAGTCAAACTCTTGAAAATAATTAGATCACAAGTTTCCCTTGATGAAAAAAAAAATCCAACTTTGTGTCATAAGCAATTTATGAAAGAGAAGTCATCAACAAAATGCTAAGGAGAAAAATTCTTATAATACATCACTTATTATTTTCAAATATAAGTTATTAGAATGTTTACGTTCTGTTTTCATTCTGAGGATTTTTTATTACACTAGGAGAATATCCTCAACATGGATCACACCATAGGACTTCATACCTCCTTTTATCTTGACTGTCCATTGTTCCAAAACACAGTAAAGTCAACATTTTAAAAAAATACTTTCAAAATAGCCATAATGCAAGAATGACTTTAATTTTGAACAGACCTTATAAAAATGTTTTTGAAGAGGATGTCAGTCAACTGATCCTACACATTCATCTTCTAATCAACTAGATATACTTGTTTATAACAAAAATTTTTTTAAAAAACCCACACACAAAAAATAAACCTTGCTATCAAAGTGTAGGTCTCTATTTTCTACCCGTTATGTCCCCAACTCATCTGCACTCTCTGCCACCACTCCCAAAGAAAATTTAAAAGCAAATAAATGCAAGGCAGATTACCAGCAGCTCAATTTTGGTGGCATCAGGAAGTGAAGAGCAAGCTGCCACAGAGCTTATTCTCAGACTTGTCAGGGATAAAGTAAGAAAAGGCTGGAGGACACTGCCATGAATGCAATTTGATGCTGAGCACAACCAGGAAGACACAAGATACTGGTCAGCTGTGGAGATACCTCAAAGCAGCACTTTGCAGCAAGGGAGGTTGAAAAAGAAGAGAGTAGACAAGAAACATTTAACTGTGTAGGAGAAAAATCAAAGCTGCTGTGGTTGGAAAGGAAAATATCTACTGGAAATAAAATGAGGTGCCTGACTGAGATGTATATTTGGATCGAGAAAGAACAGAATCTTGGAAGGGACAGCTGGGAAAACAAGCTCTCCTAAAGTATGTGATGCCCTTCCCTGCCTCTGTCCTCACCTTTGTCTGATCACTCTGTGCAGCTTTACTTTTCTCTTCCCTCTCTTTTATTTTTACTGAACAAAATCAGAAATTATGGCATATTTTTGTCTTCTTACTTTTGAATTTACCTTTAAAAAAAATAAAAACCCTTCCCCCTATTCTATCTTAATAAGTTACAAGTTGTTCTTCAGATACAGTTCTTAATTCCTTCAATCTTTGGGTTAACAGCTCTTGAGAAAAGAATGTAAACCAACAATTAAATTAGATAGAGTCAAGAAAAAAAAATCATTAAAATCCTTGAACTTCATATTTCCATATAACTCCATGACCTCTGAATAAATAGTTCAGCACAAAACTAAACACAGCTTGAATACAAATGTAAAACACTTTTTTCCTGATTTAAATCATCTGCCAACAGGAAAGTCATTACCTGTCCAAAAGGCACAAAAGGAGGTGGTCCACCTTCAGTTCCAATATTGCTTCTATTGTGTTTTGATAAGCTCTATGAAAAAAATCAGTAATAAAACAAATTATACATTAAAAATGTTTATGACATTTTTAATGTAGCAGAAATTCACTTCTTTAAGCAGATTCTTATAAGAAACAGAAAAAAAGGTCATCTATAAATTATTTCAATCTACATAAAATATTTTATTGCTAACTTCCATAATTAGGCAAAGGGTCTCCCCTCATCTCCCCTTACCAAAACATACATTCACATGTAATTTTTAGAAATATCTATTAAGCTGTTCTACTAAGGAGAAAACAGTACTCCTCAACAAGCAGTGCATTCAAAGATAACAAACTTTGGTAACAAGAATTTCACTTTAAAGCATATTAAAATTATAACCTGTCAGACAAATATTACCTGGTAACTACGTCAAAAAAATGAAGTTTTTAAACATAAAATTTGTTAGCTAACAACATTCTGATAAAGAATATTCCTAAATATTTAAAGAAATCACACTGTTATAGTTTATAATATGGAGGTTTTTCAATTACAGTAAAATTCCCTTAATGTCTTACATTTTGTTAAAAAAAAAATACTTTGAGTAAGTATTCAACCAACTGATTGTTCTTTAATAAAAGTAAGCTTCCAAACCCTGCTAATTTTAGTTTTCTTTTTTCTCAAACTCAGTAAAGAGTTAACAATGTATTATGAAAAAGGAAAAAATATTCTCCTAGCAAAAGCAATTTCTAACATTATAAAGGTCCTTCCAAAATGTCATAAGGAGTCTTCAGAAGGACTTCTTTCAGTTTTCTATTCCTCCTGTTTATTTTCTTTTTGAGTTGTTAACTACTTCTATTAAGCACCAGTTGTTATTTAATACATCTTCTCAACTTTAAACTGTTTTGTGCTTTTTAAATAATTATCACTACAGAAAATGTTATAATTAAAATATGATGTAAAATAGTGGGTTACAAAGTTTAAAAAATCACCATGTGCACTTTCAAGCATATTTCAGAGTTCATAAATTATGTAAACAATACTATATATTTTATGTATGTTTATAAAGAATAGCAAGACTAATAACAACTGTAAAATTCAGTTTATTGAGCCAAGAATAAACTGTACATGAATGCCATATTTCTTTACAATCTATATTTAAGATATTAACCTGATTTTATTTTTTAAAAAAACAGCAAATGCATAAAAGTATCTAGGAGCCCTATTCTCAGATTTAAATTTATATACAAAAAGATTACTCTAACAGCTATAAATCATTTCAATTTGTATTATAACTTCCTTAAAATGCTCATGTAAGTTGCCAATAATACCATCTCTTAATACATATTACATAATTAAAAACATACTACAGGATTTCTACTTCCTACCCTGATAAAGGTATAAAAGTCAGACTTCCTCTATAAACAACTAGCTATCTGGACAATGTGTAAAAAATGACAGTTTTAAGACATAGGACAACAGATAGTACAGGACTTATTATCCCTGAGAGAAAGAAATTAGGTGAACTCTGGCTTTCCACTTGAAGGTGTGATGCAGACAGAGAGCACAGAGAGCTGAGTTAAGAAAATCAATCTCATAGTTCAATCAGTATGAAGCAAATGGAAATTTCAGAAAAGAGGAACCTGTACAGAAAAGAAGCTCCAGAAACTTGACTAGGAGTTCCCTTGAGTCCTTGACAAGAACTAGGCTAAGCAAAAAACAATTAGGAGTTGTAAACTGAACGACTCCCAGAGTTCACAAAGGGTAAAGAGACAATCCAGCTCTGACCACCCAAACTGGAGAGTCTGGTGATCATTCAGAGCAGTGAGTGGATATCCAGAGCACTAAAAGATATTTGGAGCACAGGCTATCCTATATTCCCCTTTCAAAGTCTGAATATATGTGTTGATGCAGTCAAACTGATCTCAGTATCTTATTAACTATTTATCAGATCTAGGGCCTATACTCATTAAGGAAAATAACAAAATCCATCCACCTACATCATAATATCCAGCCTCTAAGCAAAAACTACAAGGTATGCCAAGAAAGGAAAATGTGACCTTTAACTATCAGAAAAATTAGTCAATAGAAACACAGCCATAGATGAGAAAGATGATGGAATTAGCAACAGAGTGCTAAACAGCTACTATAACTATGTGTAAGTATTTAAAAGAAAACATGACTATATATGAGAAAAGAAATGGAAAATATAAAAAAAGAATGAAATGAAACTTCCAGAGAAGAAAAAACTACCAAAAATGAAAATCTACTTGGATGGGATTAAGAGTAAATTAGACACTGCAGTAGAAATAACCAGTGAATTTAAAGGTGCAGTAACAGAATCTACCAAAATGAGGCCAAAGGAAAAAAACCTAGGGAAAAAGATGCACAGAACTTCAGTACTTGTGGGACAACTACATGCAGTCAAATGTATGTGCAATTAAAGTCACAAAAGAACAGGAGCAGGGAGAGGAGTGAGAAAAAAAATGTTTTTGATGAAATAATTGCCAAACATTTTCCAAGTGTGATGAAAATAATAAACCCAGACATCTAAGACACTCAGTGAATACTAAAAAAGATATACAAACATATCCACACACAAACCATATCAAGATACATCATGATCGATCAATCAAATTTTTGAAAACCAATATCAAAAAATCTTAAAAGTACACAGAGAAAAGATATATTACATACAGAGGATAACCACAGACTTCAGACAGTATAGTAAAAAGCTGACAAGGAAATGACATCCTTAAAACAAAAGAATTTTTTAAAATATTTCAATGTAGAATTATACATAGAGAGAAAATATCCTTTAAAAAAAAAGATTAAAAAAATAGATTCAGGCAAATCAAGACTATAAAATACTTCATCATCAGCAGACCTGAACTAAAAGATATTCCTAGTGGAAGCTTGGTCTTCACAAAAGAAAAAAGAGAGTGCCAGAAATGGTAAGTGTGGGAAAATAGGACAAAATTGGGACCATGAAAGCATATAATTGTATGGATCTTACAATATGCATACTGCGGTATATTATTGAAGGCAGAGAGAAAAAGTTAAAAGTACATATTTTAAACCCTAGAGCAACACCTTAAAAACAAAAATACAGACATACTGCTGATAAACCAATAATACTGATAACAGAATCATAAAAAAATATGCAATTCACTTAAAGGGAAGTAGAAAGCAAAAGAGGAACAAAACCAGGTTGACAAAGAAAAAGGAGCAAGGTAGTAGACATAATTTTCCACATTGAGTTATATTAAAAGATTGGTTAATGGTGTAGTAAAACTGAAACTCTACATCCATTAAACAATAATTCCTCCATTCTCTTCTCCCCCCAGCCCCTGGCAACCACCATTCTACTTTTTTGTCTCTGTGATTTTTACTATTGTAAGTACCTCATATAAGTGGAATCATACTGGCTTATTTCACTTAGTATATAATGTTCTCAAGATTCATCCATGCTGTCACATATTATAAAATTTCCTTCCCTTTTAAGGTTAAATAATACTCCATTACATATACAAACCACATTTGGCTTATCCATTCATAAATCAATAAACACTTGAGTTGCTTTGACGTTTTAGCTATTGTGGATAATACTGCTACGTACACAGGCACAAAAATATCTCTTCAAGACCCCGTTTTCAATTCTTTGGGGTATCTACCAAGAAGTGAAACTGCTGCATCATATGGTAATTGTACTTTTAATTTTTTTAGTTAACTGCCATACTGTTTTCCACAGTGGCTTATACCATTTTACATTCCCACCAACAGAGCACAGAGTTCCAATTTCTACACATCCTCAGCAATACTTGCTATTTTCTGGTTTTTTGATAGTAGGCATCTTAATGCGTGTGAAGTGGCAGCTCATTGTAGTTTTGATTTGTAGTTCACTAATGATTAGTGATGTTGAGCATTTGTGAATGTGTTTAATACTACTACACTTTACACTTAAAAAATGGTTAAGATAGTAAATTTTATGTGTATTTTACCACAAAAAAAAATTTTTTTTAAAAAAAGAGTAAATGGTCTCTCTTCAACAAAAAATAGCAACCTGAATCCCACAACATATGAAAGGTATTATAGACCATGACCAAGTGGGATTTATTCCCAGAATGCAAGTATGGTTCAACATATGAAAACCAGTCAATGTAATGCACTAATAGAATGAAGGAGAAAAAAAAAACACATGATCATCTCAATGCAGAAAAAGGATTTGACAAAATTTAACACATTTTCATAATAAAAACACTCAACAAACTAGTAATAGAAAGAAACTATTCAACATAATAAAGACCACATTTGAAAAAGCCACAGCTAACATCATGTTCAATAGTGAAAGACTGAAAGCTTTTTCTCTAAGATCAGTGACAATGATGTTGCTTTCACTTCTATTCAACACAATATTGGAAGTTCTAGTCAGAGCTATAAGTAAAATTACCTCTGCTCACAGATGACATAATCTTACATGTAGAAGGCCCTAAAGATTCCATACCAAAAAAAGAAGAAAAGAAAAAAAAAACTGTTATAACTAGTAATAAATTCAACAAAGTTGCAGGATGTAAAATCAACACACAAAAATCACTCGTACTTTTCTACACTAAGAATGAACAAAGTAAAAAAGAAAATTAAGAAAATAATTCCGTTTACAATAACACCAAGAAGAATAAAATACTGAGGAATGAACTTAACCAAAAAGGCAAAAGACTTGTGTACTGAAAACTACAAAACGTTGCTGAAAGAAACTAAAACAGAAATAAATGTAAAGCATCCCGTGGTTATGGATTAAAGATTTAATTTGTTAAGATGTCAACACCACCCAAAGTGGTCTACAAACTGAATGCAATCCCTATTAAAATTCCAATGACTTTTTTTTGCAGAAATAGAAAACCCATTTCTAAAATTCATATGGACTCTCAAAGGAACCTGAATAGCCAAAACAATCCTAAGAAAGATCTCACACTTCCCGATTACAAAACTTAATAAAAAGTTACAGTAATCAAAACACTGTGGCATAAAGACAGACGTACAGATTGATAAAACAGAACAGAAAACCCAGAAATAAATCTTCACATATATGACCAAATGATTTTTAATGAGGGTGACCAGACTATTCATTGGGAAAAGGACAGTCTTTTCAACAAGGTACTGGGAAAACTAGATATCCAC
Source organism: Cynocephalus volans (assembly GCF_027409185.1). Lineage (NCBI taxonomy): Eukaryota > Metazoa > Chordata > Mammalia > Dermoptera > Cynocephalidae > Cynocephalus > Cynocephalus volans. The sequence continues at coordinate 51,401,962 of NC_084466.1, forward strand.
ATGCAAAAGAATGAATTTGGACTCTTAACTTACACCATACATAAAAATTAACTCAAAATGGATCAAAAGACCTACACATAAAAAGAGTGCCAGAAACTGTAAGCATAGAAGCTAAACCTATAAAATTCTTAAAAACTTTTGTGCATCAGGAACAGTATTAACAGAGTGAAAACACAACCTATGAAATGGAAATTAATATTTGCAAATCATGTATCTTATAATGGGTTGATATCCAGAATATACAAAGATCTCATATAACAAAAAATGATTGAAAAATGAGCAAAAGACTTGAATAGAAATATTTCCAAAGAAGATGTACACATGGCCAATAAGCAGATGGAAAGATGTTCAATTAGCAAAATGCAAATCAAAACTACAATGAGATACCACTTCACACCTATCAAGATGGCTACTACAAAAACAAGTGTGGATGTGGGGAAATTGGAACCCTTGTGTACTGTTGGTGGAAATATAAAATGGTATAGCCACTGTGGAAAACAGTATGGCAGTTACTCAAAAAATTAAAAATAGAATTACCACATGACCCGGCAATTCCACTTCTGGGTATATACCCCAAAGAACTGAAAGCGGGATTTGAACAAATATTTGTGCAGCATTATTTACAATAGCTAACAGGTGGAAATAACCCTAATAATGGCCATTGATGGATGAATGAACAAAATGTGGTAAGTACATACAATGTAATACCATTCAGCATTAAAAAGAAACGAAATTCTGACACGTACTTCACATGGATGAACCTTGAAGATATTATGCTAAGTGAAATAATCCAGACACAAAAGGACAAATACTGTATGATTTCACTAATATGGGTACCTAGAGCAGTCAAATTCATAGACACAGAGAGTAGAATGGTGGTTGCCAGAGACTGGGAGGAGGGAGGAATGAAGAGTTATAGTTTAATGGGTACAGAGTTTTAGTTTGGGAAGATGAAAAAGTTCTGGAGATGGGTGGTGGCGATGATTGTACAACAATGTGCACAAAATGCCCCTGAACTTTACACTTAAAAATAGTTAAAGTGTTAAATTTTATGTTATGTATACTTTACCACAATCAAAAAAAAAAATCTGATCTGTCATTTGGGGCCACTAAAATGTTACAGAACTACACTACTTTGCAAATTACATCTGGTGCAGAACTCCTTAGAACCATACAAACACACAAAACACTTAATGGTTTGCTTTTTCCTTTTCTTCACCTTTCTGTAATCAACTTGCTATAGCTACAACTGTAGTCCATTTTCTGATCTATATGGACATAACACCACCTTGCAAAACCCAATGCTCCCTTCCCCTATTTTATAATAATGTTTAGGGTCCCCTTACAAAATTAACTCTTAGGTTTATGATTTCTATGTGTACACTTGATTTCTATGTGTACCACCTGCCAGCTGCTCAAGTAATTGCACTCTCCATGGTTGCTACATTGCCATGGTTACCAAATCAAAAAACTGTAAAACTAAAGGGAACTATAAACATATTAAAAAGTTTTTAATCTATTTTAGGTGTACATTATTATCATCCCCTAACAAGAAATATTAAAGTGGCTTTCTAGAAGCAAAGTTCAGAGAAATATAAAACATTTCAAGGACAGCTATTAAACTACTACAAAGCTCTGTGTGTATTTGTGTGTGTTGTGGGTGAGGAGGTTCCTAGGAATGTTTAACTGACTCTATGGTTGTTAGTGAGGTGGTTCTAGCTGGGTTGTGGAAAAATCGTTTAAGGTGTTTGGTCTGACTTGAGAATATTTTACCACACTTTAAAAAATCTCTAATGACAACAAAAATAAAAGGAACCTTCAAAGAGTTCATGGAAAGATTTGTATTATCTTTTAATTCTATTTTTCTACAAACTTTTGAAGTAAGTACCCTCATACAATATGTCGTCTTATGAAAGGATCACATGAAATGGGTGGGATTTCTCTAGCAAATTCAAAGTTCATAAAATTGGCTGTTTATATAAAACTACTAAGCCACTTTTGAATTACTTTCTTTAGTGACATTTTCAATTAAACAATGCAGTTGTGGAACATTACCTTATAATGCATAGTACAGCAGCCCAAAATGTAGCACATTAGTATTATAAGAAATGAGTACTAAGGAATAAAAATGTGCCCAAATCTCCTTATCCATTCAACTCCCAAACACAGGCACTTTCCAACTAAGAAAATAGGAGAGAGTAATGTATCATAAAATACCAAAAGCCTGAAATATTTCTGGGCTCTTGGCTGGCTTTCAGCAAAAGGTAAGATTTGAGGGTGGCACAAGAACTTCAATTTTTGCTCAAAGAGTAATTAGTTTTATGTGCTTTGCAATTCATTCATTCGACGAATATTTTTTATGATGTCTATTACATGTAAGGTTCAGGGCAGCCACTCTGGAGATAGAGAGAGGCTGCTCTAATAGAATGGAAAAAATGGTCTGGAATTCTGCTCAGATCCATCACCTACTAGCTGTCTAACCATAAAGTAAGTAATTTAACAGTTCCTAATAGTCTATTTTCTGATGTATATGGACATAACACCCTCTTATAAGACTATTAGGGGGATCACATAAGATACAGATGCAAAGCCCAGCACACTATCTACACACTGTTCAACAAAGATTTGTAGACATGAACAAAGATGACACTAACAAGAATTCTGACCTCAAAAAGCTAACAATCTATTAAAATAGATAAGAAACAGACATAATTTTAATACCAGGTATGCTGTTAATACAGATAAAGTGTTTCAAGAATTCAATAAAGGAACAACTACTTGACTTTGTAAAAAAGCAAGCATTTGATCTGCATATAAATGCATGGGGACCATTTGACCATGCAGGGATTAGGAAAGAGAAAACATAATGACATAAAAGTGGGAAAATCTTTTTTTTTTTTTCAAAAGAATAACTCAAAAAAGCATAGAGAATCAAAGAAAAAGTAAATAGTTCTATTTGGCTAGAAAAAAAATCCATGTGAAAGTACTTAGTAAGTAGAAAAGATAAACTAGAACTAGGGCTAGATTATAAATGGCCTTGAATTCCAAATTAAGGCATTTGAAATAAAAGCAGGGTGTGACATGTTCTGAACCATGCTGAAGGAACATAATCTGACAGGAGATAAAATAAAGATGGAAAGAGGATATGTGGAGAGACAGTTAAAAGGCTGCTGCAGTAGTCCAGACAAGATACTAAAGACAAACTATCATAACAACAATCACACTGGAGAACAAGGGACTGATATGAGATTTGACTGCAATGGATCAATAGAATTGGTTGCTGGAAGAAAAGTAGAGTAACAATTACAAGATAACCTACATGACTGAAAGGAGGAAGATATTAACATAAATTGAGAAAAACCCTGCATCACAACGCAACTAGGAAGTCAAGGGCAACAAGAACCCCTTCATTATAATGAAATTCTAACTTACTTTTACTTGCATGTACGTATGTATGTATAGATGAGACAAATATACATACATTAAACTCAAATACATGCGCCAACACTTTCGGTTTTTGGAGAATTATACACAGATACATTATGCATAGCTTATAACTGGTATCTTAGCTATTTTGAAACTTGTCAGTAAAAAATGATTTCTTAAAATATGTAATAAAATGTAAAAAATATTGAAACATTATAACTGCTTTAAAGGAAAAGGTAGATAGTTTCTCTAAAGATCATCACATTCCATTCTATTCAACTCAGACACAAAGGACTAATTTTACTATTCATTACGGGAAGTGCTCCTTAAAATAAGAGAATACAATAAAAAGAGTACAGTGTTTTAAAAGTTCAAACCATTCTTCTTAGTTTATACTTACTCTCTGTAATTCCCATTTTTCAATAAGGTGTTCCACTTCACCACCAAGAACTGTGGTGTTAGAGTCATTCAAGAGCAGGAATCCATTTTTTATGTCAATAATGCCTGAGAGCTTAACTTTAGTTCCAGGTGGTGTATTCAGACTAAAGCAAAAAAGAAAGAGTTAAAAACACATTGAAGCTCCTCCCCAAAACTGGAATGCAGTCTCATATTACAATCTAATCAAGCTCTCCAAAATGCATTAAAACCAAAGCTACTTTTCAGGAGACTGACTACACACTATTAATAGATCACCACTGAGGAAGTCAGAACACCAGGTACAAGACTGTCATTTCCTAGCTTAATGACAAAGAAATAAACTTCAGTTTCCACACTAAAAAAAAAAAAGGACAATAATAATCACACCTTACAAAGTTGAGGTAAAGACAAATAAAATAAAAGATATGAAAGTACTTTCTCAACTATGCCATGCTATACAAATATAAGATTTGTCATTTTTCTTCCTCTGAGCTTTGACTGTAGGTTGTAAAAATACACTGTTACAAATGTAAATTTCAATACAGAAAAATATATATGACCAGTAATAAACCTAGAAATGAGCTACAGTAATCCATACAAACTAATGCTCTTTTTCATTAACCATCTAGTCTAAGGTCAAATGAGAGTTACTTACACATTAACATTAAACTATTTATACACTAACTTTACAGACTGTTTACACACTAGCTTTATACACTAACTTTAAATGAACTTTTCTATAATAGGATAATATTATCACTCGTGGGGCAAACATTACACCATGATTTTTTTTTACAAAAAGCAAAATAAGATGTTTACCTTCCTGCCATCTTTTTGGTAAAGGAAACAATGGAAGAAATTCATTTCATCACACAGGAGTATGGTAGATTAGTAAAAATAATTCTGTATACCTTATATATAATACAATTTTTACAAGTCAATGATATCTCAATAAGGCCATTAAAAATTATTCTGAAGACAACAAGCTTGGTCATATCTATCAGACTTCAAGATCAGCAACAACTGAATACAGTTACACTAAGTGAAGTTTTTCCCAGTTCCAGGCAATCAACAAATCCAAATTTTCATAACTCTATAGTTGTCATTTAGGGATAAATCAAAATGATAAGTGCCAAGGACCCAAGGCTGTTGTTGTATTCTTCACTAACAAATTATATCATTTACATAAGACCTACATGTTTTCTTCAAAATCACTTTTAGCTAATAATTTCCTACAAATTGGTAAAATTGGAAAATGCAATGAAAACATAGTAATACATTAAATTAGCAATACAAGAAACTACATAAGACCTTAAAAATAGGATGCAAAGTACAAAGGCATTTAAAATATAACTTTAAAACTAAAAAGCTAATCCAAAAGCAAATGATAAACTAATTTTGTGTAAAATGACTGCACCTGTCCCAAACTCTACCTAACAGTCACATTATTTGAGGATGGACCTACAATTTCATGAGGACAACTGATAGAGTCCCACCAGATTAAATTATGGCTCTACTCCCAAAAAAGGAAAACTGGGGCTAAAATTTTAGTGTAATTTTTACTACGTTGCGTTCAGGACCATAATTAACTCTTATTCAGAAAGCACGTTGTGATTTAATCACTATTTTTATTGGCACCCCGGTACCTTTACTCTCTCTCCACTGCAATTAAAAAACAAAAACCAGTGAGAGGTGGGGCAGGAGGTAAGACAGAAGAATAAGCTGCCACCCCCTAGAGAAACGCAATGCCCATTTGAGGCAACATACCCCTTACCAGCACCTTGTTTATCCTATTTAGAGAGTTCTTTCACCTTTCTTCTAAGATAGCCACTAAGCAAATTTATTTTGAAGAGAGTCTTCCAAATTGTTCACATGTATGAACAGTTTTGTTAGCTGTCACATTTATGGCATCAAAAGTATACATGCTACTTCTACAATGAGTGAATGAACATGTGACAATAATTTTTTCAGTTGTTAAACTGCAATAAACTCAACAAAAGAGTAGCAGCATTGGACAGGACCCTGTACTCTAGACTGACCTTCTGTTTCATTTACCTCAAAGAAATATACAGCTGTAAAATCAGAGGCTAAGCCATTACATGGCAAGTCTTCCTTCTGAGTCATCTGTGAACTCCCTTTTAAGGGGTCTGACTGAATTTGTCAAAGGAGGAAAGGCTGTTTCTCCACAAAAGTAGGAATTCTTCTACTCCTCAAAAAGAAGACAATGTAATCACGAAGTCAATAAACCCCCCTTTGTATATGAAAATCAACATTTTAGACAGATGTATATTTTATTTTCCATGAAAAAGGTCTACCTTACCAGAGGGAGACACTGCTTGAAGGGAAAAAATAAAAAGGGAAATCACTGAAGTATTGAAGATGGCATACGAGGCCTCAACCTACCACATTTCCTCTATATACCATTATGGCAAATCATCCAAGCTCCACCAAATGGAACTTTTTCACTCTTCTGTTGTGAGGACACTGGGTCTTTACATATGCTATTCCCCCTCCTGCCTCTCTCAAAATGCCTACTCATATATTTACGTCCTACTCCTGGCTCTCCCAGGTAGAGGTAATTTTCTGGACTCCTAGTCATTTTACTTGATATATTTATTATAATAATTTGTATGCCTATGTGCCTATTTTATTAATATATGAACTACTGGGAGGCAAATATCTAAACCCTATTTACCTCTATGCTTCCAACGCTGGATTAAAGGGCTGAAACACAACAGACGCTAAATACTTGATAATACTTGCTCAAGAGAAAAGTATGATCTAGTTTACATAAAATGAAAAAGCTCAAAGGACCCAGAGCAGCAAACATAAGCATATAAAATGACTAAGAGGAGAAAACAAAAGCGGGGGGGGGGAGGGGTGCAAATGTCTAATGAAAGTACCTACCTCAGAAAACAGCCTAATACAAACACAAAAAATAAAGGAGACATTTTCCCTTCCTTCTCTTTGTTTTTCTGCATTCCAATAGGCATGATTCTAAAAGGCTCTCATTAAAAATAGCCAAAAGAAGAATCTGGAAAATTTTCCTTAGGAAGTTCTTCCTCATCTTAGGAAGCAGGATGGCATATGAATCTCCCTGGCTTCAACCATTTTCCAAGAAAACTCATTAGCCTATAAAACTTTCCTAGAACATTAAACAGTGTGATGGACACACTATTTTAAACACACTGAGCTAACTCTTAAGGAGGAAACCATAACACATTTTTAAAAATTCTGTTTGTTCTGAACAATTTTCTGACAAAATTAATAAGATTACTTTTCATGGAAGAACACCTTAAATTATAAATGTTTTTCTAATTAACACTGAATCAAGGAGTAACTAACTCCATTCTTAACTATTTTTCTATACAGATAAAGCAAAATGCAAAGCTCTGTAATTTCTCCTAAAAAATTATAACATGCACTTAAGAGTTCGGTCCTTCTTTTCAATGATCTTAAAATTAAATCTGTCTTAATAACACCTTCAAACACTCTTTAACAAATAAACAAAATAAAGTAACAATCACCTTATTTTTGACATATAACTAAATTCTACAGCTGTGCAACTTATATGACCATCGGTCATCTGCAAACGCAGCATCCTTGGTGCAGCCTGAGATTCTTCATTATCCTTTGGTGCGGCAACATTGCGAATTTTTTGAATTTGTAAAACACATGGACCTTCAAGCTGTCAAAACATAAAAGAATAAAAATCATTTTCTAGTCATGGCTGTTGTTTCATTTATATGTTTCTCTTTTCTTTAATAGTCATGCCGTATGATAACTTCAACTAAATAAGGTCAAAACTGAAATTATACACATCAGAGGTCTTTTACTTTATAGGTTTTCCGTGGGAGGGCTGGCATTAAAGCTAAAATTTCAAGAGTTTCCTGAAGAACAATTTTTTTTTTTTTTTTAATAATTCTGAACTCATCTTCAGACAATAACAAGAAAAGAAAACCCTAGGAAAACTAAGTTGTACTTCTGGATGAAAGATATATTAATTGATGTTTTTAGTCTTATGCACTCTAAATTATTCACATATATCCCTCTTCTCACCCCATGTACATTAAAGGACATTCTGAAAATAAAGAACTTAGCAATTTCTAAGGGACATAAACTTTACGATAGTAGTTAAAAGAATGCTTTCTGTTCAGACATAAAGTTTAAAAGTGCACCCTCTTCTGGTATAAATGAAGCATACAATACCCCAAAATTTAAACTATATAAAGTTCAAGAAGTGTGACTTGCACTTATTTTCACATTTCCTTTTTTAAATGATATGAAGTTTTAATACTGTGTTACATATATTGGCAATAGGGAGAAGAAATGTTTTCTCTCTGGCCACATTTTAATAAACAAAAATAAAATTGATGGACTAACTAGCTATAAAGTTAGAAGTTTTCTATAATAAAATGATGGCAAAGTTGGGAATGACAAAAATCTGCTCACATGTCTGAAAAATAAGTTTAACATAAAGTGGTAATTTCTGCATAATAAAATATCAAATCTTTAAGCAGTATCGTACTTTGGGGAAGGGAGGGAGGCTCTTCATTATAAACAGTCTTTTAAGTAAAATCTTTCTGTGCATATTATGTTTTCAGCAAAGAGAAATATGAAATGATTAACAAACATTTAGACAATTTCCCAAGCAAGCATATCCTCAACTTAAAAGTTTTCTATTCCATATTTACCAGGATTTTGCCTGCAAAGGAATAATTTTGTTATAAATTTAGGAAAATGATATAATTAGAAAAAAGAGACTAAAGTTTCACCTAATTTTCAATAACAAAAATTCCAACTTGAAACAAGTCTAAAACCCTTAACAAGTATAGATAAGCTGCTAACTCAGGATGAAGTCTTTCTTTTGCTTTTGTTAACATTATTAAAATAAAGACATTTCAATTAAATCATAGACAGGTTCTAGTTATTAGTGTTCACCATGCTCTTTATTTTAGTACTTCCAATATTTTTAGCCTAGGCATTGACAAATATCTACCCTGTGTTATCCAATATGGTCACCAGTTACATGTAGCCATTCAAATTTGCTTTAAAATTAAATGAAGTTAAAAATTCAATTTTTCAGTTGCACTGCCCATATTTCAAGTGTTCTACATCTGGAGACTGCAGAAATAGACTATTTACAACACTGCAAAATGTCCACTAGACAGTCAGTGATGATCAAGACCTATGTACTACAAAACAAGACATGTATTCTAGGGACAGCACATACATGAAGTGTTGGAGGGAAACACTCTTTTCTACTTAATTTTAAGTCTGAAAAAAATTAAACTTTTCTAATAAATATCCAGAGCAACATGGGTACCTTCACTCAGTCCATATAACATATAGCTCACAAGGCATCTTTGTGGAATTTGGGGAATTCTATATCCCATGGGTGTTAAACACAGTACCTTCACTAGATTGTTTTCGATGTGTTGTGACAAACTGCCTTTTACTTGTGCATAGTTAAATGGCTATATGAATCACAATACTTGGTTTTAATCACTAATGCACACAAAATGAACAAGTTGCTTTAAAAGATTCTGCCACAGAAACATATTAAAGATAATGCCAATGATGTAAACACAGGGTAGGAGTAGGATTATTTTGCTGATCTCCTGCATCTGTTTGACCATGAGAACAGAGAGCAGGGGATTTCTGGCAAGGAACACCCGCACCCAACTCCTGATGTTTCCTAGCAAACAGCAGTTTACTAATTTAGTTAATCCATCTCTTTTAGTAGGATGAACAGTAGCCCCTCCAAAAGACAGGTCCACCTGGAACCTGTAAATGTGACCTCATTTGAAAAAAAGTGTCTTTTTATACGTAATTAAGGTAAGGATCTAGGAATGAGAACATCTTGGATTAGGGTAGAACCTAAATCAAATGATGAGTGTCTTTGGAAGAGAAGGAGAAGCACAGAGACACAGTACATAAAAACCTTGTGAAAATGGTGGCAGAAACTGGAGTTATGCATCTACAGGCCAAGAAATGCCAAGGACTGCCTATAGCTACCAGAATCCAAGAGAGAAGCATGGAACAGATTCTCCCTTAGAGCCTCCAAAAGGAATCAACCATGCTGACACCTTGATTTTAGACTTATGGTATACAGAAATGTGAGAAAATAAATTTCCGTTGTTTTAAGCCACCAAATTTGTGATAATCTGTTACAGCAGCCTCAGCTAACTAATATACCCATTTAAGGAATGACTTTTTTGACTGGGAAGAATATACTATATATATTGGCTTCAGCCTCACCCTTCTTCCTTTCTCTTTGGATCTAGCTAGGGACCCTGAAGGAGGAAGTACTTATCCAGTCTTCTCACTGGGTTGGCACTTCCATGAGTGTACAAGTCTACATGGTTTGTGGTTCAGTTAATGGGTCCATCTATGGCTGTCCCACTAAGCCATATCTTCCAAATACATTTTTATCATTAATAAAGCTGTTATTTTTGCCTACATCTGCCACTCTCATTTCCAAATTGGTTCAAAAGCAAAGTAGAAAAGGAGGTACTATTTATTAGAGCCTCCTGAGAAACTCCCAAATTGTATATAATCTCTTGATAGTCACTTCTCAAACTGAATTGTCAGTTTTAAGATTAGTGATTCCACAATTCAGAAATATCCTATAAGTAAACCAGCAGATATAATAAATTTTTTTGTTATTCTGCTTAACAACATTCAGTCTGTTCTGTAGTCAAAACATAGGTAAGTACTGGACTTAAACAATACATAAATGATAGAATAAAATGCTACAGTTCTAAGATCCTAAATCCTGAATCTAAAATCATCTAAAAGCAACAACAAAAATTGATGAGAATTTCAAAATCTTCGTTCAACTACTGTCAAGAGCAAAACAAATATTAAAAAGATACCAATTTTTTTTTTTTTTTTGTCTTTTTTGTCTTTTTTGTGACCGGCTGCACCGCTCTCAGCCAGTGAGCGCACCGCACAGGCCATCCCTACATAGGATCCGAACCCGCGGCGGAAGCACTACTGCGCTCCCAGCGCCGCACTCTCCCGAGTGCGCCACGGGGTCAGCCCAAAAGATACCAATTTTTAAAAATAAGAAGAAATAAAGATTAATCCCTGACTGCCCAAGGTTTCTTTAATGTCTGATTTTTCTCTTCTGTATGAGTAAAAAGGAACAATTAAAAGAAATTAATGTAAAAAAATTTAATTTATCATTGCATGTCCAGGTAAGCATCTTTTACGCTAATAAACAGTATCAGTATCTGCCAGAAATACTCTCTGATGAGAAAGAAAAGCCATTCATCCAGGCTTCATCCTTCCTACCCCTGGGTAAATGGACACATCTATCATCTGAACTCATAACTAGTCACACTAACTGATATGAAATATCAGATTTAAATGGCTGTATTCATGTATTAATTTATTGATCATATTAAATAATGTTCTTGTTTATCAACCAGACTTCCAAAATTTGGATGACAAGGAACTAGTTCTCCACAGTCTGATCACACCTGAACAGTTAAAACTGAGATTTTTAAGACTCCAGTAACTATTTAAGTTTAGACATTCTATGATATTTAGTCTGAAAATATCTGCCAGCCATTTCTCTTTATAACCTTATCAATTCCCTTGAGAAACAAATGTGTCAATCTATGCCTAACAACATAAATATCACATTCTCCATCAACTCTAGAAATAGGCCATATACCCAAAAGGAATCTATGAGAATGATTCAGTTCTGATCAATGCTCCATCATTATTGCAAAGTAGGTTAAAATTAAAAAAAAAAAAAAAGTTTCATCCTCCACAGTCTTTTTGAGTACTTAAAATCACAATTCATTTCTTTGAATTAGCGTAGATAATATCGCTACTTTCAAAAACACTTCCAGTGGCTTCAGTGGATTTCCTAGGGCTCATATTTTCATCCATTCATTTATACCAAGGGAGGTTTCTAACTGGACTGTTCACACCTCTTAGGACCCAGTTGTCTGGGCAAATTCAATAAAGCTGACTTGATAGAAGAAATATTGATTCTGTCTATAGCTGCTTTAAAAGCATGAAGGACAGCGCTTTTTGTCTGTGCATTTTTTAAAAATTGAAACATATTGACTGTATATATTTATGGGGAACAGAGTTACATTTCAGTACACATATGCAATGTGTGATGATCAAATCAGGATAATTAGCATATTCATCATCAAAAAACTTTATCATTTCTTTGTGATGAGAACATTTGAACTCCTCTCTTCTAGCCATTAAATAACATACAATAAATTATTGATCATTATAGATGCCTAGCACTACTGTATGCCACTAGAACTTATTCTTCCTACCTAGCTGTAATTTTGTCTCCACTAACCAACCTCTCCCTATTCGCCCCTCCCCCTCATCTTCCCAGCCACTAGTAAAAACAAAACTTTCTGCTTCTAAAAGTTCAACATTTTTTTTTTTTAGCTCCCACATATGAGTGAGAACATGTGGTATTTATCTTTCTGTGCCTGACTAATTTCATTTAGCATAATGTCTTCCAGGCTCATCCATGTTGCAGCAAATGACAAGATTTCATTCTTTTTCATGGCTGAGTAGTTGTCTATTGTGTATATATACTACATTTTCTTTACCCATTCATCTGTGGATGGACGCCTAGGTTGATTCCATATCTTGGCTATTGTGAATAGTGTTGCAATAAAAATATGCATGCAGATCTCTTCAGTATGCTAATTTGCTTTCCATTGTATAAATACCCAGCAGTAGGAATGCTGGATCATATACAGTAGTTCTATTTTTAGTTTTTTGAGGAAACTCCATACTGTTTCCCATAATGGCAATACTAATTTACAGTCCCATCAACAGTATACAAGAGTTTTCTTTTCTCCACATCCTTGCCAGCATTTGTTATTTTTTGTCTTTTTGATGATAGTCCTTCTAACTTGTGTGAGACGATATCTCATTGTGCTTTTGATTTCCATTTCCCTGATAATTAGTGATGTTGAGCATTTTTCCATATATCTGTTTTTGTATATCTTCTTTTGAGAAATGTCTATTCAGGTCATTTGGCCATTTTCTAAGTGTATTATTTTGGGAGTTTTTACTGTTCAGCTGTTTAAGTTTCTTGTATATTCTGGATATTAATCCTTTGTCTGATGCACAGTTTGCAAATACTTTCTCCCATTCTGTTGGTTGATTCTTTACTCTGTTGATGGTTTCTTTTGCTGAGCAGGAGCTTTTTAATGTAATCCCATATGTCTATTTTTGCTTTTGTTGCCTGTGCTTTAGATGTTTCTTCCATAAAATTTTTGCTAAGATCAATGTCTTGAAGTGTTTCCCCTATGTTTTCTTCTAGTAGTTTCAGGTATTACATTTAAGGCTTTAATCCATTTTGAGTTGGTTTTGGTATACTGTGAGAGACAAGGTTTAACTTCTTTCTTCTGCTTATGGATATCTAATTTTCCCAGCACCATTTATTGAAGACACTGTCCTTTCCCCAATTTAAGTTCTTGGCACCTGTGTCAAAAATCAGTTGGCTATTGATATGTAGATTTATTCCTGGGTTCTCTATTCTGTTCCATTGGTCCATGTGTCTGTTTTTATGCCAGTACCATGCTGTTTTAATTATGATAGCTCTGTAGTATATTTTGAAGTCAGGTAGTGTAATGCCTCCAACTTTGTTCTTTTTGCTCAGAATTGCTTTGGCTATCTGGGGTCTTTTGTGGTGCCATATGAATGTTAGGATTTTTTGATTTCTGTGAAGAATGTCATTGGTATTTTGATAGGGATTGCACTGAATGTGTAGATCACATTGGGTAGAACGGACATTTTGACAATATTAATTCTTCCAATACATGAACATAAAATGTCTTTCCATTTTTTTGTGTTCTCTAATTTCTGTTATCAGTGTTTGTAGCTTTCACTGTAGAGATCTTTCACTTTCTTGGTTAAATTTATTCCTAGGTATTTTAATTTTTTGGTAAGCTATTGTAAATGGGATTGCTTTCTTGATTTCTTTTTCTGCTACTCTGTTGTTGGAATTATGAAACAGACTATAAAATAATAGCCTAATTTAGAGAATTTATATAGAACTCTAAATCCAATAACTAAGGAACAAATATTTTTCTCAAGCAAACCTGTGATATTTGCAAATATATACAAAGGTGTAAGGTGAGCCTCTACAAATTTCAAAATATAGCTATCATTCAGTCTAAATTTTCTGATTACAATGTAACTGAATTAGAATTTATAACAAAAAGAAAATATATAATATTCTATAATTAAAAAGACAAGAAATCATAACATGAACTAAAAAATAATTAAAACTAAATGATAATGAAAATACCATAAAATCTTTGGGATATAGTTAAAACAATGCTAGGGGAAAAGTTAATAGCCTTAAAACATTCACATTAGAAAAGGAGGAAAATTAATGAGTTGTAATGAGAAAAACATAATGAGCTCAAATTAGGTAGAAGAAAAATATATTAATGAAATAAACTAAAAATACAATAAAGAGGGTTAACAAAGTCTAGTGTTGGTTCTTTATAAAGACTAATGAAATTGATAATTGACAAGAGTGATCAAGAAACAGAGCAAAGGCACAAATCAACAATTTAAAGACTTCTACTACTACTACTAGTAATAAAAACACGAACATAAAATTTAGCATTGAAAAAACAATAAAAGGTACTAAGCATAGCAATCTAAATGTCCATAAACTAGTGAACAGAAAGACAAAATGTGGTATAGCTATAAAACAGAATATTACTCAGCAATAAATAGGGACAAACTATTGACTTATGCCACGTCATGGATTACCCTCAAAAAATATTACACTAAATGAAAGAAGACAATAGACTACAGGTTGTGTGATTCTATTCAATTAAGATGTCAAGAAGAGGCAAATTTATAGAGAAAACATAAAAGACTACACAGACATATTATTAAGAATAATAAGTACAAGGTGGCAGAACTTAAGATCAATATACAAATATCAGTTGCCTTTCTATGTACCAGTTAACAGTTAGAAAAATTAATAATTTTTTAGGATGCCATGTACAATAACAAAAATATAATGTTCCAGTAATAAAATTTACAAAATATACACAACCTATATACTTTCACTAAATTATAAAGCTTTATGGAAAAATTAAATACATGAAGAGAGACATCCAGGACTTTGGGGGTACCCACTCGTACCAGTTCACAATAGCTTATTATGTGCATTTCTTCTTAATTCTGGTTTAAGTGATTAACATCATAGCTTTTAATTGGCAATGGTGAGAATTTTTATACTATAGAAAGTGACAAATGCTACATATCAGGGCTATTTTTTTCTCTTCAGCATTTCACTGGCAATATCGTATCATACAAAGATGTCAATTGTCTTAGGTGATCTGCAGATTCAATGAAATTTCAATCAGAACTCCAATATGATATTTAAGAGGCTTGATCATTTGATTCTAAAATTTATATGGAGTTGGGGGGGAGAAGGACAGACTATATAGTCTAAGAAAGAATAATATATTTTACACCATAAGATTAGAAAAACTTAATTTCAAGTGCCACAAATGATATGGCTTGTTTAGATCTCATATATACTACTGAAGGTAATATAAGCTGGTACAATAGCTTTGAAAAATAATTTGGCATTATCTTGTAAAGTTGAACACTGACTTAACTCTGCCATATAATAACTCAATTCTTCATTATATTCCCCAGGGAAATTCTTACTTATTTACAACAGGTAAAAAAAACATGTACAAGTTTTCCTTCTTAGTAGTGTTTGTTATCAAAAGAAAAAAAAAAAGGAAACATCTAAATTTCCATCAACAGAAGAATTAATAAGTAAATAGTGCTGTATTTACACAGCTTAGTATTATACAAGAGAAAAACCAATGAAAAATAGCTACAAGCAACATGGATATATACTGGAGCTATAATATTGAATGATAAAAGCAAGTTACGGCAGATAACAATATACTATCACTTTTTAAAGCTCCAAAACAACATATTGTTTAGAAATAATTACATATTTAACCAAAATATTTTTTTAAACTTGTTAAGCTAAACTCAAATTTCACAACAGCCTTTCTTGGTGCTAGGGGAGGAAAAGCTAGAAATGGTAAGTAGACAGGATGATATTGCAATGTTCCAGTTCTTACATCAGGTTGAGGCTTCACAGGTGCTCACTTTATTATTAAACTTCAAAACATGTATATTTGCATATATTAAATATTTCAAGTAATTTACATAATGTTTTAAAATTAGGACATTGGGTAGTTCAATGAAATGTCAGGAGAACCGGAGAACTAGGTCTGCAACCTACACAGCAAGAAACGTACTAGAACTCAAACCACAGAACTGGTTTGACTGGCAGTGGTGTATTGTTAAAAACACATCGGGAAGAGGAACAGAGGGAGAAGGCCTAAAATTTGTAGAATTTTGCCAATTTCCATGGCCATTTTCAACTACCAACTCGATATTACTGCACCCTAAATGGGAAAGAGATGCTGACAATCAGCACTCATGAGCTGAGCAAGCTGATCTGGCACACAGCAAGCACCTAGCACTACGCCTTGTACCAGCAATCACACTGGCTCTGTACACTTATCCTAGCACTGTTGCAGCTACTTCCAGAGAAACTCAGTCTTGCTGCAGGTTCTACTAATACCAGATGGGATTCTCCACAGTTTCTGTTTTTTTGTGTATAACTAGCCCAAATCCAGGGCAGCTACAGTTGACCAGCAGAGCTGAGGTACATTGCATGAAACAGCTCCAAAGGAGTCTGGGGGAGAAGTAGCTGTCAGTTTCTTCTTCACCACCAAGACCCTCAAGATGGGAAACTGCCTCAAAAAGAGAAAGAATTCAGGTTCTAGGAATCACAGACATACTATACATATCTTCCATGTATTATTACCAGTGAAGATTTGTCAAACCCTATTGTCTATAGTTTGTACTATAAAATAGCTTTTTGGGTTTTCCAAATAGAAATAATATTGAATATGGTGTGTGTGTATACGTGTTGTGTGTAAATATATTTTTTCCACATAGTGTGTGTGTGTGTGTGTGCATATATATGTTTGTTTATTTTAAGTCTTAGGGTAGAATGTTATGTGTACAGTGTATGTATACCCTAAGACTTTAAATATGTATGCCCCCATATGAGGATCTGCCCACTCACTATGCCTGATTGAAAATCACATCTCTAAAAGTTAACAGTCTCCCAAGGAAAGCAACTTTCCCATGTCACTAAGCTGAGACAGCTGCCCCTGTTATATGTACTTCTGACACAACATTTGTTTCACTATAGTATTAACATTGCTGGTTTCTCAATCTCTCATTAGGTTATGTGCTCCAAGAAGGCAGGAGCTATCTTGTTGATCTCTGCATCCCTTTCACTTAGCACAAATGTATTTACTAGTGTTTTAACTATAGTTTATTTAGCACTTACTAAATATACCAGAAAATGTGGCAGAATCTTTACACGTTATCCAATTTACCTTCAGAACTATAAAGTACATTAGGATCATTCGTGTATCTCAAATGAGAAAACTAAGGGCAAAAGTAAAGTACTTTGCCAGAGGTCTCTCAGGTAGTAAGAGGCAGAATCAGAATTCAATTTTAGATCTGTCTCACACCAAAGCTTGTCTTCTTTCTACTGTACATTCTAAAACTATGATAAAAATTTGCTATATACTAAAAAACAGGTGTAGGTATAAAGGGCAATGGTAATATTCATCTTTAAAAATTAATTCTGCTCAAAAGAGCAGAAAATTAGAAGAGAAGTTGTTGCACTTGAGCTGGGATTTCAAGAATAAACATGAGTTTGCCTGGCAGCTAAGGGAAGGACATCTAGGTGCTGTAGCAACAAAAGACTGCGATGTTAAGGGAACTACAGTTTCCTCATCTTTAAAGTAAAAGGGAAGGCAGTAATAATTTCTATTTTCAGTGCTGTTCTAAGATCGTTTAGATAATACATATAAATTCTTTACCATAGGACTTAGCACAAAGTAGGTCCTCAACAAATGACAGAAGAAAAACGAGAAGATTATGATGATTATAATTTTACTAAAAACTAGGGTTCTATAAGCTTTTTTGTTGTACCAAAATAGATCAAGAGGAAGGCAGAATAAAAGCACCAGGGATACTGAAAGAAATAGCTTGGGAAGGTAATCCCTAATCCTGATCTCAAATTTTTCAAGTGCCATTCATATACAGCAGAGAGTTTAAACAAAAATCAACAAACAATAATAAAAGAAAAACCTTCTGAATGATAAATATGGTGGTATATGTACTAGAAAATCTGAAAGTTTCTACCTCTTAGGAACTTTAAAAAGAGTATTATAAATGCCTGGTAATTAAGAAATGAGCAACATAATCTTTAATAGTTTTCCCCAAACTTGAGATTCCCTAAAGTAAAAAGCATCAGTTTATATATCAGAATAATACAACAGCATATAATTTGCTCTTATTCAATCATTCAAATTACAACAAATGAAATACAAGAAAAGCACTGTGGGAACCCAGCCAAAAGGAGCAGTTCTCCCAGTGTCACTTACCAATTTCCACATCTCTATTCTTCACTGCTCTAACTTTTTGTTTTCTGAGAGATTTAAAAGAAAAAAAAAAAAAAAAAAAAAGGAGGGCTAACAGATAATTTTCAATTACAGAAAGAGTATCTAATATATATTATTTTGTATAGTCTTCTTTAAACTCCACAGAAGTCTTATAAATAATTACCAATAAACACTTGTAAATAAAGCATAAAATCAAAGTTTCAGTAATCCATTTTTTCTGAAAAAAAAAGTACATGTTTAATTTTAATAATTTACTAAAAGGAACACTGCTATATTATACTATTAGCACAGACTAAATTAACATATAGGAAACATGGTACAATTTTATTTAAATTAAGACTTAAAACTTTTTCCAGTAACTTTTCTTTTTAAGAACATCCAATTTCTTGACAGTAACCAAGGGTAAGGACATTCACTTTGAATTTTAAGGCAGTGAAGCCATCATGTGGTTGATGTCAGTACTGCCAAGGCTTTGAGACAGTCACTTCCTACTTGGAAAAATTAGTTCTTAATCATAGTTTCACGTTTTAAAAGGTATATATAGCCTTAGATAGAAAAAAATAAACACAGAACTGATAGCCTTTCCTGTTAGGGCTCCATATCAATTGCTTAAGGTCCTCACATAGCTGTACTATTAACAAAATATTTTTACATTAACTTATATTTTATAATTAACTCTTACACCTTGGTTTAAAAAGCTGTGAAAATAACTACAGCAAAATATTAAACTTAGAGGAGAATGTGAAAAATATTAAACAGTTATATTTCCATTTTATCATGACTTCTATGATTTTTAGTTTGCAAAGAGAAAAGAACCTGAGCAAAACTATTTTAATTAGTAATATTGTTACTTGAACTTTTTGCCATTCTACTTTCTCCCAAAATAATCAGTGATAATAGCCATTATTAAGACTTCAGTTTCAAAATCCAGGTAACAATGCTCTTCTGAAGGCCCCAGATATGTCTTAGAATGAGAGATGTAAATTCAACGCATTCAGGATTAACTGTCTTTTAATTATAGACCTACAATATTCCTTACCTGATCACAGATCTAACAGCTCTCCATTCTCCCTTTCCATTCTCAAATTCCCAAATACTGCAGACAGTGTTATCCAAATCTTCTTCATTATAATAATAACAATACATACCATGTGAGCACTTACTTTCAGTCTTTCAGGAGAGGAAGTTTGAAGACTCCTCTCTACACTCTCTTCAATCTACCCCCAAAGGGATTACTGATCTGTCCTGAGGAAGTTCCGGTACACTGTACTGAGCCTCAGGCACAGTGAATAAGATTCCAAGGGGGTTGAAAGACACTTGCATGAGGTCCTTTCAAAGAGACCACACAAGGCTAATGGAGGCAGCTCTTACTAAGGTGACAGCTATCTTGCTTCTTCAGTATTTGCTTCTTAAATTTAGTGGGGCAAATGCTCTCCAGTCCTCATTCTTTCTTTTGGCTTTCTCTTAGATAATTTTTTTTTTTTTTTTTTTTTTTGGTGCCTGGCTGGTACGGGGATCCTGATGGATCTTGAATGTGATCGGGGCCATTTTACACACACTCAGCACAAAATGGCTGCCAGCCTTTCCCTTACAAGAAACCTCGTGGTTTCTGAGAAATAGAAACTCCTCCACACCAGCACCAAGCCTCTCCCTGATTAAGTCAGCCTTCCTTACAACCTATATAAGCCCTCCAACCCCAATGCCAGTTGCTGCTCTCCATTTTGAGTGCAGCCCGGCAGATTCTTTTCCTTTAATAAAGCTTGATTGGTACCGGCATTTCAGCTCACTTTCTTTCATTTTGGTGCCAAAACCCGGGAAGGGTCCTTGATGGGACCTTCGGATGATCCCCTCTCTTGGGTTGATTGGCCCCCTCCCAGCCACTCTTCCCGGGCCTGCCGAACCGGGTACCTCCGGGACTCTCTCCTTTTGCCATTTCAGACCAACACATCCACCACTGGACTCAATTCAGGGTGAGTCAGTGGGTCTGTCCTACTTCTACAGGTTCCCCCGACTACTCTCTACTGGTCTACTTCCCGAAGACCAGGTGCCTGGCTCAGGGAACCCCTCTCGTGCCCCCCAGCTATTGGAGGACGCTCCTCTAGCTGGTCAGTAGTTCCTCTCTCGAAGAGAAGGCACACACCAATGAGGACACTCCTTGGTGTTACCCTTCTACTGGGACTGATCACCTCCTTTCTCGCTCTCTAAATGGGACCCTCACCATCCAAACCTCCATGCTCTACACCTCTGGGCTCTCTCCTGGCCGATTTACAATCTCTCAGCCTCCAGGGAGACCTTGTTGTCATGCTTCTTCTACTAGGATAACTCGTTTACTTTCTCACCCTCTACATGGGATCCTCGTGATCCAAACCACCATGCTCTGGCTGTCTCCTGACCAATTTACAACCTCTTGGCCTCCAGGGAGACATCAAACCCAAACACCTCATTTTCTACTGCAATCAGGTTTGGCCTAAATACAAACTAAACAACAGATCCCGGTGGCCAGAAAATGGCACTTTTGATTTGGATACTCTCAGAGACCTAGACAACTTTTGACACCGAAGCAGCAAAGCCAGAGAGACTCCTTATGTTCAAGCCTTCTTCTATCTCCGATCTGTCCTTCTCTCTGTCAAAATTGTCCTACATCTCAAATTATCCTACCTCTTGCCCAACCTCCCCTTCCGGACTCGGATCAATCTTTTGATCCATCAGACCACTCTGCTCCCCTACCACCTCCTTACACTCCAGATCCTCCACCAACCCCTTCACCTTTTCCCTCTCTTCGTCCTCAGCCACCCAACCCCTCTCCTTCTTCCCCTTCATCAGGTGACAACCCCGCCTCTACTCTGGCTACTTTAAACCCCCTCTGTGAAGTGCCAGGGACAAAGGGAATTGTCCACATCCATATCCCCTTTTCTCTTTCCGATCTCTCCCAAATCGAAAAACAACTGGGATCTCTCCAGTCCAACTCAGACACATATCTTAAGGAATTCAGATATCTCACCCAGTCTTATGATCTCACCTGGCATGATGTTTTCATGATTCTCATTTCTACCTTGTCCCCCAAGGATAGGGAGCAGGTCTGGATAATGGCCCAAAAATAGGCAGATGAGGTACATGCCCAAAATAATAGGCGGCCTGTGGGAGCCATTGCCATCCCTCACATGGACCCAAACTGGGACTACCAGGCCAGCCACAGGGACCA
The DNA here is from genome assembly GCF_027409185.1 of Cynocephalus volans. Lineage (NCBI taxonomy): Eukaryota > Metazoa > Chordata > Mammalia > Dermoptera > Cynocephalidae > Cynocephalus > Cynocephalus volans. The sequence goes on from NC_084466.1 coordinate 51,423,553, forward strand.
GGATCTCCGGGAAAATATGATCACATGCATAGACCCAAACTCCCCTGCAGGCATGGCCCTCTTACACTCTCGTTTCATTACCCAATCAGCCCCTGACATTCGAAAAAAACTAAAAAGACTTGAGGATGGTCCGAATACGACACAATGAGACCTCCTCAACACAGCTTTCAAGGTTTTTAACAACAGGGAGGAGGAGAAGAAGGATTGATACAAAAGAGATCAGGCCAAATATCAGTTCCTGGCTAATGCTATCTGGGGATCACATACCCCTAAGCCGGCTGCCTCTAGGGACAAGCCACCCAGAAAGTGCTTCAACTGTGGTCAACTGGGCCACTGGGTATGGGCCTGTCCTAACCTCAGGCCCGCTTCCAGGCCCTGTCCTCACTGCAAACAGCCAGGTAACTGGGCGGTTGACTGTTCCACTCGCCAGAGATGGAGTGACCCAGTCCCCAACCCACAGCCTTTGGCTCCACGGCCATCCTTACCGGAACTTCTTGGATTCGCCCAAGAGGAGGACTGATGATGCCCAGGGCCCAAGGCCCCCACGAAGATCACCACACATGAGCCCAGGTTAACTCTCCTCATAGCAGGTAAGCCAATCTCTTTTGTCATCAATACAGGGGCCACTTACTCTACTCTTCCTGAATATGCAGGACCAACAACCCCACCGTCTATCACAATAGTAGTGGTCATGGGATCAGAATACCACCCATGGATCACTCAACCCCTTCCCTACACCCTACATCACACCCAATTCACACACAAATTTTTAATAATGCCTCAATGCCCAGCTCCTTTACTGGGACAGGACATCCTTTCCTAATTCAAAGCCACCCTTACCCTAAATACTTTAACTCCAGCTACAATACTCCTGTTACAGGTCACCCAGATCTGGCCCCTGAGGCTTCCACCTTCCCCTTCCCCTCAGACAAGGTTAATCCCGTAATATGGGACACTTCTTCTCCCTCCATTGCTATGCACCATTCCTCTATCCTTGTTAAGCTGCAGAACCCCTTTGTTCCCTAATGTCCCACAATACCCCATCGCTAACAAACACCTAATAGGCTTAAAACCCATCATACACGAACTCCTTTCTTCTCATCTCTTACAGCCTACCCACTCACCTTTTAATACACCCATCTTTCCAGTTATAAAGCATAATGGCTCATACCATTTAGTTCAAGACCTCAGGGCCACTAATGCAGCCATTTTACCCACAACCCCAATCATTTCTGACCCCTATACTCTTCTATCCACAATCCCAACAACAATCTATTTCTTCTCTGTACTTGACCTCAAAGATGCCTTTTTTCCTATCCCTCTACACCCTTCCTGTCAAAACCTGTTCACCTTCACTTGGACTGATCCTGATACACGTCATTCCCAACAACTCATCTGGACAGTACTACCTCAAGGGGTTTTGGGATAGCCCCCACTTTTCTGGCCAGGCCTTAGCTCAAGACTTTTCTGAACTTCCTCCAACCTCTAGCACTTTAATACAATATGTGGATGAGCTCCTCTTTCGTAGCTCCTCCTATGAGAATTCACAGGCCCACAGTGTTGCTCTTCTTAATTTCCTGGCCTCCAGGGGATATCAAGTGTCCCCCAGCAAGGCCCAAATTCCTTCTCCTTCAGTCACCTATTTGGGAGTCCACCTCACCCCCAAAACCAGAGAAATAATGGTGGATCACAAGAGTTTAATTTCTGAACTCCCTACTCCTACCACGAAGGATGAAATCCTTTCTTTCTTGGGGCTTCCCGAGTACCTTCGCCTATGGATTCCTAACTCTGGCGAGCTAGCAAAAACCACTTTATGAGGCAGCCCAAGGGGATCCTACCATTCCCTTAGATCCCACAGAGTCCATTCATTCTCCCTTCCAGAGATTAAAAACTGCTCTCCTTGAAGCCCCAGCTCTATCCCTCCCAAACCTATCTCATCCTTTTATCCTATACATCACCCAAATCCAAGGACTGGCAGTCGGGGATTTGGAACAAAAGGCGAGAGATATCTTCTCCCCTGTTGCATACCTTTCCAAACAACTGGACACCACAGCTCGAGGATGGGTTCCCTGTTTACGGGCCTTGGTGACAGCTGCCCGATTACCATAAGAAAGCTCTAAACTAACTTCTGGACAACAAACACTCATTTGTTCCCCCCATCATCTTCAAGACCTTCTCAGCCATAAGGCCATGTCAATTCTCTCCCCTTCCCGCCTACGACTTATCCACTTTACCTTCATTGAAAATTCCCAGTTCTCCTTTAAACTTTGCCCTCCCTTAAATCCAGCCATTCTCATCCCAAAACACTCACAACCCTTAGAACATAATTGCATGGAGGCTTTAGACCTCTTTCTCAATCCCTTACCACACATCTCCCTGCATCCCATTACAAGGCCCCAGCATACATGGTTCACAGATGGGAGCAACACCTCCATGCCTGCCCCCCAGACAGGTTATGTCATAGTAAATCTAACACAAGCTATTGAGGCTGCCCCCTCCCCCCAACACCACTTCCCAGCAGGCAGAACTCATTGCCCTCACCTGTGCTCTTACTCTGGCAAGTAACAAATGAGTCAATATATACACTGACTCTAAGTTTGCTCACCACATCCTACACTCCTGCACAGCCATATGGAAGGAGAGAGGATACATGACCACTCAAGGAGGGCCCATGAAAAACAGACACCTTATCAAGATATTTCTTGAGGCTGCACAACTCCCAAAGGAGGTTGGGATTATACACTGCAGAGGACACCAAACCTCCAATGACCCCATAGCCCAGGGAAACAAACTGGCAGATCTAACTGCAAAACAGGCTGCTCAATCACCAGGCCCCCACTCTTCCTCTCCCACTCAGGTCTTTCTCATGGCCCCTAAGTCCTTACCCCAATACACACCTCAAGAAATACAACACCTCCGACAGTTGGAAGTACGGAGGTAAGACAACTGGTATACCCTCTCCAATCACTATGTCCTCCCTACCACACAAACTGAGCAAATCCTTTTAGATTTCCATAATTCGGTTCATACAGGCTATGAACCCCTACTACGCCTTCATCAACACTTATATTACTCTCCCCACATGGCCAAGTTACTTAAACAAATCACTCAAAATTGTCCTTTGTGTACTCGTTGCTCCAATCAAGGTGGCCTCTGAGTTCAGTCCCTTCCCACCCACCAGGCCAGAGGATACACTCCTGGCCAGGATTGGCAAATTGACTTTACTCACATGCCTCCCCACAAAAGGACATGCTATCTTCTAACCTTAGTAGATACCTTTACAGGTGTGGGTGAGGTTTTCCCTTGCACTTCAGAGGATGCTACAGCAGTAATGCATGCTCTCACCTCAGAAATCATCCCTCGTTTTGGCTTGCCCACCAGCCTCCAGTCTGATAACGGCCCGGCATTCATTTCCCAGATTACACAATTCAAGGCACAGGCATTACATATCAAATGGGACTTACATATACCATACCGGCCTCAGTCATCAGCCAAAGTAGAAAAAGCCAATCACCTCATAAAAACACACCTCACCAAGCTGTCCATGGAACTTTACCTCCCTTGGACCCAACTTCTCCTTCTAGCACTCACTCACTTGCGAGCTGCCCCCCCACAAAACCACAGGCCTCAGCCCCTTCGAACTTATGTATGGTAGACCCTTCACTCTGCCTTTAGGTCATTAGGGATCTTCTTCAGGAATAGGCCAACCTTCTATTCCCTAATCCTTTCCCTACCACCCCCTCACACTTTAAACTGAGCCTGGGACAACAAGTGTATATTAAAACCCAAATTCCAAAGCCCCTCTCACCATGTTGGGAAGGGCCTTATACAGCACTTCTCCCACCCCAACAGCAGTAAAAGTACTAGGAAAGGCCCCTTGATATCACTTATCCTTGGAAAACTAGCACCTGAGACTTTACCCAAAAAGTCTGTTAACACCAAGCCAGAGGGGCCACTCAGCTCAACCCCCAACCCAACATCTCCTTACACTTTGTCCATTTTAGGACCCACAAAACTGAAAATCTCCAGGACCTCCACACTTTCCCCAATCCCAGAAGAAGGATCTCTCCCTCGGCGATTATCCTCTCACTCTTGCAGGCCTGCTTCACATCCTTCACACAGGAGCTGCTCCAAGACTGGTCCTGACCCACCACCTCCAGTGTTGAAGACACCCTTGAGTGGGTTACTGAATTAGCCTGGCAGGGCGCTCTCTGCAATTACACCCCCGAGGAGGTTACCCTCTACTCCTTTTTCCTACCATGCACCCTCTCAACCTCTCAGCCCCTGAACACTTGCCTTTTCTCTTCCTCTTGCTTCTTTTCCTAACAGAGACATACGCCACACCCCATTCACAATGTATAACCAAGGTCGTGGTGGATGGAAAGACACTTTCCAACCTCCTGGGTCTGCCACCCAGAATCTTTGGGGGAACCCTACAGGACACATTCACATCTCAGACATACATTCCTATAACATGCTATGACCAGACAGCTGTCACATCATGTTCTTATGGGGGTAAAAACTACTGGATAGCTCTTTCCAAAGGGGATTCTGCTGGAGTCCAGTGCCCCCCCACCAACAAAACATTCTGCTTCACCCAATCCACTCACCTAGGCTATAGCGATGGGGGAGGACTTCAGGACAAAACACGTCGAACCCTTGAGCATGATGGGACTTATCCTTCTTGGTCCCTGCCTCTTGGTGTTTCTCTAATTTCTTACAGGAATGTATGCAGGCCTTCACCAACCAAAAGGTCACCTAATTGTTCCTGGGAGAAGGATATCAGCCCCTGAGTACGGTCAACCCTTCCCCATAAGAATACAGCCTCCCCACATGAAACTAATACCCCACACCTAATTGTTTTATTTTTTTCATATCTTCGCCCATCTCCAACAGGAAGAAGCTTCAGAAGAATGAGACCTTCACCACTTTTCCCTTCTGCCTATACTTAAAAGGCAGGAATGATGGACCTTGGACATGACCAGTGCCATCTTGGACATGACCGGTGCCATTTTACACACTCAGCACAAAATGGCTGCCAGCCCTTCTCTTATGAGAAACCTCATGGTTTCTGAGAAACTGAAACTCCTCCACACCAGCACCAAGCCCCTTCCTGATTACGCCAGCCTTCCTTACAGCCTATATAAGCCCTCCGACCCCGATGCCAGTTGCTGCTCTCCATTTTGAGTGCAGCCTGGCAGATTGTTTTCCTTTAATAAAGCTTGATCAGTATCCAGCTTTTCAGCTCACGTTCTTTCAGATCCAAACCCTTCACCTTGGTTTTATCAGCACCACACTCTCCCAAGTGAGCTAACAGGCTGGCCCCTGGCTTTCTCTCTCTTAGAAGCAATACTATCACAGATTTGAAACTTAATAGAAACAGTCAGATGAGGGCTTTTGGCCTGCATTGATTCTATCATAGAAATCATCACAGCTCAAGTAGTACAGTTCTCTGTTAGGGTTTGGGGCCAAAACCCAAATAACAATGGTGCACCCATTTGCCTTACTTCACTCATTCAATTCCCTTGGAGATGTTTCAGAAACAAAATACCCAACTGAGGTAATAAGGATTCATGCATTCTTAGATTTCCAGGACAAAAATATGATCCTAAATTGCTCATAATCCTTAAGACTTGCCATATGTATTGTACTATGATTAATATTCCACATATGTTATCTCACTTGAATCTTCAATGTCATAAGGGAGTAATATTTGAATGGTAAGGAAACTAAAATCTAGCAAGATCAAATAACTTGATAAGTCACAAAAATTAATAAGCAGTAGAAACAGGATTTAAATCAACACCAATGACTCTAAAGTCTGCATCTTTCCAATCTGTTACTGGTCCTTATCATTTTATCCTCCTCCACAATACAACCACGCCTCCTTTGCTTCCAAAGCTAGTCAACCATGTATTTTAAGTTTTCTGTCTAAATTAGTTTTTGAAAAGGTGGTTTAGATCACTATGTAATCCAGCTCTTTCTTTCTTTTATTCTTGTTTAATATAGAAAGAAAACTAAAAAATATTCTTTTATAACAAAATCTGACCTGGTCAAGATATAGGCAGATTACTTATTCAAATACTCTGCTTACTAAATGTTGCCCTATGTTTTATGCACAGATTAAAACAAAGTTTATTTTAAACAAGAACTATAACATAAGTAATTCAGTAACTAATTATTCTGGAGTCATATCTTTTAATGATTCAGTCACCATTAACACAGTAAAATGCTGGTTAATAAAGCAATCTAATTAAGGCACAAATAAAGTAGCATTTACTACGTTAGTCTTATTTTACTGACAAAGAAGCCAAAGTAATTCATGTCAAAAATACATTCCTTGGGGGCTGGCCCATGACTCACTTAAGCAAGTGTGTTGCTGATAACACCAACGCTGCGGGTTTGGATCCGTATATAGGACTGGCCGGTTAGCTCACTTGGACTGTGTGGTGCTGACAACACCAAGTCAAGGGTTAAGATCCCCTTATCAGTCATCTTTTTTAAAAGGAAAAAAAAATCCTTGTACATTTACTTTAGCCTAAAAAGTTATTTTGTATATAGTATATGGAGTTTTAACTAAAGGCAAACAAAATGAATAATTTCTGTGTTAGCTTCTAAAATTTCTACTAAAATTATTTTCAAAACATCTTCATTAATACTGTGAAGAGAACCATATTTGATGCCAGATATAGGTGACAAAAGGAAAAATATAATTAAAGAGGAAGGGTAGAAAAAGAGATATCTAACTCGATTTTTGTTGTAAATGAAAATGGCTTATTTTATATCTACTCATTTTATGTATAAAGTCATGTTAGCATTAAGAATGTAGTAAAGGAGAAAATTTGCACAAAATAATCTAGATAGGAAGTTTTAAGTTGTTTTTTATTGTTGTTAGCTATATTCAAAGGAAATCTTAAAGAGACCACTGTGTAAAACTTTTAGAAGCAAAAATGCTCTGAAAGAGTAGAGGAAGTAGAGAAGAGTCTCATCACCATTATCCCCTGAGCAACGTGGGTTCTCAGCGTCTCTAAGGATACACAGAGAGAAAGTGAAAAGTCAATAATCCAGAAAGCTTCAAAATTTTCTTAAGTAGTGTAAGGATGTGCAGACACTGCTTTGATGTTATTTACTTTTCCTACAGAGGATGGTTGCAGTCATCAGACTTACCCAAGACTGCTGCCTAATCTGAGGTTCCAAAACCCAGTGATTTTCTAAGTATGCTTCCTGGACCAGCAAAATCAATGTCTACTGGAAACTTGTTCAAAATACAAATTCTTAGGCTCCATCCTACTCCTACTGAAATCAGAAACTTGGTGGAGAAGGAAGGGGGGCATGGGTGGTGAGGTTTGGGGCCCTACAATCTGTGTTTTAGCCAGGCCTCAGGGCAATTCTGATGTATACTAAAGCCTGAGAACTACTACTATAATCAAAAAGAGAAATGTAAAGAAACTGGAGAGGACTCTGAGAAGAACAGTGAAGACAAAAGAAAAACTTGAGACTAAGAATAAACAAAGGAAAGATTCATATTTATAGAGGGTTAGAAATCTTGATTTTCATTTGATTTGTAGTATAGGATTTTTAGGTAATGCATGTATGGGGCAAAAGCCCTCCATTTAGGGGACAGAAGTCCAAAGACAGTGTGGCAAAAGCCCATCTAATCAATTCTAATCACTGTTTAGGGATGGGATTATATATTTTGACTATTTAAAATACTGATTGTTGTTAAAATATGTTGAAGGAATTGCTGGAGGGAAAAATGTGAAAAATATGTTTTCTAAGGGCAAGCTGTTTGTTGGTGGAAACTTTAGAGACAATTATAAGAATGTAACTTTTGCTTAAATCATTTGGGGATAGGGTATTATTTTGGGTTAGATGATGATTACAGTCTTATCAATTTAGCTTTTCACAAATTGTACTTTGGAATGTCATCTTGTTAATTTAAATGATGTTACTAGTCTCTATTGTTTAAGCTATACTTAGCTAACTTTTGTTAGATAACATTTGTCACATTGCCCATGTCTTTGTGTCCTTTTGAAATGATTGAATCAACTGATTTTTCTTGTGAAACTTCCTTGTCTTTACAATAAAAACCAGAAGCTAACTTTGAATAGGGGCTCTACCCAGTTTTCTCTTTCTAACAGAGGAGTTGCTGAGGTGCAGTCCCTTTGGGCTTCTCATTGCATTCTTGTTGCTTTGAGTAATCCTTTTTGCATCTCCATTACACAGTAGGAAGTATAACACATATTTAGCAAAAAGAAACCTGTGGCACTGGTGGTGATATTAACAAGTCTAAAAGTATGTAAAGAATAATTTGCAGAGGAAGACAACCAGATACTCTCCATTTCTCCTGAGGGAATATAAAGACGATGTTACTGACTTTAAGTTGCAGCATAAGACATTTAAGTAAGAATATAATTAAAGTTGGCTGATACACAGTGTTAACACTAAAATAAATTTCTGAAGGAAGTTGTAGAACCTTCTTCTCTGAGTATGTCCCTCAAAACTAGAGTATATTAGAAACCCTCTCTAATGGTCCTTCCCACCTAAATGATTACCATCTTTGCATAAATGGATTAATATATTACAAAATGTAAAAAATCTTATTACATTTGTAAAAATCTTATTATAGACCTCTGTAATTTATCTAAAATTTAAAATACCTGAAGTGTAATAACTATTTTAAATATCTGAGTGTTAAAATGATAAGAATATTCAAACACAAAACATACACATTGAAAGTATTTCTTTAAATTAGAGATAATGATGTTCCTTGATAGTTACAAAAGTGACCAACAGCACATATAAATTTCTTGGCTGACATGATTTACATGTATTTTCAAATAAAAAGAAGAAATTAAATATAAATGAATAGGAAGTAAAAAACTGACTGGTTGATATCTTAAAAATAAATATACCTTTGTGTTTAAAAATGATAACTGAAAAGATTCATAACATGAATAAATATATTTATAATGTAAAATAACAGGAATAATCAAGCTTTGCCAAGTTGTTCCTAACATTCTCTCATAATTTTATACTTCTACACTTAATAATATAAATAATTATTAAACAGAATCATTAAATAAACTTAACAGTTTATTAAGGTAACCAAAATAAAAAGGTAAGAAAAGGTCTTCGTCCTGCTGCAATAACATCTATGTCTCAGATGTGAAGTAAATACGCCATAGTTATAATTCCCGAAACAAAAGTTTTTCTAAAATGTTGAAAAGTCACCAAAAGTTTAACTCTTGATTTTCCATGTGTGCAGGAAGTCCCCATAATGATGACTTTGTGATCTGTCCACCTCCAAAATATTTTACAGTTGCAGTCTTTATTGACAAAAAATAATTGCAATAATTTAGTAGATGATCATACTTATTATATTTGGCATAATTTAGAAAGTTAATGATTTTCTTTACCTTTTCTACCTTTCCACCATTGATGTCACTGCGAAGGAATTTCTTGCCAATTGTTCTCAGATCTGTCTAAAATAAAAATATTATTATTAAAATAGAATTACAGACAGAAGTAATTCTAAATCTAATCTCATGAACAAAAGATGAAGTTACTTAAGGTTTGGGGACAAAAATTAAATAAATGTCTTTGATTATGAGATCCATATATATATATAATCAATCTTTTTAAATAACAAAGTCCCGTACATAAGTTATTTAAAGTGTGCCAATAAGGTGAACAGTAACAAATAAGGCCTTAATTCTGATCATATTTCTGTAGGCAACCTTTTAACTTATTAGCTCTTCTCTATTAAAATCTAAAACTTGATTTTATACAAATTATGGTCTTATCAAAAAAAGTAATGCCACAATACAAAATCAAATGACAGCTTTTGAATACATAAACATAGTATATTTTTAACAACTGAACATCACATAACCTTGATATGCAGAGATATGAAAACACATTACTCTATATGCTATGATATGTATAACATAACAAAGCTCCATAACATACAAATATCCCAGGGAACACCACCACTGGAATAGCAAAGAAGTCACAGTAAGACTTTACTGTAGTAAAAATTTACTTCATTTGCTTAAGCAAATTACCAAAATAGCAGTTGTGAACAAATGACTATGTGAAAATGCCAAGTATATATAACTTAGTAAACCAAAGCAAAACATAAGGATAATATAAACAAGGTTATAGCACTTCTGACATAAACAGAAAACTTCAACTCCACTGTCTACATAAAAAGCAGAACTTTTAAGGATTATGTCCTCTTTAGGAAGTGAAAACCTAAAGGAATAGTAAGAAATTGATTCAGAGGAAAACTATCAGTATTCATGAAAAAGGTCCAATTATCTAAACTAAGGAATTATCCTGATGCTTGAAGACAGTGAGATTAGAGTAATACCTAAAGTTGCATTGTTTTTGTGTTACTCCTTAAAACATAGTAACCCCCTTAAGTATAATATAGTCATCCCCTTAAGAATAAAAGAAAATAGACATAGAGTGCACTAAATCATACAAATTATAAGGGAGAAATTTTGTTAGACTTGAGAAAACACTAGATGATTAAAATTACTGTCATGTGAAATGAATACATATAGAGGAGTAGGACAGTATTCTTTGAACACATACAATAATAAAATACCCTCCTCTTTGAAATACACATATGTGGTCAGCTTAAGAAACAAGCATGTAAGTTATACAACCCCCACAGATCCTTTCCAGTCCTTTACTACTATGATTCATAATTTATTTCTAAATGTAATGCAAAGATCATTCCTAAACTGAAACTCACTGAATGGAACTGCCAGGCAAACTAAGTGCCAAATTCAAATCCTTGTGTTACAATGCTTTAGGTTTCTGCTTTTGGCAGCCTCAAATAACAAGGTGAAAAGAATTTTAAACCGTACCTGAGGTTGTATGCCCTTTCACGTTGAAAATACTGAGTAACATACAGGTAAAAAATACTTTCTTACACTAGCCTTCCCAATATTAGGACTGTTTTGAAGACTAAATGTTAATACATGTGAAGCACGTAGTAGAATGGCTTACACAGTGTAAACACTCAGTGAATATTAGCTATCATGTTTATTTTAGCTAATATAAACTATGTACATTTTGTTATCACCCAAACATACATAACCATTAAGTCGACAATACAACTAACAGTTCATAAAAACAGAGGCACTATTCTGAAGTCACTCCCAGGCTAAAATATTGAAATATGAATGAGAAACAGAATTTATACAAATTTTATGATATACCATAGTCCCTCATTTCTGGTTTTCGTCAATAATTACGAAATTTAATTCAAACTAAAATGAGGCATCAGTGTAATATAAATGAACACTAGACATAAATTATAAACTTTGATTCATCCCAATAGTAATTAACTAATCATATGATCTTGGACACTGTCACAAATTTTCTAAACCCAGTTAATTTACTCCTTTATACAATGGAAAAAATACCAGGAATCATATCTCACAAAGTTGTCATCAGGCTAAAAAAAGACAATACACTCAAAGTTTACATAACTTTTAAAGTGCTATACACACACATAAGGAATGTCATTTCAATGTGCTCTTAGCAAGATGATAATGGTGTACCAAATCTTCAAACATTCTAAATTTAAAGTCAACTTATAAGTACTACAAAGGCAATTTTATTATTCAGATGTCATATATCAGAATTGCTAAGACAATGACTGGATCCAAGAATACTTTTATATTGAAAATAAAATTAATGCAGGAGAAACACTTATTCTATAAAAAATCTTGTAATAATTTTCAAAGCATCTACCTACATACACATCACACACACACACACACACACACACACACACACACACACACACACACACACACACACACATGATTCCTAACTATTCAGGTAAGTTCTAGAGAATATCTATTTAGCAAATCATTTTATATTATACAGATTCTTAAGAGAAATAAAACTATAATATTTTAAATTTTTTACCAATAGATAGTGTTCAGTAACTTAAGACTGAACTATCACTTAATTTTTTCTTAATAATTCAGGTATTTGAACCCAAAACTATATCCTGGACTTCAATGTCAGTTCTTAATAGTCTTACTCTCCACTTTACAGAGTAACAATTTAAGAATACTTCTATTCAACATAAAAATTTGAGCATAAAAGAATTACATAGCAGGTCTGAGGCAGTCATCTTTAATCTTTAGGAAGGCCTGCTTAAGAAGTTAGCCTTAGGCTGGCATCTGGGAACTTTGCCCTTGAACCCTTACCTAACTGAAAATGTGGTTCACTACCTAGACTGTTTGTATAAACAATGTGATTTGTGGTGAGCACCTGCTTTCTTTGGGGGGGGGGGGTCTGAAATTTTGGTACACGCTAGGTAGAGGGTACCTTTGTGAGTAGCCCAATAAAAATCCTTGGACTGCTAGTCTCTAATGGGCTTCCCTGGGGAGAAAACTGTATACATGTTATCACACTGTTCACTGTTGGATAAAGGAACAAGTTCCCCACAGGAAGAAGAGAGCATAAGAAAGTTTGTGCGTGGATTATTCTCCTAATATATAATGTTTTATATGTATATATACACATACATGTGTATATATATGTGTGTGTATACATATGAAGACTCAATAATACAAGTCTTTCTCAACTAGTGGTTAATATCCTGCAATCACTCAAAAGTTGAAAAAAATTCAACAGGATACAATAAATGCTTGAATTTTATTAAAAAATGATAAACTTGAAAAGTATATCATTTGTCTAGTATAGGCTTCATCATGATTAAAATTTTCTCCTTATATTATGATATGGCATAATAGTGTTGAATTGGAATATTCAACTATATATTTCAGAGAAAATGACAAAGACAAATTAATTCATTCAGATAATGACCATCATGTACCTCTTATGTGCATAGCACAAACACTTCATCTTGATTTATTTTATTTAAAGTTTCACACCAGTTTTGTAGATAGCTCATTGCTATTTACCTATTTTCATATATAAGTAAGAAAAATAAAGAACAGCAGATTATCATAAAAACTCTTTCCTATCATCTTAAATTTTTCTTAAATAAACAAGAAAATAGAGTTCTTTACAACGTTTTAAAAAATAGAATTCACAAGTTTGGGAGCAAGTCAAAGAAAGTTAAAGTGTCTAGGGAATGTTGCCATTTATAGTCAAAAATGACATGTACAATTTCTAACTAATGCTTTCTATAAAAAATGTAGTCTTTTGCTTATAAAAATGTAAATACATGGCTCAGAACTTTTCAAAAAAAGATCCTGTTAGTCTTATCAAATAAAATTCAAAGAAGCTGAAAATAATGACTTAGAGTTCAGAACATAAATTTTGTCTTTTTAAACCCAAGTTTAATTTTATAAATATAAACTTAAGTGATTTTAAAAGAAAAAGTTACACAGCACTGTACATTAATTTATATTTTATTTCTGCTTTATGTTATACTGATTGTGTAGTGATGTGATGGATTTGTCAGACAACTGTCCTCCTATAAATTTCATTTATCATGTATCACAACATATAAATTTGATTATTAATAGATTGTTGTTGTAAAGCAACAGGAAGAAACTACCAGAGGGATAACTGCAGAATTGAAAAAAGAACATTTGTTTATTTAAACTTTTATTTCAAACAGTTTTTATCTCTTGAAATATATACCAAAACACCAAAGCAATGACAGTAAATAAGTCATTTTAAATTCTTATTTTGCTTTTTTGTATTTTCTGAAATGTTCTACAATGAATATTACTTCTATCATCAGAAAAAGTTACTTTGAAACAATAATTACAGTTGTCAAAAGCTATAACCTAGCTAGATTTTTTTTTTTTTTTAAGCTAGAGTTTCCATGTAAATTAAATGGCAATTTGTTTTAATGAATGGACAGTTTTCACTACTAGGACATAGCTACTGTAAATGTTATGAAATTCCAAAACTGATAACTGGGTGAAAAAGAAGTATTAATTGCATTTTCCTCCTTTTTCATTGGATTCTGTATAATAAATGTAAATAACTGGCTGATATGAACTTAACAGATTGAACAAACATCACTATAACCTACAATGGACAAAAAAATGAAAAGTGTTCTCCATATTACTTATCATAATATCCAGTTTATTCCATAATATCCAGTTTTTCATGACTATACCTTCCAGATTAAAAATGTTTATAAGTTAATAAACATAACCTACATTGAGAGCAATCAGGATGATGTCATTTACATTGACTTTGTCAGGAGAACTTGTGCAAGCTTCAATGCCTTCATCTGAAAGATACCTGTTAAAATAAAATAAATGGCTTAATATTATCCAAAATCAAATTAACCAAAATTCTTTTGTTAAGTCTACATGCAATTTTTTCTCTACTATGAAGTGCTTCCACTACAAATACTAGGGAAAGAGTCCTGGGTATGGACTCCCTATTACTATTTCTGAGAGAACAGAATGGACAATGCATATTTTTCCTTGTTTGCACCCATAAGGAAATGTTATATCAATAAAATTATCCATATGCTTTCTGAGAAAAGCTATTTGAATGTCGATAAACTTCTTTAAGAATGTACGAGCTTCTCTTTGCTATTATACAAATATAGTATCTGACAATAAACATTTGATAATACAATAAGCTCTTAAAAGAGATTGAGATGTGCTGTAAAAATAAAACTAAAAACAACATAGTTTTAAACTTAGTCCAACAGAAATTTCTTCTGGGCTACCTTCTCACATTATCATCTCAAATCCTTTAACATGATATTCTCAAGAATTCTTTAATAAATGCTACTGACTTCAAGTGACACAGTTGTTATACACACACACACACACACACACACACACACACACACAAAGACAGACAACTTTTTACAATACATCTTTTACTGTTCCTGTCTCTTTTAAGTTTTTTTACTCATTGTCTTATTTTCCCTTTGTTCTTTTATCAAGTCCAAACCAACCATGTATCTGTCACAGACAATTCAACAGTAAAGAGATCATTGAACCCAAAGGGGGGAAAAATCATCTGTACCCATCTATCCACACAGAGGATAGACATTTTGAAATTCTTTAATAAATTCTACAATTCAGGTATCACTCACCAAAAAGTCCACCTGTAAAAATGCCCATTAATATCTGACATTTTTGTAACTCATATCAACTCCTTTAACCAAAGGACTAATGCTACCATTGCTCCTGCAGACATTCTCCCACTGCTAAAAGGATCCTGGATTGCTAAGTCTAAGAGAGCTAACTCAGGCTCATTCTTGATGCCCAGCAATTCCACCATCGACCTTCAACACTAAACTGATTCTAAGACACTTGTCAATGTAAACCCCACCTGAAGACAGCAACCAAAAAAGCATGTGTCTTTAACAAGCAAATAATGAACAATTTCTAAAAAGCAAAAGAGCAAATTAAAGAAAGGTGAATAGTTAGAACCATGTAAAAGAGCAACATAAGATTAAAGTGATAAGCCTATGAGCAAGATCAAGGAGATAAAGGTCAGGAAAGTGTATATACAAATCAAAGCAAGAACGTTAACTGAATTAGGTACGGACACTCCAGACTTACAATGGTTCAACTTACAATTTTTCAACTTTAGGATGGATTCATCAGGATGTTACCCAATACATTTCAACTTACGATATTTTCAATTTACAATGGGCTTATCAGGACATAACTCCATAGTGAAGAGGAGCATCTGTACTATAAAAAGTTTAAGACTACGGCAGTGCTAAACTATAATGATGAATGGAAGCAAGTAGTTAAATGGGTTAAAGAGAGAAAATATAAGTATGTCTGTACATGAGTCAGTAGGAATGAATAGATGGTAAGCAGGAATGATAGTACCTAAGTGACCATGGAATACAAATGTTTGCCATCTACTTAGATGGTTAAAACACTGCTTTAATTCAAAATGGCTATGGTAATTCCCTTATTATCCTGTTAATTTTTCACCATTCATTGCCATTAACTGTATCCGTGTTGTAATCATCTTACAAATTTAGTTCTATAAATATTAATTAATTAAGCCCCTACTATGTGAATCAGTAATAAGCTTAATAAGATGATGAAAATTAAACACCTGCCTTCAAAGAGTTTCCAGTCTCCTATATTCAAAGAGTTTCCAGTCTCCTATACAGCATAACACAAAACATAAACAGCTATCATACAAGGCCAAAATAATCATAAATGAAATCTTATGGGGGCTCAAAGTGCATAGGGGATAGGAAAGAGTACATAGAAGGAGACAGTTCAAGCAAAGACATGGAATTAAGAAACTGAGAAGGACATTCCAGAGATAATATCCTGGAGCATTTTGGCTGGAAAATGAGGAAGAAATGAGAGATAAGTATAGGTTTAGACCAATTTTAGAA
The DNA here is from genome assembly GCF_027409185.1 of Cynocephalus volans. NCBI lineage: Eukaryota > Metazoa > Chordata > Mammalia > Dermoptera > Cynocephalidae > Cynocephalus > Cynocephalus volans. The sequence goes on from NC_084466.1 coordinate 51,439,907, forward strand.
AGCATCGGTGCACAAAGTGATATGGGTGACATATTAAACACTGATTGAGTCATAACAAAAACCGACCTTTCCAAAGTCCTTCACAGTAGAGAAATAGTATGCAAATACTAACAGAATACTTTGTTTCCTAGAAAGGCAACACTCTTAATTAAAGGATTATAGGATACTAGATGAACTGAAATAGATCTTAAGAAATAATCAAAGTTCACCTCTTCAATTTTACAGATGAAGAAAAGGAGTCCTAGAGATGTGAACTAAACTTATCCAAAAATACAAATTTAATACAAAGTTGAAAACAAGAATGCCTCCTAACTCCCAGTTCAGCAGTCTTTCCATTACAAGTAATGCTAATATTAGGAATATAATCTTTTTTTTTTATTTATCAAACAACTAATGCTAGTATTAGCAATATGATCTTCCTCTCATAAACAAAAGCCAGTTTCTATATAAATCAGTTTCCTAATTTCCTAATTAGACATTTCACCAACACACACACAAAAGCACTAGGTAAATTCAATCTGTGAGCTCAAAGTACATGAAACAAGAATAGATATAGTTTCACAGTAGAAGATCAGGAATCTAATATTAACTAATTATTAGAGTTTCAAAAGTTGTTATAACAATAAAAATACCCCGAGAGAGTTTCAAGATGGCGGCGGCTGCGGCGGCTGGCGCGGAGTAGCTGAGGTGGAAAAGGTGGCCACTGGGCCTCAGGCAGCCGGGAAACTTGTGGACCTTCCTCTGGCCATCTCTTAAGGGAGGACTGCTGCTGCTGGCCGGTCGTGGGGGCTCAACGCCACTTTGCCCCCGGCAGGAGAGGCTGCCTCATTTACAGGCAACAGCTTTGAAGTGTGGAGCAGGAAAAGAACTGATTCTTAGCTGCAAAAGTGAGTCTTGAAACAGGGAACACGGCGCCAGGGCTGCTGTGGATGCAGCCAGGATCCCGGAGGCTGGGGCCGCACTGAAGGCGGCCAGCTGCCCTATTCAGGATTCGAGGTTTCAGGCCGGCATTAAAGAAGACTCCTGGGAGCGCCCGAGCGGCACAGCGACTGAACAGCCCGAGGCGGCAGCGCCGAGAACACGGAAGGCAACAAACCAGAGACAGAGCGAGCGCCCGACCTGGCACAGCACTGTGAGTGATCCCTGGCACAGCTCTGTTCGGGGGGTGGATGCCCACGCGGCTCCCCGCCTGCACCACCAGGCCACTCACTGCCCCGGTGCTGCCTCCATTTTCCCAGGTGCGGGCAGCTCCGCCCTGCTCGGCCATCACTGAGCCCATTTGCTTGGCCTGGCGCGGGGCTTTCCGGACCCTGCGGGCCGGCCTCCTCTCCCACTCCCTCCACGGTTCTCTGGCAGGGCTGGGGGTGTGGGGCGTCCCGACCAGTTTTGGGAGGGCTAGGAAGTACGGGCGGGCCGACTGTCACTCCACCACACCCTGGACTCCGGCCCCGGTAAACTTCCTGTTACTGGGAGGCAGATACCATCTCTGCGACCACCAGTTTGGAAAAAAGCCTAACGAATTTCTGGTTGGGAATAGTGTGGTAGGAGAGTTCCCAGGTCCGCTTGAACCTGCCGGAGAGCAGGCTGCAGGCGGGCACTAGACTCGGTTTATACCGGGGGGATACAAAGGTGAACAAGACCCGAGAAAGATCTACACAGTGTTACAAAGGCACCCAGAGAGACCGGTCGTCTGTGCCTAGCAGAAACCTGGTAGACTTCCTGGGCGAGGCGGTGCTGAGCAGGGTCTTGAAGGCCCAGCTGATAGACGAGGGGTGCAGAAGACACGCCCCAGCCCAGCACAGTGTGCACAGAGGGGGGAGACGTGCGGCCAGGGAGGCGGAGACTCGACAGAAACCACACACCCGGTAGGGTCGCCACTGCACGATCTAACAGCCTGGGCCAGAGCACACGGAACGGGGAGAAGTCCTGTACAGAAAGTGAAAGCTCAACAGAGATCACACACCCTGTGGTACGTGATCCACCAGCCCAGCAGAGTACAAGCTGACCAGAAAGGTGGATCCCCGGAGAAGCCCAAGACCCGAGGCAACCACACACACAAGACACTAGAGGCCAACTGAGCAGTCACGGCGGGAGCCATACCAAATTGGCAACCACAGCAACATCCTAGTTAGTCATTAGTCTTAAACCGGTGGACTGTGAAACCCCCTGCCACAATGAATAAACACCAAAAAAAAGACACCAGAAATACAAAAAATCAAGAAAGTACACCACCAAAAGTTAATAAATCTCATACTCTAGATCCTATAGAACAAGAAGCCCTTGAAATAACTGACAAGGAATTTCGAGTGATAATTCTAAGGAAACTGAATGAGATACAAGAAAACTCAGCTAGACATCATGATGAAATGAGGAAAAGTATACAGGATCTGAAAGAGGAAATATACAAGGAAATCAATGTCCTGAAAAAAAATGTAGCAGAACTTGCTGAACTGAAGACGTTATTCAGCGAAATAAAAAACACAACGGAGAGTTTAACCAGCAGGCTTGTCGAAGTTGAAGAGAGAACCTCTGAACTTGAAGATGGGCTGTTTGAAATAACACAAGCAGACAAAAAGAAAGAAAAAAGAATCAAGGACATGGAAGAAAATCTGAGAGAGATATCAGACAACCTCAAGCGCTCAAATATCCGAGTCATGGGTATTCCAGAAGGGGAGGAAAATGGAGATTCCATTGAAAACATATTCAACAAAATAGTGGCAGAAAACTTCCCAGGTATAGGAAAAATCACAGATCTTCAGATCCAGGAAGCTCAACGATCTCCAAATGTATTCAACCCAAAAAGGCCTTCTCCAAGACATGTCATAGTCAAATTGGCAAAACTCAGAGACAAAGAGAGAATCTTAAAAGCTGCAAGAGAGAAGCGTCAAATCACCTATAAGGGAGCCCCAATCAGGTTAACATCAGACTTTTCATCACAAACCCTAAAAGCTAGAAAGGAATGGGATGATATTTTCAAAATACTAAAAGACAAAGATTGCCAACCAAGAATACTCTACCCTGCAAGGCTATCCTTCCGAAATGAGGGGCAAATAGTATATTTCTCAGACAAACAAAAACTGCGGGAGTTCACTACCACAAGACCACCCTTACAAGAAATCCTCAAGGGAGTACTGGGTTTGGTTCCTGAAAAATAACTACCACTGCCATAAAAACCTAAGAAAAATCTAAACCCGCTAGTACAATAAAAATGGCATTCATGAAGAGAAAACAAGCTAACAAAAACACTATCTACAACCTAAGGAACCAACAAACAAAGAAACCAAACAGTAAATCAGAAAGCAAGGAACAAAAGACACCTAAGACAACCAAACAACCAATAAAATGCTAAGAATAAATCAACACCTTTCAATAACAACTCTTAATGTTAAAGGCTTAAATTCCCCAATTAAAAGACACAGACTGGCTGACTGGATCAAAAAGCAGGACCCAACTATATGCTGCCTACAAGAGACCCACCTCACCCATAAAGATTCACACAGACTAAGAGTGAAAGGATGGAAAAAGATTTACCATGCAAACAGGAAAGAAAAACGAGCTGGAGTGGCTATTCTTATATCTGACAAAATAGACTTTAAACTAAAAACCATAAAAAGAGACAATGAGGGACACTACTTAATGATAAAAGGACTGATCCATCAAGAAGACATAACAATCATAAATATGTACGCACCCAATGTTGGAGCAGCCAGATTTATAAAACAAACTCTATTAGACCTAAAGAAGGAAATAGACACTAATACCATAATAGCAGGGGACCTGAACACTCCACTGTCAATATTAGACAGATCATCTAGGCAAAGAATCAGTAGAGAAACACAAGATCTAAACAAGACTCTAGACCAATTGGAATTGGCAGATATCTACAGAACATTCCACCCAACAACCTCAGAATATTCATTCTTCTCATCAGCACATGGATCATTCTCCAAGATAGATCACATATTAGGTCACAAATCAAATCTCAATAAATTCAATAAAATTGGAATTATCCCATGTATCTTCTCAGACCACAATGGATTAAAACTAGAAATTAATAACAAACAAAACTCTGGAAACTATACAAACACATGGAAATTAAACAGCATTCTACTTAATGACATATGGGTCCAAGAAGAAATCAAGCAGGAAATCAAAAAGTTTATTGAAACTAATGGAAACAATGATACATCATACCAAAACCTGTGGGATACTGCAAAAGCAGTATTGAGGGGAAAATTTATTGCATTAAATGCTCACTTCAGAAGAATGGAAAGATGGCAAGTGAACAACCTAACACTTCACCTTAAAGAACTAGAAAAACAAGAACAATCCAATCCTAAAGTTAGCAGACGGAAAGAAATCATTAAGATCAGAGCAGAACTGAATGAAATTGAAAACCAAAAAACAATTCAAAAGATCAACGAATCAAAAAGTTGGTTTTTTGAAAAGATAAATAAAATTGACAAACCATTAGCATGGCTAACAAAAAAAAGAAGAGAGAAGACTCAAATAACAAAAATTAGAAATGAAAAAGGCGATATTACAACTGATTCATCTGAAATACAAGGAATCATTCGAGACTACTATAAACAACTATACGCCAACAAATTTGAAAATCTGGAGGAAATGGATAAATTTCTGGACACACACAAGCTCCCAAAACTGAACCGTGAAGACGTAGAAAATTTGAACAGACCAATAACAATAAAGGAGATTGAAGCTGTTATCAGAAGGCTCCCAACAAAGAAAAGCCCAGGACCAGATGGATTCACAGCAGAATTTTACCAAACATTCAAAGAGGAATTGACACCGATTCTTTACAAACTATTCCAAAAGATTGAAACGGACGCAAATCTCCCAAACTCATTCTATGAAGCAAACATCATCCTGATACCAAAACCAGGTAAAGATATAACCAAAAAAGAAAACTACAGGCCGATATCCTTGATGAATATAGATGCAAAAATCCTCACTAAAATACTAGCAAACAGAATACAGCAACACATACGAAAAATTATTCATCACGATCAAGTGGGATTCATCCCAGGGATGCAAGGTTGGTTCAACATACGCAAATCAATAAATGTGATACACCATATTAATAAACTCAAACACAAGGACCATATGATCATCTCTATAGATGCTGAAAAAGCATTTGATAAAGTTCAGCACTCATTCATGACAAAGACCCTCTATAAGTTAGGTATAGAGGGAAAGTATCTCAACATAATTAAAGCCATATATGCCAAACCCACTGCCAATATCATCCTGAATGGGGAAAAGCTGAAAGCTTTTCCTTTAAGAACAGGAACTAGACAAGGATGCCCACTCTCACCACTCCTATTCAACATAGTGTTGGAAGTACTAGCCAGAGCAATCAGAGAAGAGAAGGAAATAAAGGGCATCCAGATTGGAAAAGATGAAGTCAAACTGTCCCTGTTTGCAGATGACATGATCCTATATATCGAACAGCCTAAAACCTCTACAAAAAAACTCTTGGAATTGATAAATGATTTCAGCACAGTAGCAGGATACAAAATCAACACACAAAAATCAGTAGCATTTCTTTTCTCCAATAGTGAACATGCAGAAGGAGAAATCAAGAAAGCCTGCCCATTTACAATAGCCACCAAAAAAATAAAATACTTAGGAATTGAGTTAACCAAGGAGGTGAAAAATCTCTATAATGAGAACTACAAACCACTGCTGAGAGAAATTAGAGAGGATACAAGAAGATGGAAAGATATCCCATGCTCTTGGATTGGAAGAATCAACATAGTGAAAATGTCCATACTACCCAAAGTGATATACAAATTCAATGCAATCCCCATCAAAATTCCAAAGACATTTTTCTCAGAAATGGAAAAAACTATTCAGACATTTATATGGAACAATAAAAGACCACGAATAGCCAAAGCAATGCTCAGCAAAAAAAAATAAAGCTGGAGGCATAACACTACCTGACTTTAAGCTATACTACAAAGCTATAATAACCAAAACAGTATGGTACTGGCATAAAAACAGACACACTGACCAATGGAATAGAATAGAGAATCCAGAAATCAACCCACACACTTACTGCCATCTGATCTTTGACAAAGGCACCAAGCCTATTCACTGGGGAAGGGACTGCCTCTTCAGCAAGTGGTGCTGGGATAACTGGATATCCATATGCAGGAAAATGAAACTAGATCCATACCTCTCACCGTATACTAAAATCAACTCAAAATGGATTAAGGATTTAAATATACACCCTGAGACAATAAAACTTCTTAAAGAAAACATAGGGGAAACACTTCAGGAAATAGGACTGGGCACAGACTTCATGAATACGACCCCAAAAGCACGGGCAACCAAAGGGAAAATAAACAAATGGGATTATATCAAACTAAAAAGCTTCTGCACAGCAAAAGAAACAATTAAAAGAGTTAAAAGACAACCAACAGAGTGGGAGAAAATATTTGCAAAATATACATCTGACAAAGGATTAATATCCAGAATATATAAGGAACTCAAACAACTTTACAAGAAGAAAACAAGCAACCCAATTAAAAAATGGGCAAAAGAGCTAAGTAGGCATTTCTCTAAGGAAGATATCCAAATGGCCAACAGACATATGAAAAAATGCTCAACATCACTCAGCATCCGGGAAATGCAAATCAAAACCACATTGAGATACCATCTAACCCCAGCTAGGATGGCTAAAATCCAAAAGTCTATGAACGATAAATGCTGGCGAGGCTGCGGAGAAAAAGGAACTCTCATACATTGTTGGTGGGACTGCAAAATGGTGCAGCCTCTATGGAAAATGGTATGGAGGTTCCTTAAACAATTGCAGATAGATCTACCATATGACCCAGCCATCCCACTGTTGGGAATATACCCAGAGGAATGGAAATCATCAAGTCGAAGGTATACCTGTTCCCCAATGTTCATCGCAGCACTCTTTACAATAGCCAAGAGTTGGAACCAGCCCAAATGCCCATCATCAGATGAGTGGATACGGAAAATGTGGTACATCTACACAATGGAATACTACTCAGGTATAAAAACGAATGAAATACTGCCATTTGCAACAACATGGATGGACCTCGAGAGAATTATATTAAGTGAAACAAGTCAGGCACAGAAAGAGAAATACCACATGTTCTCACTTATTGGTGGGAGCTAAAAATTAATATATAAATTCACACACACACATACACACATACACACACAAACCGGGGGGGGGGGGGAAGAAGATATAACAACCACAATTATTTGAAGTTGATACAACAAACAAACAGAAAGGACATGGTTGGGGGGGAGGGGGGGAGGGAGAAGGGAGGGAGGTTTTGGTGATGGGGAGCATTAATCAGCTACAATGTATATCGACAAAATAAAATAAAATAAAATAAAATAAAAAATAAAAATAAAAATAAAAAAAAAAACAATAAAAATACCCATCCCTACAAAGTATAAAAACAGAAAGTCTAACAAAAATTCTAAGGGCAGAAGCTGTAAAGGGGTAGAAATTTGACTTTATCCACATATAAGTCAAATATGTGACTTCTTTCAAATAAAGCCTGTATAATAGTTCCTGAATATAATAAATTATAAAATGTGGCTCATTCTCAAATTCCAAGTTTTATAAGGTCTCCCTTGCTCACCCTTAATATTGTGAAAAATCAAAGGACATAAGCTTCATAGGTTTACTCCATAAATTTTCAAGAAACAGGACACTCATTCACAGCTCTCCCTGAGTAACATCTTAATGATTCTTCTTAGTGATACTGAACAATTTTCACAGAAGGACTGAACCTAAATTAACCATAATTTGGGATTTACAAATTAATCTTTTTCTTTTTGTAAACATTTAAAGCTCCAATATTATCAATGAATGAAACAAGTGATGAAAGTAAAAAGTAAAATGCCAAAATCTGCTTCAAGATGCACCACAGTAACGCAGTAACTGAAAGAACAAAACAACACAAGATTCACCAGCCTTAACTGTGGACATTGGGAAACAAAGGAACTGGAAATTGGAGCAGGCACACCACATACAGTCCCTGTGCACACACGCTGGATGGACCTCGAGAAAATTATAATCAATTCCTTTGTGCCATCTCTGAGCAAATAAAACCCAAGGGCATGGACCTTAAAGAAACAGACCCTAGGGAGTACTTGTTTACGGAAACAGCCACCAAAAGTATACTTTTTATTTCCCTATCTAGTGGAGATTTAAGACAGTAATATTATAAAACTGCTCAATATTATTCTGAACTAAAAACATATCTGAATACATTCTATTGACAAGCAAAAATACTAAAAGTACTAAAAGGCTAAATTTCTGCATGATACAAAAGAGACTAATAAGTCTCACTAATTTTACCTTCAAATAATGCAATTTTAAGTTATCACAGTTTAATCAGTGCTCAAATTTTCTTAAAAAAGGGTGAACTTAGAAGATGCTTCCTTTTTTTCATAAATAGAAGTAAAAATGTTAAAATTCCATCTTAGAGTAATTGAAAATCCTGAGCAACTTTTTTAATTTCAGAAACAAGATCTTTAAAATTAATTATAATCCACCAGTTTGGAGGTGGAAGGATTTTTTTCCTATTGCAGATAATGAATTCAATAAGAAGGGTCACATAGCCTAAGTGCCACTTACCATAACTGTCTTCACTTCATGTTCAGAAACCACTTGGCATATAAAACAGACATGTCCAAACCACAGTTCATGAATCTTAATTGGAAGAAATCTGTGATAAAATCATTTTAATCTCATTTATTAGTTCCAGATAGTGGATCTCCATTACCATCCGTAAAGAAAAAAAGAGAGCCAATTTTCCACTGACCCATTCCTTTAAAGGCAGGTAAAATCCTTGAATCTAGCTTATTTGCTAGCTATGATGAATACATAATGAGGAAGACCAAGGCAAACTTCAGAATACATGCCCCAAATAAGAGTGGCAGCCATAACTCAGCTCTACTTCACTGTCTGCATAAAGATAGGTAAAGCAATTACTGTCAAATCTTATTTTCAGATTTTTGTTAAGCAATGTACAAGCTAAACAAAACAGGTTCAACCTGCATGTGGTACACACACTTTGTACTTACTAAAAATATTCATTAAGTTATCTTTTTATTTATTCCTGTTCACCTCGGAGTTGTCTCTGACATACAGTGTTGCGTCATAAGTGTCTCTCAAATGATATAACTTTCATAGCCAACTTCCTTTTCTAGCAAAAGAGGAACAAAGTGTCTTTTAGGTCGCTTCTATGACACTGGGAAAGCAAAGACTACAATTATGCCAGTATCAAATATTCATACCAGAGCTGTCTACATCAGACTAAAAAGGACCATTTACTTTGGTCCTTGACTAAATATATTACAAACTGGACATACACAGAACACACCCTTACTTCAGACTTCCAGACTACTTATATTTTTAAGGGGGAGGAATATTCTAATTGACTGGAAACTGGGCCATAAAGCAAACACTAAAGTATTCTTCCCTTCCACACAGCTCCACTCACTGAAATAGTAAATGTCCTTTCAAATCTGACCTGAGACCTGAATTTCTAAAATAATCAAAGATACTATTATTGCACATTGATATAAACTAAGCTGATGACACATGAAAACTCTTTAAAATGCCAATGAGAAAACCAAAAGTGAAAACATTCTTCCTAAACAGATAGGGACTCTATCAAGTAAAATAAAAGAGATTATCTGGACAACTACTGGTACACGATGGTCTTAATGGTCTCTGAATAAAACCCAAACCAAATGGCCTAGTGTGGTTTTTGGGGTCTCTCACCTGGTACATGATTATTTGCTACCACACTGTGGTTACCAGGCCCCAAGTGATATCCAAATACCAAAATGGGAATTTAATAACTGACTGCTTAGCTACAAAGAAAATAAAGATAACTAACTCCCAATTACGCAAGCTATTGTGGGGACAGGAAAGAATAAAATGTAACAGATAATCTGATAATCATTTACATTAAAATGTATTTTTGATCTTAGCAAAATAGAAGTTCCTGACCTAATGCAAATTCCCAAACTACTAAAAAGTGATTTTAAAAAATTATCCATATAAAGATCTTTTCACTCTGTCTGTCCTATTTCCATCTCCACAGTGTAAGTGGACTGTAATACAAAATTTTGGTTTTGCCAAAACTTTGGTTTTTCTATTATTATTTTTATAGGCTCTTGTTGTACCTAGCCAGAAACACTGAAATATTGAATTTACTAATTCATTCCTCTAGAACAGAAAGAAATGTCTTGTAAGTTCCTGTTTATGAATAAAATTTGGAAAAATCCAGTATTTATCGGTATTAAATAAGAATGTTAGTAAGGTAACAAGGCAAAAGAATTTGGACACAAAATTTACTTCAGATAACCTGGCACTGATGAAATCAATATATTCAATACTGCTTGCAGATACATGGTTGGGGGGAGAAAATCACACACAAGAAAATAAATTGGTACACCAGCAGCAAGCTGAATGAATTCATAGGATTCCAGGCCCAAATTTCTATTAAGCACAGCAAATGAGGATGAGAATTCCATTAAAGGTAATTCAGAAGAGGAAGTACTATGATGAAATGTGGAGAAAGGAAAAAGAGGTCTTCTATTTCATTTCTGTTAATAACAAAGTACCTCTTCTATCACTACCATTTTCTTTTCTTCTTTAGGTAAAGTAGCTACCTACTATCCCAAAGTGAACACCACAATTTTTAATTCAACAATTACAATAAGGACCTAAATCAATGCTAGCTTAAAGTTTAATTTTTCTGTGGCTTATATATAAATGAATCAGATGAATAAAGTTATATATATAATTAGCACTTAGTATTAATGTAGTAAACTATTTTTAATACAAGATTTATTTTATTCAATAATAAACTATCTCTAAAAATACATTTTTTTGGTCTTTAGTTTTATGATATCTTTGGATGCATAAATGTATATTTTTCTACCATTTAGCTAACCTATGATATTGTTTTCTACATATACATACAGACCAGAAAATCTATTTTAATTTCTTCTATACTAATTTTTCACATTGTTATATTACAAAAATAGAAACACCAAAAGCAAAAGCAAAAAACTCATCATAAAAACCTTAACACTTTAAATGCAAATGTTTCATAAAATTAACCTGTAGAAAAACTGAAAGGATGAATATGCAAAAAGTTTTTTTTAATTAATACTACAGAAGCATCTTTTTTCTCAATAAAAAACTTCTAGAGATGTGAAATAATATGAAATGTCTTGATGTACACCATGATTAACATCCACACTAGTCAAATTTCAGTATCTCAGTGGCCAGACAAAAAAATTATTTTAAAGACTGAAAGACAGAAAATAGAAAAAGTTCTAAAAAAAAACTTTTGTAAAGTTATATCTAATTTAACAACATTCAATTTCTTTAAATTCTTGAAAATGAAAACCTAGATTTGTTTTTGTAAAGCACTTCCTTTAAAAAGCTGAAGATTATCAGGCAGATAATTCTGAAGCACATGCTACTTGAAAACACCACTAGAGGACCACCTTGTTTCATAAGTAAAAAATTACCACCCTGCTGTCAGAAGCTAAAAACCTAAAGATATACTGAACTAGCTTTAAAGATTTCTGACATTTGTTTTTTGGTTGGGAAGTACAGATAACAAAGAAAATAAAATAGACATAATTTAAGAATTTGTGTTTGATATAAAGTTCACTCCAGGTTTAAAAAAAAAAAAGTCACTTACTAGGCATTCAAGAGATACCTCACCATAAGAAAAAAAAAACTGAATTATATCAAAAGACAATTTTCTCAGGGCCAGCCCGTGGCTCACTCGGGAGAGTGCAGTGCTGAAAAGACAATTTTCTCTCTTACTCTCTTCTACATTCATCCTTTGGAAATACAGAATTATAAAAACATAGTACATCTAAATTATTAGAGACTAAATTTTTTTTGCCGTGGAATAGTTACAAATAGTATTTTCAACATTTCAATAGTTCCTTTTCTCTGACATCAAAATAAATATGACAATTTTAAGATAACTATAAGATAGGTGACAATAAATCACACACTTCTATTTTTTATGACCCATATTCAAAATATTAAAATATTTTCCTCATACACAAACCAACCCATAAAGACATTAACCCTGAATATTTGATATTTAAAAAGTTATAACAGGTGAGCAAGTGAAAATTTGTAAATAATTCCTTTCAAATTCTGTAATTGTTATAATACAATGTGTACTGGCAATGATAACCTAACTATGTTGCTATTCATTTTTGTAAATCAAGCCTTCACATAAATTTAAAAGTATAAAATGAAGGCCTGGATATTCTTATTTTCACTGGGATTATAATTTATGCCCTTCCTCTAACTCAACACTCTCATACTTTCATTCAGAAGCTGACCTGAGGTAATCTTTTAATAAATCAGATTTTAAGATATAAGATTACTTGATATTTCTGTCATGTTTTTCTCAGCTCAAAGGTGATAGCTATAAAACAATAGATCAGGTCAAAAGGCTCACTTGAAGCATGATGCCCTGCACACTGTAAACTCTACTGTAATACAGCATCAGTGCCTGCAGAGTTCATGCTAAGAGCTTCCTGAGATAAGGCCTTCCAGGGTTAACCCCAAAGAGACTGCATACTCAGTTAAGTTTACAGAAGAAATGCTATTTATAAATGTAAGGTACCCCAAAAATTGGAAGGCATTTTTAAGAATAGTTTGGAAAGACTCTCATCTGATCTGTACTTTTTAGTGAAACAGAACTAAATGCAAATCCCAGCCTCACCCTTTAATATATGTGGGATCCTAGTCAATTTACTTCATCTTTCTGTGCTTCAGTTTCCCCCCCTTTAAAAAAAAAATGGAGACAATACTGAAAATATTGATCTACAGAGTTGTAAGAATAAATGAGACAGCATGAAATACCTAGCTTATACTTGTTTTGGAGTAAATGCTAAATAAATATTAGTTTTCTTCCTTCTTAAACATGTATGCTTGTTTATTCTGGAAAATATTTTGAAAACATAATGATACTCAAAAATCTTCAGGGTTCTAATGAAAAAGAAAGAGAATAAGGGTTACCTAACAAATAAGGAAATTTCTTCAAAGGCTAAAGCTAGTAAATAGTCAAAAGTGTGTACGCTTCCTTATGAGTAAGCCTGAAGTACATATTTCTAACATGCTACTCCCATGGAGTTCACTGAGAACTGAAGAAAAGTATCAGAAAAATCAAAAAAAAATCTTATTTAATTTGTTTAAATCTTTCAATTTTACATAAAATAATGAACAGACATAGCTTTTTTAACAACAAGAAAATAAAATATTCCATTAGACTATGCAACTATTTCTTCCCCATACAGAATTTCCAATGCAAATTACACTGCCATCATTTTTGCCTAATCTGCCATTTATGTCCAAACTTAAAACAATGCTGTCAAGAAACCACCAATAAGCAGTAAGTTTAAAATTCTATAGTACGAGGAAAAACTAGACATTTTACAATTTATACCTAGAATTTATTTAAACTAATGCCATTCATTCAAAATTTTAAAAATGAAAATCTGCTACTTCAATTATCATAGGCAATTATGACAAATATCTATTTGTTTCTAATATATGTAATCATATTTCTAATCATTTAATAGCATAACAATTCCTTGTAAATTAAAATGAAACAAAAATCAAGCATGTAAAAAACAAACTATTAAAATTTTAAAAAGCAGTCACTGAAACATGCTAATAATTGAATATTAAACAAATAATTTTTTTGTCAAGAGTAAAATAGTCCCACATTTATACCTTAGTTGATAAATATAAATAAATAATTCTAATTTCCTTTTCTTTAAAATGCATCTTAAATACAAAATGCTTGGTGTTGCTTAAGTTTTTGAAACTGAAATGCTGCAAATAAATTAGAACTCTTTTTTTTAGCTTAGGAAACATAATTTGACTATATCCCATATCTTTCATTAGTAGCCTGAATGGTGACCCACAAAAAGATACGTGCCCTAATCCCTGGAACCTGTGAATGTTACTTTATTTGGAAAAAGAGTCTTTAAAGATGTAATTAAGAATCTTGAGATGAGGAAATCATCCTAGATTATCCAGGTAGTCCCTAAATAAAATGACAGGTGCCCGTATGACAGAGAAGCAGAGGTGGTTTTGATAAAGACACAAAGAAGAAAGAGACACACAGAAGAGGAAAAGAAGATGAGAGGTAGAAACGAAGATGGAGGTAGAAATTGGAATGATCAAACTTTCAAGACGGCGGTGGCTGCGGCGGCTGGCGCGGAGTAGCTGAGGTGGAAAAGGCGGCCACTGGGCCTCAGGCAGCCGGGAAACTTGTGGACCTTCCTCTTGCCATCTCTTAAGGGAGGACCACTGCTGCTGGCCGGTCATGGGGGGTGACCGCCACTTTGCCCCCGGCAGGAGAGGCTGCCTCAATTACAGGCAACAGCTTTGAAGTGTGGAGCAGGAAAAGAACTGTTTCTTAGCTGCAAAAGCGAGTCTCGAAACAGGGAACACGGCGCCAGAGCTGCTGTGGATGCAGCCAGGATCCCGGAGGCCGGGGCTGCGCTGAAGGCGACCAGCTGCCCAATTCAGGATTCGAGGTTTCAGGTCGGCATTAAAGAAGATTCCTGGGAGCGCCCGAGACGCGCCGCGACTGAACAGCCTGAGGCGGCAGCGGCCAAGAACAGGGAAGGTGCAAACCAGAGACAGAGAGTGAGCGCCCGACCTGACACAGCACTGTGAGTGACCCCTGGACCAGTCCTGTGGGCAGCAGAAGCCCACCCGACTCCCGCCTGCATCACCAGGCCACTCACCACCACGGTGCTGCCTCCATTTTCCCCGGTGCGGGCAGCTCCGCCCCGCTCGGCCATCACTGAGCAATCCCACTTGCTTGGCCTGGCGCAGGGCTTTCCAGAGCCTGCGGGCCGGCCTCCTCTCCCACTCCCTCCGCGGTTCTCTGGCGGGTTGGTGGCGTGGGGCGTCCCCGGCCAGTGTTGGGAGGGCAAGGAAGTACGGGCGGGCCGACTGTCACTCCACCACACCCTGGACTCCGGCCCCCGGTAAACTTCCTGTTACTGGGAGGCAGATACCATCTCTGCAGCCACCAGTTCGGAAAAAAGCCTAACGAATTTCTGGTTGGGAATAGTGTGGTAGGAGAGTTCCCAGGTCCGCTTGAACCTGCCGGAGAGCTGGCTGCAGGCGGGCGCTAGACTCGGTTTATACCGGGGGGATACAAAGGTGAACAAGTCCCGAGAAAGATCTACACAGTGCTACAAAGGCACTCAGAGTGACCGGTCGTCTGTGCCTAGCAGAAACCTGGTAGACTTCCTGGGTGAGGCGGTGCCGAGCAGGGTCTTGAAGGCCCAGCTGATAGACGAGGGTTGCAGAAGACACGCCCCAGCCCAGCACAGTGCGCACAGAGTGGGGAGACGTGCGACCAGGGAGGCGGAGACTCGAAAGAAACCACATACCCTGTGGGGTTGCCACTGCACGATCCAACAGCCTGGGCCAGAGCACACGGAACAGGGAGAAGTCCTGCACAGGAAGTGAAAGCTCAATAGCGATCACACACCCTGTGGTACCTGATCCACCAGCCCAGCAGAGTCCAAGCTGACCAGAAAGGTGGCTCCCCGGAGAAGCCCAAGACCCGAGGCAACCACACACACAAGGCACTAGAGGCCAACTGAGCAGCCACGGAGGTAGCCATACGAAATTGGCAACCACAGCAACATCCTAGTTATTCATTAGTCTCAAACCGGTGGACTGTGAAACCCCCTGCCACAATGAATAAACATCAAAAAAAAGATACCAGAAATACAAAAAATCAAGAAAGTACACCACCAAAAGTTAATAAATCTCAAACTCTAGATCCTATAGAACAAAAAGCCCTTGAAATGACTGATAAGGAATTTCGAGTGATAATTCTAAGGAAACTGAATGAGATACAAGAAAACACAGCTAGACATCATGATGAAATGAGGAAAAGTATACAGGATCTGAAAGAGGAAATGTACAAAGAAATCAATGTCCTGAAAAAAAATGTAGCAGAACTTGCCGAACTGAAGAAGTTATTCAGTGAAATAAAAAACACAACGGAGAGTTTAACCAGCAGGCTTGTCGAAGTTGAAGAGAGAACCTCTGAACTTGAAGATGGGCTGTTTGAAATAACACAAGCAGACAAAAAGAAAGAAAAAAGAATCAAGGACATGGAAGAAAATCTGAGAGAGATATCAGACAACCTTAAGCGCTCAAATATCCGAGTCATGGGTATTCCAGAAGGGGAGGAAAATGGAGATTCCATTGAAAACATATTCAACAAAATAGTGGCAGAAAATTTCCCAGGTATAGGAAAAGTCACAGATCTTCAGAACCAGGAAGCTCAACGATCTCCAAACGTATTCAACCCAAAAAGGCCTTTTCCAAGACATGTCATAGTCAAATTGGCAAAACTCAGAGACAAAGAGAGAATCTTAAAAGCTGCAAGAGAGAAGCGTCAAACCACCTGTAAGGGAGCACCAATCAGGCTAACATCAGACTTTTCATCACAAACCCTAAAAGCTAGAAAGGAATGGGATGATATTTTCAAAATACTAAAAGACAAAGATTGCCAGCCAAGAATACTCTACCCTGCAAGGCTATCCTTCCGAAACGAAGGGCAAATAGTATATTTCTCAGACAAACAAAAACTGCGGGAGTTCACTACCACACGACCACCCTTACAAGAAATCCTCAAGGGAGTACTGGGTTTGGTTCCTGAAAAATAACTACCACTGCACTAAAAAACCCCAAGAAAAATCAAAACCCACTAGTATAATAAAAATGGCATTCATGAAGAGAAAACAAGCAAACAAAAACGCTATCTACAACCTAAGGAACCAACAAACACAGAAACCAAACAGTAAATCAGAAAGCAAGGAACAAAAGACACCTAAGACAACCAAACAACCAACAAAATGCTAGGAATAAATCAACACCTTTCAATAACAACCCTTAATGTAAAAGGCTTAAATTCCCCAATCAAAAGACACAGACTGGCTGACTGGATCAAAAAGCAGGACCCAACTATATGCTGCCTACAAGAGACCCACCTCACCCATAAAGATTCACACAGACTAAGAGTGAAAGGATGGAAAAAGATTTACCATGCAAACAAAAAAGAAAAATGAGCTGGAGTAGCTATTCTTATATCTGACAAAATAGACTTTAAACTAAAAACCATAAAAAGAGACAATGAGGGACACTACTTAATGATAAAAGGACTGATCCATCAAGAAGACATAACAATCATAAATATGTACGCACCCAATGTTGGAGCAGCCAGATTTATAAAACAAACTCTATTAGACCTAAAGAAGGAAATAGACACTAATACCATAATAGCAGGGGACCTGAACACCCCACTGTCAATATTAGACAGATCATCTAGGCAAAGAATCAGCAGACAAACACAAGATCTAAATAAGACTCTAGACCAATTGGAATTGGCAGATATCTACAGAACATTCCACCCAACAACCTCAGAATATTCATTCTTCTCATCAGCACATGGATCATTCTCCAGGATACATCACATATTAGGTCACAAATCAAGTCTCAATAAATTCAAAAAAATTGGAATTATCCCATGTATCTTCTCAAACCACAATGGATTAAAACTAGAAATTAATAACAAACGAAACTCTGGAAACTATACAAACACATGGAAATTAAACAGCATTCTACTCAATGACATATGGGTCCAAGAAGAAATCAAGCAGGAAATCAAAAAATTTATTGAAACTAATGAAAACAATGATACATCATACCAAAACCTGTGGGATACTGCAAAAGCAGTATTGAGAGGGAAATTCATTGCATTAAATGCTCACTTCAGAAGAATGGAAAGATGGCAAGTGAACAACCTAACACTTCACCTTAAAGAACTAGAAAAACAAGAACAATCCAAACCTAAAGTTAGCAGACGGAAAGAAATCATTAAGATCAGAGCAGAACTGAATGAAATTGAAAACCAAAAAACAATTCAAAAGATCAACGAATCAAAAAGTTGGTTTTTTGAAAAGATAAATAAAATTGACAAACCATTAGCATGGCTAACAAAAAAAAGAAGAGAGAAGACTCAAATAACAAAAATTAGAAATGAAAAAGCCGATATTACAACTGATTCATCTGAAATACAAGGAATCATTTGAGACTACTATAAACAACTATACGCCAACAAATTTGAAAATCTGGAGGAAATGGATAAATTTCTGGACACACACAAGCTCCCAAAACTGAACCATGGCGACGTAGAAAATTTGAACAGACCAATAACAATAAAGGAGATTGAAGCTGTTATCAGAAGGCTCCCAACAAAGAAAAGCCCAGGACCAGATGGATTCACAGCAGAATTTTACCAAACATTCAAAGAGGAATTGACACCGATTCTTTACAAACTATTCCAAAAGATTGAAACGGACGCAAATCTCCCAAACTCATTCTATGAAGCAAACATCATCCTGATACCAAAACCAGGTAAAGATATAACCAAAAAAGAAAACTACAGGCTGATATCCTTGATGAATTTAGATGCAAAAATCCTCACTAAAATACTAGCAAACAGAATATAGCAACACATATGAAAAATTATTCACCACGATCAAGTGGGATTCATCCCAGGGATGCAAGGTTGGTTCAACATACGCAAATCAATAAATGTGATACACCATATTAATAAACTCAAACACAAGGACCATATGATCATATCTATAGATGCTGAAAAAGCATTTGATAAAGTTCAGCACTCATTCTTGACAAAGGTCCTCTATAAGTTAGGTATAGAGGGAAAGTATCTCAACATAATTAAAGCCATATATGCCAAACCCACTGCCAATATCATCCTGAATGGGGAAAAGCTGAAAGCTTTTCCTTTAAGAACAGGAACTAGACAAGGATGCCCACTCTCACCACTCCTATTCAACATAGTGTTGGAAGTACTAGCCAGAGCAATCAGAGAAGAGAAGGAAATAAAGGGCATCCAGATTGGAAAAGATGAAGTCAAACTGTCCCTGTTTGCAGATGACATGATCCTATATATCGAACAGCCTAAAACCTCTACAAAAAAACTCTTGGAATTGATAAATGATTTCAGCACAGTAGCAGGATACAAAATCAACACACAAAAATCAGTAGCATTTCTTTTCTCCAATAGTGAACATGCAGAAAGAGAAATGAAGAAAGCCTGCCCATTTACAATAGCCACCAAAAAAATAAAATACTTAGGAATTGAGTTAACCAAGGAGGTGAAAAATCTCTATAATGAGAACTACAAACCACTGCTGAGAGAAATTAGAGAGGATACAAGAAGATGGAAAGATATCCCATGCTCTTGGATTGGAAGAATCAACATAGTGAAAATGTCCATACTACCCAAAGTGATATACAAATTCAATGCAATCCCCATCAAAATTCCAAAGACATTTTTCTCAGAAATGGAAAAAACTATTCAGACATTTATATGGAACAATAAAAGACCACGAATAGCCAAAGCAATGCTCAGCAAAAAAAATAAAGCTGGAGGCATAACACTACCTGACTTTAAGCTATACTACAAAGCTATAATAACCAAAACAGTATGGTACTGACATAAAAACAGACACACTGATCAATGGAATAGAATAGAGAATCCAGAAATCAACCCACACACTTACTGCCATCTGATCTTTGACAAAGGCACCAAGCCTATTCACTGGGGAAGGGACTGCCTCTTCAGCAAATGGTGCTGGGATAACTGGATATCCATATGCAGGAGAATGAAACTAGACCCATACCTCTCACCGTATACTAAAGTCAACTCAAAATGGATTAAGGATTTAAATATACACCCTGAAACAATAAAACTTCTTAAAGAAAACATACGAGAAACACTTCAGGAAATAGGACTGGGCACAGACTTCATGAACACGACCCCAAAAGCACGGGCAACCAAAGGAAAAATAAACAAATGGGATTATATCAAACTAAAAAGCTTCTGCACAGCAAAAGAAACAATTAACAGAGTTAAAAGACAACCAACAGAATGGGAGAAAATATTTGCAAAATATACATCTGACAAAGGATTAATATCCAGAATATACAAGGAACTCAAACAACTTTACAAGAAGAAAACAAGCAACCCAATTAAAAAATGGGCAAAAGAGCTAAGCAGGCATTTCTCTAAGGAAGATATACAAATGGCCAACAGACATATGAAAAAATGCTCAACATCACTCAGCATCCAGGAAATGCAAATCAAAACCACACTGAGATACCACCTAACCCCAGTTAGGATAGCTAAAATCCAAAAGACTCTGAACGATAAATGCTGGCGAGGTTGCGGAGAAAAAGGAACTCTCATACATTGTTGGTGGGACTGCAAAATGGTGCAGCCTCTATGGAAAATGGTATGGAGGTTCCTCAAACAACTGCAGATAGATCTACCATATGACCCAGCTATCCCACTATTGGGAATATACCCAGAGGAATGGAAATCATCAAGTCGAAGGTATACCTGTTCCCCAATGTTCATCGCAGCACTCTTTACAATAGCCAAGAGTTGGAACCAGCCCAAATGTCCATCATCAGACGAGTGGATACGGAAAATGTGGTACATCTACCCAATGGAATACTACTCAGCTATAAAAACGAATGAAATACTGCCATTTGCAACAACATGGATGGACCTCGAGAGAATTATATTAAGTGAAACAAGTCAGGCACAGAAAGAGAAATACCACATGTTCTCACTTATTGGCGGGAGCTAAAAATTAATATATAAATTCACACACACACACACACACACACACACACACAAAACCGGGGGGGGGGGGGGGGAGAAGATATAACAACCACAACTACTTGAAGTTGATACTACAAGCAATCAGAAAGGACATTGTTGGGGGGCAGGGGGGGAGGGAGAAGGGAGGGAGGTTTTGGTGATGGGGAGCATTAATCAGCCACAATGTATATCGAGAAAAAAAAAATGAATTAAAAAAAAAAAAGTATATAGATTAATACATAATATTAATATAATGCTATATAATATATAACTATATAATATGTATGTGTTAATATATTATATATAGTTAACATTATTAATATAATGTTATATATTAAATATGTGTTAATAATTAATAATAAGTTACTAGATAATTTTGTATAAACTATATAAATTATATGTTAACTACATAAAGTATTAATGTATAATAAGTACCTGCATTAGATACAAAATTATATTTATTAATATTAATATAATATACATATGCTCATATAAATGTACAATTGTCTACCTGAAAAAAAAATCTCAGGTTACATAATATTTTACCATGTTTAATGAAATGTAGATGATAGAAAATATAATATATACAACTTCAGTTTAGGTAGAATAAAGACGTTTCCAGTTTGGGGAGAATAAAGATGTTTTTGAATAAAATGACTGAGCTTCTACCCTGAACATAATAGCAGGTGTACTTGGAGAACATGATGAAAATGAATGTTATATTTCTGTTGGATATATTGATATTAAAGAGAATTTTTTTTTGTTGAAGCTGGCTAGTCTATCACAATGTAACCAGATTCTACTATTTGTAATTCATACAATCACCTTCCAGTCATAAAACGTCCTAGAGTACTCCCCACAGTTAGCTATGTTTTTTTAGTACCAGCTTCTAACAGCCTGCTTAGAGATATCGTTGTCATTGCTTCACATTAAGATAGACCTGAGTGTTACATGAGAGTGTCTGGGAATTAGGTAGTTAAATCATCGCTGAGAAGATTTACCACATAGAAACTCATTTTGTGCATTGCCCGAAAAAGAATACTGACTAAATAAAAAAAGAATAACTTGGTTCCTTTGACTTAAAATAAATTGGCATGGTATATAGTATACAAAAAAAAAAAAGAAATTGGAATGATGAGGCCTCAAGCCAAGGAATGCAAGCAACTATCAGAAGCTGGGAGGACAAGTTACTGATTCTCCCCTCTTGCCTCTGGAGGGAGTACAACTCTGCAGACACCTTGTTTTCAGACTTCTGGCCTTAACTCTAACAGGATAAATTTCTGTTTTTTTAAGCCATCCAGTTTGTGGTAATTTGTAACAGCAGCCCCAGGAAATGAATACATCCATTATAAATTTTAGTAATTATTTGAGAAGCGGTGATTCAATTAAATAAAAACCATTACTCTAAAAGACCATCTCATGGCTTAGAATCTATGAAGGACATTTTCTATTCAGTTTAAAATGTCTTGAGTCATTAACTCTTCCTAAATGAATGCTTTCAGTAAGCTTGATTGGTTGTAAGATACAGACTATACAGAGGTACAATAAAAAGTGTCAGTGCCTCTCTTTATTATACAAAAAAGAGAAGTGGGTAATCCAGTAGCACTGAAGAGCACGGAGGACTTGTACAAGGAAAAGACCCAGAGAGAGGATTCCCCAAACTCTGTCTACCCACAACTGACTGACTTCAGAATAACATATATGTGGAACAGACTCAAAACATCCCAGCTGAAGGCAAAAGACATGGATGAATCTCAAAAACATTATCCTAAGTGAAAGAAGGCAACACACAAAAGCCTACATTCATTGTGATTCCATTTAGATAAAATTCTAGAAAAAAGCAAAACTATAGTAACTGAAAGCAGATCAGAAGTTGTTTGGGGATAGAGGTGAGGGAGAGGATTGAATGAAGGGGTCTGAAAGGTGAGAAATCTACTGATCCAATTGGATACAAACACCAAATTCATCAAACTACTTTTCGCAAATGAGTAAATATATTGGTACTCTTAAAATCGGTGAATTTAATCATATGAAACAATACCTTAATAAACATAAAAGAAGGGAGAAACAGAAGAGAGAAATCAGATCTGAGAAGTTTGTCAATTTACTGCTGATACATAGTAAATGGCAACACTGCATAAAAAAGTCTTTAAACCCATAGTCTAGTCTTCTTTACAGAAGACTTCTTTACAGTCTTCTTTATTATACCAGAGCTGCTTCACAACTTTTCTGATATTAAAAATTATAATAAAAACATATATTCAAAATATAAAATTTAGGGTCTGACCATTTAGCTCAGTTGGTTAGAGTACAATCTTGTAACACCAAGGTCACAAGTTTGGATCCCCGTTAACAGCCAGCCTCCAAAAAAAATAAAAATAAAATATAAAATTTAATCAAAATGGGAGAGTCTAAAATCAAATACAATCAGAAAAAAATTAACTACATTTTAAATTAACAATATAACCACGCTTAACTAAAAAACTAACCCAAGTAACACTGAATGTGGTACAATAACCAAATACCTTTAATGAAAAGACCAAAAAAACCCCACAAAACTCTAAACAAATCTTGTGCTCTGTTTAGTAGGTTTATTTCTTCCCACTGGTATGGATGTACCAACTCTGAAACTACTTTTAGCAAATGAGTAAATATATTGGTGATGTTTGGAGCCAGGGTTCTCACTGCTGGAGAAGAGACATACAAAAATAGATGAGGGAAAGCTAGAAATAAGCCTCTGGTGCTGGACTAGAAATGGAGTTTTCAGGATAAACTCATGATTTTATATTTATATTATTCATTCTCATGTATGTGGCTTGTCCAGAAATAACACATGCTTCATGCAAAGTTATATCTTCATTAATCTATTCATAAAAGAAGTCTTGATATAACTCCTAATTTTTAAAGAGCAATAAAGCATTTTTTCTTATAACATCTACCATATAAAAATTAGGAACTGTTACAGATTAACTGTAACATTTTATAAACACAAAGCCATTGCCATTTTTCACTAAAACATTTTCCCTCTTTGAAAATGTACACATGAACAAAGATGATATTTAATCAAATAATTCTCACACATAACTAAATATACACATTTCCATTAAACACTTATGGCATTAACAATCTCAAAACAAAAGTCAGACTTGCAAGAGATCAAGTTGTCTGGGGAAGTGTTATTTTAAAAGCATGCCTATACAAAAACTGTTATTTCAACAAAGCTGTATTTTGTGAATCTTTTTCTTCTACAATTTAAAAAATATATACAAAATCTGCATTTTGGCAGTGTATTCATCATGCAGGAAATTTTTTTAAAAGATTCAAACCTTGTTATTTTATCTGACAACAAAAATCTGATACCTAATTGGCAATGGATATGGGTACAAATATATTTCTAGTGTGTGTAATGTCACTCATATATGTCAAATTATAAGGATCAATCAATCACCTTTTACATGGGACAAAAACAGTAACAAGGAATTTTTTATTTTAAAGGTCTTTTTAGAGCAAATTCAGTCTCATGACTTCTCTTCCCCTTCCTTCAGGGAAATTTTTATTTGGTATCTATTTAGCACAAGTAATACAAATTTAAAAGTCTGGACCCACCTTCAAGAAGCTTATGGTCCACAGAGTTGGCAAACATTAAAAACAAGAAGCCAAAATGAAAAGAAGCAAATATGTTCTAATATACCCTGTATGAATAAGATGAAATGGCCAGTTAAATCTAACACAATATCAGGGTAGGCTCTAAGGATGAAGTAGCACAATGGGCTGAGATTAGAAAGAACACAACCCTACAACTAAGACACCAAAATAATTCTCAGACTTTCTTTTCAGCTGCAACAAAACTATCAATCATTTCTGTGAATGATAAACTTTGCACAATTTTTAAAAATCTCAGAGCTGTGAAATGGGCATGCAAATTAAAATAGCCAAAAGTATTTTCTATGTTCAAATTGTAGGATCAGTAGTATATTCCATAACTGCAATGTTAAACTGGTGTAGCATCATAAAGTCAGCCATAAGAAAGAAAGGTTTCATTGTCAATTTTATAACCTTCCCAACTGGTAATCTCCTTATTTGACAAAAACGGAGTTTCTTACATCCTCTGTATTAATAAAAGAAGGTGTCATTTATAATTGGGGCATATTAATACAATTCTAAGGCAGTTGATTATTATTCTATAAAATGCAGTAGATCAGCATTTGCCAAAACAACTAGTCCCAGGATCAAATAAGTTTGGCTACATATCATAGCACCCTTTAAGAAAGTCACAAGACAAGCTCACATAACATTAAAGGCTCTGAGGAGTCCTGCAATAAACAACCTGTTTTAATTTTTTTAATACAGAGTCATTTATTTTACAGGAGAACATACTTTCCCATTTAACAATCTTAAAACATATTTTGAGGAAACACTATATAGCATATAGTATTTAAGGATTTAATACTATTTGTAAGCAACCCTAAAAGTCCTAATAGCAATGTGTAATTCTGCTAAACACAAATTTGAAACATATCTTCTGAATGGTTGTTTTGTGAGAGTGAGTCACGGAAGAGCTTAGCCAACCAAGAGAGATATCCATGTCTCAGCGCAGCTTTTCAGAACTCAATAGCAGTATTCACCAAAAAATCAAGCCATATCCCTCACAAATTATCAAGGGTCTACTGCAATCCCTATAATAGATAAAGAATATATTTTAAACATCATTGCTATTTCCCTGCACTGTAAAAGTATTAAGTAACATGGTGTATAAATTAAGACATATATAACTAAACTCAAGATGCCTACAGCAGTCACAGCAACAGCTAACACTGCTTATTACTTGCCTGACAATGTCCTAAGTGCTTTATGTATACTAACTTATTTAATCCTCACAACTCTATGAGATAGGCACTATTATTATTCATTTTACAGATAGGGAACCTCAGGCACAAAAAGCTTAATTTACCTGCTGAAGGTCACACAGCTTGCAAATGACAGAACTGTCATGCTAACTCTGGAAGTCTGGCTCCAGTCTACACTCAGTAACTATACTTAATCCCAGGGTAAAAAAAAAATGCCGAGTGAGAAGACCTGGATTCTGTACTAACTCACAGTGTGATCTGAGATAAGGAATTTACACTGCTGTGTTTCGGGTTAGTCACATATAAAATGAGGTAATCTTTAAATGTCTCATCCAGGTCTGAGTAATATATTTATGCAGCTTCCAACAACTACAGATCCACCTTTCCAGGTTCACTCATCCTTTTCCTGTTTCTTCAATCATTTCCTTGAAACCACCTCATCATGCCCCTGTAAAACTTGAATTTTAACATTCAGGATAACACTCTACTTCAAGGCAGATCCAATATTACTTGCAGATTTTTGTCTGAAAGAACAAGGCCACAAAAAAGTAACAGAACATGTAGGAAAACATACATCATAGGATCATTTATTTAGCTATTCATCAAAAAAGAATATACACTTCAGTGGGCTGCCTCTGCTCTCATTAGTCAGAGAATGGGTTTAAAAAAATGGGGTGTTAAAACAGATTGCATCAAACATATATATATGGGAAATATTTTAGAAGTAGCTATGTAAAAATTTAGTCTTTCCCAGGGTATTTATGTTTTTCAAACAACGGAATTTTATTTACAGCAACAATTAAAAAGTTATAGAATTCTTAGCAATATGGAAATAGGTTCACAACATACTGTGACTGTGAAAAAGCAGATTAAAACCATGATCTAATTTTTATAAATTCGCACAGAAAGGTTCCTTTCCTTTTCATGAAATCAAAATTGTAAATATTTTCCATTACAACTTTAAAAAATATTCTCCTGTATTTTTCCCTATATTTTTAGGGAAGAACTTTTAGACCTTCAATATATAAATCTGAAAAATATTTTTTCTATACAGGATAAGTTAGGAACTTAACTCTACTTTTCAACTGATCTAAAAAGTCACCATTTTCATGTACAAAGTTCCCAAGCATCCATACATCTACTTCTGTTCTCTTCCATTCATCTATCTCTGTGCCACTGATCACATACTACAGCACTGACACACATAGGTAGATAGATAGATTTGGATAGATGTGATACAGCAATGCTTCTCTCAACATTTTGCTTTTGCAAAGTATCTCTTGGCTAATTCACACATTTGGCCTTCCAGATGAACTTTATAAGCACCTTCTCATATCTATCCCTCCCTCCCCTCCGAAAAAAGAGGGAATGGTAAGATTACAATTTCATAGGAAAAAAAACATATATCTATAAATAAACTGGGGGAAAATAATATCTTTATAATATTGATTTACTCTGAGAACATAATATGCCTAGTCTTTTATTCAAAGTTTTCAGTTACTTCAGGAAACAATTTATAATTTTTTCATATAGATTCTGCCTTTGTCTTAAGTTTATTTCTTGATAATTTACTATCGTGGGTGAGATCTTTGTTCAATTACATCTTCTAAATAACTATTTACAGCAAAGAAGCAATATGAATTATTGAATTTTGAGTAATGTTTATTAATTTATTACACAACCACTTAACTGAACTTCTTGATTAGTTCTAACAGTTTTTTCTTTGATTCCAAAAGATTTTCTAGGAAGAGCATTATTTCATCTTCAATTTATGGTATACCTTCCTTTCCTCAGACCTCTTTTCTTTAACTAACCACATGAATGAACTATGGATGTTTTTGACTGCATACAACAGAAAACCAGATAGCCAGAAAGCAATATTGTAGGCTGAGACATCAATTAGGAAACTATTACATCAATCCAAATCAAAGATGACGATGGCCTGGATGAGGACAGTGACAAGGAGGGTAAAGATAAGCAGAAAGAGGCATTTAAGAGATAAAAATCCATAGCTCATGGTGTTTCAGGGGAACTGAGGGACACTGAGGATAGATGATGAGAATTATTAGCAAGGAGCATTTTGTGGGAAAGATGATGAGTTCAGTTTGGGGCATGTTTGATTTGATATGTCTGCAAGACAGCCAAGTGCAAATGCCCTGCAGGCAGCTCACATCCAGCACAGTTGGCTGAGCAGGACATAAACAACTGAGAGTCATCAGCATAGAGACAACAACTGTGGCAAGGCAAGAGATCACGTGACCCAAAGCAAGCACATAAAGTGAGAAGAGCCTCTACAAAAGAACTTCTACCATGCACTAAGTCCTCAATAAATATCCATGAGAATAAAGAAAGACACACAAAGGAAGAAAGCCAGCAAAGGCACCTTCAAGGTATGCCGGAAGGAGACTACACATAATTTAACCCTAGTCACCCATTCCAGCCTCATCCCCAGACATGTCAGCACTGTGCCCCCACAAACAAGTTACCTTAGATTATTCCTATTTACTGACTACTCCAAAATCCCGCCATTGACCTTTACATTTTCTTTTATTTTTTCCCCTTTCCTTTACCTGAAATGTTTTCTATACCACATTATCAACAAATTCCTATTTGTTCCTCAAGGCTCAACTCAAAAGTCTCCTCCCTGCTGTTTTTCTTTGGCCAGGATTAGACTTTAATGGAACTTTTTTCTCAGTCAATGCTCTATCCCAATATATCAGTGTACTTTTTTACTTGTGTAGAAGACTCATCCCCTCCACAGCACAGTTCCTCAAGGTAAGGCATCCTCAGCATCATGACTGCCTCATGGGGGAGTCAACAAATACCTGATAAATTGAACACATTTTGTGAAAGGGAATAAGATATCATAAAAAAAATGAATTAATTGATTTCTCTGAGCCTCCAGTTTTTTGTCTTGAAGAAAATAGTATTCTCCAGAATGGTTTATGGTTGAGGACAAAAATCTCATAACATATAGAAAGTGCTTACTCCAGTGCCTGACACACAGAACTTACTAAATCACCCCTTATAAATAAGTAAAATTAGGCCTATATGAAAATTTGGAACCAAATTATAAAGGCCTTAAGTATCTTTCATTCAGTTTGATTCTTTTCCCAGTTGAATTTTCAACCTGCCCTGGAAAAAAAAAAAAAAAAAAAAAGGGCCAGCCCATGGCTCACTCGGGAGAGTGTGGTGCTGATAACACCAAGGGCGCGGGATCAGATCCCATATAGGGATGGCCGGTTAGCTCACTGGGTGAGCATGGTACCGACAACACCAAGTCAAGGGTTAAGATCCCCTTACCAGTCATCTTTTGAAAAAAAAAAAAAAAAAAGACCTGCCCTGGGACAGGCCCTTGTGTGGTATCCCATTATTAATTTCTTTACTAAGAGTTGAACCCAGATATCCTTGACACTTTCTTGTATTTCAAACATTTGGCAGTCTCCAGTCATGACATTTCAGTTTAGGGCTTCAGCCATCATTGGGGTGAAACTTTTCGAATTTTTTAAATGTCTATTTTCAGTAGAGTTGAGGATGGATAAAGGGTGGGATTATATATAAAACTGAAACCAGGGGACAGACCCCCTCTCTCTCCTAGCTATTCCCCTGACCCCAATCAAAGCAGGTCTTGGCTGGAGAAGAAGGGAGATAGTTAAGGAAACTCTGCTTGACCAAGCAGGATGGGCTGGATTCCTAGGAGTGACAACTTCAGTAAATGATAAATAAGATTAGAGCTGATGAAATACAAACTTCCTTAAGTTAAGACTTGATTTAGAGGTCAGGATGTTTGTTCTTTAGGCTAAGACTTGATTTAGGGGTCAAGATGTTTGTTCCTTAAACAAATGCCTTATAGCTTAGGATAACATCTTTAACACTAATCTCAAGTTGTCTTTGCAGGTAACAACTACAAGCATACTTTGAAGTTTGTAGGCCTCCAGATTCAAGGGAGCCAAGGAGAACCTCAGCCAGATGCCAGAAATAATTTCACCAACCTCACCACCAACCAGTTAGATTCACACGACTCCTGGGGGACCCCTCCACACTCGTGATTTTGCTCTTTAAATGCTTATGGTTTTAAGTAGTCAAGGAGTCCAGAGTCTTACAGCTCCCTTTAACTACCACAGGCTCTCTGAATGGCCATGGAAATAAATGTTAATCTTTTTAACACTGCAGACTTTGGCATGAGAGACTTCTTAGTCATCTGGGCAGCAGATGAAGAACTCCTCTCGGTTCAATAACAAAAGAGGAAGGGGAGAGGAGAGGAATAAAGGAGCAGGGAGATGGTAGAAGACAAAAATGGTCAACATTGTCTCATCCTCCACTACTCAATGGCATACACTGAGACTGGCAGCCAGGTATTTGCCCACCAAAAAAAAGAAAAGAAACACAGAGTTTTTCTTTAAAGAAACTGAATAGCCTTTCTGGAAAGAACCGAGATAGTAAGTATGGGTACTGTGTACCCCAGAACAAATAAGCCCACCTCATTCTTGCATTTCCAGGTTCTACCATGAGTTATTTAGTAGAACATGTGGTCATTCCAGAGCAGAGCCCCTAGTCTAAAAGCTCCTCCCAGGGATACAAAGGTTTTCTACTGCCTCGTTCAAAAATGTGAATAACCAAATACCATGTGTAATTGAGAAAAACCTGTAAGAAAAATGGAGACCAAGAATAACAAACAGGAAAAAAAAGTCACCAGAGAAAACAAATAATTCAGAATGGGGGAGGATCTCTGATTACCCTCCTCAGGGAGAGAAGATAAAAGAAAAACACGGTACCATGAAAAATATTAACGAAGAAAGATGGTTCCTAGAAATTAAAAAACAGTTACTGAAATTAAAACCCAATAGTTTGGAAAAAGTCAAGAAAATCTTTCAGGAAGTTTGAAAAAAAAGAGGATGAGGATAAGAGAAAAAAGTAACAGAACTACTGAATGGTTCACTTTAAAATGGTTTGTTTTGTTATGTAAATTTTACCCCAACAAATTATTTTTTTTTTAAGGGGGGAGTTTATGTCTGAGTAGAGAAAACAAACTCAGTTTCTTCTACTATACTCTCATTACATGCTTCTGACACCAGATGTGTGGGGAGCTTTTCCACACATCAAGCAAATAATCAATTCTGTAGTGGACACCTGCTGGGTACCCTCCAATTCAATCTCCAGGTAGTGTCAGATCCCACAGGTTGAGGGCTCTGTCCCACAAGACTGAGCCCCACTTATGATGCCAATCACAAGCCCCTCATTATTTTACCTGTAATTCTGATGGGTTCCCACAGCCCCCTCCCTGGGTTCAGTTAATTTGCTAGAGGCTCACAGAACTCAGGTAAACACATTTACCAGTTTATTACAATGGACATTTTAAAGGATACAAATAAATAGCCAGATAAAAAGATATATAGGGCCAGAACTGGAAGTGTCCTGAGCATGGGAGCTTCTGAAGTCCTGCAGGGCTGGGTTATGCCACCCTCCTGCTATGTGGATGTGTTCTTATTCACCACCCTGGGACCCTATCCGGCTATCTGGAAGCTGGAGGGGGTGGTAGGGCGTGAAAATCCCAGCCCTCTAATCCTGCCTTGGTCTTTCTGTTGACCAGCCCCAATCCTGAAGTTACCTAGGAGTTGCCAGCCAACTCATTAGGATACAAAAAGACATTTATCGCTGTGAAGATTCCAAGGATTTTAGCCTTCCTATGCCAAGAAAAGGAAGGAAGACTAAATATATGTTTCACAATATCCTACCAACAAGGCAATTACAACTGTAGGTAAGCAGTCTTAATAAAATTCCAAACACATGTACAAGAAGACATGTATAAAGATGTCCTGCAACACTGTTTGAATTAAGAGGCATGGAAATTAGAAACAACCTTAATTGTCAATCTGTAGGGAAGTGAATAAATAAAATGTGATATGTAGTATATTCATATACTTGACTACTACCCAGCAATTAAAAATAAACTATATTAATTCACTTAAGAAATACACATTGAGTGGATAATACAAGCATATGCCAAATACTGTTCTAGGTGATAGCGATTCCACAATGAGCAAGACAAAGCCCCTGTCCTCAGGGACCTTACATTTAGATCTACATATACCAGCATATATAGAGGGGAGAGACATCACATTGAGGGGAAAAAGTAAGCTGTGAAATACTTAAATATAAAATCTTAATCTTAAATTATTCACTGAACAATCCTACACACACACACACACACACACACACACACACACACACACACACACACACACACAGAGAGAGAGAGAGAGAAATTGTTTTTAGTGGCTAGCCAGTAAAAGAGGACCCAAACCCTTGACCTTGGTGTTATAATACCCTACTCTAACTGAGCAAACCAGCCAGCCCCAATCCTACATATTATTTATGTACACATATGAGGCTACTTGAAAAAGTTCATGAAAGATTCATATTATTTTTTAATTCTATTTTCCACTAACTTTTTGAAGAATCCTCATAAAGAGAAACGTATTTGTTAATGACTTAAAGAATACATGCAAAAATTATAATATGAATACCTCTGGAAAGGAAAAGAAAGAGATGGGCCTAAAGATGTGAGTCAAAGGGAATTTCTATCTGTAATCTTTTTTATTAGAAGAAAAAAAGAAAATAACCAAGGTACATAATATGAATAACGGTCAATTCTAGGTATCTGAAACACTATTATTTGTTAAATTAATCTCTGTACTTTATTACCAAAAGTAAATAAGAGAACCTAAAATAATTATTTTAAAATAATTAGAACCATCTAATAATGGTTCTAAAAAGAGAAAACAGTAAAAGAAATTAACAAAAAAAAGTAAGAGAATTTCCCAAAGCTGAAATAGGAAACGAGTGATGATATATTCAAAAATCATAATAAAAAAAGAAAGTTCCCAACAGGGAAAAAATACCCAGACACATAATTGTGAATTTTCAGAAGGACATAGAGAGAAAATTCTAAAAACTTAAATTCCTCTTGTAATTCTATGGCTATCTGGTGGGAAAATACAGGAAAATGGTCAGGGCCCCTCAGATGTTCAGAATCTTGCCGAGCATTTGCTGTGAATACGTTGTGTGTGGGCGGAGTTGGTGGCCTGCGCAGCACCATGATACGCTGGAGTTTTACTGCCGAGAGCGGCCGCCACCACATAAGCAGCCGCCACCACATAAGCAGCCATGCTCTCCAACCTACGTTTTCCAAGGACCTGCTTGCCAGTTACCTCGCTCACAGACTTGCGTGTGAGGGGTCTGGTGACCCGGCCTGGCGTATGAAGGGCTTGTGACCCGGCCTGGCGTGTGAAAGTCTTGTGACCCAGTCTGTAGAACGGGCTCAAGGGATCTGTGAGCTCCAGACCCTGCCCTAGCTCGACAAATGGCCCACTCGGCAGTATTACGGGCAGATAAAGGAGCTCGGCAATTGGTGACGTTGGCAGGAGTCTGACATTTGCCATAGCACCACACTATCCAAAATATCACTCAGGTGTGAGGGCAAAATAAGAATAGTTCCAGACATGGGCTGGTTCAGAAATTTACTTTTATTCACCCATTAAGAGGAAATTAAATTACATGATGATTGAAAGAAAGTGAGCCGAGATGCTGGTACTGTTCAAGCTTTATTAAAGAAAGAAATCTGCCAGGCTGTACTCAAAATGGAGGACAGCCCTGGGCTGCCCTGAGAATGGTGGACGCAGCAACAATGAGTTTGCCAGAGTTGGCCGCGAAATGTACAGGGGAGGGACCATTAGGTTGATGTAACTGGGTGGAGAACTCCGCAGATGCAGAAGCCGGAAAGGTGTTTCTAAGTCAGGAGGCTTCTCGTAAAGGGAAGGGGGAAGGGGCTTGGTGCTGGAGTGGAAGATGAGGCCAGCGGCTGTTTTGTGCTGGTGCTTATTCTGTACACAATGGCCCCGGCCACATCCAAAATCCATCAATGGTATCATCTAACAAGGAATGAAATCAACTAAGAAAGAAAAAGGAAACAGAAAATGGATCTAACCCAAGAAAGTAATAAATTGAAATCCCTAAAGCAGATGCACAGTAGGACTAAAGAACAATCACTTCAGATTGGAACAAGGGAGCACTTCAAAGGGAGGTGTCCTGGGGGAAAAAGCCAAAGAGAACAGGGAATTTCACATATTTGATAACTTCTTTTCTCAATCTTGCTACGTTGACATTTGGGTTGGGTAACTCTTTTGCTGTAGAGAGCTGTCCTATACACTGTAGGATGTTTAGCAACATTCATTAGAACCAGTAGCACGCTCCAAGTTATGACAACCAAAAATGTCTCCAAACATAACCAAATGTCCCTACTAGGGAGGGTGGGAAACTTGTCACCAGTTGAGAACCACTACCTTAAAAGAACGAAAGGATATGATAAAAGCAGGCAATATAAAAACAACAACAAAAAAAAAATGGCAATTAGAAACTCAGGAAATACAAAAAAGCTATATAAGAAAGAAAATGAAATCAGAGCTTATTTACATGATTTTCTATAAAGAAAATTTAGTCATAATAACAGAAACACTGTAAGTTTAATTGTGATTATAGTGTCAACCAGTAGGAAAGAAATGGAATATTTAACTATAGTTGCATGACAGAATGTACATATCTGCCGTGGCACTGTAAAAATTCAGATAAGAGGTAATGCAAATAATCGGCTAATAAAAATAATAGTATTTATTAGGAATGGCAAATAAGTAATAGAACAAAGCTAAATTAAAATTTATAAAATCAAGACAGCCTGGTAAAAGCATATTATTTTGGAAGAGGAAGATAATCACCAGAAACATTTAAAAAGTAAGATTAGAGAAAGGATAAAGATATGGTTAGAGCAGGGACTATGTCATTTCATTATGTCCTTCAGTATCATTTCATTTTTTTAACTATAAATATATATTACTGTATAGAAATTCTAAGTTTCTTTTTTAAAAAACAGCAACTATCTCTTACAAGAAAAAATCAGTATTTACATAAATGAAAACAGAACAGTATCACCAACCACTAAAATACTGAAATTTCACTGTAATCTAATTTTATAAGTGCTATAATGGGGACATTGATTCAATTTACTCCACAATTATCTAATGAAAGACTTACTACAAATTTTGAATAGGCAAAATGAATTATTTAAATAACAGTGAAGTTTGACCCTATGAACAATGTGGAAATATTCTTGAACTGGGCAGTGTAATTAAAAGTTCTATTTTAGGTAGATGAGTCTGGAAAGTGTAAATAAACCAGATGGATGAGAAAAAACTTG
Organism: Cynocephalus volans; assembly: GCF_027409185.1. Taxonomy (NCBI): domain Eukaryota; kingdom Metazoa; phylum Chordata; class Mammalia; order Dermoptera; family Cynocephalidae; genus Cynocephalus; species Cynocephalus volans. The sequence goes on from NC_084466.1 coordinate 51,474,817, forward strand.
GAGATAAAAGCACCAGTCACAAGTTTAAATGCAAAGTATTAAGAAGGAGTGTGTAGACTATGATGGTGATTGTCAGAGTGGACAGAAGAGAATGATGGCGGGGTGGGGATTATGATGACAATGATAATTGCACATTTATTGTGCCTTTAAATGCCAGATATCACTCTCAGCATTTGAGAAGTATTATTTCATTTAATCCTCACAATAACTCTATGAAGAAAGTGCTGTTTTACTCTCATTTTATATATAAAAAAATTCAGATTAGTTAACGTGCTCAAAGTTATACAGTTAGTAAACGGCAGAACAGTATTTAAGAGAAATGATAAGCTTGGTAAAAGGGTGGCTAGAAGTGCTAAACATTGTTCTATTAACCTGCCTTAGGAACAATAGAGCTCTCAATGTACTGGTTTTGTAATCATAACCTTCTTCATAGCGTAAAGAAACTGAGGCAGAAGGAAATAGAGCATAGCTAGCTGAAAACTAAAGGAAACCAGAAGAAAATTGTAAATCCCATAACTATTTTATGTCAGATACAAGAAAAAAAAAATTGTGCAGACTGTAGAGTTCTTTGTAAAAGGAACAAAAGACCCTAGTTATCTAAGACCACTTATAACTGTATCAACATTTCTTAGAAAAGCGTGAAGAAAGACTTAGTGAGCCTGTATTTTGTTAAAAATAAATAAAATGTTAGTATTATATTACATTTAATAAAATTAAGCTTTTAACTGTGAAAATGTGCTAACTGAAACATCCTCTTATGCATTAATCCCATGAATTTAGCATTTTCCCAATTAGAAAAGATTAGTATCTCTCAGCAACCTAAACTTTTTTCCACTTTCCAATCAGTAAGAAAAATACTAAACAAAACATACACTGGCACCTATTCCTAACTGAACAAGTGGCCATTCATTCCTAATTACTTGTTACATATCTGAATAAAAGGCTAGCTTGTTTTTATAATTAAAAGAAATTAAATTATTTGCATTGGAATCCCGTATCTCAAAGATTATCATCAATGTACAAACTTTATTAAAAAAAATATATTCTGCTGCATAAAACAATTTAAAGGGAAATTCATGACTACTAATCTACACTTTAATTAAATAACCCACTACACCCACAATATTATCAATAGTTTTAGTTAATGTCAATGTAACACTTACATTTAATCCATTTATATGTATATCCAATTTATGTTACAGAGGAAACAAACATAAGTAATTAGCAACTCAGAGAAATAATCTCTCTTCTGAAACATTTTAAAATTCAAATTAAAGTGAAAAAATAAAATAACCACAACAGACTAAAAATTATAAAGTAGAAATCTAAGGTATAAAAACACTGCATTAGAAGACAAATGAAAATACAATGGCTACAGATAACTAGGAAGCACACTCAATCTCATTATGGCCAGCCAGAACATAAAGGCATATTCCCATTGGTAAAACAAAGGTACTGGACTGCATGACTACACAGTTTCCCACTCAAAAGTTCCATGTCATAATGATCAAGAGATATATTCAAAATAACCTCTTCTCAGTGATATTAGCAATTAGCAACATTTTATTATTTCAAATTAAGAGTAAACACAGTCAAAATTCTACCTCAAGTGTACAAAAATCACAGTATATAAAAAAATTTTAAGGGCAATTTAAAAGACCAAGAGAAAGATAATTTGAGTTCTATGTTTTGTTTTGGTTTTTTTCACTATTAAGACAGAAACCTCTAAAAAATTAGAAATTTTAAGAAGAAAAACGTGGAGTTCTACAAAGCAGCAAGAGATGACCACTCTCAACCATATAACCATAACGACTAGATAAGCTACAAAATCAAAGATTTTTAAACCCATCAGAGAGCTAAGGATACAAAGAAACTTATTTGAACTAAACTCTAGAAAGTGATGAGTCCTTCACAGAAGAGACTCACAGCTATTCCATCCCTGTTAAAGGAAGAGGCATCTACCACATTGTGAGTAAGGAAAAATCAGCCAGGCTTAACACACTTTTTACAGCCACATATAGTCTGGCTTGACAGATTAGAATCTCAAGGATTTCCAGCCACAAACAAGTCTGTAACTATGTGGATCTTCATGAAGTGCTCAGGTGTTGTATGCCAAAAACTGGAATCGGGGAAAAAAACAGAGAGAAATCCATTAGAGGCACTCTAGGCTTTCAGCTACAGAGAGCCAAGTCCAGGGCAGAGGGTCTGAAAAGTACCCTTTGAGCACCTCAGGCTTTCAGCTACAAAAATGACTATGGCCAGACCAGGAGAGAAGAAAGAATTCCTCATCTCCCCCCATGTTCCCTGCTCCTGCATTTCCAGGTACTCCAAGTTCTCAACTACCAAAAACAGAAGTGAAACTGTACTGAGAAAAGCCCCTCTAGGCATGCCAGGATTTCAGCAATCAAAGGCTGAATAAAGGTTCTCAGGAGAGCTGAGAGAAACCACCGCATGGTTTCCAGAGGAAAACAGGCAGCAGTGCTGAAAGAGATCTCTTGAGGCACAGAAAACAGAACATGAACCCTGAACCTGGCAGTTGGATAGTAAAATAGAGAGAAATAGATCCACAGTTCCAAAAGCTGGCAGCTTAGCTGTGAAGCAAGAGCAAATCTATGGAATCTGCCAGTGCTTAGATGCCACCTGATGCTGAAGGGAAAATTGTGACCCCACCATCAAAGCACCTGAAACCAGTGGTGACCTAAATCAAACTAAACTGAAAAAAAAAAAAAAAACCCACAATAACCACAAACTGATTGACTCAGCCCTCTCCCCACAAGACCTAGACGAAGGGCATAGAAACTAGTATTATTCATTTCAGTCTCTACAGTTCTTTCAAACAAAATGTCTGACATAAAATAAAATTGCATGGCATTCCATAAAGCAAAAATACATATAACAATAACTAAGAAAAGAAATACTCAATAGAAGCAGATTCAGACTCAGTTTCCCAGTTGAAACTGACAGGCACATAACATGCATGTGAAAGATCTCACGGAAGAACTGTACAATAAGCAGGAAGAGATGAAGAATTTCAAAAGATATGGAAACTATAAAAAATTTAAATGCTAATAACTGAAAAACGGAAAGTCAAAATAAAGAATTCAAAAGACAGTCTTTACAGCAGACAACATAAAAGAGGAAAGGCTTATTGAACTTGAAGTAAAAAGGAAGTAGCTAATTAAAAAATGAAACAAAGTAGAAAGTTAATAGAATGGAAAATCCAAGATAACAGAATCTAACAATGAAGTTTCATTAGAGTCACATAAAGAAATAGAAGAGAACAAAGGGCATAAGAAACACATAAGATAATACCTGCCTAATTTCCAAAATTCATGAAAGAAACCAACCTAAAGATGCAAAAAGCTCAACAAACCCCACAGTGAAAACATACAAAGAAACTATAGCAAAGCACATTGTATTCAAACTGCTGGGGGAAAAAATGATAAAGAACAAATCCTAACATCAGTGAGAGACTGAAGACATATTACATACTGAGGAAAAAGTATAAGAATTCACTAACTTCCCATCAGGAACAATTCATTTCAGGAGAAAATGAAACATCTACTACGTGCTGAAAGAAGAAAACATTCAACCTATAAATTCATAATTAGAGAAAATATCCTTCAAAAAGGAAAATGAAATAAAGAGATTCTTAGATCAAAAAAAAGCTGATAGAATTCATCTCTAGCAGACACACAATACAAGAAATGCCAAAGGAAGTTATTCAGTCTTAAGCAAAATGATACAAGATGAAACCACAGATCTGAAGGAAAGTATTAAAAACATCTAATAGGGGAAATATGTAGGTAAATATAGAAAAAAGGACAATGAGCAGGCAGGGATAAATATGATTACATTGTTGTACAATCCTTACAATGTTCATGAAATATCATTATTTGAAGGTAAACTGTGAGGACTTAAAGATTCACACTATAATCTCTAGAAGAGTAACCATTAAAAAATAACGTAAAGAGTTACAACTAAAAGTCAATACGAGACATAAAACAGAATACTAAAAAGACACATGCTTCACCAAAAGAAGACACAAAGAACTAATGGGATAAATAGAAAATAAAGTGAGAGATTAAAACCAGCCATATCAATAATTATACTAAATAATGACTTAAACACTCCAGACTTTCAATTACTAAAAGAGAGAATTGAGGGAAGTCCCGTGAGGTACTCAAGCCATTCAAGTTAACAAACAAAGGTTTAAGGCTCTCAGGAGAACTAGGAGAAAGCATTCCAAGCCATTCCAGGCCATCAAAGCAGGCTAGGGAGAGGCAGCTTATGTCTCCCCAAAACTCATATGTTGAAAACCTAATACCCAATGTGATGGTATTTGTAGATGGGGCCCTTGGGAGGTAATTAGGTCATGAGGGTGGAGCCCTCATGATGGGATTAGTGTCATTAGACACACAGAGCTTGCTTCCTCTCTCTCTCTGCTCTCTGCCAGGTGAGGATACAATAAGGCAGCCATTTGCAACCCATAAAGAGGGCCCACACCAGGAATCAAATCTGCAATCACCTTGATCTTGTACTTTCCAGCCTCCTGAACTACAGGTATAAATTTCTATTGTTTAAGCTACCTAGTCTATGGTATTTTATAGCAGTCCAAACTAAGACAAACAGTTAAATTCACATCAGCAACATATGAGGGGGTGTTTCATCACAACCTTGCCTACAGAATGTATTGTCATATTTTTAAAATTTTTGCCACCCTTGCAGTTGAGAAAGGAAATCTCAATGTCATTTTAATTTGCATTTCTCTAATTATGAGTATGAACAATTTTTTATATGTTTGAGGACCATTTTTATCTCATGTGTGTATGCAAACTGCCCTTGCATATCTTTTTCCCTTTTTCTATCAAGTTTTTGGTGTTTTGTCCCTTAATTTTAAAGAGTTCTTTATATACTAGGAATTAATAAAATAAATAGAAAAACCACAGACTGGAAAAAACATTCACAGCATATGCAGCTGTCAAGACTCTTATCTAGAACATATAAACAAATCTACAAATCAACATGAAAAAGCCCAAGAATCCAATTTTTTTAATAGGCAAAGACTCAAGTAGATACTTCATAAAAGAAGATATACAAATGGCCAATAAGCACATGAAAAGATGCTCAATATCTTTAGTCATCAAGAAAAAATATACATTAAAATCAAGAGATACCATTTCACACCAGCATGAATGACTAAAATCAAAAGAACTGAAAACAATGAATATCAGAGAGGAGGCAGAGAAAACAGATCTCTCATACATTGTTGATTGGTGTATTAAATGTCATAGTCACTTTGGAAATAAAGCTTTGGCTATTTCTTATAAACTTAAACATAAATCTGCCCTATGGTCTCGCAATTCCATTCCTAAATATTATCCAGGAGAAATAAAAACACATGCCCACAAAAAAATACTTATACAAGAATGTTCACAGTCTTTTTCATAATAACCAGAAACTGTAAACAATCCAAAATGTCTATCAATAGGAGAATGACTAAACAAACTGTGACATACTCAAATATGGAATACTACTCAACAATAAAAAAGAACAAACCACTGATAACAGACAAGAACATGAGTGAATATCAAAAGAATTGTATTAAGCTTCTAAGAAGTCAAAAGAAAAAGGTTTCCATTTTTATGATGTCCAATTACAGAAAAATCAATCCATGATGACAAATATTAGAAAAAGATGACTTATGGGCATAGACCAGTGGAAGGGACAGAGCAAGAGAAAATATCATTGGGAAATGGAAACATTCTGTATCTCCTGAGGATGGTGGTCACATAAGTGTACACAACCATCAAAATCTATGGTACAAAACACCTAAAAGCTATGTGTTTTAAGGTATGTTAATTATGCCATAATTAAAAAAGAAAAGTCCTATTTATTTATTCAATAAAGATTGGTTGAGTCCCTATTCTGTGACAAACATTGTGCTAGTCCTTGGAATTCAAAGATGAAAAGAACATGGTACCTCAAATAAGATCAATCTCAGTGAAGCTTGGTTCAGTTGAGGAAACAGACATATATATAATTATGGCATAATGAGCTAGGGAGAGAATATTAAAGGAGATCAGAGGAAAGACATTTCCCATCAGAGAAGACTTCTTATAACAGGTGATGGCTATGTTTTAAAATGGTAAGCAAGAATTAACTAATTTAAATAAAGAAAAGCATTCCAGATGGAAAGGACAAGATGAGAAATGGTACAATGGCAGGACACAGTATGAGGGGTCTTTAAAAAGTTCATGGAAAGATTCATATTATCTTTTAATTCTATTTTTCCACAAACTGAAGTACCCTCATATACTACATACATAAGAGGCCAAAAAGCAAGTCGATATTGTCAGAGCATGAACTACAAGGGAGGTAGAAGCAAGAAAGGAGACCAGAGACTTTTGAATGTTTTTGCCACATTAAATGATAAATGCATGAGATAACTGATAAATTAACTACCCTGACCCAATTACTATACAACATATATATGTATCAAAATATCATATTGTATCCCATAAGTATGTACAAATACATGTGTAAATTAAAATTTTTTTAAAAAAGAAAGAAAGAAAAGACGCCAGAGAGAACAAGACGCCATGCAGATCTTTGTAAGAAAGACAGACTTTATACTTCAGGTGACAAGAGATATAAAGGTTAGACAACCTTTTTAGATAACTCATTCTAACAGCTATAGAAAAGAAGTATTTGCAAGAAGCAAGAAGACCGATCAGGAAGTCACTAATGTGTTCCCAAGAATGAAGGCCTGAAGCAGAAAAATATTTAGAAGATAAAACTGGCAGTACTAATTCTTAGTTTAAATATGAGAGAATGGGAAGAGTCAAAAATGACTCACATGTGACTAGTGAGATGCCTGTACCACCTCTAAGTAGAGTGTAAAGAGAAGAAAGAATTTGGGAGACAGGAAGGGAAACACAGAGGCATGCGGAGTTTAAGGTGCCTGTGTGATTCCTAGCTCAAACAGTATATAGCAAGTGTTTCATATACAAGGCTGCCTTTTGAAGTACAGGCTTAGGCAGATTTAGGAATCACCAGCACATAGAAATTAGTTTAAAAAGTGAAAGCAAATGAGGCCAATCAGTTAAAATAAGAAGAAAGAGAAAGTAGACCAAAGAAAGAATCTTGTTAATACCAACAGGAAGGTAAGAAAAGGCAGGAAAGAGTGGGATAAGGATAAAGACAGCAAATGAATGATCAGAAAAGGATGAAGAGAACAGAATTCTGCAGTGTTAGGGAAGATGAGAAACAGTGAATCTCAAGAATATTCAGAATTTCAAGGTTGATGAATACCGTCCAATCTAGCAAAGAGGTCACTAAGTAAAGGCCTAAAAAGTATCTCACAACTGGAAGGTCATTGGTAGGTTATCAAAAGCATTTCAGTAGTATGGAAGAAGCACAAGCCAGACTATAGCAGATAGCAGAGGGTAACAGTAGATACAAGGGTACTTTAAAAAGTTCAAGGAAAGATTCATTTTGTCTTTTAGTTCTATTTTTCCACAAACTTTTTGAAAAACCCTCATCTAAGTAAGGAGATGAAAAGTGATATAAAGACTAATATAAAGAAATGAACACATTAAAACAGCAACTTTCAAATCAAAGAAAAATATTTACCAGAAAGGGCACTTATAAAATATTTTCTGAAAAAGAAAATTCAGATTTTGGAGGGAAAAAAACCTTGCTTAATAAATATCTACTTATTAAATGAGTGCTTTAAATACAGCTTCATTCACATATTGATTTGGAAAAAGCACTAAAACATGAATGAAATTAGTAATTGATCACATCAGCTCAATCATGAAAAGGTGAGAGCAAGTCCTCCCATCTATCAGTAATCACTACTTTTTTAAATATGTTCTTAAAAATTCCTTAGTTAAAATAGCATCTCTGCTACTCTTTAGTAATCTACACCTAAGAACTATATTGAGTACTTCCTCATCTTCCTTTAAAAATCTTTATACTTAGAGGTATCTTACTTATTGAAGGGAGTCAATGAAATCATAAAGTGGGTCCTTTTGCTATGGCTTGATATTACACCATGTTCACCTTAAATCACTATTTTATCAATTAGCAAAGCACAATTTTTGAGGTATCCAACAAAGTTATTAATCCTTAAGCAAAGGATATTAAGAAATGACCAGCATTAACAGTAATAGAGTGAACAGTATTAACTGATTTTATTTTTAAATGGGGGTAGAGGAGCCAAGTCTAGGACAATGAAAGCCAACCAGATTTCTTCCTTTCTTCAATTTCCCTTAAGAAAAAAATTCATTGATGAAGTTTACTTCTAAAGAATGTTTTTCTTTAAATTGTGCCTGTCTGATTCTTGATCTCTTAACACATCCATGAAATAAAAGACAGGGTGATCTTTGTAAACTCAGGAAATCTGATCTTTTCATGTCCCTTATTAAAAACTCTCAATAGATCTCTGGACCAGGTTGGTTCTCAGGAGATCCATCAAGTCATCCATACAAAGTTTGGTCATTTGAGAAAAGAAAGCAATTTTATCTGCATATATCTCACATTTTGATATGTAAAAATTAATCATGATTTTTACAGAAAAACTAACGTATTCTTCAAAATTCTTATATTCTTTAAGTGTACAAGTGAGCTATAAAGACGGCATTAGTCTGTTTAAGTTACCTAAAATTCAGGGCCTGGTTTTCTCAATAATGGCATTTGCCTATTATTGGTTACATTTGTTAAATGACCATGTTTGCTTGTTACCACTATGTTAATTACAGCCTCAATACACCAGTGGTTAAAGTGTAAAAGTTCTGATGAAATAGCAATGTAATTTCTATAATCAGAATAATGTCAAAAATGGAAATTGTGCACTGGATCCCAGTGAATATGAATCTCTACATGGTGAAACTCATAATTCTACAAGTTTAAGGACTTACGTTCAAAAAGGAAAAATATCAATATTGAGTATGGTGACGAACATTGAAAAACTGGATTTTATTAGACTCTTCATGCCTAGTCCCTTGAACACTATTACAAAACTTCATGAACAACCTTTGTCAAATCAAGACACGAAATTTTTTTCATAAGTTCAATTTCTAATTTAAAATGATCAGTCTACTGATGAAAACTCAAGTTAATTTAAATATGACTAGCTACCAAATATATTTTGTAATTTAAAGACAAACTCCTATATTTTACTCAGGATTGATATAATTTAACAGGTTTTTCAACCTCACATCTCTAATTTTTCCTTTCCTTAAGCAATACTGATTTGATTAAAAAAAAAAATACTGTCCATGGTCCAGATTGTCTATAGAATCCAAAAATTGTTCAGATGTGATAAAAATTCTCAACTGAAACCAATGAATAATTTCTATCTGGCCCAGGACATGATGGAAAAGTTCTATTAAAATCAGTAGACCATTTCAAAAACCCCTGACAATTCCATATTTGATAGAAAGCCCCCATTGCAAGTAGTAGCACATTCCTATTAAATAGTTAGGATTTACTAATCTGAGAGGCAGCCCCAGTCATACCAGTCATTATGAATAAGAATAAGAACAAGGATTATGGTTGTTCTGGCAAGTTATTTTTGACAAATATGAGAACAAGAAGCATGTACTACTTGTTCCAACCTCAGTTTTTTCTAAGTAACGATGGACTAATATATCTCACTAATTGCTTAGGACAGAGATTAGCAAATTTTTTCTGTAAAGGACCAGATAATTAAAAAGTGCAGGCATTACGGGCCATATGATTTCTGGCATAAGTACTCAGCTCTGCCCCTATAGCACAGAAGCAGTCATAAACAGGAGGTGTGTGAATAGTTCTAGCTGTGCTCTAATAAAACTACTTACAGAAACAGGCAATAGGCCAGATTTGGCCCACCAGCCATAGTAAAATAGGAGTAGCTCAGTTTCCATGAGTTCAGGTTTCAGGACACAAATCTGGCTTCAAGCCACTCCCTGAGGTCTCAGGCTCCTCCTCTAGGTCTTCCCCTAGAAGACAGTTATTGTTGGAGGTTGGACCTATTTTTGGCAACAAGGCACATAAAATTGAGACCTCAGGGGGCTAACTTATGCAAATCCAATGGCTGGGCAAGCTCAGTAGAAAGGGGTTATATAACCCTAATAGCCGAACAAGCTCAGTAAAGTGAAATTTATATTCATTAGATAACATGAATATGCATTAAACAGAGAAATTATAAAAGTTGAACCTGGCAGAAGGCTCATTTTCCTAGGACCAACCTGCACTTCACTGGCTGAGGTGTGTATGCTTTCTTTTGTAACTCACTGGCTGAGGTGTGTATGCTTTCTTTTGTAACACACTTACTTTCAGCAAGCAGCTGCTCAGTCTCTTGAGCCAGCCTGCACTCTGCACTAAACTTTAAGTGTGTATTTCTTACTTTTGTATTAACCTAACGTGGGCCATGAAACTAGACTCAAAAGATATGTCCTTCTCTCTCAAATATGTATTTAGTCTTCAAAAAAAAGGATATTGTCCCATAAATTTACATATTGCATAACTGGCTCCACACATTTTTTTGAGGAGGGCATTCCATTAAACCTTAAGTGAAACCCTTATTTACAAAACTAAAAGGCAAATACCTAATAACAATGCAACATTTCAATGAGAATATGAAATTACCTGCCTTCAGCTTATGAGACAATAAATTCATGTCTACATTAAGAGACTGAATATTGTTTCCCTCTCAAATTTCTTTCTATTCTTCCTATAAAAGTGAAATAATGTAATATTATATGAAATAAATATTCCATCTACCTGTACCATTTTATCTCTAATTTGTAACACTAGTATTTATAAGATTACCAAAAGCTAACGGTAAGATATACTTCATTATGAAATTCAAAATCCTTAAGATATAAAGATTTCATCTTTATCAAAGCATCCCTCTCAGAGAATATATAAAGTATTCCAAAATAGAGTAAAAGGCATCAACTTTTTCCAAAAGTGACATAAGATCAAAACGGTGTACACGTCACATGAATTTATTTAACTGGCAGTAATAAGTTAAGGGAGTCCAGATTTGATATCCAATAGCAAGAACAGTAAGTATTTACTGGGCATTCAGCATAGGCCAAGCAGTGTTCTAAGCCCTTTGTGTATCTTAACCCATTAATCCTCACAACTATACTATGAGGTAGGTTCCACAACTGACACCATTTTATGGTGAGCAAACTGGGGCCGTGAGCAGTTAAGAAATATGCCCAAAGTTATAGCTAATCAGTGACAAAACCAGGACTAACCTCAGCTCAGGAGAGTTGGTCTTCAGAGCCCATGCTCCTAACCACCAACCATACTGCTTCTCAAAAAGTAGATATTAATCTAATTGAAGATCAAAGGTATTTTTGTAACTATTTTCTTTTTCTCAGTAATAGATCATGATAATGCAGTTTTGTGACAGAATTCTAATTAACTCTAATTAATTAAGTCTAATATAAATGTTTAACTATTCAAAATCATTTAATTTATTAATCTCAGTTTCAAGTATAAATTGATTCAAGATTTTGAGCCCATTCCTTGGCAGCACTTTGACAATGCTGACATGCTGCTGTTCATGTATTTGGGGTACTTAAGACAACAAAGAAAAAAAATTGGGGGAAGGGGTGCTGCAGGAGGATAAGCAGGCCATAACAGCAACAAGCACATTGAATACAACAAAAATATTCAGTAAAACATTAGCCTATTTTTCCACTTTTGAAAGTATATGTCTTAGATATATAGAGATCTATAATGATACATTTTTTACATATACTTTTGCTTAAAGCATTAAAGCATTACCAAACACTATAAACAATTCAATTTATACATGAAAGCTATTGTGATAAGGAAAAACATTTTAAAAGACTACCAACAGTTCAATTCAATTTTACTTTCCACGAAAACATGTCAAGGCAGGAATAATTCAAACCATGTCAAGCAGTTCGCCAATACGATAATGACACAGATAAGTTTCACAACACCAGTTCCAAGCTAATATTAATTCATAACTAAAAGCATAAGAAAGCTACAAAATACATAAAAAGAAGGCATTATCTCATAACAAACACAACGATTCTTTGATGTGCCATACCAGGTATAGCAATATGATTAAACCAATAAGGACCGCAATCCACTTTAATAAGCAAATATAATATATACAACTTATTCTTATGGAATGCCTTGTAATGTAGGGAAAAGTGCTTTGCAAGCTCAAAAGTCCTTGACAAACATATCACTAAAAATAATATTTTTAAAAAGAAGAAGAGAGTGTGGTGCTAATAACACCAAAGTCAAGTGTTTGGTTCCCCATAACAGTCAGCTACCAAAAAAAAGAAAGGAAAAAAAGGTAAAAGAATAAGTAAATTAAATCCAAAAGTATGAAAGGCAAAAAAAAAAAAACAGGGCCTCGTTTATTTACACCAGTTCACTCAAATCTATCATAATCTGAACAGTATCACTGAATGAAAAATTCAAACTGTGTCCAGGTAGAACAGAACTACTTAAAGTGTGGTCCATGGATCATGCCAATCTACAAACTTTACTGCTGCACAATGGGATAAGTACAGAAACTGAATTAAGCATTTAGAAACTTTTAGTGCAATCTGACATTGCCACAAGGTTTTATATTTTACAAGATTACTGATCTGTGACAAACTGGAAATTTTAACACTGACAGGTAGTTTTGAGAATCACTGAGTTAGTCCACAGCTCTCAGAATCCCTCTCAGGAAGATGTGAGACTAAAGGTCTTGGAAACCAAGGGCATGATGTGTGCCACCTTCTTCATCATGGAACTGACTCCATGGATCTCTGCTGTCCTTCCCTCTCCAGCTGGCTGAAATCCAGATGAGGCAGCTACTCTACTATGACCATGAAGATAATGATAATACCCTAGAGTAGTGCTCCTCAAACTTTAATGTGCAAAAGAATCACCAAGAGAATCTTGTTAAAATACAGATGCTGATTTAGCAGATCTCAGATGAAGACAGAGATTCTACATTTCTAACAAGCTATCCAGTTGACGCCAATGCTGCTGATAGCTCCAACACACTTGGAGTAGCAAAGAATGAGGGGACAACAAAGCAGTAAGATGGAAGAAACCCAGGTCTCTAAATGACAACATAAAACATAACTGTCCCACCACTCTGGGTTGTCTTGTGAGAGGAAAAAAAGCTATGTTCTTCAGGCCTCTGTAATGTGGGGTCTCTTTTATTAGCAGCCTAGCCTTTAACATAACTAATGTTGGGCATTTTTTAAAATATTAGAGGGATGGAGCTCAGGCCAGTTTTGTGTTTAATCTGCTTCTGCATTTTGATTAAAATAATACCAGTGTAAATTCTTATTCACATAAATATAAACTGGTAAAAACGTCAAGGCCCTGTTGCCCTTTCAAGATAATCAGACCTCAGTATGTATACCATGATTTCTGTCATGTATCATTTAAATATTAAGTCTATTCTCATTACCATATACCTGTTAAAGTATACACCACTGCACTGCAGTCTTTTCCATAATATCAAGTCAAAATCTCAACTTGTTAAACTCTCCATTTAAGAAACTACATCTAATCATATGAAGGTGCCTTTCAATTGTGAACCACTGCAGAAGAAGTCTTGTCTTTATAATTGGTAGAAAATGCAATGAATACAATGGCAAGTGTCTTTGTGTAGTAAAGAGAAGCTAGATATGTTTGCCAACAAAATTAAATGTTATTTTGGGTGGCCATTTTGCACTAACAAGGATGTAAACATGTAAGTGAATAAGCCAGGCACAAAAGGAAGAATACTACACATGTCCTCACTCAGGAGTGAGAGCTAAGAGAGAAAGAAGGAAAAAAAGACCACAGTAGTGTGTTGGACTTGCAGAGGGAGAGAACAGACCTAGGGTTGCCAGAGGTGGAGAGAAGGAGGGGGAAGGAGGTTGGTAAGAGGTTGGGGACCTCCAATTGGGTGGGGGACATGGGTTATAATTGCAATTTATGGAAATAGGCATGGTGATAGCATTGATCTGATCATCACATCTTGGGTACAGGTGGTGAAGGTCAGCTTTGTGCACCACAAATATGCATAATCAATTTTAAAATGTTAAAATAAATAAACTCCCAACTTAAAAAAAAAAAAAGGTAACTGAAATTTCATGGTATTGTGTGGAGTATGCATAAAGCAAATGTACTTCACAGGGCCTGGTTTTCCAAAGCCTTGCAGTTTCAAATATTGACCTTGCAAAAGAAAGGAAATTTTCCCCAGGCTATAGTCTCTGTTGTAAGATAAAGAATTGTAACACAACAAGGTTGCTGGCTCAAAGACAGACAGGTTACTGATTGATATGTAAAGATACTGGGAAATTGCTGTAAGAAGAGAATGTTTGCTAAGATCAAGCTTTTGTTGGTGGATCAACTTCTTGAAAATTGCATTATAGAATGTCAACTTGCTTTTCTTACTGAATGTTACAAGCTTCTATTGTTGAACTTTTTAAATACTTAGCAAAAACCCCACCTATGTTCTCTTCCTGTAACTTCAATAAATGCGGGAAGAGAACCCCAATTCATGGTTAATTTCCCAAATGGAAGGAAATGCTTCTCTCTTGAGGGTTCCAGGAGATTAACCCCTTTTCGGGGCTTCTCACTGCTCAGAAGAGATGGGCTTTGAGTAATCTTTGGCAGCTCCGTCACCCAGGCGAAAAGGGATGACAAATCCGTGAGAGGCAAAGCAACAGTATTGGTATAGCCATCATGTTTTTATACACAGAAACTTTCATTATGTATCAATTTTCACTTATCAAAGAATCATCTAATTAATATATGCTTATAAAGACTTCTAATGAATCTGTAATTAAGTGAACAAGAAAAAAATAGCAAAAGCAAAAAACCACAACCAGAGCAAAGCAATCAAAAAATTTATCAGCAGCAACCAAATCAAAGAAAAAGGTACATTCTGATCTTGTACAACTTTAAAATATAGCAACCAAGGAAGATTCTGATGGGGTCTGGATACTAACCCTACCTCATCCATCCTCAAGAAGCAAAACTGAGGAAAGAAGTCAAATCAACACAATCCTGGAGGAATCTCATTACTCTAGTTAGAGTGGAACATTCTGAGGGAATTAGCAGGCAGCCTGAAGAAAAGAGCATGACAAATCCCTAGACATAGAAGCCTCTGAAGACCAACTTGGGCTCTCAGCGTGGAAGGGAGTCACCAGTACCTGCCATTCTGAATACAGTGAACTGAACAGGGGCATTGAGAAGATAGATGCCTTCACATGCTTTGTGTCCTAACTACTAATTCGTGGTCCTTTTTGGTGTTCATAACTGTATTAATCCGTTTCTGCTGATTATAACAAAATACACAGAACTCTGTGATTCATAAAGAAAATGAAATTTATTGCTTACAGTTTCAGAGGCTAGGAAACCCAAAGTCCACAGAACACATCTGGTGAAGGCTTTCTTTGGTGGTGTCTTCAGTGATGGAAGGGTATCACACTGCAAAAATGGCACAGCAAAGAGTGCAGAGAGAGAGACAGACTCTCCTCTCTTCTTTTGAAGCTCTCAGAACCATGCCCCTGACCACCATTTTTAATCCATTCACTATGGTGTGGTCCTACAATCTACTCATCTCTTCAGACTCCACCTTTCAATTACAATAATAGGATTTCCCACCCTCTTAACAGTCACAGTGGGGGCCAAGTTTCTAATACATAAAACTTGGGGGACACAATTCAAGCTTCCGTCAGTTTTGGGGGGACATAATCCAATCCATTACAATAACTAAAAGTTAGCAAAGAGTAACCCAGGCTTAGCAGTGTCCTCAGGTAAAACCCCAGTCAGTGGACAGCTTTACTAGACTGCAAAGTGCCTAGATGCCTACTACTTTTCCTCATCAAAGGCTCTAGGATGAATTACAATTTCATCATCCTAACTCCTCGCTAACCAGGAATTCTGAATATGATCCATTCTGAAATATCAAAAAGAAAAGTAAGAATTTGTATCATATCTTACAAAACATCAAAATGTAGAAAGAAATAATTAGGACAAACCATACTAACATAAACTACTGAAAATACTTTCTATTGACATTGCTTTGAAAGAGAACAGTTCAAAGACCCTCTATGACAGTTCATTGTCCCAAGCAAAGAAATTTTATCAACATATTTCAAAATTTACTTCTAACTGAATACAAACACATACTTTTATCCACATTATTATTGGTTATATATCATAACAGTTGAATTCTATCAACAAGGAAGAAAATATCAATAGAGAAAACTTTCTGTAACAGGTTTTTTCCTGAATTTTTGTAGAGATCATATTATTCATAAAATTTCTTTAAATTTCACCACATGCATTTCAGAAATAACAATTTTCAACTCTACAAAAAGCATGAAGAAGTTTCATATTCCTTGAGGACACTAAAGCAATATGATGAAAGATACCAAGACTAATTAAGATGACACTGACATTTATTCCACAAGCATTTAGATATCTATTGTGAGTCTTGCACCTTGCTAAATGTTAGGGATACTACAAAAATATAAAAGGACTTGATCATTGCCTTACAGCAGCTTACAAAATCATAAAACATTAATCAAGCTATTCTACCTAATTAGAAAAGCCAAATATTCATTTATTTCTCTGGATCTAAAAGTGGAATATATTTATGGCAAAGGAAAAATTATTTCATTAACTTTATCACAAAAACCTATCAACTTTCTGGACACAAACTTACATATATGCCCCTATTTCTCTCTCAAAACAAAGCATGAAACCGCATCAATTTGAAATCCATCATAAAATGTTGGCTTAAGTTATTTAGCAAGTTTTTCCATCAATACTCATATTTAATGTTTCACATAAGATATTTTACAAAATCTACCTTTATTAATTTTCAAACTCCTCATGGTCCTGCTTGGGAATCTAGTAAAGTAAAAATGTTTTTTTCTTTAATATCTTCACTTAATATCTATGACAGATATTATGCCTTCTGAAAAGCTGCAGCTGAATTTTATTTGCATTTTATATTTAAAGGAATTGGGGGAGGATCTTGGAGGAATTTTTAAAAAGACTCTCAGATATCTAAATTTATAAAGAATGTTTTAAAAACTGCTGTGTCTCTAACATCAGCAAGTCAATAATACCGACCTAGTCAAATAATCTTATCAAAGAAGTCAAAGATACGTCCATTTTCCCTTGTTAGAAAAGTCAATGACTTTACAATGCATTCTAAAGCTTTTTCCCCTGTCTGGCAGCTCCTTAAATGCCCATCCTCCTCTAAAAATGCTGAAATTTCTCGTTACTTAAACCCAGCCTCTTACTCAAAGCTTGGTCCTTAGATCAGTGCCATCCAGCAAAAAAAATTAATGCAGGCCACATATGTAATTTTAAATTATCTAGTAGCCGCAGTTTAAGAAGAAACAGATGAAATTAATTTAATAATATATTTTAATAATGTATTGAAAATATTATTTCTATATATTTAATCAATATAAAAGTTACTGAGATCTTTACATTCATATTTCATACTAAGTCTTCCAGACCCTGCGTGTATTTTACATTTACACCACATCTGAACTTGAACTAGACACATTTCAAGTGTTCTGTAGCCACATGTGGCTAATGGCTACTGTACTGGAGAACAGCCTTAGATTATCTCATCCATGCACTGGTTAATCACTCACTATACTCAAATGACTCCAAATTTATACCTCTAGTCCAGTCTTCTCTTCTGAGTGCAAGATTAGTATTCTCTAACACCTAGCTGACATTTTATTTAAAAGACTGAAAGGCACCTCACATTCAAATAATATCCAAATTCGATTCATGAGCCACCTCCCTAAAAATGTGGTCATCTTCTAATAGTCCCTATCTAACCAAATTGTAATTGATTCAGGTATACAAGCCCCAAACCTAGAAATCAATTCCTTGACACCTTCCCTCTGTCACTCCCATATCCAATCCATCAAAAAGTTCTGTCCATTTGCTTCTTAAATATCTCTCAAATCAATACATTGCTCTCCATCTCAACCATCATCAACCATCTACTCCTGCCCAGCTCCATTTTCTTCAATGCAAGAATATCTCAAAACTTAACTGGACAAGGAAAATGTGGTATATATATATATATATATATATACACAATGAAATACTACTCTCCCATAAAAAATAATGAAATTCTGCCATTCACAGCAACATGGATGAACCTGGAAAAAATTATGTTAAGTGAAATATGTTAAGGCACAGGAAGAAAAATACAAGACATCCTTACTCATAAATAGGAGCTTAAAATAAATAAATAAATAAATAAATAAAAGAAAGATTAAACAATCACAATACATTGAACTTTCAAAAGGAGAGAACAGAACTGAGGTTACCAGAGGTGAGAAGGCCAGGGGCATGGGGGGGGAGGGGGATCAGTTAGCAAGGAATTGGTAAAAGGTCACAAAGAATGATTGATTACATTGTGTAATGATGAATATACTAATTATCCTGATTTGATCACCATATATTGTATACAGGTATTGATATTCAACTGTTCCCAACAAAATGTCATCAATTGTGTTTCAAAAAGAAAAAGAAATAAAGAAGGTAATTCTATCGTATATTTTTTAAAAAACAAAACTTAACTATGGTGTCATCCCTACCTCAACCCTCCCATCTCCTGATTAAAACTTTTCAACTGATTTCTATTGCCTCCAGAATAAAAAC
The DNA here is from genome assembly GCF_027409185.1 of Cynocephalus volans. Taxonomy (NCBI): domain Eukaryota; kingdom Metazoa; phylum Chordata; class Mammalia; order Dermoptera; family Cynocephalidae; genus Cynocephalus; species Cynocephalus volans. Next base: position 51,493,504 of record NC_084466.1, read on the forward strand.
AAAATTTAACAAGGCCTATAAGTCCAAGCTACATGACCTAGCCCCTAAGTATCTCCTAGCCCCATTTTACTGCACTGCCCCTCCATCTTGCCTGCTGGCCACCCTGGTCCTTCAGACCTTTGTAATCACCATACTACCTACTGCCATACTACCTTTGCAGATGCTACTGTCCCCTTACTTAGTCTAGTTCAATTCTACTCACCCTCCAGCTCTCAAAAAAGCATTTTCTGACTGCCATGAAGAAATTGCTGTTCTATAAGTGTGTCTAGAAAGATGCACCTTCTCCTCTCTAGTATATTTTATAGATGCAGTATATTTGAATATGTAATTAATGGCTTTCTCCCCATAAGACTACATCTGATTGTACTTTAAAAAGTACCTGCCACAACATAATGTTTGATATTTGTTGAATGAGTGTGTCAATGAATCTGCCTTGTTCTTTCTGTAGACAAAGACCACACACAATATTGAGAGAAGTTATATACCAACGAACTTTGCTTATACATCATTACTAGTGGAAAGCATTAAACACTTCACAAGTCTGGGTTAATAGCTCTCAGATATGTTTCAAAAACACCCTGCAAGGGCCGGCCCGTGGCTCACTCGGGAGAGTGCGGTGCTGATAACACCAAGGCCCCGGGTTCGGATCCCATATACGGATGGCCGGTTTGCTCACTGGCTGAGCGTGGTGCTGACAACACCAAGTCAAGGGTTAAGATCCCCTTACCGGTCATCTTTTAAAAAAAAAAAAAAACACCCTGCAAGTAAAATGCCAGTATATAACATGTTTAAATTCTGCCTGTCTTGTACATCATTATACCCCAGCAACATGGTGCCTTGCATATAGAAGGCACAAATTTCAAGTATATATAAGCATATTTCAGTACACACATTATTGTGTAGGGTTACTTATTTCTCTGCATTATGACTTATTATTACAAAGATATCATACCTTCAATAGCATTATACTGAGATGAGGGTAGCTATTTGTCTCTACTTTAAGGGCCATAATACTGTAACACACGGGAGAAGTACAAACACACATGTACACATACACTCACACAGACTCACACCCATCTAGTAGAGGTGTGAAACCTACAGGGGTTACAGTACTAAGGTACATGTAGGCTCTCTGTCCAGCCCTGGAGCTCATTGCAATTCTTTCCCCTCTCTCTCTCCATCACCATGTTTCTTTTCTATCAGTATTTTTGATTTGGCACCCTTCTGAATACTTAACATTATTACCACACATTTCTTGCCCCCTCTTCTTTGCTTTTCTTTGTTGTTCTATGACTTCACAAGTGTTTCTCAATTTTTTACATGAAAATTTTTGCATTGCTGGGAGTCCAATATGCCTCTTCCAAAAATTACCTGGAAGTAAAAGTGTTCTTTAGCTACTTCCGGATCCTAGACCTTTCAAAAAGGAAGAATTTCTAGATTTACGGAAGTGAACTGTAACATGTTAAGTCAAAATGCCAATATTCTTCTTTTAGCAAAAGAAAAAAAACATAAGCCAAAAAAAGTTGATAGTCTTATATTTTTATGGTTCTTGAAATGTTACTATGCAATTTGCAGTTGACTTAGCAAATGCTGCTGTGTGAAAGGAGCAAATTATTTTCAACATGCTGAGGTAGCAAGTTTCTTTTTATACCTCTTTTATGCTTGAGACAGTCAAGTCTTTCAAGGCAGTTGAAACTAGATATATACGTTAGTCACCAAAAATTCGCTGCAAACAGCACCTTGAAATCTCAACACTCACAGTTTAACAGATTATCCAGTCATTTTTCACAGTTTCACAGTATCAGCAGAAGCAGCAAGGCAATATGTAACATACTTTGAGACAGAAGGTCAACAATGCTTATCACCTTTGAGCATTCTAATTTCGTAAATGATATAAACCATAGAGATAGTTATAAATGCTCATTAAATAGGAAAATTTCAAAATAGAAAACCTAATAAAAAGTGATTGGTTTCGTCTAGAGTTCTTCATCATCTTAAAAGTTTTAATGGCTCTGATCCTTCCCAAAAGAGTGTATACCAAGAGCATTTATATCAAAGTGATAATGAAAAAGTATTTTATAATCCTAGATAGCAAAAAAACCTTACACTTAATATACAACCTTATAAAGAACTACCAATACTCTCTACAAATATGCCATCCCTAAGAGTTACGCTGGAATAACATGAGGGAGCAAAACTTCTGATACCCTCTTAGTGTATGCATAAACTCTTATGGTATATAATATAACACTAGTATATTATAAGAAAATATAGTTATGTTGATGCAAAGGTTGTACTGACATTGCTTTAAAATGTTTCTCATCTGAAGATTGAGACCGTTCATCTGCAATCTCCTGGAGAATAGGTGAGTCTCTCAAAAAATTGAAACCAAATAAATATAAAGGCACAGGGGAATCTGACTTTCTTGATCTTGATCATTAATGTGTCTGAGAAGCTTCTATGTGATGGGATGCGAAAAGAAGTCTTCCTTCTGTGGACAGGTCAAAAGCTAGAAGTTAGAAATTCCAGCAAAATGCCCTAAAGTTGTTCCTCGTCTTTGGATTAGCTACCTCAAGGCAACATGTGAAACAGTGCAGGCCCTTTAAGACAAGAAAGCAATAATCACTTTGTCATCCATACAGCCATTATGCTTCTTATTTTCCCTATTTTCCAATGTTGTTCTCCTCCAGAGCCATATTTTGATAAGGACCTTTTAACCTGTAGCCTTTCTTAGTTGTTCAAAGGTGAAACAAAGGAAAGAGACTTAGGTATGCACTTGGGCCAGAGGATGTCAGCATGGTGGTAACACCAGTAATCAAAGAGAGATAACTCCAAAGAGGAAAGTGAAATTCAAGGGGGAGAAGGGAAGAAGGAGACCATTGTACTCATCCTCTCTATCCCATCTACCCTTGCTCTCCTCAAAAACAAAACAAAACAAAACAAAATATGGAGTACTCCATGATTAAACCTTGGATGTAAGAAACGGCCTTTCTAAGAAAATTCATTCTTTCAAAATAAAATGGAAAACACTATTTCTAATGCTACTCTATAAAGCCTTCAACTCAAAACTGAGTAAAGCAAAGACACTATATATATATATCGATCGTACAGTCTTCAAGTGGCTACTGTTTAAACTATATTTTAAAATGTTGATGTTTATAGGGGTTTTCATGAAGATTAAAAACTTAAGAAGGAAAAATGTACTCAAAAAAACAATGTAAACTTGAATAACAGATTGGTCTATACAGACTTTCTGCACCCCCTAAAGATCACATTTTCAGAAGCATAAGCTTTTCAGCACTAAATATTTCCCTAATCTACTGTTTTAGGTATAGCTAATAGAACAGATTTAATAATAGTTTAGACATTTTACCATCTATTTCTTTATGTCCTACAAGTAATCAAGTACAAAGAAGACTTGAGTACTAAGAAAAACAGTTTTGTCAGTGACCATAAGAGAGAACCCCAAGTGTAAGAGGAAACATAGGATGTCAGAACTGAAATGAATTGGTCAAAGCTGCTCTCCAGTCAGAAATTTTCCCTCCAGTGCTCTTTTGCCTAAACCTTCTGTATTTTAACGAATAAGTATCTTATTAAAGACTTAGTACAAGCCACCTGAAAGCCTAGGAGATCCTTATGCCTTGACTGTTCAAGATCCATCAGGAATTACATGAAACTCGCAAACTCCTAGAAAGATAGTTTTATCGGCCCCACAATTACAACTGACTTTATAAGTCACGGCCATACAGAAGCAGCAGACTAATGGAAGAAAGGAACACAGGTAACTTGCGATGCGAAGTGATAAATGCTACAATATAACATCGCTGGAGATTTGTAACAATATAACAAAGCAGAGAGTGATCCTATCTAAGCTTCTGAAGCTCTGTCTGGAGAATTCTGACTGGCAGGGGGCATTCCAAGGTCAACTGTATCAGACTTTACTGAGAAACTAGTTAGTGCACTCCTTGGCACTAAAGATACACAGAAAAGCAGGATCCAGTTCCCTGCCTTTAAGGAGCTTAAGGGTTCAAATAAGACAAACTTAGCACGTGTTGGGGACCCAAATATTGAGACTAAGCTTTCTAGAGGAGGCGGGGTCATGTTGGAAAGCAGTAAAACACTGAATTTGTAAATAAAATCATATCATTAGTTTGAAAAAGTAAGACTCCATCTAGTGAGGAAGGGGGAAAAACAAATAGAAGAGTGATCCAATATATTAATTAAGGACAGCCTTGTTAGGTAAAGAAACTGAAGAGAGAAATTCCAGTTTAAACTAACAAAAATAAAAATGAATAAAGTGAGTTTTTAAAACTCTCCGATTTATTATGCAGATGGTGTTCTGAGAAAAAAACTGTAGGAATCATCATGTATAAAGCTTAAAAGCACTAGGTGTGGAACCAAGCCCCCTGGTTGAACCCAGGCTCAACATTCAACTCCACCAGTTCCTAGCTATTTATTTTGGGAAAGTTATTTAACAGCACTTTGCGTCAGTCTCCTCGCCTGTAAAATAGTGCATAACAAATACAGTGCCTGCAAAGCCAGGAGTGGCTTCTTCAAACACGGGTGCGGTTATTTCACTCTACTGATCAAAAACTTTAATTCACAAAATCAGATCCACATCTTTTAGGCACTGGTCGCCTCCAATCCTCATTGAACACCCTCCTACTTCCACGAACCATGTAAATCTAGTGTCAGTTCTGCTTACCTACCTGTGTCTAGAAAGCCTTTTCCTCCCAATCTTTCAAAGCCCGCTTATCTAAAAAATTAACTCTCCCTCCAATTCCATAGCACACTTGCCTGCTCCTCTGTACCGTTTATACTATTTCCCCTGTTCTGTGTTTGGTCTTTCAATGCCTTCCCTTCTCACTAAGCTAGTAATTTAGGAGAGCCGGGGCAAATATTTTTCATCCTCGTCCCTACCCCTCATCCCAGACTATGCCTATGCAAGCCCGGGAAAAGCGTCACTGAATTCAACTGGGTGTTTACAATCGTAATGGCCGCAGCTCCAGAAATTGCTTAATTTCCCATAATTTTTTACTGCTTTCAGATCCTAAAATCCCGACATGCAACGTCTTTTAAAATCAGAACAACGCCATCCTTTCAAGAAAAGTTCCACGGAGCACCCCCACGAGTTGACAGTGCGGGCATTCTCGGCTTCAGAAGTTGTGTGTGTGCCGCGAAAGGCGGCTTCACGCTGGTTACTGTACTTTGAAATAAGGAGAAAGAAGAGCGGGCTGGGGCGGCAGCAGGGCTCCGGCCGCGCCCGTCCCTCTCCGCCGCACTTGCTTCTGCAGCCCTCGCCTCCCCTCCTCGTCCCGCCGCAGCAACAGTCCCCGGAGAGGCGACGGCGCGGGCGGCGTTGCAGGTCCTCCGGGGCGGCTCGGTTCAGGCCTGGGCCGTCAGCCGCCCTGCCCGCGGCCCCCAGCCTCTCCCCAGACCCGCCGCTCGCCTCCCCGGGCCCAGGCCTCCGCCGCCGCCGCCATCCCGAGGGGAGCTGGGGGACACGCTCGGCTCCGCGTGGCGCCGGGGGCGGAGCCGGCCCGGAGGACCCGGAGGGAGGCCGGGGGTGGGCGGCGGCCTCCGCCTACCCCGACACGCACCCACCGCCCCCAACTCCAACCCTCCTTGGGGCCCCGGCCCGCGCCCGCGGCCCGGCGGCCGGCGGGACTCACCACTTACCAACCCGCTTGGGACAACGCCACTCCGGGGACCTCGGCCATGGTAGCTGCTTAGGCCAGGGATGGTGGGGGGCTGGAGTGGGGGGGGGGAGGAGGCTTCCTACTTGAGACCAAAAAAAAAAAAAGAAAGAAAGAAAAGAAAAGGAAAAAAACTCCTCTGGTCGGCTCTGCAACTGGGCATGCTCAGTGCGGCCGGCGCTTCCGCGTGCGGATTCCGCTCGCCGAGTTTTCCGAGCGGCCGCAGGGGCAGGCCTAGTGTAGGGCTGGGAGGATGCTGTGCGCGCCGGACGGCGATGGGCCAAACGCGGGCCGGGGGCTGGAAATCAGGGGATGGCGTATTAGCAGAGACCACAGAGACTCTGCCTCTCCACCGAAGGCTTTTGTGGTTGTTTGGGGCCACTTTTCTGAATTGCACGCCTCGGAAACTAGTGGTTATGCTCTTCGTAGAGCAGAAAGTGAGGTCCGCGCTTCCGGGACCGACAGGCGGTCCCCGTAGAGGGAAGGGCAGAGTTGAGGAGGACAGGTCGGCTGCGAGGGCGCGCTATTAGTAGGGCGCTAATGAGACCACGTTTAGTGCAGTAAAACTCGAAGGTGTCCCCAGCCCATTCTGCCTAGGAGAAAAGTTTACTTTCTTGTAAACACTCGCTTCATTCACCTCGCCTTTCTGTCTGCCTGGGCGCAAAGAAAAGAACACAGTCGGGCTTTTTCGAGTCTCCACGAGCAGATCGGGTTGGCCAGGTCGGACATCACAGTGAAAGTAAATGGTCAGCCCGAGGAAGCCTGCACTTAGAGGACATGAGGAAAACTGGGCAGCTGTGTTAGTGCTTGGTTTTTCTGTCGCCCTCCCATGGATACATGTCCCAGGGCGGCCCTGCGACCTTGGCACTACCACCACCAGGCGCGACTCCCACGACCCCGTAGCCAGTGTCCTTCGCCAGAGCTCAGGAGGGCCGGAACGCAGGGGTGGGTCCCCAAGTGGGCATGCGCGGCGGCGACGCTGAGCGGCGAGGAAGACGCTCCAGCGCAATTGGGCAGCCGAGACATACGCCGGCCAATCAGAAAGGAAAAGGCGGTAGGGTACGTGCCCGGGGAGATGCTTCGTAAAAGTTTGCTCCACTCTCGCGGTCTTTCACCTCTGCGGTGGCCCGGCAAAAAGACGCTTCCAAGTGGCACTGACTCTCCAGGTGGTGAGACTATGAAGAACTTAAGCCCCGTCATCGTCGTTCACCGCGGCTGCTTCATCTGAGACCGTCATGACAAACAGACTTGGAGCAGAGACTGCGGAATGGGGCAGAACCGCTCGTGGAGCTCGGGAAGAAGTTGGTGGTTACGGACGGGAGGGGATAAGTGCTTTGGCTGGAGCTGACATTGCACAATACAAATTCTTCTCGTTTTAAAAGGGGTATTCCGTTTGGTCGTCCCAAAAGTCATAGTTCTAAAACCACGATGCATTCATTGCTATTGAAATTTGTTTCCAAGAACATGACTTGGATATTAACTTTAATGAAACGTTTCCAAGCACTTTTAGAATCAAGAGTAACAACATCTTATTCCCTACAATTTCCAGTCCGTTGTATACAGTGTTTAGGTCGTACATATGCCACAAGCGTAGTTGGCTTTATAGGCACCGGCGGTTATACCCAAGAGCCAGGAAAAGGTTTGCCATTTTAAAGGTAAATAGATGACTCAAAATGAAATTGCCAGTAATTTTTATTGGTTGTTAATAGAATCTTCTGTTACCGATTATTTACATTTTGCAATTAGTGTAACTTATTGACTGTGAAAATGATATGTTTTGCAGATATTCATAATTCCTCACTGGTTAAATGTGAAACCTTTACGCGTTTGTTCTCACGTGAAGTGTCATACAGTAAGAATTTACCATTGAGTGGTGCTTAGAATAACTAACAAAATGCTGCACAATACACAGAATTCCCTTACTTTAAGAATGGGTTACACAGATACGTACAATCAACTGTTACAATAAAAAATAAAGCTTTTTTTTTTTTAATTTAAAAAAGGAATGGGTTAAAGAATGGAATTCCTACTGGAGGAATTGGGGACAATAGGAGCATCAAAAAGAATAATGACAGTAATTTATGTAACATTGAATTTTTTAAAATTCGTGAATTTAGAGTGCCACTAAAATAAACAAAAGAGAGGAAGAATGAAACCTTTTCTTTCAGAGGAATACCAGATAATAAATGTAGAACAAATGATAGAAAATTACAGTTTTCCAAATCAGTCACAATTGACTAAGGAAAAGTGTTATCAGAGGATACTAAAAGCCACCGTGTAAAAGATTGTAATACAGGATCTTTACATGGTCTCAAAGTATCAAGCCATCACATAACTTATTACAAAAGAGAAAATCTAACTTTACCTTAAAAAAAAAAATCACTGCTTTAAACAAGTGATCAAAGCTAGAATCACTAATAAGGGGACTATCTGATGTTATGTGCCTACTGATATGATGTGATAGGCACACATATTATTTTTAAAAATTCTTGCCAAACTTATTTAACCTGAATTTAATCAAGCTTTTAGACTGTGGTTCCCAGTCAGGGGCTGGATCCTCATCTCCGCTGGGCACATTTAGCAGTGTCTGGAGCCATTTTTGTTTGTCACAACCTGAGCACAGTGGGAGTTTTTACTGTATCTGATGTGTAAAGGCCAGGGACGCTGCTACAATGCACAGCACAGCCCTGCACCCACAACAAAAAATTATCTGGATCCAAATGCCAATGGTGCCAAGGTTGAGAAACCCTGCTCTAGTTGTAAACACAAATTTAAAGGTCATATAGGGGATATTGAAATAAGTTAAACATTAAGACACAGGCAGATAAATCCAGAATGTGGCATATTCTACAAGAAACCTGGCCTACACTGTTAAAATGAGCCAATGTAGTTACCAAAACAAAAGGAGAATTATTTTCAGATTAAAGAGACATGACAATAACATGCAATTCTGGATCTAAAAAGATAAAAAACAATTATTTGTGGCCAATTGAAGAAATTTGATTAGGAACTGAATATCAGATAGTGTAATGGAATTATAGTTTTCCTAGATGTGACAATGGTATTGTCCTTACTCTTGGGAATTGTATTCCGAAGCATTCATGGATGAAGTGTTAGGTCTACAACTTATTTGCAAATGATTCAGAGAAAAAGAAAACACATTTTTTTGTATATATTTAAGGTAAATAAATATAAACATATATACATATACATACGTATATGTGTGTAACAGGGAGAGGTTAATGTGGCAAAATATAAAAAATGGTTGAATTGGTTGGAGGATCCAGCTGCTCATTTTTTTTTAACTTTTAAGTTTGAAATTTTTCAAACTAAAAAGTTAAGAAAAAAGTATGTATTTATACTAAGCACTTTCACATCAAAAATATTCAATTGAAATTGTGTTATGTGTAGATAGGTTAGTGCCATAGAAAATGGTGACAACTAACTAGAAGAAAAAAATGGAATTCCATTTTTAATTAGATAAATCATTGATTTAGAGAAAATGCAAAGTCTACCATGAGCTGAGTTGGGGTAAATCCTAAGGATGGCAAAAGAGCTTTGTTAGGTACAAGAAAACAAAAATGAGGAATTAAATCTATTTGGAGTCAATGGTATAAATTCACAGAAGAGAGAGAGACAGAATTTATTCACCTCTGTTTTGCCTCTATCATTTTAGTGAAGAAAAATGTTCTTAGTCTGAAAAGGATAGAAGAATACAGATACATAGGAATAGAAGCTACAGTAAAAAGTGAGATTATAAGAATACCTAGCCCCTCTAAGGCAAATTAAATCTTTTAACTTTAAGCTATTTTCATCCCAGAAAATACTAAAATAACTTGTGAGTGACTTATACAAGCCAATGCCAGGGAGCCCTGAAGAACTTTTGAGCTCATCAGGAAATGTGTAGTCGAGCTCATCAGGAAATGTGTTAGAAGCCCCAAAACAGGTAAAAACAGTTTTGGTTTTAAGAAAAGGTAAGGAATGTTTTGAACAAATGACACTGGAACAAATGGATATCCACATGCAAAAGAACAAAGTTGGACCCTTTCCTCACACCATATAAAACATTAACTTAAAATTGGTCATAGACCTCTATGTAAGAGCTAAAAACATAAAACTCCTAGAAGAAAATATAGATACAAATCTTCATTACCTTGGGTTAGGCAACAGATATGACATCCAAAGCACAGTGGAAAAAAATATATAAATTGGACTTCATCAAAATTTAAAACTATTGTGTTTCAAAGGTCACCATTAAGAAAGTAAAAGACAATCCACACAATGGGAGAAAATAGAGACTTGTATCCAGAATATATAAAGAACTCTTACAACTCAGTGATGAAAAGACAACCTGGTTAACAAATGGGCACAGGGTTGAGGAGACGTTTCTCCAAAAAAGATACACAAAAGTCAGTAAGTAAATTAAAAGATGTTCAACATCATTAGTCTTTAGATAAATGCAAGTCAAAAGCACGATGAGATACTTCACACCCACTAGAATGGCTGTAGTTTAAAAAATGGAAAATAAGTGTTGATGAGGATGTGGAGAAATTGGAACTTTTGTACATTGCTGGTGGGAATGTAAAATCATGCAGCCACTTTGGAAAACAGTTTGGCATTTCCTCAAAAAGTTAAATATAGAGTTGCCATGTGACCCAGGAATTCCACTCCTAGGTATATACCCAAGAGGATGGAAACATGTCCACAAAAAAAATTTTATATGGATTTTCATAGTGGTATTATTCATAATAGCCAAAAAGTGGAAATAATCCAGATGCCCATCAATGGATGAATGGATAAATAAAAGGAGTGGGGTTCCACAAACTGAAGACTGGGGACTTTGCTCTTAACTCAGTAGTCATGATTGTAGAACTTATTAAGTAGAAACTGGATTTTTAGTAGAAAGAGGAATTGAAGTAGTTGACCTCTAAGGATTGTTTGACTCCTAGAGGTCTATGATTCTAAGTCATGCCAGATGAACCTTATTTCCTTTTTTAAAAAAATTTTTTTTCTTAACTTGTACATATAAGAAATAAGGTATAGAAATCAGGATAGGCTAGGTTATGCCATGACTAAACAATGACAAAATATTAGTGGTTTTTAATCAAAAATGTTTATTTTTTTTTTATGTTATATGAGGGTACTTTAAAAAGTTGTGGAAAAATAGAATTGAAAGATAATATGAATTTTCCATGAACTTTTTGAAGTACCCTCATATGAATGACATCTAATATGAATGTCTAGAGGATGAGAAAGACCTCTAATCATGGTAGTCATCCTCACCATGGGACTGACAGAACACTAACCATCTGGAACATTGCTGATTGAAGCTGTAGAAATAAAGAACACTCTGGAAGGTCTCACACTGGAAATTAAGTGCCTTCCCAGGACTGGACATATGACAACAGAGTAAATCAATCACCAGGTACCAGAAAGAAGAGAGCTAGAAATATTCAGTGAGCAAGATTGATAGCTATGATACTTAATGAAATGCCATTATAATAACAAAACCCTGAAGACAACCAAAATGCCCATCAATAGGGGAATGATTAAATTAGTTATTATGGGTATCAATATAAAAAAAAAGTGGATCTCTGCAGTGGATTGAATGTCCCCCAAAGTCATTGAAGCTTAATCCCTATTGTAACTCTTGAGAGTGGGAAATCTGATTACAGTAATTGAAAAGTGGGGCCTTGAAGAGGTGATTAGATATTTGAGGACCGTGCCATAGTGAATGGATTAATAATGGTGGTCATGGGCTTTAAAAGGAGGGCACATGAGAGTGGCTGGCCTCTCTCTTCCTCTCTGTCTCTCTCCATTTTTTGCCATGTGAGACTACTGTATTACTGTAAAGCCACCACCAAAGAAGACTCACTGGATGTGTTTCCTGGACTTTGGACTTCCCAGCCTGTGAAACTGTAAGCAATAAATTTCATTTTCTTGCAAATTACCCAGTTCCATGGATTTTGTTATAAGCAACAGAAATGGATCAATACAATCTCTATGTACTAAAATATATTAGTTAGAAATGTGTAGGACAAAAGCAAGTTTTAATATGATGAATTCCTACAAATAATTAAGAAAAAGGCAAAAGCCCCATAGAAAAATGAGCACAGTATATGAATAGGCAATATACAAAAATGTAATCTAAGTATTCAATAAAATGTGAAAAATTTTAACTATGTCAATAATCAGAAAAACAAAAATTAAGACAATTAGATACCAATAAAATTCTATTTTTCACCTACACCAATGGCAAAAACTAGCAGACAATATCAAATGTTGGCAAGAATATGGGAAAAATGATTCTCTAATATGATTCTCTTGGGAGTGAAGTTAATAGAACCACATTGAAGAGTATTTTGGCAATATCTAGCAAAATTGAAAATATGCATACCTTACGATCAAGCATTATCACTTTTAGATAATTGTCTTAGTTCATTTTGTGCTGCTTTAATAGAATGCCATAGACTGGGTAAATTGTAATGAACAGAAATGTATTTGGCTTATGATTCTGGAGTCTGGGAAATTCAAGATCAAGGGGCTGCATCAGGTGAGGGCCTTCTTGCTGTGTCATAACATGGCAGAGACATAACATGGGTGAGGAAGAGCAAAAGAGGGCCAACCTCAATTTTATAACCCACTCTCAAGATAACAACAGTAATACATTTATGAGGTAGAGCTCTCATGACCTAATCACTTCTTAAAGGTCCCACACGTCTCAACACCATTGCACTGGGGATTTAGTTTCCAACACATGAACTTTGAGGAACACATTCGAATCATAGCAATAATTATTCTAGAGAAAGATGTTAATTATGCATTGTTTAAAATAGTAGAAGAATAGAAACAACTCGAATGACCAATTGGGGAGAAATGGGTAAAAATAAAAGAGGGTGTTGTATACGAGGGTACTTCAAAAACTTCACAGAAAAATTGAATTGAAAAATAATATGAATCTTTCCATGAACTTTTTAAAGTGTGGTTGTATATATAAAATAGAATGCTCTATGTTAGTTTAAAGCAATTAACTTAGACCTCTTTGTGTATCAGCTTGGGTGGATCTCAACAACAAAATGCCAAGCTTAAAAAAAAAAAAGCACTATGATAAAAATACACAACATATTACATTATGTGAAAATTTTTTTAAATTCTAAAATATATGTACACAAATTTCTATAATGAGAACTACAAACCACTGCTGAGAGAAATTAGAGAGGATACAAGAAGATGGAAAGATATCCCATGCTCTTGGATTGGAAGAATCAACATAGTGAAAATGTCCATACTACCCAAAGTGATAGTACAAACTAAATGCAATCCCCATCAAAATTCCAATGACATTTTTCTCAGAAATGGAAAGAACTATCCAGACATTTATATGGAACAATAAAAGACCACGAATAGCCAAAGCAATGCTCAGCAAAAAAAAATAAAGCTGGAGGCATAACACTACCTGACTTTAAGCTATACTACAAAGCTATAATAACCAAAACAGCATGGTACTGGCATAAAAACAGACACACTGATCAATGGAATAGAATAGAGAATCCAGAAATCAACCCACACACCTACAGCCATCTGATCTTTGACAAAGACACCAAGCCTATACACTGGGGAAGAGACTGCCTCTTTAGCAAATGGTGCTGGGATAACTGGATATCCATATGCAGGAGAATGAAACTATACCCATACCTTTCACCATACACTAAACTCAACTCAAAATGGATTAAAGAATTAAATATACACCCTGAAATAATAAAACTTCTTTAAGAAAACATAGGAGAGACACTTTAGGAAACAGGACTGGACATAGACTTCATGAATACAACCCCAAAAGCACAGGCAACCAAAGGAAAAATAAACAAATGGGATTATATCAAACTAAAAAGCTTCTGCACAGCAAAAGAAACAATTAACAGAGTTAAAAGACAACCAACAGAGTGGGAGAAAATATTTGCAAAATATACATCTGACAAAGGATTAATATCCAGAATATACAAGGAACTCAAACAACTTTACAAGAAAAAAACAAGCACCCCTCTCATACATTGTTGGTAGGACTGCAAAATGGTGCAGCCTCTATGGAAAATGGTATGGAGGTTCCTCAAACAATTGCAGACAGATCTGCCATATGACCCAGCTATCCCACTGCTGGGAATATACCCAGAGGAATGGAAATTATCAAGTCGAAGGTATACCTGTTCCCCAATGTTCATCACAGCACCCTTTACAATAACCAAGAGTTGGAACCAGCCCAAATGTCCATCATCGGATGAGTGGATACGGAAAATGTGGTATATCTACACAATGGAATACTACTCAGCTATAAAAACGAATGAAATACTGCCTTTTGCAACAACATGGATGGACCTCGAGAGAATTATATTAAGTGAAACAAGTCAGGCACAGAAAGAGAAATACCACATGTTCTCACTTATTGGTGGGAGCTAAAAATAAATAAATAAATTCACACACACAAAAAAAAAAAACCGGGGGAGGGGAGAAGACATAACAGCTACAATTCCTTGAAGTTGATACGACAAGCAAACAGAAAGGACATTGTTGGGTGGGAGGGGGGAGAGGGAGGAGGGAGGGCGGTTTCAGTAATGGGCCACAATAATCAACTACATTGTATATCAACAAAATAAAATAAAATAATAAATAAACAGCAAAAAACCAAAAATAAAATACATGTACACACTCATATGAGTAGTATCTAACAGAAGTCTGTAATAATGGAAATGTTCTATATCTGCACTATATAATATGGTAGCCACTAGCCACATGTGGGGCAGTATAATGGCTAGTGGCTATGTACTGAACATACAGCACAAATGTGTTTATGTCTGGATATATAGATGCATACATATGTATATAGAAGTACAAAAATAAATTTGAGGGATGCACAACAAATTCAGAATACTGGTCAATTCTGTGGAAGTGGGGACAAAAGAAAGTGGATCCGAGGGTAGCTGCCAAAGATTTTTTGCTTTATTGGTACAGTTTATTTCTTTTTTTTAAAAGTGGAAGCAATTATGACAAAATATTAGTTACTGTTGCTTGGATAGTAAAACTATGAATTTTTTTTATTATTTGTACTTCTTGTTACATTGTAAATATCTCAAAAAGGCAAGTTCTAACACTGTTTTATTACAGGATACTTTTATAATAATATACTTTTATTTTCTACTGTACATTTTATGTTGTTAATATAATCAAAATATAATCAATATAAAAAATAAGGAAGAAAAAAATAAAAGGGAAAGGACAGAAAAAGTGTTATTATAGTGACCTTCAGAAATTTGAAAGGCCCATTTAGAAGGAAATTTAGAGTTGTAAGTCTCGGAGGATACTCCTAGAGCTATAGGGGAGACAATTTCAGATTAATATAATAATAAATATTAACCTAGAAGCAGTCCAACAAGGAAACAGGCCGCCTCAGAACAGAGTGAGTTCCCCAGCGCTGGGGGTATTCAAGCTTCAGATGTTCAATTGGTGTGAATGTTACAGAAAGGAATCCAAGTGATTAGACTGATTCAGTGTTTTCAAAGGATTTTCTAAGGAGCCCTAGTGGCTCCACTTAGTGGTGCCCCAAGAATGACAGTAGAGGACAAGGGAGAAGGTCAGCAAGATGAAGTCTAGTCCCCCAAGCCCCACCCAAAGCAAAGCAGCACTTCTTTTATCTTTTTTGGTGAAAGATTTAATATGAGCACATTATTCAACAAATAAAAAGAAGTTTGTAGAACAATGAAGCTAGACGAATAAACCAGTCATTGAATTAACAGGGATTTATTGACGCTACACTATAAGCCAGTCATTGTGCAAGGGAGTCACTGTAACTATGCAATGGTAAGTCCAGCAGTCATGATCCCTGCTCTTTGGAGTTTATAGCAAATCGGAGGGCAAAAACATTAAATTACTTATGCATAGTTAGTTAATTAGTTATAATTATACCAAATGCTATGAAAATGTTCAACCAAACATTGAATTCACAGGAATCCATATTTTCATTTCTAAACTAATTTTTAATTAACTTGATTTTGTGCAGTGTGTTTTATGTGTCCTTGAATAAGACATTGATTATCTACTTATTCGAATATCATTTTAACAAAAATTTACTGACTTAGGGGCTAGGCATAGGGAGATAGCAGTAAATAAGAAATGGGGTCTGAGGCCTCAAAGAGAGTTTATTCTAATAGGGAAGAACCACGTGTTTTATTTAGTAAATTAAATATTAGATGTGATCAGTATGCTTTTTGTTAATTACTACAAAGTATAATAGTACATGAGCATGATTGAACATATATACAGCAAAATGAGTTATAAGTGAAGAAAAAGACTGAGAGGACATATGTGTAAATGTTACTAGTGTAGATCTCTGGGTAGTGATAGGATGATTTTATTTTCTTTAAACATGTGCTGGTTAATTTTATGTGTCAGCTTGACTGGGATGCTGGTAAAACATCATTTCTGGGTGTGTTGGTGCGGGTGTTTCTGGAAGAGATTAGCATCTGAATCAGAAGACTGAGTGAAGAAGAACCACCCTCACCAGTGTGGGTGGGAATTAATAAATCCACTGAATGAAAAGGTGGAGGAAGGGTGAATTTGTTCTCTCTCCTTGGGCTGTGACATTCATCTTCTTCCGCCTTTGGATTGGAGCTCCTGGTTCTCAGGCCTTCAGACTCTGGGACTTACTCCAGCACCCCCACATCTCCTGATTTGCAGGACTGCAGACTTGGACTGAATTACATCACCAGTCTTCCTGAGTCTCCAGCTTGCACACAGCAGATTGTGTGATTTCTCCTTAATCACATCAGCCAATTCTATAAGAAATCTCCTCTGATTTATATCTATGTATATATCCTATTGGTTCTGTTTCTCTGTAGAACCCTGACTAATACATAATGTATCTGTATTTTCCAAAATTAGCATGTATTACTCATAAACCAGTAAGAATATGGCAGAGTGAATTTAGGTGACTTTATTTTATTCTTTGAAGTCTTAAGAGTTTCACATATATGTTTATATTTCTGTTTATGTTATTTCTCATTGCTATTTGTTATGAACGTCATGAATTATATTTATTATATTGTCTCTCCATCTCTACTGCTCCTTTGCACATTGTCTTCTTTATTCTGTTTACTTCATAATTTGCACGACAGTATATGTCCTTAACTTCTGAGTTTACATATTACACTTTCAGCTCCCAGAAAGGCTAACACTCATTCTTGACCCCAAAGGGAAATTCCAGGGAAAGCACTTTGGTATGACACGGATAAGAAAGGAGCCTATTCCATGTACAATCAACATGATCAGAGGATGGATCGTATTTTACACAAAACCTGCCAGAGGACCACCATGTGAGAGAAGCAGGCAATCAAGGGAGTCATTTATCCAAGCAGACACTCCAAAATATATCCACTACAGATGCATTCCATTTAAACATATATAAATCGAATTTTATTATATATTGTATTTTAAATCACCTGAAGAGCCTATAATTTAAAAGAATACTAGTTGTACCTACTTATAAAATGAATTATCACAATTTAGTGTATCTTCTGTATACATTTAAATTTCCCCGTATTCAGCTTTATTTGAATAAAAATCACTCAGTCACTTTCCATCAACTTTACAACATGACCTTTCATATGTCTGTGCAAGAGGAATTGGCCTCCTTTGCATTCACATCACAAGATAAGGCTGTATATATTTTAGTTATTTCATTTAACTCACTTCAAGCACTAAACTTTGCCATATTCCCTAGAGCCATTGAACTCTATCCTTTAGGACAGATATTATCTATTTTGTGTTCACAGCATGATCTTATACGGTGCACAGGATGATCTGTTTTTAAAGAGAAGTGGAAATTGGCTCAAAAAAATCTTTGTTCACTTTCGCTGTGACTTTCATAGTTAATGAAATTTAAAAGATTACTTCCTATATTTTCTCACCTTCCTCAAAATTACCGTAGTATAAATATTGTACAAATCATTTATTCTCTTCAAAAGCTGAACACTAACACCCAACCTAACAAGCAGCCCCCTCTTCAGACCTTCCCAAGAGCTCAGCCACTGTCATTTACTCCTGCTCTTTGGTACTTACCCGCTTTCCACACACATGACTCTTATCTAACTAACTTAAATTAATTTTAGAACTAACATTTCACAAGAAATGTTGTAAAAGAAAATGTAAATTTGCTTTATTCTTCACCTTTTTTTAACTAATGTTAACTCCTCCCTTTAGAGCAGTCAATTAAGTAATGAAATTCAAGGTAAGAAGTATGTTAGCTGCATTTCTTTATAGACTGTCTTCCACTCTCCACTTTTCTTGAAATAATGGGAAGTTTTAACTATATTTTATACACACACACACACACACACACACACACACACACACACACATACACATAAATATATACTATGTATATATATGCATATAAGTTAATGTGATCTTGCAGATGAGTAATTTTCCATTAAATTGGTAAATGGTAGAGCCAGGATTCCAGAATATTCTAACTCCAAAGCACATGCACTTAGCTCTACATTCACAACAAACTGGAAGAATGGTGGAATCATTGACAAGAAGAGGATTAAGTGAATGTGATCATTTTAAATCTAAATCGGAATCTAAAGATTTGGAGATACTGATTTTTGGAGTCATCTTACAAGCCATTGCTAAAGCCTTAAAAATGAACATGCTTCTGTGGAATAGTGTAAAAACTGAGAAGAGGCTCAAAAATCGAGCCTAGAGAGCAACTGCAGTAAATAATAAGAGAAAGAAGAAGCTGCAAGAAATAGAGAAGCCATAGTCAGATTGCTAGAAGAACAACGATGCTAGAAGGACAAATAATGTGAATGGATCGTTAGAACAAATAAACAGATTTGCTAAGTTAAAATGTATTTGCTTGACAACCTGTAGAGAAAGCCTTAATAAAACAGCAACATATATATATATACACACACATAATAGTACAGCCTCTTCCTAAGCCTATCCTGTAAATCAATATTCACATAATCATCATCACGACAAAATTTATTCTAAACAAAAATGAAGAAACAATCATAGAGGTAAACACCTTTTTGAGGTAGCTATGCCATTAAATGAGAAAGCTAGGATTTCAACCCATGTCTGTCCAACACTCAGACCACCCTGTTAACCAGTACACCATTCCCAAAATGTAGGTACAGGTAGACATGGAGATCATTTCTAGGTGTTTGCAGACACAACATAAGCAACATTAACTCAATAAATTCTTGTTTCAATCACACAGTGAGAAAGTTATCCCCCTTTCCAATTCTCTTTCAGTTTGCCTAATGGCCTCAAAGAGTTTTTATTTTGGAGCAAGTATTTAGAACATCCGTCTAATATTTGCCAAACTCCATTTTTAAGAGAAAGAAAGGCCTGGAGGTCAGAATCTTCTACAGAGAGGAACATTTATCTATAATTTAGTAACATTGCTTTATTTTCATTGTGGTTTTTTTACAGTTACTTTCTGTAATGTTACTTTCAGTTATGACAAATTATTCTGGTTTTCCATTTACAGTAGTGAACAAAGTTTCCTGTCTAAATACACATAAGGTTTTTTAAAATGACTATTCAAAAACATTTATTAAGCAAACAATAATAGAGGAAGTATGTAGATATGGCAAAATGGTGATGGTGACTGGTGGATAATTAAAATTTAGGGAAGACTTCCAACTGAGATGGTGGAATAGGCAGTCCCCAGCATCACCCTCTCCCACAATCAACCAATTTACAACTACTAGAAAGAAACATACTGAAAAGCTGGGGCTGCTAGAGCTCAGGGGAAGAGGAGGAGAGACCTATGGAATGCATGAAGGCAGGAGAAGTCACAATGAGAGAAAGAAAGGACCCTTCCAACAATTTCGAGCCCTGAACATTTCAAGACTGGCTCTGGTGAGCACACAGAGCAAGAGCTGGCAAAAGCCACTGCCATGCCCTTCATATGAAGTTGCTTGCAGGGTGCAAGGGAGAAGAGGGCCTTGGTGGCCCCCAGTCCAGAAAGACACTAACAGGGTTCCTGTCGGCCCACATAGGAACAAGGGGCTACAGACAACTGAGAAAAGGAGCCACTCAGAGTAGTGAGTCACTGCAAGGGACCATCACATGACCTGCCCCATGAGAAGTGTTTGGAGTACGGGCACTGGGGGAATCGAGCCCACTGGGGAACATTGGGGCAAAGCATGGACAACTGATCTGCCCTCCAGTCAGCACAGGCCCACTCAGTGGACTGGTCAGGAATATAAAAATGCACAGAGTGCAGTTTGCTGAAAAGACACAAGCCCAGACCAGAATTTCCATACAACTTAGGTGTATTGGACCTCACAAGACCCAGAGGTGCTTACAAGGTCAACAATTAAAACCTGAGCTGCACAAAAAGCCTTCCCTAGAGAATCAACAGCAAAGAAGCAATTTAGCTCAACCACAGGGCTCAAATACTGGTTCCCACAGGAAGTTCCCCCATTTTAGAAGTAACCAAAGGACAACAAATTAGATCCAGTGCTGAGTTTAAGTGGCAGGAATAGCAAATAATCCAACACAGAACTGAAAGAAAAAACAAAAACCCTGCAGATCAGAGATAAAGTTGTGATATTAACCAGTAAAGGTCTAACACCACCAAAGAACACCTATAAAACCTAGAAGGACCAGAAGCCCCTTGGGCTCCCAAGCCAGGGTTGGGGGAGGGCTGGGGGCCTCAGCTGTGGCCCCAACATCTGCATCCAGCCCAACGATGACCACCAGGCTGCCACCGGAAGCATCCTGGACTCTCCTGTTAGAATTACAGGTATGCCTCGGGCCTTGACCATGCCCCCCACTTTCTCTTCCTCCCACTTCATCCCCCTCCACATTTCTCTCTCCCCCTCCATGCAACTGCTCCACAACATCTTATAATGTAAAAATAATAATAATAATTAGTTAATTAATTCAAAAATAAATATAATGGACAAAAATTTCCCAATTTGATGAAAGACATGAATCCATGCATCCAAGAATGTCAAGAAACTTCAATAGGATAAACTCAAAGAGATCACATCAAGACTCATTATAATCAAACTGTTGAAAGACAAAGAGAAAATCTTGAAAGCAATAAAATTAACAGCAAATTTCTCATCAGAAACAATGGAGTCTAGAAAGCAGTGGGATAACATATTTTAAGTGCTGAAAGAAAAAAAAAAACCTGTCAATCAAGATTTCTGTATCTGGAAAAGCCATTCTTCAAAAATGAAGGAAAATGATCAAGGGTTTGGATCCCTGCACCTGCCAGCCACAAAAAGAGAGAGAGAGAGGAAAGAAAGGAAGGAAGGAAAATGAGACAGTTCTAGATAACAAAAGTTAAGGGAGATTGTATAGGTAGAAGAACCTGCCCTATGAGAAATGCTAAAGGTGTTCTCCAAGCTGAAAAGAAAAAACACTAGATAAAACAGTGAGGCTATATGAAAAAAATAAAGAACACTGGGAAAGTTAACTAGAAAAATAAATATAAAAGCCAGTATTGTATTTTTGGTTTGTAACTCCTCTATTTTTTCCTATGTGATTTTAAAAAATAAATGCATAAAATAATATAGTGAAATAGGGAATGTGGTCAAAGAGTACAAACTTTCCATTATAAGACGAGAAAGTTCTGAGGATCTAATATGCAGCATGGTGATTATAGTAAATAATACTGTAGCATATACTTGAATGAATAATACTATAGCGTATACTGTCATGTATACTTTGCTGACAGTAGATCTTAAACTTTTTCACCAAAAAAAGATATTTATGTGAGGTGATCAGTGTTTTGATTGTGGTAATCATTTTACAATGTATACATACATCAAATCATCATGTTGTATATTATAAATACACACAATTTTATCAATTATAATGCAATAAAGCTGAAAATTACAAAACTAATAAAAAATAAAAAATAAAATAAAATGAAATTTAGAGAAAACTATGTTACGTTAAACATCTTTCCCCTTTCTGTGAAATCCTTAATCATAATCTTGGTGGCAGGGATCAGATATTTATTTTCCTCTCTTCATTCCTGTAACTCTTCCTACAGCATCGATCCAAGCCATGCCTTCCAGATGATTATCCCTCTCATGCAGTAGACCTTTTTCCCCCTTCTTTCTTTCCTTTTTAAATTCCGTCTTACCAGCTGACAGAGCATTAGCTGGCATACTGCACTTCGATGGGATATTGTTGCCAAAAAAGTTGAGCTGGGCTTTGACACTCTTCTCACAGTCCAGCTCTCTTCACTGCCTTTCCTGGGCTAAAAATATGAGACCTCTGACTCACCAGCCAGGAGTCCCTGCTGATAATTTTTGCTATAAAGGACTTGGAAGTAAAATGTTCTAAGCTCAGAGGAAATAAAGCAGATGAACATTCACTTTCATGCCTAAAATATTTCAGTGATAAATAAGAGGTGTTTATTACTTTTCAAAGCTTGTTTTGTTTTGTTTTCCTAACCTCTCATTCAAAATTATCTAGTTAACATCTATACTTCTTGAGAAAGACTTTTAGGCAGAGGTCAATTCATGCAGAAGGATATCATATGAGGAGTGAGCAGAAGAGGTGTTGGGTAAAGATGGCTCTATTCAGTTAGTACTATTTAAAAAAAAACAAACTTGGCTTATAACTGTCCTATGAACTCATAGGAGTTCTTACAATAAGCTTTGCAAATTTCTATGTATTAGCTCATTTAATCTTCACAACAAAGCTATTAGAGATGGTGTGTGTGTGTGTGTGTGTGTGTGTGTGTGTGTGTTTATGTGTGTGTCTAAAATCTTCCTTTGTGGATGAGGAAACTAAGGCCCAAATTTACACTGTTGGTCAATATCAGGGCTTTGGTTTGAGTCTAAAGTTCTGATAACACGTTAACCACCCTCTACCATCTACTAAATCCCACACCACTTGCACACACTGTTCCAAGTGCTCTTCTGTGATTTTTATAAACTTCCAAAACCACTCTGGATTTTAGGTGGCATGAGGAGACTTTGAAATTAGGAGAGGTTAGGATTCTGGGAATGGCAAAGTATAAAAGAGTAAACAGGACATCCAGATTAAAGAAATCATGGATCTCTGAATTTTAAGAACAAAAAATTTATAAGGATGTTTTCAAATAGTTGCTTTGGTATATGTTTTTGTAAAGGCTGATAAAGGGAGTAATTTCCTAATGCTGCTGCTTGATTCAGAATGAAGGGAAGAGAAGGTAACCATTCAGTTTTTTTAGGCAAAAATCCAAATCATTTCTTCAAATACTGTTAAGAATCCTAAGAAGTCAAATAAAATCATCATTAATTAAATGTTAATTATAGGTAATTTATTCATATGATCCAAATTTTCACAGGCCTTATCTGCCTGCAGGTTCAAATGAGGCTACATTAGCATTTATATTCAAATTTTTTTGTCATTCTTCACAATATAACTTCCAGATTTAAGCATCATCCCCCTAACCCCCATATCCTCCCAGGAGAATAATTCCTCATAGTTTTGCAAGGACAACAGTCCTCCACTCTCTTATGTTTTGGCCTCTTATTTCTGTCCACTAAAGGAAAGTACCTGTATATAATAATTGCTCCAGTGACTTCTTTGAAAATGCTGTTTCTCTGCCTAGAGGATTGTCAGTTACTGCCCACAAACCTGTACAACCTTGATATGTCAAACATCAATGTGTTCCTTCAATATGCTTTGTGCATAAAATGGAGACTGCCCCTTTCCAAATCCTGGTTCCTCTTGAGTCACCTGGGACCCAAAACAGCTCTGTCTGCTCACTCTGTAGTTTCACAAATTCCTTTTGAAACAGATTTTGCTTTAGCACTCTAGTTCTTTACAGCTCAAACAAGAAACTGCATGGAACAGGGTTGAGAAACAGACTACACCTTTCTATCCACTCTACTGTCTTGTTGAAAACTGTCCCATACAAGCAGATGTCAAGGAGACCACAAGCCAGTCTGTTTATCAGACACACCTACATCTTTTAAATCCCAGCTGGGAATCACACTCCTCCATTATTAGTTTTAATAATTCAAATTTCTCATATATAAGAATTGTATTTTTTATACACATGTGTAGTTTTAAATACATTAAGCCACTTTTGTAATTAATTAACACTCAGACACATTTTATAGGATATTTGTAAGGTAAATTACTATAGAATTGACATTCAGAAAATCTGGGTTCAACTCTTGACACTGGGATAACCATTTGAATGGCCCCACTCAGATCCTTCTCTGGGAATCTGTTTTTTACTCAGAGGGTTGAATTTCTCAAATAGTTGAATTATAAAATATTCTAGACACTCCTACTTTCCATGAGTTCAAGTGTAATTTTATTATTTCAAGTTATTGGCAGGTTGCACTTGCAAAACTATATTTTCCCAAGATGGCTGCACCAATATACTCATGTGTCCCATCCATGCTCTTCTTACAATGTGACACCCACATCCCTCCGATGAGAGGTGGAGTTCATATTTCCTCCCTTTGGACCTCTGTAGCTTCCTTGACTATTAGAATGTAGCAGAAGGCTAGATTATAAAAGGCAAAGAGCTTTTGTGTAGCGTCTCACTATCTCTTTTGCTGCCTCACCTATTTATCTATCTGTCTATCTGTCTTTATCTACCTAGCTGTCTCCATGCTTGCTCTCAGACTCCAGCCTCTATGCTGTGAGGAAGCTCAGGTGACACAGAGGGGCCACGTGTAGGTATTTGTTTTAGTCCATTTTGTGTTGCTATGATAGAAACACCTGAGACTGGGTGATTTATAAAGGAAA
The DNA here is from genome assembly GCF_027409185.1 of Cynocephalus volans. Taxonomy (NCBI): domain Eukaryota; kingdom Metazoa; phylum Chordata; class Mammalia; order Dermoptera; family Cynocephalidae; genus Cynocephalus; species Cynocephalus volans. The sequence goes on from NC_084466.1 coordinate 51,517,983, forward strand.
GAGGTTTATTTGGCTCACAATTCTGGAACAGCTGTATCTGGCGCAGGCCTCAGGCTGCTTCTACTCATGGCAGAAAGCAGCAGGCAGCCAGTGGGTACAAGCAGATCACATGGCGAGAGGAAGCAAGAAAGAGAAGGTGCCAGGGTCTTTTTAAGAAATGAGCTCTCATGGGAACTAATAGAGCAAGAACTCACTCATTAATCTCCCCTCCCTCAGGGAGAGCATTAATTCACTCATGAGGGATCTGCCCCCATGACTCAATCAGTTTCCAACACTACCACATTGGAGATCAAATTTCCACATGAGTTTTCGAGGGGACAACACATCCAAACTCCATCATTCCACCCCTGGTCCCTCAAAACTCATGTCACTCTCACATATAAAATACAATCATTCTATCCCAACAGTCCCAAAAGTCTTAGCTTGCTCCAGCACAAACTTAACAGTCCAAAGTCCAAAGTCTCATCTGAGACCAAAAGCAAAAGTCCTTCCAGCTGTGAACCAGAAAAACAAAACCAAATTTATCTACTGCCAAGATACAATGATGGAACAGACATTGGGTATACATTCCCATTCCAAAAGGGAGGAATAGGCCAAAAGAAAGGAAAAACAGGCCCCAAACAAGTCTGAAACCCAGCAGGGCAGACATTATGTCTTAAAGCTCCAAAATAATGTTCTTTGACTCCTAGTCGTGCATCCTGGGCACAATTGGGTATCGGGCCCCCAAAGCCTCGGGCACCCTTGCTCCCACAGGTCTGCCAGGCTTAGCCTTACCTGCAGCTTTTCCAGGCCTGCATTGCACGTTACCAGTGGCCCTGCAGTTCTGGGGTCCTGGTGGCAGCCCTGCTGCCTTGGCTCTACTAGACGTTTCCCTGGTGGGGGCTTTCTGTGGGGGCTCTGACCCCACTTTCCTGCTCAGCATTGCTCTAGTAGATGTCCTCTGCAGTAGCTTCACCCCTGCAGCAGGTCTCTGCCTGGGCCCCCAGACTTTTCCATATATCCTCTGGAATCTGGGTGGAGGCTGCCATGCCTCCACTGCTCTCACATCCTGCCAGCCTGCAGACTTAACACAACGTGGGCACCACTAAGGTTTCAGACTTCTACTCTCCAGGGCTGCTGCATGAACCACACTTGGGGCTGCTCCTGCTGGAGCAGCTGGCATGCAAGGAGCAGGTTCCCGAGGGCAGCTGCGTCCCAGGTCTGTCCTCCAGGATAACTCAGTCCTTCTAGCCTCAGGGCCTGTGATAGGTGGGGCACCCTTCCAGACTTCTCAAATGCCTTTAGGGCATTTTTCCCATTGTCCTGGTCCTTAGCATCTGGCTGCCTCACTACCAAGGTAATGTCTTTAGCAAACAGTTTATCTGCTTCCCCCTTGCATTGTTCTCCTGCTCTCCACTTCTTTACTTCATGACCAGGCTACAAATTTTCCAAATCTTTACACTCTGATTCCATTTTAAATTCTGGCTTTACATCATGCTTTTGCTGCCATAACTCAGAGTAGGCTGTTAGAAGTAGCCATGCAGCGTCCTTAATGCTTTGCTGCTTAGAAATTTCTTTGGCCAAATGCGCTGGTTCACAAGTCTTAAGTTCCAACTTCCACAAAGTCCAAGGACATAGACACAATGCAGCCAGGTTCCTTGCTATGGTGTAGCAAGGGTTATCTTTTGTCCAATTCCCAGTAAGTTCCTCATTTCTGTCTGAGACCTCATCATCCGCATGGACTTTACTGTCCACATTTCTATCAGCATTCTGCTCTCCACCACATAAGTCTCTAAGACATTCCAAACTTTCCCTCATCTTTTTCTCTTCTTCTAAGTCCTCCAAACTCCTCCAACCTTTGCCCATTACCCAGTTCCAAAGTTGCATCCACATTTTCAAGTATCTGTATAGCAACACCCCACTCCTCAGTACCAATTTTCTGTTTTGATCCGTTTTGTGTTGCTATGACAGAAATACCCAAGACTGGGTAATTTATAAAGGAAAGAGGTTTATTTGGCTTACGATTCTGGGACAGCTGCATCTTGCACAGGCCTCAGACTGCTTCTACTCATGGCAGAAAGTGGCAGGCAGCCAGTGGGTACAAGCAGATCACATGGCGAGAGGAAGTAAGAGAGAGAGAGAGAAGGTGCCAGGGTCTTTTTGAGCAATGAGCTCTTGCGGGAACTAATAGAGCAAGAACTCACTCTTTAATCCCCCCTCTCCCAGGGAGAGCATTAATTCACTCATGAGGGATCTGCCCCCATGACTCAATCAGTTTCCAACACTGCCACATTGGAGATCAAATTTCCACATGAATTTTGGAGGGAACAACACATCCAAACTCCATTAGTACTCCAGCCAACAGTCCTAGTTAGGCCCCCAACTGAGAATCACCAACTACTGCCAGACATGTGAGTGAATGAGTCTTCAGACGATTCAGCCTTCAGCCTTTGAGTCTTCCAGCTTAGGCTTCAGATATTGTGGAGCAGAGCCAGCTGTCTAATTACCTGATCCATAAGAACGATGAGAGAGTAGGTCATTATCATTGGTTTAAGCCATTAAGTTTTGCGACAATTTGTTAGGCAGCCAAAGTAACCTGAACCTGGGACATGAGAAATTAGCATGTATGGATTGCCTATTATATATATAAGGCACTCTTGCTAGGCCCTTTATTTGTATCATTTCCCTTAGTGTGCACTATGCCTCAGTATTTGCTTTTATGCTGTATTATTTGACATATCCATGATTTATTTTATGCCAAGTTTTTGGTCAGTAATGCAACTCCCAGATATATCATTGTCCCTTGGGAAAAACAATTATTACTTTAAGATATTTCATTTCCTAGTGCTGTTTCCAGAAATGCCCTGTACTGTCTGATTAGTATGAAGGAAAATATTAAATATTAAATATTTTATGCCAGACTCTGATTTGTTACAGAAATGCAGCTGTGGCTTATAGCTAATATTTGAGTAACACACCTATTTCCCCAGTCTCTGTTACGTAAAAACAAAAATAGTAAATATAGTAACATAGTAAAATTATATATACACATACATATAGATATTGATATATATGTTTAATTTTATGCATTAATTATGATTGGTGCTAATTAATATCATATCAGACATAAATATTATTAATATGTATTGCAAATGGTATCATTATTACTATTGAAATACTTGGTGTGGAAATTCAACCCATATTGAGTTCAAAGTAGCAATTCAAACTGCTTTGTTTTATCGGTCATCAACAAATGGAACAGATGCAGTATTTTGTTGACAGATAATATTCAGTGGTATATTGGATCTTGAGCTAGAAACACTGGCGAATATTAAAGTCATAAATAATTCAATCCTTTGTAGCGTCAGTGTGTGACCTCAAAATAACCCTGTTCAATCTGAAGCCACTGGTAATGGCCCAAAGTTCGGCAAGGCTAAATCATACCCTGCCATATATAGTAACATACTGTAATATAGAGTTTCAACAAAGAAAATACAGTTAGCATAATAATGAGGCATTAGCCGAAATGCACACAGAGTTGTTGACCTGAGACAAAAAATCCACAGAAACGACGTGTTCTGAAGGATGCTGACAAAGTAATTAAAATAACTAGAGAAACAGACCTAGCTTAAAACTTAGCAAGTCATAAGTCCTGTCTTGGTCGCTTAACCTCTAACTTATGCTCCCTGATCCTTACAAACTATTTTAATATTCAGTTATTCAATAGAGTAAATTCACAGCATTGCTGTATTTAATTCCAATGCTCTTGCCACAGCACCTCTACCTCAATGCCAAACTTTGCATGATTTCCATAATGTGCTAATGTCTTTCCCTCTTTGGTGGCTTTTTACTTACTGTGCTCTTAGCCTTGAATGCCCCTCTTTTCCTTCCTGCCTTGGATATCACTTCTGTGATCCCTCACCTGATTTACCCAGACACAACTGCTGCCTCCCGCCTCTATGCTCGCATGCCATTTTGTACATTCATATTCTGTACACATTGACATCATTTATGTAGTTAGGCATTCATTTCTGAGGTGCGAGGTGCTTAAAGTCAGAGACCATTAGGTTACAGAGATTGGTGTGGCCTTGGAAGTTAGACACCCAGGTTCGAATCCTGGCTCTACCTTTTATTAGCAGTGTGATACCAGAAGAGTTACTTAGCTTTTCTAACCTCATAGGTTAGATAGGATTGCTTTGAGGATTAAATGAGATAAAATACATGTACAGTGCCTGTTACACAGCAAGTACTCAATAAACATTGAATACTGAATATAATAAATGTTTGTCATCATCTGATTAACTTGAAATGGTTACTCTAGGATAGATCAGACAGACATGTAATATAGTGATAATATTCATTCTTTCTGGATTAAAAGAACTTCAGGTACTTATAAACAAAACTCCAATGCATCATGGGAAGCAATAAAAAGAATCCTTAGATATATTATTTGAGTCAATACCTTCACCAATTCCAGGACATCTTCAAAACCACAAAATGATCATAATAATTGTCAATTACATCAAATTCATTCCACCACAATCTTTCTCTATTAATAAGGGAGTGTATTTAAATTAATTAAATGCATTTAAGCTAATACTGTTAAAATTTAAATAGGAAAATGGATACATGATTACAATTACAGCAAATATTATTATTTTATTATATATAAAAGATTCAAAATATATCAATTATTTAATATCTTTAGAGATGGTAATTAATGGTAAAAAAAAAAAAAAAAAAAAAACAAACCCAGAAACCATGTCAGAATAGTTTTCTATTGGGTTTTCTTACAAAATAGCACTGGCATTATGCTAGCCCTGTACTAAATAATGTGAAAGTCAATATTCCAAAATATGCTCCCATGGGCTCCCATAAAACATAATCATGTAGCAAAGGGCACAGTCAAGGACGTGAACTGTTCTATACACAGGAGGGCAAGTGAAATTGGTGTAGAATCTGACCGGGCTCCTGCTACAGGGCCAGGAGTCTAAAACATTTTCTATTTTTCAGTATAAAACTCACTCTGAAAAATAATTTAGTTTGGATAACTGACTGGATATAAGTTAACTGAACAGTAATAATAAAAAGCTGCCAACTTCCTGAAAGTCATAGTCCTGCATACAGGACAGTGGCTGAATGAAGGGAAAATGTCTCCACAGAGCTGAGAAGTCAGAAGTCCTTCCTGGGAGAACTAGAGATGTCTCTGAAATAGAGCAAAAATGCACCCCGTCTCTCCCGTCCATGCCAACCTGTACGTCTTTTAAGGACTAGGGATGTTTTCCTCCTCCCCACATGAAAATGCAATGAAACACTAAGAACAGCCCCTACTGCTTTACAACAGCTTGTGGAGGTAGAAGATAGGAACTGAGATGAATAATAATACCGTTCAGCATTTCCCTCCATTATCATTACTCTTCCTTTCTTCTTGTACTTAAGCTCTTTCCAGAAATGTCAAGCAAATAGCCAGCATGGTATTACCTCAAAATGCACATTCTGTCTACAAAGAGTGGAGTAGGAGTTGATCCTTACCATATATAAACTGTAAGGCTTTTAAAATTCAAGGCTCTTAGAAAAGCCTAAGTAAATTCATTCATTCTCAAATTTAGAGCTTCCAGCAGATGATAGCTTAAAAATTGATTATTCTGACTTTAACAAAGTAAAATGAGATTTCCCAGTAAGTATTAATAAGTGGAATTAAATGTAACAGATAAAAATGAAAATAGCTTAATAAAGCCTTGAATTTATATCATTTTTGTTCATTAGACCTCAAACTACTTATTAAATAAACTGTATTTTTTGTTCTTGTGGCAGCATTGTATAGGTATTCTTTTAAATCTTTATTTTATTAATAAAAAATCTTAAGAATATATACACAGTAAGTTAGGTAGCTGTCTCCTGGTAATTTTGAATGAGTTAAAAGGAGAACCCAGGGATCCTGAGCAATTCAAGTCACTATAGCAGCTGTCATAAATTCTCAACTCATGGCTCTAGCTGTGACCCTTGTTACACTATTGACTAACTGCAAAAAGCAGAGGGTTGTTTTTTTTTTAAAAAAACTCATCCTTGTATTATCTATAGGTGCTATCAGATGGTAAAATATAGCCCACTAGAGTAGTTAGAGGAATGTGCCAGACCAGTAGAGAAATACCTTTTTCATTGAAGGAAGTATATGCAGGGACATGCAGTCAAAAGCTTATTAGGGGTAGAAATAATATTGGAAGCTCTTCTTCACAGAAAAACTCTGTCAAAGGCCTACTTTCTCTAATTTCTCTCATCCCATTCTCACTTAGACTTACTCCATTTTGCCCCCATTACTCCAATGAAACTGCTCTTATCAAAGTCATCACAGACCTGCACTTTGTCAAATCCAGCATTCAATCTTTCCTCACCCTTTTTGACCTACCAGCCTTGACAATGAGCACAGATGAGCACTTCTTCCACCCTCATACACATTCTTCATCTGCTTGCAGGACAACACACTTTCCTGATTTTTCTACTTCAAGGAAGACAGCAATTTCATGGAAATTGACCCATTTGAAAGATTAAAAATGGATATCTACTCTCAGAAAGGCATTCTTTGCCCATGCCTTAATAATCCAAGATGCCTGAGGGCCCAGCGATCTGAAGGTTCACAATACTATGAAAATGAAATTCTCTGCAATAAGCTAGAGAAATATAAACAAAGCAGAAGGTGGGAAAACTAGCATGAGATGAAACTGGCTCTCAAAAAATGTCTGATTGTTAGGCTCCTAGCTAGGATCTCTTGCTATGAATTATCTTCTTGCAAAAGGGAATAATTATTCTAATTGCATATGTTCAGTGGGCATGCAGCTTGGAGCCAAAAGCTGTTTAGCTATTGCCTCTTTACCTGCAGACCATGTTTCTCAAAAGAAAGAAGGAACTGAAGGTGGTTGCTAAAAAGTACAAATCCCTTTCCCAGATTTTAGGTTGAAACACTCTAACCTAACAAAATCAACTTGGTGATTAACCTATGGAATAACAGACTCAGAGTCAACTAAATTCTTTTCTTTCTTTTTTTCTTTTCTTTTTTGGGGAGTGGGGGGTGCGGTCAGCCACGAAGGGGATCCAAACTCGTGACCTTGGTGTTATAAGGCTGCTCTCTAACCAACTGAGCTAACCGGCCAGCCTAGAGTCAACTAAATTCTTTAAGAAATTGCATTGTCAAAGAAATCTTAAGCTCAGTAAACCAAAGTTGGTAATTACTCAACCCCTAAATCCTAAGTAATCCATAGGCCTCGTCTCAGTGACGACCTGGTAAATGGCAAAACTGTCTATGGGAAGGAGGAAACTTGATTTAAAGCATTTGCTTTTTTTTTGTATAAATACTTCCACCACAGACATTTCAAGCTACCAACATGTGTCACTGAATACAGATCTGGGAAGAGATGTACACAATTGTTTCTCAGACTCCTGCCTCCTCTGCATCAACAGAAAGTGGGTTGCTAAAGATGTACATCCACCCCAAGGGGCTTCCTCCCCAGTGCTCATTATCTAAGGAGGATACCAGACTTAAGATCTTTCCTGAAAGGGTACCAGAGACTGTCCAAGGATTTTCCTTCACCACCAAAGCAAAAAGTTCCTTATGTACAGGATATAATACGTACTACTGAGTCAGTGACCACTTTGAGTTGTTTTCTATTCTATCCTCTTCTCTAGAAGAGTGCTAAATTGATATTAGTCTATTGCAATCTACAATTGCATTTTGAGTAAATTGGGAATGATTAGAGTTCTCATTTATTCATAGGTTCTCAGACCATGAGAGCCATATCCATACCTATTTTAAAACATATACAACCCATATATCCTAGATTTGCAGTTAGGCAGTAACTAGACGAAATGCTGAGTTGTCTCTCTTGGAGGAGGGCATGAGTACACAGGAAAGTGTATCATTATCTGCCAAACTAAAGCATGTTTGGAAGTTTTTAGATATGAAAAAAGATGTGTATTAATGTTGAGTTAATCAAAGGATAGACTCTAACTTATTTTTTTCTAAATCATTATCCGTCTTTTGCTAACATTATTGTATTTGGATTTCTTTTAGGTTCCAGTTTCTCTTCCACTGTCATCCACGTGGTTCAGGTACAATTACACCTCTTGTTCAGGAATGAAACATGTGATTCAGGCCAGGCCAGTGAGCTATTAATTTCCTTGAGAGAGTGATTTGATCTGGGATGGGCATGTGACCCCAGTTGGTCTAGTAAGAATAAAGTCTAGAACTTCTACCGGAGAAACATTTTCACTTTTTTCCTGGACTTGAATCTTGAAAGATATAAACCTGGAAATGCCAAAAGCCACCACCTGGGGTCTTAAAATGATATCCAGCAATGGAAAGAGATAAATTGATTTATTTTAGTTTCTGGATCTAGCCAAACCTGAAGAAATTAGATTGCATAAGCCAAAAAGTTCTTCAGCCTGTTTGGATTGGCTTTTCTACTTCTTACAACCATTGCACATACTTCTTTTAGTATATTTCAAATTAAAGAGAAAAAATTTACACTAGATTATAGAGGTTTTATCTTTTAATATGTATGCCTCATCAAATTCCCTTATGCACAATCTACTTCTTTAATTAAATGAAATGCTACCATTTCAATATAAATTTAACCACATTTAGGAAAAGGGGAATACTGATTGCCTTATTCCCTATCTGATATCTTTCCAAAAACTCCAGCAAATTAATGCATAAAACAAGCATGCACATATTTTATGTTTATTAAATTAAATTGAAAATTTGAGATTTTCAGCAATCGAAGCCCTGTAATCTTATGATAAAAAATTCTATTGCCATTAATATCTAGTCTCTCAATTTTATTGACCCTTAGACCTGTCTGATTGTCTCAACAGAAATTAAGATGATAAATTGCTCATATAATTCAATAATTTATATTATCATAATAGGAGAAGGACATGTTCTACTAAAATACCCCTTTTTGCCATGACTTATAGAAATATTTTGGAACAAGCTGACTTTTTGATGTCCTCAAATCAAATTTGTACTGGAAACTACCAATTTGCCAAATTATTCCAGCAATGCTAGTGACTTCTTTTTAAGTCAAAAATTAACCTAAATACGTCTTGAAAGAGCATGCGATTTTGATTATGACAAAGCTTTACTTACATTAAAGATAATTGTGTCATCTGATATAGGTAAATTGCAATCCATATATAAATTAATATATCTGTTTGTTACATTTAATGATTTATAACATAAAATAATATATTTGATCTTTCATTGAACAAAGGTGCTAAATTTTCTTCTTCTCTTTCTTCTTTTTATTTTAACTTCTCAATATAGATTGTAGTTGATTTTTGTGACCCTTTACCCATTCCTCTTTCCCCCCTCCTTCTTTCCCCTTCTCCCCCACTACATCATATCTGTTCACTTGTCTTAACAAGTTCAAGGAATTTTTGTGATTGTTCTCTCTTCTTCCCCCCCACCACCCTTTATTTGTTTGTGTGTTTATTTATTTATTTTTAGCTCCCAAAAATAAGTGAGAAAATGTGGTATTTCTCTTTCTGTGCTGACTTGTTTCACTAAATATAATTTTCTCTAAGTCCACCCATGTTGTTGCGAATGGAAGTATTTCATTATTTTTTATATAGCAGAGTAGAATTCTGTTGTGTAGATATTCCAGTTTCATTATCCATTCATCTGGTGATGGATATTTGTGCTGGTTCCAGCTCTTGGCTATTGTAAATAGTCCTGCAATAAACATGGGAGTACAGGTATTCCTCCGGCATGATGGTTTCCATTCCTCAGGGTATATTCCCAGCAGTGGGAGAGCTGGGTCATATGGTAGATCTATCTGTAATTGTTTGAGGAACCTCCGTACCATTTTCCATAAAAGCTGCACCATTTTGCCGTCCCACCAACAGCGTAAAAGAGTTCTTTTTTCTCTGCAACCTTGTCAGCATTTATTATTCTCAGTTTTTTGTATATTAGTCATCCTTACTGGAGTGAGATGGTATCTCAAAGTGGTTTTGATTTGCATTTCCTGAATGCTGAGTGACATAGAGCAATTTTTCATATGTCCATTTGTATATCTTACTTTGAGAAATGCCTATTCAGCTTGTTTGCCCATTTTCTAATTGGGTTATTTTTTTGTTGTTGTAAAGTTGTTTGAGTTCCACACACAAGGATGCCCACTCTCACCACTCCTATTCAACATAGTGTTGGAAGTACTAGCCAGAGCAATCAGAGAAGGAAATAAAGGGCATCCAGTTTGGAAAAGACGAAGTCAAACTGTCCCTGTCTGCAGATGACATGATCCTATATATTGAACAGCCTAAAGCCTCTACAAAAAAAACTCTTGAGGTTGATAAATGATTTCATCACAGCAGCAGGATACAAAGTAAACACACAAAAATCAGTAGCATTTCTTTTCTCCAATAGTGAACATGCAGAAAGAGAAATCAAGAAAGCCTGCCAATTTACAATAGCCACCAAAAAAATAAAATACTTAGGAATAAAATTAACCAAGGATGTGAAAAATCTCTATAATGAGAACTACAAACCACTACTGAGAGAAATTAGAGAGGATACAAGAAGATGGAAAGATATCCCATGCTCTTGGATTGAAAGAATCAACATCGTGAAAATGTCCATACTACCCAAAGTGATCTACAGATTCAATGCAATCCCCATCAAAGTTCTAAGGACATTTTTCTCAGAAATGGAAAGAACTCTCCAGACATTTATATGGAATAATAAAAGACCACGCATAGCCAAAGCAATGCTGAGCAAAAAAAATAAAGCTGGAGGCATAACACTACCTGACTTTAAGCTATACTACAAAGCTATAATAACCAAAACAGTATGGTACTGACATAAAAACAGACACACTGATCAAAGGAATAGAATAGAGAATCCAGAAATCAACCCACACATGTACTGCCATCTGATCTTTGACAAAGGCACCAAGCCTATTCACTGGGGAAGGGACTGCCTCTTCAGCAAATGGTGCTGGGATAACTGGATATCCATATACAGGAGAATGAAACTAGACCCATACCTTTCACCATACACTAAAATCAACTCAAAATGGATTAAGGATTTAAATATACACCCTGAAACAAAAAACTTCTTTAAATAAAACATAGGAGAAATACTTCAGGAAATAGGACTGGACACAGACTTCATAAATATGACCCCAAAAGCACAGGCAACCAAAGGAAAAATAAACAAATGGGATTATATCAAACTAAAGAGCTTCTGCACAGCAAAAGAAACAATTAACAGAGTTAAAAGACAACCAACAGAGTGGGAGAAAATATTTGCAAAATATACATCTGACAAAGGATTAATATCCAGAATATATAAGGAACTCAAACAACTTTACAAGAAAAAAACAAGCAACCCAATTCAAAAATGGGCAAAAGAGCTAAGTAGGCATTTCTCTAAGGAAGATATACAAATGGCCAACAGACATATGAAAAAATGCTCAACATCACTCAGCATCCGGGAAATGCAAATCAAAACTACACTGAGATACCATCTCACCCCAGTTAGGATGGCTAAAATCCAAAAGACTCTGAACGATAAATGCTGGCGAGGTTGCAGAGAAAAAGGAACTCTCATACATTGTTGGTGGGACTGCAAAATGGTGCAGCCTCTATGGAAAATGGTATGGAGGTTCCTCAAACAATTGCAGATAGACCTACCATATGACCCAGCTATCCCACTGCTGGAAACATACCCAGAGGAATGGAAATCATCAAGTCGAAGGTATACCTGTTCCCCAATGTTCATCGGAGCACTCTTTACAATAGCCAAGAGTTGGAACCAGCCCAAATGTCCATCATCAGATGAGTGGATATGGAAAATGTGGTATATCTACACAATGGAATACTACTCAGCTATAAAGAAGAATGAAATACTGCCATGGACCTGGAGAGAATTATACTAAGTGTAACGAGTCAGGCACAGAAAGAGAAATACCACATGTTCTCACTTATTGGTGGGGGCTAAAAACAAATAAATAAATTCACACACACACACACACACACACACACACACACACACACAAACCGGGGGGGTGGAGAAGACATAACAACTACAATTCCTTGAAGTTGATACGACAAGCAAACAGAAAGGACATTGTTGGATGGGAGGGAGCAGTGGGAGGAGGGAGGGAGGTTTTGGTAATGGGCCACAATAATCAACCACATTGTATATCGACAAAATAAAATTTTTAAAAAAATTAAAATTAAAAAAAATTTTTTAAATGTTGTTTGAGTTCCTTGTATATTCTGGATATTAATCCCTTGTCAGATGTGTATTTTGCGAATATTTTCTACCACTCTGTTGGTTGTCTTTTCATTCTGTTGATTGTTTCTTTTGCTATGCAGAAGTTTTTAGTCTGATGTAATGTCATTTGTTTATTTTTCCTTTAGTTGCCTGTGCTTTTGGGGTCATATTCATGAAGTCTGTACCCAATTCTACTTCCTGGAGTGTTTCCCCTATGTTTCCTTTAAGGAGTTTTATTGTTTCAGGATGTATATTTAATTCTTTAATCCATTTTGAGTTGATTTGGGTATATGTTGAGAGGTACAGGTCTAGTTTCTTACTCCTACATATGAATATCCAGTTTTCCCTGCACCATTTACTGAAGAGGCAGTCTCTTCCTCAGTGTCTAGACTTGGTGCTATTGTCAAAGATCAGATGGCTGTAGGTATATGGGTTTATTTCTGGGTTCCCTATTCTATTCCATTGACCTGGGTGTCTGTTTTTATGCCAGTACCATGCTGTTTGGGTTATTATAGCTTTGTAATATAGTTTAAAGTCACGTAGTGTTATGCCTCCAGCTTTATTTATTTATTTATTTATTTATTTCTTTTTGTTCAGGATTGCTTTGGCTATGCATGGCCTTTTGTTATTCCATATAAAGGTCTGGATAGTTTTTTCCTTTTCTGAGAAAAATGTCATTAGAATTTTGATGGGGATTGCATTGAATCTGTAGATCACTTTGGGTAATATGAACATTTTCACAATGTTAATTATTCCAATCCAAGAGCATGGGATATCTTTCCGTCTTCTTGTGTCCTCTTTAATTTCTCTCAACAGTGGTTTGTAGTTCTCTTCATAGAGATTTTTCACATCCTTGGTTAACTTTATTCCTAAGTATTTTATTTTTTTCATTGCTATTATAAATGGGCTAGCTTTCTTGATTTTTTTTTCTGCATGTTCACTGTTGGAGTATAGAAATACTACTGATTTTTGTGCGTTGATTTTGTATCCTGAAACTTTGCTGTAATCATTTATAAACTCTAAGAGTTCTTTTGTAGAGGCTTTAGGCTGTTCAATGTATAGGATCATATCGTCAGTAAACAAGAACATTTGACTTATCTTTTCCAAACTGGATGCCCTTTATTTCCTTCTCTTCTCTGATTGCTCTGGCTAGTACTTCCAACACTATGTTGAATAGGAGTGGTGAGAGTGGGCATCCTTGTCTAGTTCCTGTTCTTAAAGGAAAAGCTGAATATTACCCATTCAGGATGATATTGGCAGTTGGCTTATCATATATTTCTTTAATTGTGTTGAGATACTTTTCATCTATACCTAACTTGTAAAGAGTCTTTATCATGAATGAATGTTGCATTTTATCAAATGCTTATTTGGCATCTATAGAGATGATCATATGGTGTTGTCTTTGCTTTCCTTGATGTGGTGTATCACATTTATTGATTTGCATATGTTGAACCAACCTTGCATCCCTGGGATGAATCCCACTGGATCACAGTGTATAATTTGAATATGTGTTGCTGTATTGTGTTAGCTAGTATTTTATTGAGGATTTTTATGTCTGTATTCATCAAGGATATTCTATTTTTGATGTATCTTTGTCTAGTTTTGGTATCAGGATGATGTTTGCCTCATAGAATGAGTTTGAGAGAATGGCCTCTGTTTCAATCTTTTGGAATAGTTTGTAGAGAATTGGTATCAATTCCTCTTTATATTAACAATATTTTTTTTGACATTTCATCTTCCCATTCTTATATTTATTTATTTATTTTTCTTTTATTATTATTTTTTATTTTTATTTTTTTTAAATTTTATTTTGTCGATATACATTGTGGCTGATTATTGCTCCCCATCACCAAAACCTCCCTCCCTTCTCCCTCCCCCCCTCCCCCCCAACAATGTCCTTTCTGTTTGCTTGTAGTATCAACTTCAAATAATTGTGGTTGTAATATCTTCTCCCCCCCCCCCGGTATTGTGTGTGTGTGTGTGTGTGTGTGTGTGTGTGTCTGGGTGTGTGTGTGAATTTATATATTAATTTTTAGCTCCCACCAATAAGTGAGAACATGTGGTATTTCTCTTTCTGTGCCTGACTTGTTTCACTTAATATAATTCTCTCAAGGTCCATCCATGTTGTTGCAAATGGCAGTATTTCATTCGTTTTTATAGCTGAGTAGTATTCCATTGTGTAGATATACCACATTTTCCATATCCACTCATCTGATGATGGGCATTTGGGCTGGTTCCAACTCTTGACTATTGTAAAGAGTGCTGCGATAAACATTGGGAAACAGGTATACCTTCGATTTGATGATTTCCATTCCTCTGGGTATATTCCCAACAGTGGGATAGCTGGGTCGTATGGTAGATCTATCTGCAATTGTTTGAGGAACCTCCATACTATTTTCCATAGAGGCTGCACCATTTTGCAGTCCCACCAACAATGTATGACAGTTCCTTTTTCTCCGCAGCCTCGCCAGCATTTATTGTTTATAGTTTTTTGGATTTTAGCCATCCTAACTGGGGTTAGATGGTATCTCAATGTGGTTTTGATTTGCACTTCCCGGATGCTGAGTGATGTTGAGCATTTTTTCATATGTCTGCTGGCCATTTGTATATCTTCCTTAGAGAAATGCCTATTTAGCTCTTTTGCCCATTTTTTAATTGGGTTGCTTGTTTTCTTCTTGTACCGTTGTTTGAGTTCCTTATATATTCTGGATATTAATCCTTTGTCAGATATATATTTTGCAAATATTTTCTCCCACTCTGTTGGTTGTCTTTTAACTCTGTTAATTATTTCTTTTGCTGTGCAGAAGCTTTTTAGTTTGATATAATCCCATTTGTTTATTTTTCCTTTGGTTACCCGTGCTTTTGGGGTCGTATTCATGAAGACTGTGCCCAGTCCTATTTCCTGAAGTGTTTCTCCTATGTTTTCTTTAAGAAGTTTTATTGTTTCAGGGTGTATATTTAAATCCTTAATCCATTTTGAGTTGATTTTAGTATACAGCGAGAGGTATGGATCTAGTTTCATTCTCCTGCATATGGATATCCAGTTATCCCAGCACCATTTGCTGAAGAGGCAGTCTCTTCCCCAGTGTATAAGCTTGGTGCCTTTGTCAAAGATCAGATGGCAGTAAGTGTGTGGGTTGATTTCTGGATTCTCTATTCTATTCCATTGATCAGTGTGTCTGTTTTTATGTCAGTACCATACTGTTTTGGTTATTATAGCTTTGTAGTATAGCTTAAAGTCAGGTAGTGTTATGCCTCCAGCTTTATTTTTTTTGCTCAGCATTGCTTTGGCTATGCGTGGTCTTTTATTGTTCCATATAAATGTCTGGAGAGTTTTTTCCATTTCTGAGAAAAATGTCTTTGGAATTTTGATGGGGATTGTATTGAATTTGTATATCACTTTGGGTAGTATGGACATTTTCACGATGTTGATTCTTCCAATCCAAGAGCATGGGATATCTTTCCATCTTCTTGTATCCTCTCTAATTTCTCTCAGCAGTGGTTTGTAGTTCTCATTATAGAGATTTTTCACCTCCTTGGTTAACTCAATTCCTAAGTATTTTATTTTTTTGGTGGCTATTGTAAACGGGCAGGCTTTCTTGATTTCTCGTTCTGCATGTTCACTATTGGAGAAAAGAAATGCTACTAATTTTTGTGTGTTGATTTTGTATCCTGCTACTGTGCTGAAATCCTTTATCAATTCCAACAGTTTTTTTGTAGAGGTTTTAGGCTGTTCGATATATAGGATCATGTCATCTGCAAATAGGGACAGTTTGACTTCCTCTTTTCCAATCTGGATGCCCTTTATTTCCTTCTCTTCTCTGATTGCTCTGGCTTGTACTTCCAACACTATGTTGAATAGGAGTGGTGAGAGTGGGCATCCTTGTCTAGTTCCTGTTCTTAAAGGAAAAGCTTTCAGCTTTTCCCCATTCAGGATGATATTGGCTGTGGGTTTGGCATAAATGGCTTTAATTATGTTGAGATATTTTCCCTCTTTACCTAACTTATAGAGGGTCTTTGTCATGAATGAGTGCTGAACTTTATCAAATGCTTTTTCAGCATCTATAGAGATGATCATATGGTCCTTGTGTTTGAGTTTATTAATATGGTGTATCACATTTATTGATTTGCTTATGTTGAACCAACCTTGCATCCCTGGGATGAATCCCACTTGATCGTGGTGAATAATTTTACGTATGTGTTGCTGTATTCTGTTTGCTAGTATTTTAGTGAGGATTTTTGCATCCATATTCATCAAGGATATCGGCCTGTAGTTTTCTTTTTTGGTTATATCTTTACCTGGTTTTGGTATCAGGATGATGTTTGCTTCATAGAATGAGTTTGGGAGATTTGCGTCCGTTTCAATCTTTTGGAATAGTTTGTAAAGAATCGGTGTCAATTCCTGTTTGAATGTTTGGTAAAATTCTGCTGTGAATCCATCTGGTCCTGGGCTTTTCTTTGTTGGGAGCCTTCTGATAACAGCTTCAATCTCCTTTATTGTTATTGGTCTGTTCAAATTTTCTACGTCTTCACTGTTCAGTTTTGGGAGCTTGTGTGTGTCCAGAAATTTATCCATTTCCTCCAGATTTTCAAATTTGTTGGCGTATAGTTGTTTATAGTAGTCTCGAATGATTCCTTGTATTTCAGATGAATCAGTTGTAATGTCGGCTTTTTCATTTCTAATTTTTGTTATTTGAGTCTTCTCTCTTCTTTTTTTTGTTAGTCATGCTAATGGTTTGTCAATTTTATTTATCTTTTCAAAAAACCAACTTTTTGATTCGTTGATCTTTTGAATTGTTTTTTGGTTTTCAATTTCATTCAGTTCTGCTCTGATCTTAATGATTTCTTTCCGTCTGCTAACTTTAGGTTTGGATTGTTCTTGTTTTTCTAGTTCTTTAAGGTGAAGTATTAGGTTGTTCACTTGCCATCTTTCTATTCTTCTGAAGTGAGCATTTAATGCAATAAATTTTCCCCTCAATACTGCTTTTGCAGTATCCCACAGGTTTTGGTATGATGTATCATTGTTTTCATTAGTTTCAATAAATTTTTTGATTTCCTGCTGGATTTCTTCTTGGACCCATATGTCATTAAGTAGAATGCTGTTTAATTTCTATGTGTTTGTATAGTTTCCAGAGTTTTGTTTGTTATTAATTTCTAGTTTTAATCCATTGTGGTCTGAGAAGATACATGGGATAATTCCAATTTTTTTGAATTTATTGAGACTTGATTTGTGACCTAATATGTGATGTATCCTGGAGAATGATCCATGTGCTGATGAGAAAAATGAATATTCTGAGGTTGTTGGGTGGAATGTTCTGTAGATATCTGCCAATTCCAATTGGTCTAGAGTCTTGTTTAGATCTTGTGTTTCTCTACTGATTCTTTGCCTAGATGATCTATCTAATATTGACAGTGGGGTGTTCAGGTCCCCTGCTATTATGGTATTAGTGTCTATTTCCTTCTTTAGGTCTAATAGAGTTTGTTTTATAAATCTGGCTGCTCCAACATTGGATGCGTACATATTTATGATTGTTATGTCTTCTTGATGGATCAGTTCTTTTATCATTAAGTAGTGTCCCTCATTGTCTCTTTTTATGGTTTTTAGTTTAAAGTCTATTTTGTCAGATATAAGAATAGCTACTCCAGCTCGTTTTTCTTTTCTGTTTGCATGGTAAATCTTTTTCCATCCTTTCACTCTTAGTCTGTGTGATCTTTATGGGTGAGGTGGGTCTCTTGTAGGCAGCATATAGTTGGGTCCTGCTTTTTGATCCAGTCAGCCAGTCTGTGTCTTTTAATTGGGGAATTTAAGCCTTTGACATTAAGAGTTGTTATTGAAAGGTGTTGATTTATTCCTAGCATTTTATTGGTTGTTTGGTTGTCTTAGGTGTCTTTTGTTCCTTGCTTTCTGATTTACTGTTTGTTTTCTGTGTTTGTTGGTTCCTTAGGTTGTAGATAGCGTTTTTTTTAGCTTGTTTTCTCTTCATGAATGCCGTTTTTATTGTACTAGCGGGTTTAGATTTTTCTTGGATTTTTATGGCAGTGGTAGTTATTTTTCAGGAACCTAACCCAGTACTCCCTTGAGGATTTCTTGTAAGGGTGGTCTTGTGGTAGTGAACTCCCGCAGTTTTTGTTTGTCTGAAAAATATACTATTTGCCCCTCATTTTGGAAGGATAGCCTTGCAGGGTAGAGTATTCTTGGCTGGCAATCTTTGTCTTTTAGTATTTTGAAAATATCATCCCATTTCTTTCTAGCTTTTAGGGTTTGTGATGAAAAGTCTTATGTTAACCTGATTGGGGCTCCCTTACAGGTGATTTGACGCTTGTCTCTTGCAGCTTTTAAGATTCTCTCTTTGTCTCTGAGTTTTGCCAATTTGACTATGACATGTCTTGGAGAAGGCCTTTTTGGGTTGAATACGTTTGGAGATCGTTGAGCTTCCTGGATCTGAAGATCTGTGATTTTTCCTATACCTGGGAAGTTTTCTGCCACTATTTTGTTGAATATGTTTTCAATGGAATCTCCATTTTCCTCCCCTTCTGGAATTCCCATGACTCGGATATTTGATCGCTTATGGTGGTCTGATATCTCTCTTAGATTTTCTTCAATGTCCTTGATTCTTTTTTCTTTCTTTTTGTCTGCTTGTGTTATTTCAAACAGCCCATCTTCAAGTTCAGAGGTTCTCTCTTCAACTTCGACAAGCCTGCTGGTTAAACTCTCCGTTGTGTTTTTTATTTCACTGAATAAGTTCTTCAGTTCAGCAAGTTCTGCTACATTTTTTTTCAGGACATTGATTTCCTTGTACATTTCCTCTTTCAGATCCTGTATACTTTTCCTCATTTCATCATGATGTCTAGCTGAGTTTTCTTGTATCTCATTTAGTTTCCTTAGAATTATCACTCGAAATTCCTTATCAGTTATTTCAAGGGCTTCTTGTTCTATAGGCTATAGAGTTTGAGATTTATTAACTTTTGGTGGTGTACTTTCTTGATTTTTTGTATTTCTGGTATCTTTTTTTTGGTGTTTATTCATTGTGGCAGGGGGTTTCACAGTCCACCGGTTTGAGACTAATGACTAACTAGGATGTTGCTGTGGTTGCCAATTTGGTATGGCTCCCGCCGTGACTGCTCAGTTGGCCTCTAGTGCCTTGTGTGTGTGGTTGTCTCGGGTCTTGGGCTTCTCCGGGGAGCCACCTTTCTGGTCAGCTTGGACTCTGCTGGGCTGGTGGATCACGTACCACAGGGTGTGTGATCTCTGTTGAGCTTTCACTTCCTGTGCAGGACTTCTCCCTGTTCCGTGTGCTCTGGCCCAGGCTGTTAGATCGTGCAGTGGCGACCCCACCGGGTGTGTGGTTTCTGTCGAGTCTCCGCCTCCCTGGCTGCACGTCTCCCCACTCTGTGAGCACTGTGCTGGGCTGGGGCGTGTCTTCTGCACCCCTCGTCTATCAGCTGGGCCTTCAAGACCCCCTGCTCCGCACCGCCTCGCCCAGGAAGTCTACCAGGTTTCTGCTAGGCACAGACGACCGGTCTCTCTGGGTGCCTTTGTCACAGTATGTAGATCTTTCTCGGGTCTTGTTCACCTTTGTATCCCCCCAGTATAAACTGAGTCTAGCGCCCACCTGCAGCCTGGTCTCCGGCAGGTTCAAGTGGACCTGGGAACCCTCCTACCACACTATTCCCAACCAGAAATTCGTTAGGCTTTTTTCCAAACTGGTGGCCGCAGAGATGGTATCTGCCTCCCAGTAACAGGGAGTTTACCTGGGGCCGGAGTCCAGGGTGTGGTGGAGTGACAGTCGGCCCGCCCGTACTTCCTTGCCCTCCCGACACTGGCCAGGGACGCCCCCCGCCTCCAGCCCCGCCAGAGAACCGCGGATGGAGTGGGAGCGGAGGCCAGTCCGCAGGCTCCGGAAAGCCCCGCGCCAGGCCAAGCAAGTGGGAGGGCTCAGTGATGGCTGAGCAGGGCGGAGCTGCCCGCACCTGGGAAAATGGAGGCAGCACCGGGGAGGTGAGTGGCCTGGTGGTGCAGGCGGGAGCCACGTGGGCATCCACCCCCCGAACAGAGCTGTGCCAGGGGTCACTCACAGTGCTGTGCCAGGTCGGGCGCTCACTCTGTCTCTGGTTTGTTGCCTTCCCAGTTCTCGGCCGCTGCCGCCTCGGGCTTTTCAGTCGCGGTGCGGCTCGGGCGCTCCCAGGAATCTTCTTTAATGCCAGCCTGAAACCTCGAATCCTGAATAGGGCAGCTGGCCGCCTTCAGCGCGGCCCCGGCCTCCGGGATCCTGTCTGCATCCACAGCAGCCCTGGCACCGTGTTCCCTGTTTCGAGACTCGCTTTTGCAGCTAAGAAACAGTTCTTTTCCTGCTCCACACTTCAAAGCTGTTGCCTGTAAATGAGGCAGCCTTTCCTGCCGGGGGTAAAATGGTGGTCACCCCCACGACCGGCCTGCAGCAGCGGTCCTCCCTTAAGAGATGGCGAGAGGAAGGTCCACAAGTTTCCCAGCTGCCTGAGGCCCAGTGGCCGCCTTTTCCACCTCAGCTACTCCACGCCAGCCGCCGCAGCTGCCGCCATCTTGAAAACCCCCCCATTCTTATATTTATAAGGTATGCTCTCTTCCCCCTACCACATGAAAATCAGGTAAATTCTTATGTTGGGTCTTGAAGTACTAGAACTCAGCTGGTAGTCTTAGAAAGACTGGAGTTTGAACAGAGGGAAGTAGAGAATTTGTGCAAGGCAAAAAGGAAAGAAAACAGGTACCAAACTTATGTCTTAAGAAAAATGTATCTTTTGTTGTTTTTTAAAAAATTTTTAAGTATATTTTTTATTGATTATGTATATTTGTGGGGTTCAAAGTTGACTATCATAAGTTGTGTACAATATGTGGGGGTCAAGTCAGGATAGTTGGCTTATCCATCATTATAATACATAATCATTCTTTGTGTCTGTTAACTAACTTCTCATTAATTTCTCATTAACCCCCTTCTCTTTCCCTCCTGCTAAGAATAGTATTTAGGCACTTAAAGAGATACAAAAATCCAGGGGACTTTTGTTCTTGATCTGCTATGCCAGGGTTAGACAAGTACTCATTCAGCGCTCAGAGTGCACTTCCCAGGAAAGTGCACTGTCTCTTTCTACTCTTCATGGGAACTGTTGCAGGCATATTGGGCATTTGCCTAAGGAACTGTATTGGGGCACACTTAATTTGGGTTTGGTGACATGTGTTTGTGTGGTTTGTAGGTACTTCCCTAGAAATTGTTATTGCTAGCCATTCTGGTGCAGGAATGGCTTCCAGGAATCTTTCTACACCCACTGTGCAGACCGACCCAAGATCTTAGCACAAGGATATCAATGAAACTGGTTAACAAGTGCCATCAGATCAAGAGATCCTGAAATGTCCTGAAATCCCATAGCTCATGTATGAAAGAAACTTGATAGAGGTTTCGCAAATTTAGCAACAATATTAAAATTGTACCTGGACCTTATCAATAAGGAGTCGTGAAACTAAAGCTTTTCTAAACTTTCAGTAAGAAAAAACAAGTTTAAGTCAACTATGCTAGAGAAAAGGCTGAATTATCGTTCTATTCACTGTATAAAAAGTTATATTCTGAAATTGTCATATGAAGAGACAATCAATGAGTATGCAGCTAAAAAGTGTAAGGAAAAGAGTATGATAGAAATGTATCAGGAAATTCACCAATTAAAAGCATTTTGTTAATTTTCTGGATTTTGTGATCTTTGTGGTATTATGCATGCTTTTAAGATTTGTAATTTGTTGTAATTTCTACTATCTTTCTAAATAAGCACTCACTTTATTGCCAAATATTATATCCATAATTTTGTATTTTTTTTTCAGGACACACAAAACTTGTATCCAAACATGCCTCCTAAATAAATATCAGTACAGTTCTACCTATCTAAATGCAAAGTGAAACATTGTGTCTATCATCCAGGAGTTTCCAGATATCTAGGTAATCTGCTGAATTTTTTTTAATATCTCATCAAAATATTAGCAACAGATAGTCATAATCAATGAATGGCATTGCGAGAACAAACCATATTAGAATCTGATTTATAGTCTCTGCCAATTCTCCAAGCAGTGAAACCTCATTTGTTTGAAGGTTCAGTCCCACTAAAAATTTTCAAAAAGTTTCAAATTACTCTGGTTATCACAGAAAATCATTTCTGGATCTTTGCCTCCTTATCATATGGTTCTTCTCATCTAAACACAGCAAGTTCTTCCTTAACATTTTTATTCAATATCTTTTGGTTTGACATAAAACAGTCACTATCAATTTCTCACCAGTTCCTGAACATTCCTAAGCTGAAATTATTTTAGAGTAGTTATTCATGGGACTTGCAAGTTGAAATGAAAAAGCACTAAAAATCAATTTTATTACGAGCTTTGAAGTAAAGAGATGCTGCATCAAAAACCTTGACTGGTTGGTAGGTGGCACTTACTTATTTTATTTTGGAATGCTACAGCACAGCAGCTTTTAAACCACTGAAAAACCCAGCTGGTGATTTTCTGAATACATTCCCTGTACATAATCAGGGAAGTCTCAGCTTGACTGGGTGTTTGCACAAAATTCACTGAAAAGAATACATCTGTATTATTTCATGGCAGTGACTTCATTTATAACATTATTCACTTTCCTTCTCATAGAGGCTGCTTCAGTTAACGATCCTGTTCTGTAGAAGGTTGGATGTTTTCCCTGCTGGGTATCAAAATAGTGAGACTAACAAACGGTTCGCAAAACCCTGAGGACAGTTCAAAAATCAAAGTTTGTAGTATTTAATGGGCCAAAAGCCTAAGGTTCTAAAGTGATGCATACATGAGTAGTGTGATGTGGAGAAGAGCAATTGACACTCGGAAATTTTAATACCCTGAAGTGTTAGTGGCATACTAACTTCTGTAAGAAACCAGAATTCTTCCCTAATCCCACTCACTGTAACTAGTGAAAAAAGTCATGGACAAAATGGAGACCCAAGCACACCAAATTCATATCTTGGTATTAGGGGAGGGCATTTTAGTGGAAATTGCAAAGATATAGTCAATAAAACTCTAATGAGACAATCAGCCTCCCTTCGTAAACCAGCAGCTGGCTTTCTTCGCTATCTTCCCCTCACTGTGACTAGTGTGTCAAGGTACAGCCTGTGGGTATCTCCTGCATGAAAACCTCAAGGGCCAATGTAGTGTTTTGGGGTCCTGGGATGTCCGAGAGCAGAGTCCTGTTCACCAGCAGAATTCTTAAGGTGGATGCCTTAACTTTGGAAGGTTTAGCGGATGACAGGGTGGGGTCAGGGAAAGAAGACAAGCAAGCTCCTCTCCAGTGCTTAAAGTGAGTGGTCTCTTTGTCTCTACCTAGCCAAGTGGGCAAAGTCCCAGGGAGCCAGGGAGAGTGGTTTAAGACAACCAAAAAAAAAAAAAAAACCAAGGAGCAGGTGCCCAATCTGCCCCTGGTGTAATCTGAAGGAATTCTCCTGGATCTCAGGTCTAGCTACAGCACCAAGCAGGTGACTAGAATGGACCTCTGACCAAAGCTTGCATATTGCAATACTTGTAGAGTCAGGCAGGTAACATGATGGAGCCAGGCAAGCCAGGTCCAAGGAGAACAATGGCATGAGTGCCATGATAAATGATCAGTGCTATTCGTCTTCAGAGTCAGAGATGGGAGTAAGCGGTGAAGCTGTGGCCCCGCCCAAAGTAGACAGCCACCCCTGCATTCCAGCTCATTGCTACCAAACATCCTATTTTTTCAAGGGAAATTGGAAATCTGAATTTTTGTGTAAAATCTCATGATTTTTTAAGTTTTGTTAACTAATTGAAAATTTTAAAAACACTATGCTGGTCAACACCATTCAGCTAAGAAAAAAATATCTGCAAACTAGATGTGGTTTATGGGCAATCAGTTTGCAGTTTCTGCCATATGTGTCCCTGTGTTATGTGATCTTCATGTCTCTTGTGACTGCATGGCAGTAGGTTGTTGTTTGAGGATTCAAGAAATCTGGGGTTCCTATCTCTTTATATCAGATGGTGGAACTGACACTTCCTACTTATTAAATAATAGATTCTAGAAACAAAATGGGGAGATTAAAATTCAAAGTAATATAATTATTTTATTGCATTGAATTGGAAGCGAAGGTGATAATTTTGCTTTCATTTTCATCTCAAAAGCTAGGTAGAAAGACAAAAACCAATGGGACATAGGCCAAACTACAAACTATAGAGAATTCAGAAAAGATTGTGGTGCTATAAAATAACTTAGGTTGACACTACCTAATGTAGATGACATTTTGGGGATCGGTTTTTATGTAAAATAAGTTACTCAATTCTCTGATTTTTAGAAAAGGTAATGTTAGCACCCAGAAAATAACTATATTAGATCTGGAGCAAAATAAGAATAGGAAGCCCTACCTATGGAAAATCTGATAATGCACCACTAATATACCAGCTATCACAATATGATTCAACCCAGAGGATAATCCCAAAAATCTAGAGTACATTTACTTTATTTTACAAGTATAATAAAATAAGTGCATTTATTAAGAAAATACTCATGGATTAACTTAAAGAAAATAAGCCATAGGCTTTTTGCAGATAATTTAAAAACAATTTACTGAGAGCTCAAGAAAATATGTGGCATGAATTAAAAAGACCAGGTTTCTGGGAGAAAAAATTTATCATTGTTGATTGAAATGTCTAAAAAAATGCAATGTCAAAGACACTGTTACAGAAAGGGGTAGATTATCTTTTTAAAAATGTAAAGATTGCTCAAGCTGAATATCATATGAAAATAAAATTATGTGAAAAAATAATTCAGGGCTCACCTTGAATTTAAATACCAATTATATATAGAACAAAACACACACAGAGACACACACGAGTGTCAGTAAAATTGGAGAAATCTGAATAACATTGATAGATTGTGTCAAGATCGATATCTTCATCGTGATATTGTACTACTGTTTTGCAAGATGTTACCATTGGAAGAAACTGGGTAAAGTGTTCATAGGACCCTTTCTCTGTATTTCTTCTTAGAACTGTATGTGAATTTATAATGCTCTCAAAACAAAAAGTTTAATTTATAAAAACTAATAAAAATTTAAAATATCAATGTTTTTAAAACACTAAAAGGAAGGTGTGTAAAACGTGCACAGAGGGGAATAGAGAGAAAAAATGAGTTGTTTGCTTCGGTCCCAGAGAACGTCTGTTTTGAAAGAAAAAGGTAGCTGGTACTATATCAAATATTGGAAACTACATGTTCTAGCCTCAAGTTAGTAGTAGTTAAGTCACGGCGCTATTCTTCAGAGTCTATAACTTGTTACTTAGCTGCTGTCAGCCTGAGGGGAGGAACACTGCCTTATCTTTGTACACCTATAGCATGTGACAGTAGCTGGCACATAATAGTCATTCAAAAAATGTTTACTTTTTTATTTTTAAAAAAATGAAAGGATAAGGGAGTGAAGATTAATGAAATGCCAGAGTAAGCACTGTCCTCAGGAGGTAATACAATCTAGTAATCAAGTATATGGACAAAAGTATGGACTTAAACTGCCTGGGTTTGAATACTGGTTCTGTCCCTAACCAGCCGGGCAAGTTTTTCAACTTCTCTAATCCTTAGATTCCCACCCTTGAAATGAGGATGATGTCGATAACATCACCTACTTCTAAGGTTTCTGAGAAGCTCAAAAAGCTTCCTGCAACAAGAGCACACTAGTGCTGGAGCTGGCTGTTTAGCTCAGTAAGAGTGCGGAGTTGTAACACCACCAAGGTTAAGGGTTCGGATCCCCTTACCGACCAGCCACCAAAAAAGAAAAAAAAAAGAAATGCTGAATAAAAGAGCATGCTAGCACAGAGCCTAGTAGACAATAAACACTCAATGAGCATTAGTTACAATACTTAAAAAAAACCTCAGTGCTAACTTTGAGAATTATAGGCTGGCAATCTTTCTCCCATACTGGTTAAGTTTGTTAAATGCAAAATAATATTTATTACTAGCAACTAAAATAAGTAGAGGAAATGCAAGAAGATAATTCTCGCACATCTACCGGAGTTCTTCATAAATACAATTGTTTATTAAGTACTTAGTAAATACCAGCTGCTTTATGAAGTAGTTAACTTAGTTCTCACAATAACACCAGGAAGTAGGTATTATTACTATGCCTATTTTACACATGAAGAAGGCATATCAAAGAGCAACTAACCTGCCCAAAGTCAAACAATCTGAAGCTGGAAAAGCCAAGCTGTGAGCTGAGGTGCTTCCTCAAAATCTTCTGCGTTGGTGCCCACGTGACAGTCCATTTGGAGGGATAATTAAAGATAAAATTTAAAGTGTGATCAAGGACTTAAATAGCAAAGAACATACTGTAGATTATCAGGCAGTACATAATTTTATTAGATAATAAACACCAAAAAGTGTGAAAAAGGGGACTCAAGTATTAACAAATGTTTGCTAACTGGTATAGAGACAATTTTATGAATAAAAAGTATGCATGGATTAACTTTCTAATGCCTCCATGATTCCGGAGAGACGCTTCTAAAATCATCAAGTAATTTCTGGAAGAATAAACAAAAACCTGCTGAAGAGAAAACTAGTGACATGGTGTCTCTGAAAGAACCAGAGTGACTGAAGACAGAGGGGGTTGGAGACTTACTTGCCACTGTACACCCTTTTGACTTTTTTCTAATTTTTTTTTAACCATGTATGTAATTACAAAAAGAAATGACTAAAACAACAAAATGACCAGGGCTTGAAGAGTATGTTTGAGTACCTAGTCTGATACTAAAGAAAGCTAAAGTCTCAAACAAATTATCCCTGGGCAGTTACTGGATTAGAGAGACCTTGGCTTAAAACCAATATGGTGTTTATGTTATCTCCTAAACCTGAATTTTGTTAATTTATTATATTAACTCTAGACTTCACATAATCTCATTACCAATTGGCTTAATAACTTTGCTTTCTATGCAACTTCTTTCTTTTGATACTAAGGTTTAATTAATATTTTAAAGTCTGGTCTCAATTTTATATATTTTTTTTGCTTGTCTGGTAAAACAGTAATGAATTTTGTGGTAAACTGAATAAGGTACCGCCAAAGATATGCATGTCTAATCCTCAGAATTTGTGACTATGTTACCTTATATAGCAAAAGGAACTTTGCCGATGAGATTAAATTAAGGATCTTGAGATGAGTGTCTTTTGCCAATGAGATTAAGTTAAGGATCTTGAGATGAGTGTCTTGGATTATCCAGGTGGACCCAATGTAATCACAAGGGTCCTTATAAAAGGAAGGGAGGATAGTCTGAGAAGGAGATGTGAGGACAGAGGCAGAGATAAGAGTGACGCAGCCACAAGCCAAGGAATACGATCAGCCTCTAGACACTGGAAAATGCAAGGAGCATATTCCACCTTACAGCCTCCAGAAAAAAATGCAATCTTGCCAACACCTTGATTTTAGCCCCATGAGACCCATTTCGACTTCTGACCACCCAAACTATAAGATCATAAATTTATGTTGTTTCAAGCCTCTAAGTTTGTGGTGATTTGTTACAGCAGCAATAGGAAACTAATACAAATGCTGTGCTTCCAGTTCTTTGAATATTGTAAATAAAAGAATAGATACATAGACAATAGTAAAATCTAAGATAATGCAGCACAATAAAGATTTTACTATAAGCAAGAGACTTATTCACACAATTCAAGGCTATTATAATAAGAGGAAATAATCAACAAAACTAGTTATACCAACAAACACATTTGTAAACATTAAATAATTACCTTGGAAGTGGGAACTCATTATTACAATTAAATTGAATTAAACAAATATTTATTGACCTAGACTGAGTGTCAATCAAGGTCTGAGTCCCAGCTGAGTTGATCCAGGGCCATAGGGCTAATCAAAGAACAAGAGCAGGAGAAATTAGTGGGTCTGCCATGAGGCCATGAAGGATGAAAGTGTTTCTGGAGGCAGAGGGTGGAAAACAACCCTGATGTAATGGAGTACACAATGGAGGAAGCCTGCACCTGCACCTGCACCCACATCTGCAACCACGTCTGCACTTGTACCTGTGGGGAAGGATGGAGTTATTAAGACTTTCACAAATTAGAATGACCATGGTGATTTGCCCTTTTAGAGATTTCATCCTTTAGTTGCAACTTCATCTACAGAAGGCAAGTAGACTTCTCTCATTCAGGTCCACAGTATAAGAATGATTGATCTCCACAATGTCCATAATGTCAGTACAACAATCAGTGCAGTGCCTACATGTGGAATCAGAACTCTCGTTCTATCATATGGTTCTATAAAAGAATAAAATAATCCTGATAGTTTATTTAAGTTTCTTTATCCATTCCTTCCCTCCTTCCCCTGATTGTAGTTAGGTTCTTGAGCCCACTAGACAGATTGTGAAACATTTATAAGAACCTATTGGCCACATCTTAGTTTTAACATTTCTTTACATGAGTTTTTGTGAGTATAAGTGATAAAAGTTCCCAAAATTATGTTCACTTTAGAGAAATTTATTAGTAATTACTTACATATATCTTCTCTTAGAAACTAAAAATGGAAAGGAGTGTTGCTAAGTAGAATGACAATTCATTGATAAAACAGAATTAACGTTTTTAAGATGTAAACATGAAGAGTTAAATTTTATATAGACTGACTAATACAATTATTTCTATTTCACTTTCTTAACTTCTAAAACAAATTTGCCTAACTTCTAAATCAAAATTGAAAAAGTTAGTGGTCTTAATGCATTTAAAAGCAGGTAAAATATGTTATGATTAAATGGATTAAGCCTAACTACACTATAAAAGATAATTCAGAGAAATACTTATATACATTACAAGACTGTTAAAACTAAACTTGTACTTATTGTGCTCAAATTAATCAACATATTATCTTCATTTTACAATTATCTACACTTAGTTAAACACATGGTTCACAATGTATTAAAGGATGATACCCGAAATAAGAATTAGGTAAGCTTATGATATGATCAGTAAATCAAATTAACTTGACTTTAGATTAAAGATCATAGGAGAAAAACTGTTCTTACAATGAGATGATGAATCAAGAATGTTAAGTACTTAATACTTTTTGTGCTGCCATTTACAGAGTATTTGTACCATATAAGTAAGGCTGAGATTAAGCATTGGCCTTGGATCTAGATATTTATTACCAAAGCTTTTTCTCTTTCTGACTTATGTTAGAAATAGAGAAAGGTTTGTATAACTTTGTGTGCTGGGGCACAGGGGAGGTTTCTTGGTGATGGACTTTTGT